>NW_018745151.1:0-617061 GCF_001683475.1 Chenopodium quinoa | reverse complement strand
AACTAAGTTAAGACATTACATGTTGGTATAATACCGTTTTCGTAGTCTCCCGATTAGATCCACTCAAGTATCTATTCGAGAAATCTACACTCAATGGACCAAGATGGATAGTCAATCTAGCCCAGTTTGATGTAAGGTTTATGCCACAAAAAGCTATCAAAGGATCCGTGGTGTCAGACTTTCTAGCAGATTTTCCAATAGAAGACTCGACGCCAATACAAGACAATGAATTTCCAGATGAAGACCTAATGGTTACTGAAGATGATACTTGGACCTTGTACTTCGACGGAGCCTCAAACCAAAAGGGATGTGGCGTTGGAGTACTACTAGTATCACCTAAAGAAGAGCATGTTCCAATCTCCATAAAGCTTGATTTCGACGTTACCAACAATGCTGCTGAATATGAAGCATGCGTGGTAGGCCTTGAAACAGCTTTGGCATTAGGAGTAAAAAATTTAAGGATATTCGGAGACTCTTCTTTGATCATCAATCAGATATCTAAAAGGTGGAAAGTAAGGAGCGAAAGCCTAGCCCTTGCCAAACCTATCTGGAAACTCTTACCAATCAATTAGACAAGGTAAATAACATATCTACCTAGAGAAGGAAAACAGTTTGCTGATGCCTTGGCAAGATTAGCCTCAATGGTTAGGATTCCAACGGAAATCGAGAAATGCCCTAACTATAGAAAAAAGGCACAAAACCAGCATACATCCAATCTATAGAAGACGACGAAGTAATCCAAGGCGAAGAAGAAGAAGAAGAACCGTGGTACACAGACATACTCAATTATGTCACCAAAGGAGAATACCCTCCTCATGCTGACAAAAGAGCAAAACGAGCATTAAGGCTTTTGGCTTCCCAATATGTACTCATAGACAACGAGCTACATAAAAGGGTACCTAAAGGTCGAGCTCTCCTATGTGTAGGAAAGAAGGATGCGCAAAAGAGCAATGAGAATAGTCCACGAAGGGATCTGTGGCACATCATATAAATGGCAAAATGCTAGTCCAGAAGATAATGCGAGAAGGATATTATTGGACTACAATGAATAGGATTGCCATCAATACGTAAAAAGATGCCCTAAGTGCCAAATTTATGCAATTTACAACATGTCCCTCCATCTTGCTCTACACCTACACATCGCCATGGCCATTCTCTACATGGGAATTGACATCATTGGCAAAATCACTTCCCCGGGAACAGGAGGCCATGAATATATCCTAGTAGCAATAGATTACTTCACAAAGTGGGTCGAAGCGCAATCATACACTAAAATCACTGCAAAACATGTAGCACTCTTTATCGAAAGAAATATTATTTGTCTATACGGAGTCCCACATGAAATGATAAGTGACAATGGAACTCACTTTCAAGCCGAATGTGAAGAATTGCTACAAAAATACGGCATTCAACATCATCATTCTTCTCCTTACAGACCTTAAGCAAATGGAGTAATCGAGGCAGCTAATAAAAATTTAAAAACTATCATCGAAAAAATGACGGAGAATTATAAGGATTAGCTTGACAAACTTCACTTCGCATTGTGGGTTACCGCACGTCAATCCGTACATCAACAGGAAATACGCCATTTTCCTTGATATATGGAATGGATGCCGTACAACCTGTCGAACTAGAAATACCATCTCTACGCATTGCGTCAGAGAGTAAACTCGATGAATTTGAATGACTAGGGCAAGATATGTAGAATTGATTCTACTCGATGAGAACGACTAGAAGCTCTACATCACACTCAGTGTTACCAGACTCGTATGGCTAGGCATTTAATAAGAAGGTCAAGACGAGAAATATCAAAGTAGGAACTTGGTGTTAAAAAGCACTAAGGAAAAATGTTTTAGATCCAAGGGGTAAATTTAGACCTAATTGGTCTGGACCCTACATTGTCAAAACAATCCTGTCAGGAGGTGCAACAAAACTAACTGATATAGATGACAATGAATTCTCAAACATGACAAATCTTGACCAACTTAAGAAATACTACCCATAATTACTTGAGTAGGATACTCAAGAGAGCTACGTTCGGCTTGATTCCTTAAGAAAGGATACGTAGGCAACCTTTACGGGTGCGGCCACTTTATTTTTTCGACATCTCCGCGTTCCAGAATTAATTAAAAATTCAACAGAAGATCGGCGAATTATCGGCGTCGCAGAGAAAGAGCTTGGCGCCAGCCAACAGCCATCGGACTTCAATGACAGGCGCCAATTGAAAATAACTGGCGCCAATTTGGAAATAAATTCTGGGCGAAGTTCAGTGTTTTTCGGAAAATTTTCGACTTCCGTATTCGAAGAATTTCTGGAAAATTAATTTTTCGGTTTCCGTTGCTTTAATAAAATAAATTTTAAGTAAATAATTTAATTGAAAGCTGAAATTTCATTAATAAAATAAGATTACATTATTATTGATGGAATTTAAATAAAGCTGAAATAAATTTTAAATAAAAAATAATAAACTAAGTCTAATAAATTGAAAGTCAAGCAATGCTCCTAATCTTTCTTTTCCTTTCTAGCCTTTTCCAATTCTTGTCTGCTTCCTCCTCCTCATCCATAACTTTAGCTAGTAGGCACCCTTTAGAGGACCTACATTCAATCTTAGAATAGATAGTCTCCCCTTCAGCTAATACTCCATGTTTCTTTTCCACCCAAGTCTTTTTATTTGTGGTGTTAGCTTTCCTTTTTCCTTTATCTTTGATAGCACCTTTCTTCCTAGGCATTGCAGGTGTTTTGAATTCAATTCTTGCACCTAGACGTTCCTTGGCAGGAATCACCCTGTCACCCAGACGACTCTTTACATCAGTTCTACCCTGATCTTTCTTCGAATCCTTCGAAGGTTTCTTCAGCAACCACGTCTTCACATCATTGGGCAAAGAAGGAGGAACCTTTTGGGTAATCACTTCCCATAAAGGTCTAGCACTCCAGTAAGCATCAAATCTGTCTACTTCTTGAGAAACAGGGTACTCATAGGGTGGACGAAGATCCCCGGAAGGAATATTCTGAAGCAAGCCGTATTGTCTTTTTACCCTGCAGGGGTAATAATAAGTCACACGAGACAAGCTTGGAAGACGGCAGAAAGGTTGCTTGTTAACACCAACCATCCTTTCTATTTTCCACCATGGGACGACCCACTTGATAGCAAAATCACGTGATTCGAAGACTTTTCTCCACCCATGGCGCCCAATCTTAGGGAAACGTTTCTTCCTTCTCACGAAGCAATTAGGAGTATACTTCTCAATATCGTCCGGAGGGCTAATTAATCCTAGCCTTTCCATTAGCCACATCTGTAAAAATTGCAATTCAAATAAATCATTATTACAATACAAAAATATATTTTTTGATTTCTGTAATTAAAAATATTATTTTTCTACCTGTAATAAAATTGGAGAACCGCGAAAAGGTGCTTTTGGGTCCCTTTTCAGTTCATCAAGACTAATCATAGTCTCTCCAACTATCAATGGCATTGGATTTCTCCCTGATTCAATTTGTTCTAAAACAGTGGTTATAATTGATTGGCCTTCATTGTTTTTACCACTCCTAAGAAAAAATTGGTTAAGCATGCAAAATACGAACGCCCTTCTTCTATATATATGAAAAGATTTAGAAAGAGGTTTATCAAAATAATGGCGTGAAAATTCTTTCAAATTAACTATGTTGCCATCTACTATTTTTGATAAATCCCTTTCTTTTAAATTAAAGAAGCGCTCAAAATCCTTATAATAGTATGCATCTACTCTAGGGATTACTATGAGGTCTATTGCAGAGAAGCCTAAAATAGCATCAAATTCCTCTGGCAAAGGGCTAATCTCATCATACCCTATTATGAAACAATGAGTATCAACATTCCAAAATTTTAGAGCGGTATGTATGAAATCTAAGTCATCAAGATCTACCCCTTTGATGCCATAAATTCCCCCCAAGTGAAATAAATCTAATTATTTTCTCTCCCTAGCATTAAAAGATCGACACCATTCATGAGTGTATTAGGTGAAGGTTTTGGTGACTAAAGACATGGTTATTATTTTTTTCTAAAGAAAAGAATTATTTTATTTCGCTGGAATTATGAGAAGAATCAGCTGGGCAGGGGGCTATTTATACACAAATTGCGAGAAGTTTTAATCAGAATGAAATACGGTATCAGCGTCAATTGGCGTCAAAACCCTGTAATTGGCGCCAGCTGCCAGCGCTTGGCGCCACACGCCAAGTGTAGCGCCTGGCGCCACGCGCCATATTGTGGCGCCAGCTTGCGCCAAGTTGTCACAACAGACGCGCGTGCTTAACTTGCGTTTTTTAATCCTAAACTCAAGTCGACTAATGACTTTATGGCTCCGATTATCTTTCTTATCCTCTTTCTTAATTAATTAAAATAGCTATTATATTAATTATATTATTCTTTTATTTGGATTTTATCTAGATTAATTTCCAAGTTTTTTCTTTTATAAACACCCGACATTTTTTTTTATTTTTTCCTTTTTATTTTTTCTTTTTGGGGGAGAGAGTCGGATACCCTCCATCAATAATAAAAATGACGGAATTTTTGCGCAAAATTGTTTATCACACTTCTCTTGCACACACAAACATACACATAATAATAACAAACAAATAAACTTATAATAGCATGAATATACAAAATGTGTCTATAAATAGTGAGTCTAAGGCAAAGTTCTATGAAAAGTCAAAATAAAATATACGCAGGAACAAACTACGACGCTTGAGGACGTAGGCCCATCATATCATAAAATTGCGCCGTACGAGGAGTCACCTCTCCACCAGCTCCATCTCCAGCTCCAGTCTCTGTAGGAGGAGGAAGACTCAATGTAGGTCCACTCCACCCAGGATCAACCTGAGGCTGAGGCTGCGCAGGCTGTCGTGATGACGAGCCTACCTCGTACATCCCACCACCTCTGAAAGCCGAGGTAGCCTCTCCTACCGGTGCAGCATGAGCACCCTCAGAAGAAGATCCCGAGCCCTCTGCACCGTCAGCACGAGCAGCCTCAGAGCGACCACCTCTACCCCCTGACGAAGTACGACGACGTCTCGAGCTGGACCTCGCCGGATCCCTCCGCCCCTCAGGTCTCGCCCGGGTGTGAGAAGCAATAGGCTGGCCCTGCAAAAAGAATTAAATCAGAAACAAGACAAAATTGAAGCGGTAATACAAAAAATATAAAGAAAGACTACCTCTCGAATGACGTCGTCCCGACGACAAGTGGTCGCATTCCTCATCCGGACGAGCTGGCTCCGGAAGGCATCTATGCATCGTGCCACCGCCGAAACCACCTCGCGCGAAAACTGTCAGAAAAATAAGTCAGTAAACATGCATGACATATGAACACAAAATTGTGAATAACTAGGCTTACTCGAGTCTGGTGGCGAGGGATCGACCGCTCTACGAAGCGCTCGCCCTCGGGAGCCGGAGAAATCTTCTCCTCAATCGGCCCGTACATCCCCTGGTAGTGGATGGACATACGGGGTGGCACGAACTCAGCAGCACCGTCCTGATAAAACAAAAAAGTCAGTAAAACGTTACTTTGGGGCTACTTTATGGAAAGTAAAAACTGAAATATCTTACCCTCACATCCTCAGCCGGTACAGGGGCTGGAGCTAACAAAGGTAGTAGCTCCTCAGCATAGCACCACCCGAGGATCACATAGGACTGCCAAGGGTACCAGCTCCCTCAGATATGCTCGACAAACGCGCGTCATCGAACATATGACGTGATGGAGGAGTAGGAACGACGAAGACATCATAGGAATGCTGTCTAGCAACCCTCTCTCCTAAGTACGCGATCGCTCCATAAGTCCCCAAGAAATAGCGATGCTCAGCAGAATACTGTGCGGCTAATCCAGGGACTGTCCAACCGCCCCACGGCTGGTACACCACCTCAGGACCCTACAACGAACATCAATCAGGCGAGAGTATACCTAAAACATCGCGGAAAAGCAAGTAAACAATAAAAGTCGTACCGCGATGATCCAGTTCCGGACATGTGTAGTAGACATATCCACATGGCGGCCACCCCAAGAGGCGCTCACTGGAAATCCGCGCGGCGATGGTCTCGCCGGCGCAGTAGAAGGGAAGTGCTCGTAGAACCAGATCTACAAAGAGTTAAAAGTGTGAGTAAATGCTAACTAATATATAGAGCTAAACCTTATAAGGAATGATGTTTACCTCTACGACCTTCCAAAAGGCAGATAAAGCAACATTCGTCCCAAAGGATTGGTGCCGACACGAGTCCCTAAGTGCACGAACGAAGTCAGCGTAGGCCAAGCTGGCCCAGTTATAAGTCCCGATCCGATGAAGATCACGGACAGCAGGAAGATTGTAAAGCAACGCCCTACTACCTTTGTCAGGGGAGAATGTCCCTGACAACAACATCAACGCAAAGATGCGCACCCGCTGCTCTCGGGTGGTCGCATCGTCATCAAGAGCCGTTGCCAGCGCCGAGCGGCGAATTCCCCTAGCGCTAAACTGAGTCGTCTCGACCTCAGCTCGGGCCCGAATAGCGATCGACCCCAATAGCTCCTCGACCTCCGAAGAAAAGACGTCGATTCCACTGTCAAACGGCAGTGGCACAGAGGTGAACTCTAGTCCTGTGATGAGACTAAAGTCCGTAGGGGTGACCATCATATCGTCCCAAGGGAAATGGAAGGTGTTGGTGGTGTCCCAGAAGAACTCCACCAAAGCGCGCACTACATGATGACCCCCGCTGGAGGCAACCATAGCCTCAGAGGTCTCGAACAGGGTAGCTAGCCCGCAAGACTCCCATAGGAGTCTCGTCTCAAGATCCCTGGCGATGTACATCCTGTACAAATCGCCCAAACCATCACATCCAAAGCCATGATGCTGCGTCCTCCTAGGCGTGATACCCCGTCTCACCCTCTCAAAAATGTGGTGGACGGGGGCGAAGAACAGGGTCCGCTCATCCCACTACGGAAGTCGACCAAGCGAAGTAGAAGGCGTGACGTCATCCTCTACGGGCTCATGCTCCCGTCGAGTGTTCCGGGACCGAGAACCCGAAACTCGTTGTCTAGCCATGCTACATTGTGCAAAAACATCATAAATTAAGGTTCTATAGTATTTAAGGTTCGCCTAGCCGCATGATACTATGTTCGCAAAAAAAAAAAAAAACAGAGTACGTAGTACTAAAATAGAGCACAAATTCAAATTGAGCATAACGGCATTTTTCAAGCAATCACACAATTTCTTGCAATACTATAGTAATTATTGTGACAAATTGGACAAGAATTTCTAGCAAAAACATCAAGAACGAGTCACATTGTTCTTCACGACCTTAAGAGGTCCAACAATGGCAAATTGCTCATTTCTTCACCAAATTGAGTCAAACAAGTCTCAAATTACTGCCAAGGCAATTAAAACATAATCAAGCAATTTCATGGCATAAGACTTGAGAATCAAAGCAAATTGAGCATTATAAATTTCGAATTTTCATGAAATTCGTGAATAAAACATGCCAAAAATTTATGAAAACTGATGTGAGTTTGAAGAAAACTTACATAGATCGGGAAAATATATGAAAAGAGCTTTGATTTGCAACAAATTTGAGCGAATTCGGTTGAGAAACGAGCAAGAACCGAGCAATTGAAGTTTTCGGATTTTTTTCGAGCAAATTCGCGATGAGCAGCCAGCAAAATGAAGAGGAAAGGGGTATTTAAGGAAATCCCCGTGCTTGCGCCAAGCCCTATGCACTGGCGTCACAAATTTGGCTTGGCGCCTGGCACCTATCTCAGCGCTTGGCGCTAAGACTAATTAACTGGCGCTGATGGCTTTTCAGTGGCGCCAGATCACCCAGCCACCTGGTGAGGTTGTTCTACCTTTCTGCAATATATGTTTGGGTTTCTTGGTACGCCAGTTAGCCCCTCTGAGCAATTTGACATGATTTAGTGATCGACTTGATTACCTGAAGTGATCGACCTGATGAAAGATCGTCTCACTTAGCTTAAAGGGCCTAAGCATTGGCTCATTAACAAAAAGCACCGACATATAGGTTCAAAAGAAAAAGGGCACCGACATACAGGTTCAAAGCGACAAAAGTGCCGACGTACAGGCAAAGCGGAAGCAAAGTTCAGGCGATCTTTTAAAGATCGACAGGCGTGGATCTTCGGTAATTTCCTTTGGAAAATTATCGCATCAAATGAGGATGACTTCAAGTGAGGATATCTTCGACAGCATTCCCTAGCTTGCGGAGAGTTGTCACAAACAACTAGAGGTAATTTCGGGCGAAGTTGTCTTCGATCATATTCCCTTGGGCATGGAAGATGGTCATAATGCGGATGAAGATTGTTTCGAGAGAAATAATCTTCGATAGTATTCCCTTAGACGTGGAATATTATCAATGTGGATGGAGATTTGTTTCAAGAGAAGAAATCTTTGATGGTATTCCCTTGGACGTGGAATATTATCAATGCGGAGGAGGATCGTTTCAGGCGAAGCAATCTTCCAATTTGGAAGCAGTTACAGGCGTAGCGATTATCAAGTGGGATAGAATTCTTTAGCTTGCAGGAGGTCATCAAAACAACAGTAAAGCGGCAACAAATCGGTTACTTTCAGAGACGTGTGCTCGACGGTGCAAGATACGCGTTTCTTAACTCTTTTATCTGTTTATCTAACGTTAGTTTGCAGGTATCGGCGTTGCAAGATTGGTTTAGGATCGCAACACGTTCTGAATCATTCTCCGTCCCTATTGATACTTTGACTTTTGTTTTCGAAACCTGCGTTTCTCCAAACTCAGTCAAAGTGGGGGCTTCTGTAGACACCCATTTGTGTCTCTCCAAAACCAAACCCGGTGATGAGTACCTTTCACGTCGAATCATAATCGAATGAAGCGAAAGTGTGGAATGTCTAGTGTTGCGGAAAGTTTTAATTTCTTTTCTCTCCTCTCTGTTTTAAAAAACTTATTTTAAGAAAACAGCCAATCCAGTTTGGTTGATCCATGATATGGGTTCAATATTAGTGTAGTTGGATGGGGTTTGCAAAGACCTTTCCAACGATATATTATAAGCCCAATTCCGATGAATATTGAGGAAGTTATGGCCAATTTATTAAACTGGGTCCGGTTTGAGCTTTATGTGCGGCCCAATGATCTTGGGGAGGGCCTAATATGATTCATCATTCCTAATGCAATTAGGAATGGTTTTAGTCATCTAGAATCTTCTAGAAGGTTCTTTTCATTCCTAATTCAATTAGCATTGATAAATTGACTTTTGACTTTTCAGAGTTTTAATCAAAATCAAATAGCATTTTCGAGGAAATTATATGATTTTATCCTCCAGTACGACAAACTTATCTGATTTTCAAAAACGCGTTGAAAATAGGCTTGGCGCCTGACCCTAGGCTTTGGCGCCTGGAACCAGGTCTGGCGCCTGGCGCTAGCCATTGGCGCCTGACGCTAGTGTTGGTGCCTGGCGCCAGTTAGCCAGGGTTTGCGCCAACTCTGTTTTTTGTGCATCAGACTCTGTTTTGTTTATTTTATCTTTTTGGCTGATTTTCTCTATAAATATCGTATTAAAAACTCCGTTTTCAATCATCTAGATTCACCTACAATCAGTTTTCATTCGCAATCTTTAATTCACCAATTCTCCTCATTCACATGTTCTCATCTACAATCAGTTTTAATTAGTATTCTTTAATCTTTCAATTCTTTCTTTCTTTCTCTAAACTTTGCTTTTTACATAAAAAATTCCGCATTCGCAAGATCTAGAAACACCTAGCCATATTCGAAGTTGCATTCGCCCTAGACGTGAAAGGTTTAATTTCTGAGGGTTTGGTCCCAAATCTCTATTTCAATTATTTAATTTAATTGTTTGGTTTATTATTTTCCTTGAAGTTACTAACATGTGTATTTTGTTATTATAAAGAGGTACGAGGCATCGAAGTAAGTACTTTAATTGATTTATTGATATTATGATGTAGAAATCATGTTTAAATTTATTATGATATTCCTAGTATCATGTCTAGGGTAACTTTAATATTAAATATGATTGTTATGATGCTTCCTATGTTCTTCCTAATATTTATGATTGTTAGTATCATGTTAGGGCTAAAGATTTGATTTTTATTGCTTAGTGACATGCTAGGGTTTGTTATTAATCTTGTTAGTATCATGCCTAGGATCTTTCTATTATTATTATGCTTTAATATTAACATGAACATGATTATTATTATGACTATTTTAATGATTGGTTATTATTATTATTATGTTGCTTGATTATTTATTTTTATTGCTTGATCACACCTTTTATGCATGTTTAAAGGGAATTTGTACTTGTAATCACGCTTAATAACATATTTAATAATCTTGTTTAGGGTTAATTGTGATTATAATTTCAAGTGATCACCAATAATAGATTTATTTGTGCATTAAATTCAACCAACATAGATTAAACATGTTTAGGGCTAATCCTAATGATTGCATGTTAATTAAAAAGCGCACATGAGTACGATCAGAATAAAGTAGAGGCCTATTATTAGGGCAGGTTCAATCTCTTTTAGGCTGGATTTGTACCTTCATCCTCGAACCCTTATTTGGTTCTAGACCTTATGGAGTTGACAATCTCTTGGATCGTTAAGGGGTGTAACCTTCACCTCGTGAACGGTTTACAAGTTCCTTAAAAAACTTGTTGGCGACTCTTTTGCTCTATCTTCTTCCCTTTTGGACGCCACCGTACTTTAGTGTATGATCACA
Organism: Chenopodium quinoa; assembly: GCF_001683475.1. Taxonomy (NCBI): domain Eukaryota; kingdom Viridiplantae; phylum Streptophyta; class Magnoliopsida; order Caryophyllales; family Amaranthaceae; genus Chenopodium; species Chenopodium quinoa. The sequence continues at coordinate 606,350 of NW_018745151.1, read as the reverse complement.
GTGGGGTTCAAGCTATTGGGATTTAAAGCTTGAAATTATTCCCTACACCCCTTCTAATGAAACCTTGGAGCATGGGTGGAGGAAATCTTTCAAGTGGACCAATCACAAAGGCGATAAGCTGGAAATCGTCACAGGCGAAGGGAAGATGTTGGAAGAATCGGACGACGAATCTATTATAGAATCTAGGGAAGCTGAGAATCTAGGACTTGTGGCCATTACTGAGTCTTTATTTTCTAGTTCTAATGACGAAGATGCCAAAAAGGATTCTTCTCTTAATGTACTTTCTTTTGATTCTAATAATATATGAGCTCTATTTCCGAGTATATGCCTTCTATTGAATCTTTCGAATGCTATAACAATCAATGTAATGAGGATATTAATAAGTTGGTTGAACTAATGAATGAACGAGAACAAAAGAACCCTATCATTGAAGAAACTGAAACAATCAATATAGGAACTAATGAAAACAAAAGAGAAGTCAAAATTGGCTTAACTCTAAATCCGGAAGAGCGATGGACCCTCATATCGACACTCAAAGAATTTGAAGACGTGTTCTCTTGGTCATACAAGGACATGCCTAGAATAGATAGGGAAATTGCGGAACATACCATTCCCTTGAACCCTATCTCTAAACCTGTAAAATAAAAACTTCGACGAATGAAACCTGACGTCACGTTAAAAATTAAAGGAGAAGTACAAAAACAATTGGACGTAGGTTTCATTCGCGTATGTAATTATCCAGAATAAGTAGCGAACATCGTCCCAGTCCCTAAAAAGGATGGACGAGTTCGCATGAGTGACTTTAGGGACCTTAATAAGGCTAGCCCTAAAGACAATTTTCCTCTAACACATATTGATATATTGGTAGATAAAATGGCTGAACATGTGATGTTATCCTTTATGGATGGATACGCAGGTTACAACCAAATTTTAATGGAAAAAGAATACAAAGAAAAGACATGCTTTATCACCCCTTGGGGTACGTATTGCTATACAGTCATGCCATTTGGTTTAAAAAATGCAGGAGCTACGTACCTAAGAACGACTACGACTCTCTTGCATAATATGATGCATAAAGAAATAGAAGTGTATGTGGATGATATGATTGTAAAGTCCAAAGATAGAATGGGACATATAAAAGCTTTACGCAAATTTTTCACTCGCATAAAAAAATACAACATGCGATTAATTCCACAAAAATGCGCCTTCGGAGTAACTTCCGGCAAGTTACTCGGATACGTAGTAGCACTCGCGGTATTGAGATCGATCCCTCTAAAATAAAGGCAATTGTCGACATGCCTCCTCCTCAAACAGAAAAAGAAATTAGGGGGTTCCTTGGCAAACTGCAATACATTAGTCGATTTATCAACAAATTGATTATGACTTGTGATCCAATATTAAAAAATTTGAAAAAAGAGGAAAAACATGAATGGGACGATCAATGCCAAAGGGCCTTTGAGAAAATCAAAGATTATCCCAAAAGTCCACCGATTTTAGCACCACTAGTACCCAAACTACCTCTTAGGCTATACATTACAGTTACAGACACGACCACGGGCGCCATGTTAGGACAAGAGGTAGAAAACGTCGAGCGTGCAATATATTACATAAGTAAAAAATTCATCCAATATGAAACGAAATATAGCACCTTAGAAAAGACAAGTTGAGCATTAGTGTGGGCAACTAAAAAATTACGACATTATATGCTACCACACACTACTCATGTGATTTCTCAACAAAATTCGATAAAGTATTTGTTTGAACAACCACCTATACAAGGAAGAATATCCAAATGGTTGGTGATGTTGGCCGAATTTGAGTTAAAGTATATTCCAGAAAAAATAAATGAAAGGAAAAGTAATTTCCGACTTTCTGGCCCAACGTCCAATTCAAACAAGTCATGTAGAAACTACTCATTTTCCGGATGAAGAGATTCTCATAACACAAGATGACAAATAGGTAATGTAATTCGACGATGCATCCAATCAAAAGGGATGTGGCGTAGGAGTGTTACTCATAAGTCCAGAGAGAGCACATACTCCAATCTCTGTCAAACTAGACTTTGAGGTTACTAATAATGCCGCAGAATGTGAAGCGTGCATTATTGGATTAGAAGTAGCAGCTCGCATAGGTGTGCAAAAATTAGAGGTATATGGAGATTCCAATTTGATTATAAATCATATACTGAAAATTGGAAAATAAAGAACTCCACAATGATATTATACCAAGCACACCTAGAGCAACTCGTCGAGCACTTTAAACATATTAACTTTAAATATCTCCCAAGGGATGATAATCAATTTGCCGATGCGCTAGCAAAAATAGCCTCAATGATCAACATTCCAGATCACTTGAATATGATGCCATTATGCGTTGATAGAAGAGAAGAACCATCATATTGCAACGCAATAGAGGAAATAAATGACATCGAAGGGAACAATCCTTGGTATGATCATATCCTCCAATATATTACTCATGGCACATATCCCGAAAATACTTCATCGAAAGACCAACGAGACTTACGAACACTTGCGGCTCAATACGATCTATTAAATGGTCAATTATGCAAAAAAAGGACCTAACGGTCAAAGTTTATTGTGCATAGACCAACCCGAAACCACACGCCTTATGGAGAATACTCACAAAGGTGTTTGTGGACGTCACATGAATGGTAAAATTCTTGCAAAAATAATTTCGCGACAAGGGTACTATTGGTCCACTATGGAACATGATTACATACAATATGTCAAAAAAAATGTCCAGAGTGCCAAATGTTTGCTAATTTACAACACCTTCCACCATCCAAACTATATAATCTCACTTCCCCTTGGCTCTTTTCAACTTGGGGAATTGACATAATTGGAAAAGTCTCTCCAACAGGAGCTAGAGGGCACGAGTACGTATTGGTAGCCATCGATTACTTCACCAAGTGGATTGAGGCTGCTTCTTACGTGAATATCACTTCTAAACATGTCGCCAAGTTTCTCGAACGGAACATATTTTGTAGATATGGAGTTCCACACGAACTAATTAGTGATCAGGGATCTCATTTCAAAGCTGAATTCGAGACCCTCTTAACTCGTTATAAAGTAAAACATCATTACTCAACCCCATACAGACCTCAAATGAATGGAGTTGTAGAATCGGCAAATAAAAATATAACAGTCATCATTAAGAAAATGGCAGAAAATTATAAAGACTGGCCGAATAAACTACACTTCGCACTATGGGGTTATAGAACGTCTATACAAACATCAATAGGAGTAACTCCATACTCCTTAGTTTTCGGAATGAACGCAGTTTAACCAGTCGAACTGGAAATACCATCCCTACGCATCGTACTCGAAAGTAAGCTACCGGAAGCTGAATGGGTAAGAGCGAGGTATGAGGAGCTTTTATTGCTCGATGAATGACGATTAAGAGCTTTGCATCATGTACAAGTCTACCAAAGGCGCATTGCGCGTCATTTCAATAAAAGAGTAAAGCCCAGAAATATAAAAGAAGGTGACTTTGTACTAAAGGAGGTTAGGGGTCCACCTACCGATCCAAGAGGGAAATTCAAACCTAATTGGATAGGTCCCTACCGCGTAATTAAAATCCTATCAGGAGGAGCCGTCAAATTAATGAACATTAAAGGAGATGAAATTCGCCAATTAATAAACATTGATTGACTTAAGAAATATTACATATGAAATCCGAATTAACTCGTTCATTCATATAACTAACTTTAATTAGCATTCAATTGAAAGATTCTAAGTGTTATGTATTTTACTGAATGGCACGATAAAATACACAACACTTGGGAGGGTAATTTAGAAATAATAAACAGTTCTAAGTGTTCGGATTTTTTATCGAACTTCACGAAAAAAATCTTCACACTTGGGGGGTAATAGCAAAAATAAAAAAAATTTCCGAAACACTCGTAGTACAGGTGTCGCGCGCAACTAGAATAGTTGCGCGCGGATGTCACGCGCAACTCATGTAGTTGCGCGCGACAGGTTCGCGCAACCTTGTTTGTTGCGCGCGCCACCTTATTGTAAAACTGCGAACCCGAACTTTTTTGTTTGAACGAAGTTGTAACTTCTACTTACGATAAAAGGAGGGCGTTTCGTGAACATAAACATGTACTCGGAAAATATAAAAATTAAACTTTGATTTAATTTCTTTTAAACAAAGTTTGATTAATTTTTTTCATTTAATTTCTACTTAAGGAGTCAAAGAAAAAAAATAAAAAATAAATAAAATAAATAAATAAATAAATTTTAAAAAAATTAAAAAAATTAAATAATAAAAAAAGAATTAGAACTACGCAATGACCTGATGTCGTGATACGAATACGTAGACAATCTATATGATTTGGTCATATCAAAATATCAAAACATAAAGCTCATTTTTATTTCATTCAAATTCAAAAAAAGGGAGACATTGTTGAACTAGATCATAAATAAAGAAAAGGGGCATAGTATTGATTACACTTTATTCAAAAAAAAAAAATATTGTGTAACACTCTAAGGCTTCACTATATCCTCAATTGTCACAGATGATGGAGGAGTAGTTTCCATCGCAGTATTTTCATACACCTTAGAGCTTTCTCCTACAGTCTTCTTCTTGACCCATACATTGTTCTTCAATTTAGGAATAGGAGCCTTTTCAACCCCTTTTCCCTTTTTCGAAGCTTTTGTTAGAGTCCTCTTTCGAGTTTGTTGCGAAGGTTCCTTAATTATCACACCTTTTTGTGCGGGTTTGGAGGGAGCTTTCCTTTTGGATTCCTTCGAACGCGCCTTAGGAGATGAGAAGTCCAATTTTCTTCTCACTCCTTTGTTTTTTCCACTAGGAGGGGTGGTGGTGGCCGAATGCATTAAAGACTTAGGTGCATTGCGAGCCGTGGCAGTTAGATATTGTGATCGGGCCTTGTTTAATTCGCCCTTATCCACCGCATTCATCCAAGCTTTATAAAAGGAAGATAATACAATACTCGCAGCAGGATTTTGTACTACCCACCTTGGAAGACTTGACCAATACTCTATCCAACGAAAAATTCGCTCGGGTCTAAAAGTCACATCTTAAGGTGCATCACATTCTTGCGGGGGAATAATCTGTTTCATCCCGTATTGTCTCATTACCCTACAAGGAAAAATGTAAGTAGCGCTAGATAGGCCTAAACGCCTAATGTAAGGGCAATCGAGACTACTCCCAATCATACAATTTATGTTCCACCAAGGAATCACAAAACGTATGTTAGGAACCCCGTGACAGAAAAACGACGTCCATTCCTCTTCATTCTTGTGCTTGTAAAGGATTCGACATCCAGGGAATGTCTGTACTCCATTAGCCTTGATATTTTGTGGCTGATCAACTATTCGCAAACGCTCCATGAGCCAAATCTGGAAAAATTAAAAAAAAAAATCAGTTTTTTACACGAGCAGGTGGCGCGCGCATTAGAATAAGTTGCGCGCGCCATCCGCGCGCAGCGCAGAAGATTGCGCTTGATATACCAGCGCAACTTCATGGCTTGCGCTAAAAAAAAAAACTTACGTGTAATAGGAGAGGACTTCCCGTGAAACCATTTTCGTTAGGGTCTCCTCTAAGGAGATTCAAGCATAAAATGGTTTCTGGCAAAGCCAAAGGAGCGGGTGAATGACATCCCTCTATTTGCTCTACTACGGACACCATGGAATAATCTCCATATTCTTTTCCTGTCCTAAGTAAACAATTGACAACAAGACAATAGCATAAAGCACGAATTTTAAAGCGTTGTTTAGTCATGTTGTCACGAGAGGCGACGAAATGTTCAATAAATTGAATTAAATTCACGCCTTCTTCAATTCCAATATTGGTCATATCATTGTCGGACAAGCCGAAAAATCTTTGGAATATAGGTTTGGGATCCGACAATGGGGTCGAATAAGTCACAGGGAGGGTATTTGTAGGGAAGCCTAGCAAGGCCTCGAACTCACCAGGAATGGGAATAATTTCGTCCCCTTTTGGTTGGAATCCCAATGGTTAACTGCGGCATGAAGAAAATCAAAATTAATCACTAATTGCATATAATTCAATAGAGGGTCTAGGTGATAAATTTTGAAAACTAGTTTGTCCTCGTTTGAAAGGGAGGTAACCCATTGCTTCAAACGCTGTTCAAAGGTCTTCACCATTGTTCAATGTAAAAAAAAAAAAGAGAGAGAGTAAGAATTTAGAGAGATTATTCTTTTTAGTTCTTATAATATTATTAAGCGAATGAATGCGAGATGATAAAAAAACCTACACGAAACCATGCTTAAATAGACCCAAGAGGGGCATATTTTCTCCCAAAGGAAAGTTCACAAACAGATGGCGCGCGCAACTTATGAGTTGCGCGCGACATCCACGCGCAACTAAATCACATGTGCGCGACAGCCGCGCGCAACTCATCCAGTTGCGCGCGTCTTCTCTGTCGCGACATGTGGTTTAGGCTTATTTCCGTATTTTAGCTTACATAATGATGGAATCTTGACGAAATCTTAAGACTAATCATACGCTTGCCTTTTGCTAACTCTTGTGTCCCTTTTCTTTCCCTTTTATTTGTTTTCTTTATTTTATTATTTTCTTGTTCTTCTTTTCCTTCTTTCTTTTTTCTCCCCTATTTTCTTATTTATGTTTTCCTTATTTCCCTTTTATTCTCTTTTTTCTTTTCTTTTGTTATTTTTTGAGGGGGGTAAGTCGGGAACCCTTTCCCTTCCTCGGTAATTTTTTTGCTTTTTTTTATATGTGTACACATGGAAACAAAAAATTATAATAATATAAAGACATATGCAAAAAAAAAGTGTCATATATACAACAAAATAAAATAATATGTACATTTGTTTCCTAAAAATATAACAAAATGTGTACAAAAGGATCAGGGTGCTCTGCGACTGCTAGACGGTTGCTGTACATCCTGCAAAATCCCAAAACAAAGATTAATACATGAAATGTAATAACTTCGTCGAAAAAGAAAAGAAATGAAACTTACCGCAATCATCCGATGATCACGGCTTGACAAAGTCACGAGGGCTCTCCGATAAGCAGCTTGGAAAGCACGTATAGTCCTCACCATGCCGTTCACGGTCTCCCGCGGAACCTGTTCCAAGAATACAAGGACAGTTAATAAATAAATGTATATGAAGCAAAACAATAGAAATATTTTAAGTACATATATAAAAAAAGAGACATACCGACTCAACCGTCTCAAGAATGAATGGTATCCCCTCATCATCCTCCGCTGCTGGAAGGATCTCGCGAATTACCGACCCGATAACATCAGTATATGTGATTTCCGCCGTACGAGGCACCCAACCGCCTAGCTCGACCTGCTAAAAAAATAATAAAATAAATAAAATAATAAGTAATAAAAAGGGGCAAAGTTCCGAAAAATAAATAGAAACAAAAAAAAATAGAAAAAGAGAGAATTAAGATACTAACCGGAACAAAAGTTGGGAAAGGAGTCAGCCTGGATGCAATGAAAGCTGCATAAGGAGCATCCAGCAGCACCAGCTGATCCGCTGGATAACCAAGGATTGCCTGAGCTTGATCCTCGGTCGACAGCAAATCCGGACGTAGCATCCGGATCGGGGGATCCACAAGAACCACAGGCTCCTCTGACGAATGCTGCCAGAGAACGCGCTCGCCTAAAAACCAAGCGTCCGTCCTCTGGAGCACCGGGAGTCCCGAGTAGAGAGCCCGGAATCGGCAACGAACCATGCCAGACCAGATATTCTTAGGTACTCCGACGATCAAACTCCAAGGACGGAGATCGATCTAATGCAATTACATGAAAATCATCAAAACAAAATAATAAAGAAAGATACACATGTGTTGTCAAAATACTCACCGACGCACGGGTCGCCGAAAGAATCCTCTGGCAAAAGTCGCCGGCTGAAGTAGCTTGCCTTTTCCTAATCGTAGCCAGTCGATGGCCGATAGGAAATCAAGCAGCCCCGAGCACCCTAGGGGCTAGGAAAGGCAGGGACAAGTATCCCCAAGCCTAAACAAAGGAGAAACGGCTTAAACAGTGAAAAATAAATAATAAAAAGTTACAATAAAGTTTAAAGTACGTACCTCAAGGATACGACCATGCCATGTAAGGGATATCCGAGGCACCTCAGTAGCTGCCGCAGGATCCACTACCCGGGTCGCCTTGCCCATAGCTCTAAGCATACGGGCATACGAAACCTCCGCCCAGTTCAGGTTACTTACCTGCCCCAAGTGTATGAGGCAGGTGAGTAACCCAATAGGGAAACGCTCTCCCCTATCACTCAAGAGAGTGACGGAAATAATGTGGGCAATTATATATGAGCCAGCTGCTCAGGTGTACACTGTCGGTCAATTGACAACTCGTCGGCAAGAATCGAGTATGGATAAGACTGAGGATATACGTGAAGGATCGGCGCCAGATGATCCCCCACAAGATCCCTCAATCTCATGTCCTGCCCTGTTACGACCTCTATAACTACAGGCTCACCTACAAAAGGAAAACCCGTAATCATAGAGAAGTCGTAAGGGGTGACCATCATCTCTCCCCACATAAAGTGAAAAGTGTTGGTGGAATCCCACCAAAACTCCAGAAATCCGCGGAGGAAAGCGGACGAAGCAGACTGACTCGACAAATCCAGAAGAGCCGCTAGCGCGCGACCGATCCCCGAAAGCTCCACAATCTTCTTTACCTCGCTTGGCAAGCTCTCAAAACGAGTCTGCAGGTCACCAGAGCCATATAGACGCATGCTAGACTCACTCTAAAAAAAAGAGAGAAGAGAGAGAGATCCAAAACAATAAAAAAAACGGTTATTAAAAGAAAAGAGGGAAAGTAAAAAAAAAAAGAGAAGAAGGCTTAAGAAACTCATGATGCCACGCCACCCTCGAACCGAGACGTGATGGTCTGGATCCCACTTAAGGACCCTAGGGTCCCAGTCGGGAGGAGCCTCCCAGATCACATCCTCTTGGCGACGTCGATCAACAGCGGCGCGTCTCTCTCGAACCTCCTCACGAGGCCGGTTCACCCTCTTTCAAGGGCGAACTACCTCGTCAGGACCGCCTAGAATCTCCTCAGCGTCGACAAATGGAGGCGAATCCATGCTATGATAGACGAGATTTCTCTATTAGTTCATTTTTTCCTAAACTAATAATCGTGTTCTAGATCCATTTCGGCAGCATAACGGCTGCCGATAGGAATAAACACAAAAATCGAATGCCACCCATACTTGGGGGCTACGATACCTGCAGTTAAACTCAGTAAATGGGGGCTTTTAACACCCACAAAGCCATCCTATATCAGTTTCAACTAAGCATTCAAGGGATTATATTTCAAAATCTCAAAGAATCAACTATTCCAAGACGAATAATGTTAATACCAACATAATTATTGTCTACCAAACAATCTTGAAGTTCGAATATGGCAAAAACGAGCTAAGTATGCACTTCACGCCATTTTTTTCAATTTCAAAATTTGCAAAATGTGAATTATGAAAGTAATACTGGTTCTAATACTACAATCTACTTCATAATCAACAAGTATAACCAAAATGAGCAAGAAAAGCAACAGATTCGAGCAAAATTCGAACAAACAGAGCAAGAACGAACTTAAACAAAGAAATGCTCATACAAGGTTCAATACTTAACCATTTTTCATGAAATTTGTTGCAAAACACTCCTTAAACATAGAACAACAACATGGAACAAACAATTTCAAGAATAATGGACCGAATAAAAAATTCCCAAATTTAAAATTAGGGGTTTTACGATTTGAAAAATGCTCAAATGCCAGCCAAGAATGAACGAATTTAAGCAAAAAACTTACATTGGATTATGCAAAATGTGAACTAAGAGCAAGATTTTCTTCCTTCATCTTTGAAAATCGCAAAAAATGGAGCTCTTTAGAGTGAAAAAGGGTCGAAAATGGAGGAAGGAAGGAGAGAGAGAGCGAAATGAAAAATCGCATTCGCGATTTTCTTTTTGCTGAACTGAGTGTCGCGCGAAACTCCAGAAGTTGCGCGTGACATAGCGGCGCAACTTAGAACGATGTGCGCGCCTGGCCAGCGCAACTTACTGAGTTGCGCGCGAATACTGGTCACTAAAATGGCCGGTATCCGGATTTTGATTAGTTTGATCATTTTTTCAACGGTTTTTGCTCGTTATTAGACGTAATGGAGCGCAAATTATCAAAATACTTTTAATTTCTTTGCATTTGTAATTTATTTTCTTCTTTGATAGTTTTTTGCATCATTTTGCATGCACACCGTGCTTTGTGCCTTCCCCAAGCATACGTTTTGTACGTTTTTCGTAAGCGTGCCTTAAGACGTTTTGTGGTGGTGCTTTACGTAAACGCACCCATATCTAATTTTGTCATTTTACTGTACTGACGTTATAAGTGTCCGGGTTTTCTTCTTTTTCACGTCCGAAGCAAAAGGAAGGCGTTTTCATGCAGCGTAAAAATGCAAATGGCGTAGCGTACAACGTAAAATTGTACGGCGTAGGTGTTGCGTAAAATTTTACCTCAGCCCAAGATTTGCGAGATCTACCTCTCGAAACTAAAAGGTAGACTATTTACTGTAGGCGTTAGCTCACGAGTCGACAGGCACGCCGAACCTTCAGGAACAGGCACTTCTTGAATGGAAGCAAATATGGTAGTTAGTGAGCTTACTAACTTGTCGGACAGTTAGGGTGTCCGTCCACCCCCTGTATAAAGAGCGACGAGACAGTGTCGCACCCATGTAGTCATGTGCCCCCAGTCCTAAGACACATGTACTCATCTTGTGGACAAAACTGCTAAGAGAGTTGTTGACTTTCTTCTCTCTCACTGGATTTGGATATATGCCTCCAGTCCTGAGACATGTATTTCTATCTTGTGGACATCCGGTTCGAATATCGTACCCAGCTCGAATGTCGGACCCTTTTCAGTTAGAATATCGAAAACCCCCTTTTTTTATTCTTTTTACTTTGTTAATGTCAGGCTAAAGTTGTAATGACATATCTAGGGACTTTAGACCAACGATGACATGATTGAGAGGAAATCATCCCCTTTTATTCTTTTTAAAATCGACCTTTTCACATGACTGTAATCACCCAGAATACATTTACTTGTAAAAGTATTCTACAATTGCAAAGGATCAATCTAGATTCTTTAGCGCGTTAAGACTATTGAAAGATTTCTCTAGCCTTAATAGCTACTTGTTTCAAACACTTAGCAAACCGAGGACTGTTTCGACATCCTTAAACGTTACTAAAAGATTCCCTAATCTTAGAGAACTTCGCAGAATGAGTCTCAGATTTTTCCTTGACTACTTTGATCATCGTCTATCCTAGACTCGATCAAAGTGGGGGCTAACTGTAGACATCAAATTTTAGCCTCCTGTCCCAACAGGAAGTGCAATGACGATAAATAAATCCATCTTCGTGTTGGATCAAAGTGAAGAATACTCATGAATAACTGGTTAAGCCACAAAACACAAAAGACTAGCCCTAATAAAAGAACAAGGACAATACAAGGTCCAATTAACTAAACTCGATCATAATTAGGCTTAAGCTCGTGCTTAAAACCCAATAATGACGGATTTAGGAGCGTCTAGGTTAACATTTAAGCTGCCGCGGAAAATGTGTCGCACGTCTCACTAAATCGCGCTCAGCTGTCGCGCGCAACTTATTCAGTTGCGCGCAGCACTCCGCGTAACTTCTGGAGATGCGCTCGCGAAAGATTCAGAATATCAAAATATTTGAAAATCGAATCTTACCATTGAGCTGTGTGCAAGACAAATAACTACGCGCGACGTATTCACTTGCGCGTGACAGCCGCGCGCAACTCATTCAGTTGCGCGCGATACCTGTTGCGGCAGAATGCTCTTAACCCTAAACCTAATCATTCCCTATAAATAAGACCCTAACCCGAGGCTTAAACACACAGAAAATAATCTAAAACGCTTGCAGAATACTTGTGAACTTGTGCTTCCTAACCCTCTTGTCCTAAACACTCACCCCTTTAATACCTTGTTACTACGGTGGAGGTTCCCCGATAAGAAGGAATCCATAAGTGTTCTAAACACAGATATAGCAAAGAGATGTGGTAAATTCCCGAGCACTTAGCTAAATCACGTTTATTTTCTTGTTTAAAAGAACCTTAATTAATTAATTTGTGTTAAGTGATCACCTTTAAAATAATTAATTAATCAATTCCATATAGTATCTTTCGTTAAATAAAGATTAGAATTGAATAAAATAAATGTTGGTTGATCACTTAAGCCAAGGCGAATATTGTTATTTTCTTGTTCGTTTCACGAATTTAATTAAATAAGAATAACGACCTTACGATGTAATTCCTACGTGAATTGATGTGTGTAAATAAAATCAATTAACATAGCTTTAGGTATCACGTTGCATATATTGTTTGTTGATGAAATTGTGCAAAGGAAGAGCTAGTAGAGGTCGCACTAGGGCTAGGATCGCGATTCCCCTCTAAAGGGAATGTTATCTTAATACCCTCGCTACCGAACTCATTTCTGGTATATGTAGACCAATTTGGGCATGTGTAAACTTATGATTCGTGCTAAATATCCCTTGAACTCTACTTGGGAGAAAGGCATGTACGAGGTTAATGGGTTTTCCTAAAAATCATTAGCGACTCCTACTTGTTCCTTACAGAAAAAGCGTGTATGATAGAATCATTTCTAATTTAAGGTCCCCCAAACAGTCAGGAATTCAAATCCTAATACACCCTAACAAGTGTAAAGTCCTAGGCTTTTAAAGGTACATGGGAATTTAAGGAGAGTACCCCTTAGACGGGATCACCCTCCTTTCATGCACGAATCCAGAGTTTTGTTGCTCATCCATCTTGCACTTTACGTGATTTACAGGTTTAGACTTGGTGATGACTCATATGCAAACAATACAATCAATCCAATATCAATTCAATCAAGTAAAACATCTTTATAATTTCAATTCTTGATTTATTAGTGACAAGCAACATTTATTATTTAAAAATTTAACTACCTCAGTGTATAAACACCTTGAGTGCATAAGACACCCCAAAACCTTAACCTCGTTTTTATAAGACTTGAATTCTTACATAACTCATCCTATTTCAATAATCATGAATGAGTAATAAATAAATCATTCCACAAATCACATACATTTGCCTCTAAGCGCACCTTGCATAATTAGAGCACAAATAATTCTTGCAATATAAAATAGTGCACGTCATATGAAATTCACAATGTATAACCAAACAATTTAACTCAATCATCCCTATACATGATACTAAGTTCTCGATCCGTCCTTAAACATGCACCTAAAAGCAAGGTTTCGTAACTTGTACGTACCTTGAATAAACGAATTGGTATGTCACTTTACTATCTAGAAATCACCTTTAGTAAACTCCTCTCCTAAACCAAACAATAAAATCTCAATCAATACCCAATCAATCAAATTTAAAGCAATACTAACTTACTTTTAAAACCTTCAAAATCCAAATCAAACAACACTTTAAAACCTTCCTTTTAGTTTTTTTTAAAGGTTTATATATAGTTCTTTAAATTTCCTTCATGAAAACTTTAAAATACACCTTTTTCATGGAATTACAGCAAGTTTAAAAATTTATAAAAATCTGAAAATTATTTTAAAACACTTAATTAATCTCTCTTTTAATGGGTCCTCAAACCCATTTCATTAAAATCACAACACTACTTCTTTAAATAAAATTCCAGCAATATATATTTGATTAAAACTCCTTAAAACTTCCAATAAAAACATGTTTTTATACTTAATTAATCATTAGAAATGCAATAGGAACAAAAGACCCAAATTAATTTGATCATAAGAACCCTAGAATCTCAATTTAAATAAAGTAAAACCCTAGGTTTTATAATTCATAAAATCTGATAAATTAACAACAATTATAAATCTGAAATTATAATCTTTATACTATCAAAATATTATTTTTCATACTAAATTAATCAATTTCAAACAATTAAAACCAAAACCTAAAACAATTAGATTAAATATTGAGCAAAAGAAACAAAGGAGGAAGAAAAGGGGGAGCACGACTAGGCCATAGCTGGTCAGTGGTGGTGCGCCGACGGACTGGTGGCCGGTGTCAACTCTGGCAGCCCGTGGTGGCAACAGCAGCAACAATGGTGGGCAGAAAGGTGAATTCTCATGTGAAGTAAAAATAAAAGAAGGAAAAAAGAAAAGAAAAAAAGGAAAAAGAAAAGAAAAGAAAAATAAATAAATAAAATAAAATAAAAAGAAAAGAAAATAAGACTAACCTTTTTGTGTGGGGAAAATTTTGGGGATGTATGGGGTATTTATAGGAGGGAGAGTTGTAGAGTAAGTATGAAGATTGGGCCTCATGAAATTAATGGGCCAATTAAGTGAATAACAATGGACTAAGCTTTGTTTGTTTTGACATAAATTGTAGAATGAAAGTGCATAAAATAATTTGTACCAAAAGAATTTATGAACCAAGATAATAATTTCAAACTTTTGAAATTAAATTTCGGAAAAATGCAAATAAATCTTATAAATAAAATAAATTTTCATTTATCAAATATTTAAAAATACGGGGGATTACAACTCTTTGTCGGGTTTAAGAGCCATAAGGCCATCTTCATTACAGCCTACGGATTCCACTTCAGCAATGTCAGTGGTAAGAGAGTCTCTCGTAGGAACTTTACTCCCCTCCTCTATACTTGAACCTTCATCGTAATTGTCAGCTAGACATGGAGAAATAAGCTCATCTTTCTTCTCGATAGCAGTAGTGTTGGGCTTTCCACACCCATCAATATGGTTCGTTGATCGCGTCATAAACAGGAGAGATCTTGACCTTTTCCTTTCGGTTCTTTTTGTCGCATCTCCTCCCAATCGGACTCATCTTCCTAGTAGGCATGGATAAGGTTTTTGGACCTTAGGGGCCCTTTGCCTTGTAAATTTCATAAATACGTAACCTGTATAGTCATGTTCTTTATTCATATAGTCATCTGCCATGAGTTAGTACAACGTACTGTTGAAAGAACTCAAAGTCTTCCCTTGCGAGAGTTTCAAGAAAGACAAATCAGAGATCTTTAGGGACTGACTTCTATGCATTTTATTGAAGAAAACATGGGTTTTCCTCTATCCCTTGTCCTTAGAATGTCTTAATTGCTGATTGGCAAGAGTGTTGCTTGATCCTTCATCCTTAGTTTCCCAAGAAGCATAAGCATTGTGAGTGGGAATAGTTCTCTCTACTACCATATCACTAGTAACATCAGTGACATGTGAGCTTGTAACACCACTATGCTCGTAGGTGCAAGATGGTCATTTACACGCTAGGCTAGCTAATGATTCATTGATTTTCCCCTTTTTATTGTAGTTGGATTAAGTCACAATGGACTCCTTCGTACTCCTCGATCTGACATTGAGCTTGCTAGACTTGAAAATTAGGCCTTTAACTTTCTCCATCTCACGAAGAATGTCCTTGTTTTTAGGCACATCCCTAACTTCCTTGCCAAGATCCTCAACAACCTCTTCCAGTTGGTAAAACCTGATTTCAACAAACGCTCTTCTATAAAGAGCTTTGACATTGCTACTATTAAGTATGATTGCTCCTTAGTTTGAACAAAATCACAGATCTTTAGAGCACAAGCTGTAAGATTTATTTCTAGAGAAATAGTAAGATTCCATAGTATAACGTTATCATACCCATTCCTTGGTAACCAAAACATAGAAATTTTTTTCCCCTATGATACTTTGCCCCAGCATCAATAAAGTCACCATCCTTAAAGCAGAAATTACCCTCCTCCTACAAGACCTTGGCTTGATTACATATATTTCGGTGGCAATTATTAGTAGCAAAGGTATCAATAGTTTCATCATAATCATCATTTAATGTGTAATGACAAGGGCATTAAGAAGAAGGAGGGATAATCTAAGAGTAAAAAAAACGAAACCCTTGCTTAATAAAAAATAAGAAAAAGCAGGAAAACACCATACTAAAAAAACAAAACTGCAGTGGTCAGAGTACTATCACTAACAACCTCGTCCAGAGTATTGAGGGGTTACCCCTATTGTTATTGGTTTTAAAGTGAACTGCTATTCGTCGCTCCCATTTTACATAGTAACACTCCCATTTTGACTTGATTGGACATATATGCCCTTTATGCAATTTGTGTTATAAAAAGGACTTTGTTCCCCATATGGACAGATATTATCAAACGGTCCCCTCAAATTACGACGTTACTATCCCGAGTCCACTAAATCGGTCCCCAAGACCTTAAAACCAAATCGGTCCCCACGACCACCTTAATTCCTTTTTTTTTTTTAAATTAATCATATAATTTTTCCGACGGGTCTTGGATCATGTACGTCGAGTGGAACATTCATACGCCAGAGAATGCGTCCGAACATTCTGTAAGTTTTTTGTTTTTTTTTTCTGGAAATAGGACATCTGCCTAAAAAATACAGATCTCTCATGGTAGATCCGCCTAAATTTCCGGATCCACCATGGAACACCCGGATTTTTTAGGCGGAAGTAGGGATCCGCTTGAAACTTCCGGATGTCCCTTTTCCAAGTTTTTTTTTAGTGTTAATTAAGTTTTTTTTGTTTAATATTAATTAAGTTTTTTTTTTCTTGCGCTTGTGATTGTTGTTGTGATTAAGTTTTTGATAATAAATGTAATTATTATTGTTTTGTATTAATATGATTATTAGTAATATGATTATTTTTTTGTAACATTATTATTATTATTATTATTGTTATTGTTATTATTATTATTAATTATTATTATTATTATTATTATTATTGTTATTATTAGTAATTTTTAATTATTGTTAGAGTATTTTTTTTTCTAATTGTTGTTATTATTGTTGTTGTTGGTGGTGGTGATTATTGTTGTTGCTATTATGATTGTTGTTATTAGTATTAGTTATTAATGTTAATAATATTAATAGTTGTAATATTGTTTTATAAATATTATTATTAATATTATAAAAAAATAACATAATGACATAAACCATGTTTTGTTTAATTTGTATATATAGGATATGGAATCTAAAGACGGTGGTGACGGTGTGAATTATAGTGAAAATTTTGTCACGGATACATTATTTCCAACATTTGACGATGTAGTTACATGAGCCGATGGTGTTTCCATAAATTTGGGATTTATTTTGGTGAAATCGTCTTATAACAAAACCAGAGATGGTCGGCCGTATCGATATTTTCGATGTGATCGGTCACGGAGGAGCAAGCCGAGAGATTTGGAGAACGGGATACGGAAGGACACAAAAACCAAAGCTAATGGTTGTCCATTCTACATCAAGATATATTATGAAGTCAGCACCGACGGTTGGAAGATCCATGCGGAAAATGATCACACCGGGACACATAACCACTCAATGATTGTGTACCAAGAGGGTCACCGTAAAGTGAGCGGATTGAGTCCGAATGCAAAACAGGTTGTGCGTGACATGACAAAGTCCAAGGTTGTGCCCTGTAACATCATGGTAACTATTGCAGAGCAATTTCCTGATGATCATCCAAACATCCGGCACATTTACAATTGCCGGAATGACTTCAGGATGAAGATGTTCGAAGGAAGAGGAGTTGTTCAGCAATTTCTTCATCTATCGAGAGAAAGTAAGTGCATTTACTAGGTCATGACCGATGATCTCAACGTTTTACAACATGCATTTATGGTGCACTCGATCATGGTCAACATACTTCTCACATACCCACATGTCATAGGTATGGATTCTACTTACAAGACCAATCGATATGGCATGCCTTTCTTTGAGGTAGTAGGTGTGACACCGACAAACCAGAATTTTCTAGTTGGCTATCTTTTCATGCGCGACGAGTGCACGGCTAGCTATCGGTGGGTGTTGCAGAGATTAAGGGAGTTGATTGGGTTTGATAAGAGCCATCTGTATTTTTGTCAGACCGTGAACTTGGGCTATGTGCGGCTTTGAGAGAAGTGTTTCCAAGGACGTCACATTTACTCTGTACATGACACATCAAGAAAGATGTGGAGGCTAGGGTGACGAAGATGTTCGGAAACAAAAAGGTTGGTGCCAGTTTTAAAAATGGCAAAAGGAACAAAATCATGAATGCAACAACCCAGGCGGAGTATGATCATGCTCTAGCTACCATGAAAGTGAGGTGAGCAAGATATCCGGCAGTGATTCAGTATGTTGAGAGAACATGACTTTGTCATAAGGAGAAATTTGTGACATATTGGATGAACCAGGTTCTTCACTTTGGTAACACAGCCAATTGTAGAGTTAAGAGACAACATTCAGCAGTGAAAACTTGGTTTGAATCATCCACAGGTTAGTTGTTTTACTTTATAAGTTGTTGTCGTTATTACGTAATTAAAATGTATTTACTAATTTGAATCAATGGCAGGTTCTTTGGAAACTGTATGGGCCCGAGTCCATTGTCATATCGGTAATCAAATCATACAAATTTGTAATGGATTGGAGGCATCAAGGTCTAAAATTGGTCAGCTGTATAGACAATTGCCACTGTCACGTATAAAAGACAAAGTGTCTCAACATTGCTTGAAATAACTTCATAACGAGACGAAAAGGATGCGGGATTTGAGTTACCTGGTTTATGAACGTTGTGGATGTGCTATGCGTATGACCCATGGTGTACCATGTGCTTGCTAGATACATGATTCGATAGTTGCACAGACAGGATTGTATAGCAGCCAAATTCATTCTTTCTAGAAGACATTGGTTATAAGTTATGGTGTTAACATTCAATAAGTGGTTAATGATTCGACTGAGGAGGCTGCACATTTTTGATCCTAATTGATGAAGTAATGGAAAGTGACCCGGCCATACGTCGAAATGTATCGCAAATCATTGAAGAGGAGCTACATCCGGATCATACACACCTTGAAGAACCACATGTGAACCTCAACGTTCGTGGTCGACGGAGGAACAATGACACCAGGCGTGATCGAAGTTATTTTGAGCATGTGAACCGTCAATACACTCAACGTGGTGGTGACAAGAAACCAGGTAATATTAAAATTCTATTTATTTTGAAAATTATATTTAATATTAATATTAAAACAGGTAATACTTGTAGCTTTACTAATAATTTATCTTCTAATTATGTGCAGTAGATTTGTGTGACATTAGTCAATGTAGGTATTTGAACCTACTTCCAGGCCTGATGTTGTCGTACATTTCGTCTTGGAAGGATGTCATTGGTGATGGGAACTGTGGCTTCCGTTGTGTCGCCGACTTCTTCTATGGCGATCAGGCGCTGTGGTTTGACACTCGGGATACAATACCGAACGAGATCGCCGGTCACCCTGATTTGTATGAACGAATCTACGGGCTTGGACGATTTTGGATGAACGTAGAGCGTATACGATGGGATGGTGGGGCTGTCGGGGAGCGACATTGGATGGTTACAATTCAAGATTTATTTCCTATTGCTACGTGGTTCAAAGCAAGGGTGATTTGTCTCGGGGTAGGCCTAGTACCAACTTGCTACTACCCATGCATCACAGTCTTTCCGCTGAGGGCACGCAACGGGGTTCGAACACCGAGTCGAGAGTTCGTGATTGCTACAGTTGGTGGATCACATTTCATCTGTCTTGACATTGTACCTGATTCACCTCTCCCGCCGATCGCCGGTTGGTGGACTGAACACCATGAGGCTAGTGTTAATGGATGGGATCAACAATATGAATTTAGAAGGAACATGTGGGATGCATTAGTTAGGTAGTTTGTAATGTACATTCACTGACTTTGAACATTTGTAAAAAAAGTGGAATTATGAATATAATTTTTAATGTGCTAGCTTTTAATTTAGTTTAAATCTAACATGACATGCAACAAAACATAAAATTAAAAAATAAATCAGTGTCCAGTCTTTACATTACATGACAAATAAAAAAAAATAAGTCATTTCAAACAAGTAATTAAAACCACTAACACGACTTCCAATCAAAATAATCTAAAGCCCCATTTTTTACTTCTAATCGAATACAATCTGCTCAGTCATTGTCCGAGTCTTACTCGACATGTGAGGATACTCAGCCAGTGCTCTTTGGTGAATCTCCATGGACCGACCCATCCACTACAAATCAGACAATAACATATTATTTACACAACAATTAGTAGAAGTCATTCTTAATATTATAATAAGCATAGAGACTTACATAATTAGTGTTAGTCCGCTCAGGTAGGTTGCTTGTAACTCCTGCACCTGGAGATACCCGCGGGTGAGAAAACCTGTACAGCCACTGCATGTAACTAGGTGCAACCAAAGGGGATGTAGCACTAAGCCTGGTGAGGGCACCTAAAACTACACTATGAGATACCGCAGGGACAAACCTCTTCCACATCACATATGTCATCTCAGTCGGGAAGTCTACCCGGTACATCTTCAAGTTAGTCGGCCTCTTGGCCTTCTCTAATGTTCTCACGGGGTATGCCTTGCACGAAACCAAGCTGTCACACCACTCTATCAGGAATGTACGGCTCAATAATGTTACGGTACTGGATGCAGCCAATGAAAAAAGCGGGGGGCACTCGTAATGTAGGATCAACTCCGTACGGTAGCCGGTTCACCTCATGGTCAGTCAGCGCATCAATTCTAGTACGAAAAGATAACAGGCGCTCCAAGTTCTTGCTAGGACATCCCGCTCCAACATCCCAAGTAGACGCACAAGGCATTTGAAGGTCCCGGGTCAAGGTACCCTGCTGTGGCCGAAAGCGCAGAAAGTACTCGTAAATCCACGCTTGCAAAAGCGTGAGACAACTAGCAATCAAATCAGCACCTTTCCATGATGTCATGCCCAATTACCAATACAAGTAAGCCAGTGAAGTTGTTCCCCAAGCATACTCGTTAATAGGGACATCCATATAACATAGCTCGTGGAGGAAGGAAGGATGCATAAGGTTACCACTCTTGTCTACAAACAGTGTACCTCCAAGCACTAACCACAAGTATCCAGTAAGCTGATCACTAAACTCCCACTCAACCTCTAATGTCGACTCAAATATCTTATCAGTAAACACCCCACTACTCTGCCAAATCGTCTTTGTGCCGCAAATCTCAGACAACTCATCTAGAGTCATATCCATGGTGATCGAGCAGCGTCCCGTAATACATGCGCGCTAGGAGTACTGGTGACCATATTGCCTTTGACACGTAACCCAAGAATGTTGTACACGTCGTGCAACAAGATTTTAATCTCCCCAAATGGCATATGAAAGGTGTTTGTATATGGTTGCCATCTCTCAACAAAAGCAGAAATCAACGGCCAATCAAGTATTTTAAACATTAGCCCGTGCAAGTGAGACAACCAACTACCTCGATGTTCTCCCCTGATTGACGACCTCGCCACGTAACCAAGTCAGAACACAACTCTGACCTACTCAAACAACGCAAAACACTACGCTCCTGCTCGTTCCATATATATCGTGCCATGTGACCACCAAAACTAGGGATAACAGTCTCATCCTTAGGACCACCCGACATCGGTTCCTGCACTATACCAAACTGACCCCTATATACCATATGGTAATCCCGAGGGTCCGATTCTTCATCCCGGTCACCAGCATGACTAGCCGAGAATTCATCTTCCTCGTTAGATGTAGGCGCTCCACTTGCAGAGTACAAGGGCCAACTACTACCATACTGAGGGTCTATGGACAAACCACTAGTAGACCTGTATTGCTGCTCGGGCTAAAACGGTGATGAATGAGATGATTGTCTCCTAACAGACGCATTCAGACGTCTTGATATTGCATGTCGAGCACCAGAACCCTCGATCTACATAAAATAAGTACAAAATCCAATTTTAGTAATAATTACAACAAATACTACTTGTTTAAAGTTGGACTACAAAAAATACTATTCAAATTAATTAATTTCATATCAACACACCATGAACAACAACAACAACAAAAACAACAACAACAACAACAACAACAACAACAACAACAATAATAATAATAATAATAATAATAATCAAACTCACAAAAATAATCATACCAACCACAAATCTTAAAATATAATCATAATCATAATAATCACAGTATCAAAAAAAAAAATCATAATCACAAAAATAAACTAATAATAACATACTACTTCTAATAATAATAAGAATAATAAGGTTTCAACAAAAAAAACAAGACAAATAATATAAATAATTATACTTCCTTCGTTCTTTTATTATTGCACCACTTGCCTTTTTAGGAAGTTTCACAAATATTGCACCATTTCCTCTTTAGGAAAAAAATTATTTGTGTTCACACTATAAATACCCAACATACTCTTGCTTTTTCACACTTACTTTTTAGTTTATCAATATGTTACATGGGCAATTTTGTATTTTTACCTTTCTCTCTCTTACTTTTTTCCTCTACCAAAATATTTACACCCAACCCCTATGGTGAAATAATAAAAAAACGGAGGAAGTAATAAAAATCATAAAAATAGCAACAATCATAATAATATCAATAATAATAATAATACTATTACTAAATATAACAACAACATTACTAATAATCTACTAATAACATAACAATAAGAACAACATTAAAAATTTACTAAATATAACAATAACATTACAAATAATGTACTAATAACATAATAATCACAATTACAACAACAACAATCATAAACACAACAACAAAAATCATAATCACAAAATTCATGCTAATAATAATAATAATAATAATAATAATAATAATAAAAATGATGATGATGATGATAATAATGATAATAATAATAATAATAATAATAATAATAATAATAACAATAACAATAACAATAACAATAATAATAATAATAATAATAAAAAGAATAATAATAATAATAATCATAAAAATAAAATAATCACAATAACAACAACAACAATTATAATCACTACAACAAAAATCATAATCACAAAAATCATGCTAACAATAACATACTACTTATAGTAATAGTAATAATAAAAATAATATAATCCCAATAACAACAACAACAATCATAATAATAACAATAAAAATAATAATCACAAACATCATGTTAACAATAACATACTAATAATAATAATCATAAAAATAAAAATAACAATAATCGTAATAATAATAATAATAACAATAATAATAATAATAATAATAATTCACGAAAAAAAAAATTGAATTGGGACTTCCGCCAAAAATTTTCGGAAGGCCCTTAGAGGATCCGCCTGGAATTTCCGGATCCTCCAAGGTTTTTCCGGAAATTTCAAGAGGATCTGACATTCGCCTAAAAATTCCAGATAAACCAAGGAGGATTCGAAAATTCCAGGCGGATCCTCCAAGGGTGTTCCGGAATTTTTGGGCGGAAGTCCCAATTCCGATTTTTATATTTTTTTTTCAAAAAATTTTACCTCTTCGCCGCCACCTCCAACACCGCCGCCGCCTAACCCAGGACCATCTTAAGTGACGCTAAATTGCCTCGGATCAGCCATCCCTTTGCCTTGTTCTTCAAGTGGTGGTTGTAAGGTGGTTGTTGGTTTTTTTTTTATGAGATTTAAACTTCAGATTTGAAAAAAAAAAATTCAGATTTCAAATTTCTAGAGAGATAAAATGAATGTGAATGAGGTTAGAGAGTGAAGTGTGTAATTCGTGAGTACAAAATCCGTAATTATATGCTAGGGGTAGAAAAGGAAATTCCTTATAAAAATGGGAGTGTTAGTATGTAATTTGCGAGCGACGTTTAACAACAAAGATTGATAACCTTGCTAACGTAACCCAACAAAATAGTAAAGAAGTTATCCTCAAAAAAGTTATACAGTACAAGTTAGATTGCTAATAAAGAT
Organism: Chenopodium quinoa; assembly: GCF_001683475.1. Classification (NCBI taxonomy): domain Eukaryota; kingdom Viridiplantae; phylum Streptophyta; class Magnoliopsida; order Caryophyllales; family Amaranthaceae; genus Chenopodium; species Chenopodium quinoa. The sequence continues at coordinate 582,555 of NW_018745151.1, read as the reverse complement.
ACGAATAGTTGAACATATGACACAAAATGCAAATGTTTTCCATCTAGAGACAAAGTCAAGTCTACAATTGTACTGTACAAGTTGAAGGAATAATTACCTCTGTGTTTATATAATTGAAAGAATGTTTGATCTTTTATACGTGCTAAAAAACTAACCTATCGCTTGGCTACTAACCCAAGGGAAAACTAAGAAGGTAAGAAGAAAGCTAAGCTAAGCTGAAAGTTTAAAAAAAATGAAATGTTTTCGTTGATTAATTTGCGTATGTATCTTCCTTGGATGTTTCCTTCTATTTATTGGCAAATATAGAGCGGTTCATCCCACTAACTCCAGTTCCTATTGAACTTAAATTCTCTTAACAGCTCGAACCGGTCTAGTTTCTTATCTTTGGGCCTTGTCATTCTCAAAGAATAATTCTTTTCTAGAGTCAGCTTTTATTGGTCAAATGTCAAAGTCAACATTAGTTAAGAAATTTTAATTTTGAGTGTAACAAGGGACTACCCTCCTTATCAGAGTCCAAAATCACAACATGATTAAGGTCCAAATTCGCAAGACTACCATCCCCTATTATCCTAACATCACATGTACATGAGTGAAATATAAGCACATTATCACTTAAGTTTCTATTTAATTATTAAGGCATTTATGTACTATTAATAACTTATCAAAAATGCTAATTTATTCATGCTTCTTCATTCATGCTTCCTAAAAAAGGTCAAGTAAGGGCATTAAACAATTTTGGTATAGGGGGTTCAAATTTACATATGACAAAAGAATTCTCATCAAATTTGAAATTTAAAGAGCATTGAGTGTATATTAAATACCATATCTGTAACACCCTAGAAATTCATTTTCTTTAAAATACCTATTTTGCTCTTTTAAAAACTCAAAATAGGAAAATCTAAGATATTACCGCCACCATGAAAACGGGTAATAAGACAATTATCAAAGGCACACAACAGAAGACTAATTTTCAAAACCATTCAAAACAAGTCAACTTAAAAAGTCAACCAAACGAAAGTAAAGTCAAAATCAAAGTTAAACGAAGTTAAATAAAAACAACCCACAACTTGGAACCATTGTAGGCCCTTATTAAAAACCAAACCAACTTCAAAACTTTGTGTTAGTCTCATGAATAATAATATCATAAATAATTAAAGCATTAAACACATCATAAACTAATAGAAACTAGCATGATTCGCTCTTCACTCATGCCCCGTCATGAATATGCTTCAATCACATGAAAAGCTTCTCTTTACTTTTTTCCACTACTCTCCATTAAAAATGGGTTACCATAGGGCCAAGGTAAAGACAAGGCCAACAAACACACAAACACACAATCAGAAAGGTTGAGTACATAAGCGTATTTAAACACACTAACATGACATCACCTATCAACACACACTTACCTCAATGCACCTGTTTCCAGGCATACAACATTCAACAAAACTTTTCAACTAGACAACTAAATAATTTATTTAGCATTGATTACTGTAGGCGTCGCTCGAAGTGCGCCTACGTTAAACATGTGGTGAATATGCTTGGCACTCATAGGAAGTGGAAATTGACATAATACGATTAGGGACTAATAAAGTAGGGAGCCGCCAACAAGTTTTTAAGGAACTTGTAAACCGTTCACGGATCATAAAAGGCAACCACGATAAAGGGACAACGATAGTCAACAATAATTGACCCGTGAAGGTTACATCCCATTCATAATCCATGAGATTACTAACTCCATATGGTTCGGAACCACGAAAGGAGGATCGGGGATGATGGTACGAAGTGAGTCATGGAGTCACATTCGCCCGTATTGGCCTCTACTCGATTCTTATAGTGAAAAATGATTCTTGCGATCTCAAAGGCATACAAACAGAGATTCAATTTGCTCTAAACTATTATTAAGCTAAATTGGTTAAATATTAATGCAACATATAATTCTATAAAATTTATGATCACTTGATTAAACAATAAGATTAAAAAGGAACCTAAACCGGTCGTCCAAATTATCTTATTAGGCGTGATTTTCAATTACATATTCCCTTTAAACATGCAATTGGGTGATCAATAAATATAATAAAATAAACATTAATTGGAAGCAATTTAACCATAATAGCGTTAGTCAAATCAAATATAAAATAACCTAATCATGATGCTAGCAATATTAAAATAAAATAAGAGTAATTAAATTAATTAATTACTTACATTCCGCGCGTTCCTTTAAATTGCTACATCATGAATAAACTGTTAGTAACTTCAATTAAAATATAAAGTAAATGGAAATAATTAAACTAAATAAAAGTAGAGTTAATTTGGTCCAAACCCTCAGTCAATTATACCTTTTAAACCTTGGTTTAAGTATAAAACTTTGGGTATTGTATAAACTCCTTGGAGTTCTTAAGGGAAGAATGGTGTAATTAGGAATATAGGTTTAAGGCTTAGAATATGGGAGAGAGAGAAGAGAATGATTTTTGGTGTAAAAGAGAAAAAGATAGAAGGATTTGATGATCAATCTTGTTGATGATTGAAAAAGGGGTGATATGACCTCTATTTATAGGGAAAAAAGAGGGTCGAAGAATCAAGAAAAGATCGAGTTCGAATCGGATTAAAACTCTTGCGATAGACAATAGTTTTTGTGGTTTTTGTTTTAATCATATCTTTTGATCTAGAAATTGGAATAAGATAAATAAGATATAGTTGGAAAGATCATGAAGTCTACTTTCTAACCCAATTGTAATCAGATTAAAATATTTTGTAGAATAAAAGATATAGCCAAAATAGTGAGATGGTGTGAGTTTTGGATAGAGTTTGATATTTTATTCATATCTTTTCCGTTATAACTCGGAATTGATATTATAATATATCATTGGAAATATAATTTCAAGGGCTATCAAACCATTTAAAGTTTGGATAAAAAATATGAGGCACGAAAATAATATCTGTCTATCTTTGAACATCTTTCAATTCGGCTAGAAATAGGATTTTCAAAAAGAAATGTTTTATTCAATTTCAAACACTCTTTAATCTTATCTTTTCAAAAAGGATAATTAAGATATTTTAGAAACTTATAGAAGCTTCCAATTAATCCTAATTGGTTTAGGAATGGGATTAAATAATTTGGACCCTCCACATGATCATTGGGTCGTAGGTAAGGTGGGCTTAGGTTCGGTTTGGGCTCAGTTTAATATTTTGGCCATAACTTATTCGTTATAACTCGGATTTGGGCTTATAATATATCTTTGGAAAGTTCTTTTAAAGCCCCATCCAATTATTAAATCATTGGACTCAGATTATGAACCAAAATAAACTGGATTAAACGTTTTATAAAAAGGACACGAAATGAATGATTTTGAAGGACACGAAATGAATTATTTTGGGTTTAAAGGCACGAAAAGAGGAAAATAAGTTATGGTTTGGGGAAGTGGGCTAGAAGTTGGCTTTTTTTATGAAATGGAAATATTGATTTAAGCATTTCAAGATTAAATACTCAACCCGACCAATAATGGCGGTGAAAGGTTGTTCATCATCGGGTTTGGTTTTGGGGAGACATTTTTAGGTGTCTACAGAAGCCCCCACTTTGACTGAGTTTGTAGAAACGTTAGTTTTGAAAACGATATTCAAAGTAGTCGATAGGGACGAAGAATGATTTAAGACGTTCTACGATCCTAAATCATTCTGTATACGCCGATACATGCAGAAAAATGTTAGTTCTACAGATAAAAGAGTAAAGGGATAGAATGTGTATCTGACACTAGTGTATTGGTGACAAATGAGTTTGGTAGCTTCCTATGCTTGAAGGAATCCACCGGATGACGTATGTTGAAATGCTTTCCATGCTTGAGGAAAGCCGACAGATGCGTTTGGTAGCTTTCTAAGCCTGAAGAAACCTACCGGATGACACTTTTCATGCTTAAGGAAAATCGACATATGATTTTGGCGTTTTTCTATGCTTGAAGAAATCCACCGATAATGCTTTCCATGCTTGAGGAAAGCCGACAAAGGAATTTGGCGGTTTTCTATGCTTGAAGAAATCCACCGGATAATACTTTCCATGCTTGAGGAAAGTCTACAGATGATGAGATTGCAAGTCTCTGTGTATCGAGAACCTTGCGTCATGAAATGATGGTGGTTCGATTGTCCCCGAACGTGGGCTGTAGATGGTCCGCTTGTCCCCGGACGTGGGCTGTAGTTGGTTCGCTTATCCCCGAACGTGGGTTGTAGATGGTCCACTTGTTCCCGGACGTGGGCTGTAAATGGTCCGCTTATCCCCGAACGTAAGCTGTAGATGGTCCGTTTGTCCCCAGACGTGGGCTGTAGATGGTCCGCTTGTCCCCGGACGTGGGTTGTAGTTGGCTCGCTTGTCCCCGAACGTGGGTTGTAGATGAGACCTGCAAAAATAAATTTGCCAATGGACTCGTATATATTGTGATTGACTTAACCACTGACTTGACCAAGTTTGACTTAATGTGACATGACATGTGTATGACTTGTGTGTGTGTGTGTGTATGTGTGTGTGCAGACACAAGAAAACGAAGATGCAAAAGCAAAAAATTTTGGTCAATTTTTGTCATGAGTGGAGGATACCGACTTTCTCCCGAAAAAGAAAGATGTGAAAACTGAACATTTATTTCCGAACTTCCCTCGATGAGAAAATTTTGAAAAAGTTTTTTTTTTAAACTTCCCCAAAAGAAAAGACGCGAAAAAAGGAAAGAAGTTTTGAACTTCCTCGTTGAGCAAGACAAAATGAATCGCATGGATTGAATTGCTTTTGTTGAAAGTAATGTATGCGTGATGCATGTTCTTAGGCCAGGAGGCTAAGGACAATTACATCATGTGACACAATAGATGAATGAACTTAGGTCATGGAGCTAAGCATCATTTATGGTGTAAAGAAATGATCTTGAACGTCACTTAGGTATGGAAGCTAAGCACGTATACAGATGAAGTGATTATTGCATAATGAACGTTGCTTAGGTCAAGGAGCTAAGCACGATATGCTTTGTATGATTAAAAATCATTGATATATAAATGTTTCTCAGCACATTATGCGATGCATGAAACAATGAATATTGCTCAGATCGGGAAGCTAAGCAAGTATACAATGTTTCTTCTAATGAATGTTGTCTTTAAAGATGATGAAGCATGCACAGTGTTGAAACAAGATTTTATGATAAAGGGCTCTTAAAGGGAAGGATGATTGATATGGATATGGATGTGTGAGTGAAGTGTGTGAATGTGATACTAAGGCTGGCTGCAAGTGTTATGATGATGGAAATATATGTGAGAAGAGTCAAATATGATGACTCTTTAGGCTAGGTAGGCTAAATGATGTGGGTTCAAGCCCTTAAGTCTAGCTCTAGATGAATAAGGTCATAGGGATAAGCATTGGATATTCTTTGACTCGATCATGCATATGAATGTGGACGCACCTCGATGTGAGGTTGCCTACGTATCCGTTAGGAATCAGGCCGAACGTGGCTCTAACTGAACTTTGCACAAGTGTGTGTACACCTCAAAGAGGTCTTTGAAGGGTTGTAATGTGGTTAAGCTTAAGGTTTAAGGAAGAAAGGGGTAAAAGGCTCAAGACACGAGAGAAACCCCCAAGATATGCAATTATGTATTAGACTTTGCAAATTTTATTTTCATTTTTTTTTTTTTTGAATTTCTTTTTTTTTCTTTTTTTTATTCTTGTGAATTAATGTAGGCAATCTCAGATCATGCGGTCCATCACTCAATTAGAATTCATGTTTCTTAGGCACGGTACCAAGCACTCGATGAGAGACGCAATTTGAGACATGTTCATATCAAAGACATTGGAACACTTGCCTTTAGACATTGTTTTTTTTATTTATTTACTTATTCTTTTCCCTTTTTTTTAATTTGAACTTGCTTTCTGACTGTTACACAAATTGCTCACCTTCCCATACCAGGGTTAAGTGAATGTGGGTTGAATAAATAAGGTCAATCGTTAGACGAGGCTCAAAGTGGTTGACGAAGAAATGAATATGTTATTGAGCTGTTAATAGGGAATGACAGGGTTGCAATGGTGCCTCAAGTCATTGGTGTACCTTGTGTTTAGTTCGGAATTGATTTTTTTTCTTTTTTTTTTTTTGCGAATGAATTCGATAATCGATTGCAAAGGAAAGGAATTCTCATTGATGGAAAAGGTAAGAAATATGACACATAGACAGTGCACATGGATAACGGGAACCTATGCTAGACTTATTAGGGGAGAGGGTTGAAACAAAAGAAGAAAAAAAAGCATGAAATCTTGTATGGAAACTTGTATTGTGCTTCGTCTTCATGGCTGCTTATGAATTACTTGTTACCGCTATGGGGGACAAGAAATTTGTTGTTGTTGATGCTTTGATTGGAAGAAAAGAAGGAAGGAGTGATGTTCCCCTTATTCTTCCAACTATTGCCTAGTGATTTTAGACTCAAGTACTGTGTAAGGATGATTTCACTTAATGCATTCACTCAATACTCGGATTGTAAAGGAAGAGTGTATAAAACAATTTTGAAATTTGATGGGAAATACTCCTCTCATTCCTATTACGACGGAAAATGACGCATGCATGGTCCTAGTATACGATCATAAACAATATAGTGCATTACTCGAAGACAAAGTGTGTGCAATGACTCAACATGTGTGATTAGGTGAGTTCATTAAGACTCGTGGTATGATCGCATGGCTAGACATGAGGACGTTGTAAAAACAAGGACCCAATGACCAAATAGCACGGAAGACTAAAAGACAAACTAACTTGATTAATTTTGTCCAATTTTAATGTTTATGCTATTTACTAGGTGAAAACGGTCCATTGGCAATCGTTAGTCATAAATAAGATCAACCACAATCAAAGACAAAGAACACATGTTAAGGTTAACACAAAAATCGATCACAAGAATCTAGAAAGAGGACTAGAATTCTAGAGAGTTATGACTCATGGGTATAAAAAATAAATAAATAAATAAAAATAGAAATCTATAATCCTATGTTATACGAGTTGACACGGATTAAAGGACTTGGCTAAGACTAGCTTGACACAAATTTTTTATTTTTTTTTTAAAAAAAATAATAATACAAAAGGTAACGCTAAAAAGACACCTAAACCGGACAGGTTGTAGTATACCGGTTATAAATTTTGATCTGTGACTCTGATTGGGACGAAACCAACTTCAAATGAGAGATAAAACTCAGGGCTACAGATCCATAGGTTGCATGACACATAACGTTTTCTAGAACTCCGGATATGACCAAAACAAGTTGACTCTTGTGCAGTTTACGGGAATTAAAATCCGGGTAACTCAAAAATTAAAAAAAAAATTATGGTTCGACTCTAATAATAAAAAAAAGGGTTTGATAAGAGAAAAATAAATAAATAAATAAAAATTCAAAAAAAGCACATATAAGTACATTTTCACGAATGATGCAATGAAGTTCGCAACCTAAAGTCAAGTTCTATGTTCGACTATGGTCAAGCTTTTGGGTGTCAAAGGGTACCATGGTTAAGAGTTTGGACGCATTAGCAAGGCAGCCCCCCTTGAGGGTGTATGCCAACGGGCGGCTCCACGAGTTCGTGATGAAATCGAACTCGACTCCATGGTTTGGGTGGATTTAAAAACTCGGATGAACCCTTATTGTCATGAACGTTTTCGGGTTGATAGAGCTTAAATCCCCCGGGCTAGCCACATACGTAGAACACGTAATATTGTGGCAAAATAGGTGACCTAAAATGCATATGCATATGTGACAATGCCAATTAAATCGCAGGAATACAATTCAAGAATCTTTCAAGTCTCATCCACTCATCTCAAATAAATACCGATCACTCAAATCAATAAATAACCAAGAATCCTCCCTAGTGGAGTCACCAAATTGTAGGCGTCGCTCAAAGTGCACCTACGTTAAAGCATGTGGTGAATATGCTTGGCACTCATAGGAAGTGGGAATTGACATAATACGATTAGGGACTAATAAAGTAGGGAGCCGCCAACAAGTTTTTAAGGAACTTGTAAACCGTTCACGGATCATAAAAGGCAACCACGATAAAGGGACAACGATAGGCAACAACAATTGACCCGTGAAGGTTACATCCCATTCATAATCCATGAGATTACTAACTCCATATGGTTCGGAACCACGAAAGGAGGATTGGGGATGATGGTACGAAGTGAGTCATGGAGTCACATTCGCCCGTATTGGCCTCTACTCGATTCTTATAGTGAAAAATGATTCCTGCGATCTCAAAGGCATACAAACAGAGATTCAATTCGCTCCAAACTATTATTAAGCTAAATTGGTAAAATATTAATGCAACATATAATTCTATAAAATTTATGATCACTTGATTAAACAATAAGATTAAAAAGGAACCTAAACCGGTCGTCCAAATTATCTTATTAGGCGTGATTTTCAATTACATATTCCCTTTAAACATGCAATAGGGTTGATCAATAAATATAATAAAATAAACATTAATATTGGAAGCAATTTAACCATAATAGCGTTAGTCAAATCAAATATAAAATAACCTAATCATGATGCTAGAAATATTAAAATAAAATAAGAGTAATTAAATTAATTAATTACTTACATTCTGCGCGTTCCTTTAAATTGCTACATCATGAATAAACTGTTAGTAACTTCAATTAAAATATAAAGTAAATGGAAATAATTAAACTAAATAAAAGTAGAATTAATTTGGTCCAAACCCTCATTCAATTATACCTTTCACACCTTGGTTAAAGTATAGAACTTTGGGTATTGTATAAACTCCTTGGAGTGCTTAAGGGAAGAATGGTGTGATTAGGAATATACGTTTAAGGCTTAGAATATGGGAGAGAGAGAAGATAATGATTTTTGGTGTAAAAGAGAAAAAGAGAGAAGGATTTGATGATAAAGTTTGATGATGATTGAAAAAGGGGTGATATGACCTCTATTTATAGGGAAAAAAGAGGGTCGAACAATCAAGAAAAGATCGAGTTCGAATCGGATTAAAACTCTTGCGATAGACATCAGTTTTTTGCGGTTTTTGTTTTTTATCATATATTTTGATCTAGAAATTGGAATAAGATAAATAAGATATAGTTGGAAAGATCTTGAAGTATACTTTCTAACACAATTAGAATCAGATTAAAATATTTTGTATAATAAAAGATATAGCCGAAATAGTGAGACGGTGTCAGTTTTGGATAGAGTTTGATCTTTTATTCATATCTTTTCCGTTATAGCTCGGAATTGATATTATAATATATCATTGGAAAGATAATGTCAAGGGCTATCCAAACATATAAAATTTGGATAAAAACTATGAGGCACGAAAATAATATCTTTCTATCTTTGAACATCTTTTAATTCGGCTAGAAATAGGATTTTCAAAAGGAAAAGTTTTATTCAATTTCAAACTCTTTAATCTTATCTTTTCAAAAAGGATAATTAAGATCTTTTAGAAACTTATAGAAGCTTCCAGTTAATCATAATTGGTTCAGGAATGGGATAAATAATTTGGACCCTCCACATGATCATTGGGTCGTAGGTAAGGTAGGCTTAGGTTCGGTTTGGGCTCAGTTTAATATTTTGGCCATAACTTATTCGTTATAACTCGGATTTTGGCTTATAATATATCGTTGGAAAACTCTTTTAAATCCCCATCCAACTATTAAATAATTGGACTCAGATTATTATCCTAAATAAACTGGATTAAACGTTTTATAAAAAGGACACGAAATGAATGATTTTAAAGGACACGAAATGAATTATTTTGGGTTTAAAGGCACGAAAAGAGGAAAATAAGTTATGGTTTGGGGAAATGGGCTAGAATTTGGCTTTTTTTATGAAATGGAAATATGGATTTAAGCACTTCAAGATTAAATACTCAAACCGACCAATAATGGCGGTGAAAGGTTGTTCATCATCGGGTTTGGTTTTGGGAAGACATTTTTAGGTGTCTACAATTACGCATCGAACGGGTTTCCCACCTAAACTCCCCCAATAATGGGGTTACTGACACGGGAGCTAACCGTGCCAGCATCAATAACCACTCGTAAGTGGCGGGATTCTTGCGCATAAAAATAATAAAAGGAATGTACAATGTCCTGTAATCCAACAGAAGTTATAGTTAAATATAAAATCCCATAATTCCCCCAATATGTCCATACTCAAGGTATATACAATCCAAGATTTTTTTGGTGCGTAATCTCTTTCACTTTACGTTATTTACACATTATTAAACTTGGTGATGACTTTCAAACTATAATCCATTCAATCAACAATAATTATTCAAACACTTAAACAAACCAATTTAATTCTTGGATAATTAGTGACCACATAATATTTAATGTTGAACCCTTTTTAAATCTACCTCGGTGTCAAAGACACCTTAAGACACCTTAAATGCATAAAGCGCCACAAATCCTATCCCTTGGTGTTAAAAACACCTTAAGTGCACTAAGGCACCAAAATATAATTTAACCCTCGTGTACAAAGACACTTAAATAGTTCTTATCTCATGCTTAAAGCATTAAAATTATATGAACCATAATAAAATTCCTTTTTAATATTCTAAACCAAATTAAACATTTAGTTTAATTAGATAAACCTTCAAACAATCCAATAACAAAAATATGATTCTATGACAGTATTCCAATATCACCAATTCCAATAAATAATTTATTTCAACCAATCATGGTTCACAAATAATTCACCAAAACCATTCTTTATTCGATCAAACTAATCCAAATCACCAATCTCATTTCAATCCAACAATTCCTATCAATTCCTAGCATGACACTAACTTGGAATCAATTAAGTAAATCCTAGCATGTTTCTACACGCTTAATAAATTTCTTAGTATGCGTATGTACCTCAAATAAGCTCTTAAAGTAGCTGATTACACTACCATAATTCCCGAATCAAGTCTCCTACATAAAGGACAATAATACCATATTAATTACCCTTGTATACACAATTTCCAGCAACTTTAATTCACTTTAAACAACTTATAATAATCTGAAATTTTATAGTAAAACCCTTAATTAAACTCCTCTTTAATGGGTAATTAAACCCTTTTTATAAAACCATCAAAAGTAGTACTTGGGCAAAATTCCAGCATTATAATTTAATTAAAAACCCATTATAAACTTCGTCTAACATCACTTTTATGCGTAATTAATTCATAGAATCACTAGACATATAAAAGCCCCAAATTAATTGTATAAGAACCCTAAAAATCACATCTTTATATAAATTAAAATCCTACTTTAATCATATCAAAATCTGAAAATAATAAACCAGATTAATAATCTGAAATTTATATTTTACATCACTAAAAACTCATTATGATACTAATTAAACTTGCCTTGAAGTATAAAAATCAAAGCTAACAATATATATACATAAAAAGAAACCAATGAAAAATAAAAAGAGAATAGAGGAGATGATGGTGGTGATGGTGATCCGCGGCTAACGACCCGCCGATTTCCGACGGTGAAAGGCAGCAGCAGCAGCGGTTATGCAAGAACAAAGCAAGCTAAGTGAGAAGGGGGAATCTCACATAGGGAAAAGAAAGGAGAAAGAAGGGAGGAGGGTGTGTCACGTACGGTCAGCGGTGACTGACGGTGGTTTGTAAGTGGCGTTTAGGGGCTGGTCGTTAGGTGGCGTTGAGGGGGGGGGCGACCACCAGGGCTGCGTGAAGTCTCACGCATGAACCCACAGGAAGGAACAAGGGTAAAAGAAAGAAGAAAAGGAAAAGAAAGGGAAAAGGAAAAAGAAAGGAAAAGAAAAAGGAAAGGAGAAAAAAAAAGAAATTAAGAATAAATCTTGACCCTTTGACTTTAGAGTGGGACAAATTTTGGGGATTGAAGAGTTATTATAGAGTAGGGTAGATTTAAAATATTTGGCATCATAAAAGATAATAGGAGGGAGAAATAATTGACACAAATAAATAAATAAATGATTGGGCTTGTTGTATATATATATATATATATATATATATATATATATATATATATATATATATATATATATATATATATATATATATATATTTTGTAATTTGGTAAAGTGCATATTAATCAAATTTAAAACTCAATTTATTTAAATTCCAAAATTAAAATAAGTTGACCCAAAATATATATTTTATAAACAAATAAATAATTTACTCCCTCTATCCTTGAATGATAGTCCCTTATGGGAAAAAATCATTGGAATTAAGAAACTTAAATAAAAGTAGTAAAGTTACATTGAAAAGATAAATTCACATTGGGTATGTAAAATAGTAGAGAGAGAAAGTAATAAAGTACATTGAAAAACAAAATTTACATGGAAATGTTAAATTTGCACAAATATTGTTGCAATTGGAGGGAATTTTGATAAAAAAATTGATATTAATGGTACTTGAAAAAAGTAAATGGGACTATCAATTTGGGAATAAAATAGGCCATAAGAGACTATCATCTGGGGACGGAGGGAGTATAAAATTTGTAAAAATATGGGGTATAACAATATCAATTTAGAAAGTAATAAAGTTCAGCTCATATCATTTTTTTTAGTTTGTATAATTAATGAACATGATAAGATCAAGCACTCAACAAGTCTAGTACGTACCTTTATACACTCATATTTTGTTTCACGACCTGAGGTCCTAAATGCAAATAAACACAAACAATACACCAAGGGATTCAAAAGTAAACCTAGTAATAGTGCAAGTTGGTTTTTTTTTTTTGAAACAAGTTAAGTATATTTCAAAAATGCTTTTTGTATTAAATGCTACATGTACAAAAAAAACACCAAAATTGTTATAAATTGAGTGATTTGTATCAAATAATCAAAGAATAAAATTTGTGCAAGAGTCCCTCGAGTAGGGTTTATAAAAGTCTCTATAGGGTTTCTCGTGATTCTCAATATTGTGTGTTTAATCTGGTTTCTCGTGCTCTGTTTTTCTCTTTCGCTCCTTTCAATTCTTTCAATTGTTTTCGTTGGAGGATCATGGCTGCTGAGTTAGTGAAGGATTGGGAAAAAGCTTCGTCTGACTGAGGACGAGGATGAGGTGTATGGGGGTGATTGTGAGGAACTTGATGATTTGCTTTCGAAATCTCGAATTGAACTCTTTTTGGTTGGGAAATTGCTAACAAAGAAACCGTTCAATGTTGAGGCTATAATTAAGGTGTTGAAGAACCTTTGGCGATTGACTGACAATGTTGCCATTCGTATGACAAAACGAATTTATTTGTGATTCAATTCTTTGATGTAGGTGATAAGATAAAAGTGTTGGATGGAAGGCCATGGGCTTTTGACAATCAAATTTTACTTCTTCAAGAACTTACTGGAGATGATTAGCCATCCAAAATTTCGTTCCAATTTTCCACTTTTTGGATTTGAGTTGGATGTACCGTTTAGCCGACGTAATATGAGGTTTGCGAAGGAGATTGGTGAAAGTCTTTGGGGTTTTGTGGAGTTCGATGACTCGGAACCGTTGGGATGGGAGAAATTCTTGAGTGTGAAAGCTATGATTGATGTAGAAAAATCTCTAAGGAGGGGTATGAAGATCGATGTTGGGGGTAATACTACAAAGTATGTGGAGTTCAAATACGAACGTCTCGGTGACTTCTTCTAATACTGTGGTCGGTTAGGCCACTCTGATAAAGAGTGTCCAAATTTCGAGGACCAAGAGGAGGAGTTGAGTGAGGTGTTTTAATACGGGCCATTCCTAGTTACATCCCCGCTCCAACGGTCTCGCTTTGCTCATGCTAATAGGGAGAAAGAGAGGAATGGGTGGAAAATCTATTTCAAGGACGTATGGCTTGAAGACCCCTTTATAATGATCCAAGTGCAATTCGCCTTAGTCCACCTAGTGCAGCTCGTAAGCTTCTATTTAACTCTCCAAGCAGCATGGGTGTCGCCTCCCCAACGGCTAGAGAAGCTTCCTTGATAATCGTAACTGACCCCAGTAGTAATAAGGCAGTGCTGCGACCTCGCCACATTAAGATGCTTCCTGTTATGCCACAAACGGAACCTGCAATTGTTGATGAATCGAACCTTTCTCCGCTAAATGAACATACTGTGACACCTGTGACGGAAAATGTAGTATCTCCCAATACTACTACAAATAATGTTGGCAAGTGGAAATGGGTGGGCCGTCAGATCCTAGGTAATGTTGATCAATTTTATTCTCATATGTTGGATGATTGCGGGGTAGCAATGAGTGGTAAAAGAAAAATGAGGGCTTGGTGGGTAATGATGGGTGTATGGGGGGTAGCATGGGTAATAAAAAATCAAACATTGTTGACTATTCTATTGATAGCAATGTATTATCTAAAGTAGAGGGACTTGGCGATGACCAAGCCCTCGAACAACAATGAAAATTTTAAGTTGGAACTACTTCGGATTTGGCAACCCGAGGTCAGTTAGAGTCCTCTAAGATCTTTATTGGAGGGAAAATCCAAATATAGCCTTTGTAATGGAGACTAAGGTGGATAAAAGTAATCTTAATAAAATTAGAAATCGTTATGGTTATTTGAATGGTCTTTGTTTTAGTAGTATTATTGGTAGTTTTGGGGGGGGGGGGGGTTTGGGGTTGTGGTGGAATGATATTGCAGTTGAAATTGTTTTGTACTATATTCACCATTTTTATGTGAATATTCTTGATGCTAATAATGCTCCACTTTGGAGAGGAATTGGTATTTATGGTTGGCCGGAACAAGCAAATAAACATAAAACTTGGGCCCTCATGTCTCAGATGAAAGTTGGTAATCAACTCCCTTACATTATGTTTGGTGATTTTAATGAAATTTTGAGCTTATCGGAGAAGGAGGGGGTGTTCCTAGGAGGGAAAGTCTCATGCATGTGTTCAGTGAAACTATTGATACTTGTGCTCTGCGAAACTTGGTTTAAAGGTAGTATTTTCACTTGGGAGAGAGGTAACTCTATGTCTACTTTCATGAGAGAATGCCTTGATCGTTTTCTTGCTGATGAGGGTTGGTGCACCATGTTCCCGGGGTACGAGATTCGACATCTTCTAATTCTGAAACCGGATCATGCTCCTATTGTTTTATCTACTGATAATAACCGGACCAATGATGGGGGGAGTATAGGTTTCAAGTTTGAGCAATTTTAGCTTACGAAGGAGGAAAGTGGTGAGGTGGTGGAGGGTGTGTGGCTAGGGGCTAGTGACGTGGGTATACCTCAAAAAATAGCAGTGTGTGGTGAAAATTTAGCAAGTTGGGCTGCCTTAACTTTTGGGTCAATAAAGACAAAAAAATCAAAAAGGAAGAGAAGAGCATCAAAGTGCTAAAGGAGGGGGCGATGGATGGAGGGAAGTTGGAGAAATGCCGTGAACTATCGATTGAGCTTCACTCTTTATATTTGTTGGAAGAGTCTTACTGATTTATGAGGGCTCGTACAAACAAACTGCGGGGTGGAGATAAAAATACAAAATATTTCCATCATACATTAAAGCTAGCTAGAGACATTGAGCATGTTATTGCTGCCTGCTTCTCTAATTTGTTTGCTACAAGCTCGTCAACCGGGTTTCAAGATGCTATGGAGGGACTCGAGTCAATGGTTACGACAGAGATGAATATGGTCTTGGATAAGGCATCCGTGGCAGATGAGATTAAAGAGGTGTAGTTTAAAATGCACCATAATAAGGCCCCGTGCCTTGATGATATGCACACTTTATTTTTCCAGAAATTTTGGCATATTGGGTAGAGGGGGGAGATTGACATTGACGAGATTAATAATACTTGCATTGTTCTAATTCTGAAATGCAACGATCCAAAATTAATTTCGGAAATTAGACCAGTTAGTTGTTGCAATATCATATATAAAATTGTCTCCAAGGTGATGGCGAATAAATTAAAAAAAACTTTTAGGTGACTTATTACTAATAATGCTATTGTGCTTTGTGCTGTAGAGACTTATTACCGATAATGCTATTGTGGCATTTGAAAATTTTCACTCTATGAAACGAGGTGGTGAAGGAAAAGATGGTAACATTGCTTTGAAGCTGGACATGAGTAAGGCATATGATCGTGTTGAATGGGTGTTTTTAGAGCAAGTACTGACTAAGTTGGGGTTTTTGGCAAATTTGATTTAGCGAGTAATGTGTTGTATCAATAGTGTGTCCTTTGCGTTTAAGATCAATGGTCGTATATCGGGGTCTGTGGTTCTGATGAGACACATTTACATAGGTTTTACATGCACGTTTATGACAAGTTTATAATTGCTTTTTAGGTCTTTTAGTCGCTTTTTAGGTTGCAATTGTATAAGTTGTTTGTTTTGTGCTCTATTACGCTCTGTTTGGGTTTTTCTTAATGTTTCAGGTGATTTCATAATCATTTGGACGCTATTGGAGTAGTTTTGGAAAAATCGCACATTAAAAGGATGAAAAATTGATGAATCGAGGTCACTCAATGAAGAATATGTGTTTGTGGAAGCTTAGGTTGAGATTTATATGAATGAGTAATGAATATAGAATACACAAAGAGACCTACTCGACTATGACTCTCAAATTCAACCAATCATTATACTTCTTTTTTTTTATTTTTGTTTTCCTATTTTATTTAGGTTTAGGATAATATAAATACTCCAAGCGATTTTATTTTTCCCTTATTTAGACATCTACTTTTGGCCTCCCGTTCCGACAGGAAGTGCAATGACGATAAATAAAGTCATCTTCGTGTTAGATTGAAGTGGAGAATGCTTATGGATAATTGGTTAAGTCACAAAACACAAAAACTAGCCCAAACTAAATAAACAAAGCTAAAACGAGGTCCAATTAACTAAATATGATCAATATTAGGCTCAATCCCGTGCTTAAAACCCAATAATGACGGATTTAGGATTGCCTAGGTTAAATTTTAATGCTGCCGCAAGAAAATCCGCGCGCATCTCAATCAGTCGCGCTGGGCAGGCGCGCAACTAATTTAGTTGTGCGCGACACTCAGCGCAACCTCCAGAGATGCGCTCGCGGAAGATTCGGAATTTTATAAAAATATAAAATCGAATCTTACCATAAAGCTGCGCACAAGAAAATCAGTTGCGCTGCCCATAGCAGCGCAACTAAATCACTTGCGCTGGGATGCCGCGCGCAACTAATCCTGTTGCGCGCGACAACTGTTGGGGCAGAATTTTCAAAACCTTAAACCTACTTATTCCCTATAATTAGAGGCTTAATCCGAGGCTTAAAACAGACAGAAAATAACCTAAAACTCTAGCAAAATACTTATGAACTTGTGCTACCTAAACCCTCTGGTCCTAAACACTCACCCCTTGATCTTTTGTTATTAAGGTGGAGGTTCCCCAACAAGAAGGTATCCATAAGTGTTCTAAACGGAGATCTAGCAAAGAGAAGTGGTAAATTCCCAAGCACTTAGATAAATCACATTTATTTTCTTGTTTAAAGGAACCTTAATTAATTAATTAGTGTTGTTTGATCATCTTTACAGGACTAATTAATTATTTTCACATAGTATCTTGCGTTAAATAAAGATTAAAATTGGATAATTAATTGTTGGTTGATCACTTAAGCCAAGGCGAATATTGTTTATTTTCTTGTTCTTTTCACGAATTTGATTAAATAAAGAATAACGACATTACAATGTAATTCCTACGTGAATTAACGTGTGTAAATAAAATCAACTAACTTAGTCTTAGGTATCGCGTTGCATAATTTGTTTGGTAATGAAAATACAAAAAAGGAAGAGCTAGTAGAGGACGTACTTGGGCTAGAATAGTGATTCCTCCTTAAAAGGAACGTTATTTTAGTACCCTCGCTCCCGAACTCATTTCTAGTTTATGTAGACCAATTTGGGCATGGGTATACTTACGATTCGTGTTAATTATTCCATGAACTCCACATGGAAGAAAGACATGAACGAGGTTTATGATTTTTCCTAAAACTCATTGGCGACTCCAACTTGTTTCTTATAAAAAAGCGTGATGAGAGTATCATTTCTAATTCAAGGTCTCCCAAACAGTCAGGAATTCAAATCCTAATACGTACACCCTAAAAAGTGTAAAGTCCTAGGATTTTAAGTGGCCATTGGCATCTAAGGAAGGACCCCCCTACGATGGGTATCACCCTCCTTACAGTGGCGACTCCACTGGGGACTTAGAGGTTATATGATTAGTTTTTAGTTATGGTCCAAGGTTTCCAACACTAGGTTACCTATGGGTTGTAATGAGAATTAACTTGGATAATCTCTAGTTAGAGAGCGAGACTCTCACGCATTATATCTTCCTTTTGGGCAAAAGTAAAAACCAAACAAGAAACATTGCATCATGTATAAGTATAGCACACTTTAACCATTGGGGATTGACTCATTGATTAGGGGTTGCCAACACTAGGCTTCTATCCCGAAATCAATAACAATCATCCAACCCACATCACCAACAAAATGTTGGGAGGACGATTTCATGAGTCAACACGTTGAGTGATTGATTTGTGCATCGTTTCTTAAGATATAGTACCTTTGGACACCCAAGCCTCTTTGACCTTAGAATGGCAATACGTGAATCTTGGCTTATGATATGCTTTATGTGCTTATGTGACTATGTGCAACGTGTTAAGATAGTCTTCTTCTTTTTTCTTTTTTCGGTCTAGATTCCCAATTACTAAGTAGTCTCTTCGTAATTTTGAATCATATTTGAAGTGTAACATAAAAAAAATTAAAAAAAAAAGACGATGACAAAAAAAAGAAGCGCTCGAATTAAAAAAAAAAATTACGAGCAGATGGCGCGCGCAACTTAATAAGTTGCGCGACCCCAACCAGTGCAATAGATTTGGTTGCGCGTGACATCTGCACGCAACTCAATCTCTTGTGCGCGCCCACCGTTACGAGTCGATTTGATTTCTCAAAAAACAAGTCAACTCGTTCAAACAATATCTTTATCGGAGAATTGTTTAAGGGTGATGTTATTCGTTCGAATATATTTTGCGTTTTTTCTTTTTTTTTAAACAAGCGTATCGATTCACTTATCCTCTCGTACTTCCTTTAGGGACGGTTCTCAAGCTTGGGAATGAAGACTCTCAAGCGCTCGTATTCTACGTTTATCATCAAGTAACCCACCTCTTTCAAACCACCTTCCCTAGACAACTAGTCCTAGTCTAACAACAATGTCGACCATCGAACAACTCCAAGAAGAGATTTCTCTATTAAGAGAAGAAAAGGCTCAAGAGGCCGAGGAAAGAAGAATTAAGAAACTTGAAAAGGCTGAAAAGAAAAATGCCGAGGCTCTAGCCTTGCAACAAAAGATGGAACAATTATCCGTCAAAGAAAATTCGTTAGAGAAGCTTGTTCTTCGTTCCACCATGGGGAACAAGTACTTCGACGCAGAAAAGTTTGCTCCTCCCTCAGGATTTGCTTTGCCAGAAAAGTTCATAGCTACAGACTTGCCAATATTTAAGGTGACTAATAATCCACAAAACCACTTAATGTGTTTTACTGGCACCATGGCATTAAAGGGAGTTGATCCTAAGCTCTATGCTTTGACTTTCCCTTTATCTTTAAACCCAACCGCGAGAGAATGGTACTATGGGTTGGATCCAAAATTTAAAACAACATAGGAAGATGTAGTTTCGGCTTTCATTACCCAATATGAGAGTAACGTAGAGTTCAAATCGACTCTACGTGACCTTGAAATGATTAAGCAAGGCGACGATGAAGGCTTCCTTGCTTTCTATGGTAGATAGCGAGAAAAGGCGGCCAACCTTGCCCAAAGGCTGTTGGGGTTTGGTGAGTTCGACTCATCGCGGAAACAACCCCGACCCAAGGAATCACTCGCAATTAATAAAACCATAAAGCATAACAAATAAAAACAAAAGGGTAAAATCGGAATTTACTTGAAAGCTCTAGCTCCGAAAATACGCGAGCCTCCTACATAAACCCACCCGCAAAAACTACTAGCGACTTTTAGGTCCGTTACCTCGAGGTTAGCGAGGTCCGACCACAACCCGAGTATTATGTGAGTTTAAGAGTTTTTTCTAATGCAATGCTCTATTGAACTCCTACTCAAGCACTCTTCCCAAAAACCAAAGATGGGTATTTATAGGTAAGAGGGAGAGTGAGAATTTCTATCCCATCAATGCGGGATCATGAAATTCCTCAATTTATTTTAAAGTTAAATTAAAATAAATATGAAAACTAATAATAAATCTGCAAGTGGCACTATTACATGTAAAGGGTGGTGAGGACCACTTGGAGAGTAGGGGACCATACTTGCTCCCCACTCAATACTCTCCTTTTGCCACATGTCCCTCACCCCACTTGCTTTCCATATGCTCCCACATGCTTCAGCCCTACTACCCGCCCCATATGACCCCCCGTAGCCCAGCCGATGCCCATCCTCGCACTTGGAGATGTGTGTTGCTGCTATGGCTAGCAAGCAACGCACTCCAAGTGCGGGCTGCTACCTTGCATGTGCTCGTGGCTGCTAGCTGCTGCTAGCACGCAATGCTTGCGATTGCTAGCTGCTGCTAGCAAGCGTTGCTTGCCTGAGCTCAATCCTCGATAGACAGCAAGTCCGGACGTAACATCTGGATCGGAGGATCCACGGGAACCAGGGGCTCCTCGAATGCAGACTGCTAGAGAACACGCTCGCCTAAAAACCAAGCACCTGTCCTCTGAAGGACTGGAAGTCCCCGATAAAAAGCTCGGAAACGGCAACGAATCATGCCGGACTGGACAACCTCAGGGACTCCGACGATCAAACTCCAAGGACGGAGATCGATCGAGAAATATAACCACATGAAAAATCGTCAGAAAATAAATAAAAAAATTAAAAGATGCACATGTAGTTGGAATACTCACCGACGCACGAGTCGCCGAAAGGATCCTCTGGCGAAAGTCACCGGCAGAAGTGGTTCGTCTCTTCTTAATCGTGACCAATCGATGGCCAATAGGAAAACAAGCAGCCCCAAGCATCCTGGGGGCTAAGAAAGGCAAGTACGAGTATCCCCAAGCCTGAAACCGAGAAAGGATAAGCATAAAGGAGAAAAGAAAAAGTAATAACCTAAAGAGGCTTAGAATACGTACCTCAAGGATACGACCATGCCACGTAAAGGAGATTCAAGGAACCTCAGTAGCTCCCGCAAAATCCATCACCCGGGTCGCCTTGCCCATAGCTGTAAGCATACGGGCATACGTCACCTCCGCCCAACTCAGGTTACCTACTTACCCCAAATCATTGAGGCAAATAAGTTACCCAATGGTGAAACGCTCTCCTCGATCACTCAAGATAGTGACGGAAAGAACGTGAGTAATGTATATTCGAGTCAGCTGCTCAGGTGTACACTGTCGATCAAGCTCATCAGCCAACAACTCATCGGCAAGAACCGAGTACGGATAAGACTGTGCGTACACGTGAAGGGCCGACGGAAGATGGTCCCCCACAAGGCCGCGCAGTCTCTCGTCTGAACCCTTAATGAACTCTATTGCTACAGGCTCGCCACTAAAAGGAAAACCCGTAATCATAGAGAAATCGAAAAGGGTAACTGTCATCTCTCCCCATGGAAAGTGGAAAGCGTTAGTGGAATCCCACCA
This sequence comes from Chenopodium quinoa, assembly GCF_001683475.1. NCBI lineage: Eukaryota > Viridiplantae > Streptophyta > Magnoliopsida > Caryophyllales > Amaranthaceae > Chenopodium > Chenopodium quinoa. Next base: position 561,015 of record NW_018745151.1, on the reverse strand, counting down.
AAACTCCAGCAATCCACGAAGGAAAGCTGACAACGCAGGCTAACTTGATAAATCCCGAAGAGCCGCCAGCTGGGAGTCAATCCCGGAAAGTGCCACAATCTCCTTTGCCACCTCGGGAAAACTCTCAAAACGAGCTCGCAGGTCACCAGAGCTGTATAAACGCATGCTAGGCTCACTCTAAAGGAAATAAAAAATAAAAATAAAAAACGATTATGGTTTAAAAAGGAGAAGAAACAAAGGAAAAAAGAAAGAGACGAAGGCGCAAAGAACTCACGATGCCGCGTCACCATCTGATCGAGACATGATGGTCTGGGTCCCACTTAAGGACCTTAGGGTCCCAGTTAGGAGGAGCCTCCCACATCCTCTTGGCAACATCGATCGGCTGCGACGCTTCGCTCTCGAACCTCCTCTCGAGGAGATGTCACCCTCTTCCGAGGGAAAACCGCCTCATCAAGACCACCTAGAATCTCCTCATCATCGACAAATAGAGGCGAGGTCCTAGCTAATGATAAAGTTTCTTTACTAGTTTACTTTATTTCCTAAACTAAATTAATATACGTATTCTAGACCCATTTCGGCAGTATAATGGCTGCCAATAAGGCAAACACGAAAATTGAATGCCACCCATACTTGGGGGCTACGATACCTTCAGTTAAACTTAGTAAATGGGGGCTTCTAACACCCACAAAAGCCATCCTATACCAGTTTCAACTAAGCATTCAAGGAATTGTATTTTAAAATCTCAAAGAATCAACTACTCCTAGATGAATAATAGTAACATAAACATGATTATCGTCTACAAAAAATAAGCTAAGAAAATGTTTCGCGCCATTTTTCAAACAATTCAAAATTCGTAAAAATGAATTATGAAAGTAATATTGGTTCCATCACTATAATCTACATCATAATCAGCAATTATAACCAAAATGAACAAGAAAAAACAATAAAATCAAGCAAAATTCGAAGAAAAAGAGCAAGAACGAACTTGAATAAAGAAATGCTCATATATATAAGTTTCAATACATAACCATTTTTCATGAAATTTGTTGCAAAACACTCCTTAAACATAGTATAACAACATGGAACAAACGATTTCAAGAAAAATGGATCGAATTGAAATGCCCCAAATTCAAAATTTAGGGTTCAAGGGTTCGAAAATCGTCCCAATTAATCCTAAATCAAACAAAATATCACAAAAAACTTACATTGGATTATGGAAAATATGAATAAGGGACGAGATCTACTTCCTTTAGCTTCAAAGAACAAGAAAATTCGGCTTCCGAGAGAGAGAAAGGGGCAAAAATGGCGAAGGAAGGAGAAAAAAGAGCAAAATGAAAATCGCGTTCAGCGATTTCATTTTACTGACATAAATGTTGCGCGCAATTGAATCTGTTGCGCGTGACATACCAGCGCAACTCAGAACGATGCGCGCACCTGCCCAGCGCGACCCGCTAAGTTGCGCGCGGATACTGGTCACTTAAATGACCAGAATCCTGATTTTGATCCGCTTGATCATTTTTCAACGGTTTTTGCTCGTTATTAGACGTAATAGCGCGTAAATTATCAAAATCTTTTTAAATTGCTTTGCATATTGTATTTTGTATTCTTCTTCGTTAGTTTTTTGCATCATTCTTGCATGCACAACGTGCTTTGTGCCTTCCCTAAGCATACGTTTTGGACGTTTTTCGTAAGAGTGTCTTAAGACGTTCTGTGGTGGTGCTTTACGTAAAAGCACCCATAGACAGGTTTGTCATTTTGCTGTACTGACGTTACAAATGTCCGACTTTTCTTCTTATTTCACGTCCGAAGCAAAAAGGAAAGCGTTGTCATGCAGCGTAAAAATGCAAAAGACGTATCGTACGGCGCAAAATTGTACGGCGTAGGTGTTGCGTAAAATTTCACTTCAGCTCAAGCTTTGCGAGATCCACTTATCGGAACTAAAAGGTGGAGGATTACTTTAGGCGTTAGCTCACGAGTCGACAGGCACGCCGAATCATCAGGAACAAACACTTCTTGATTGGAAGCAAATACGGTAATTAGTGCGCTTACTAGCTTACCGGAAAGTTAGGGTGTTCGTCCACCCCCTGTATAAAGAAGCGACGAGACGATGTCGCGCCTATGTATTCATGTGCCCCCAGTCCTGAGACACGTGTACTCATCTTGTGGAAAAAACTGCTAAGAGAGTTGCCGACTTTCTTCCCTCTCACTGGATTTGGATATATGCCTCCAGTCCTGACACATGTATTTTTATCTTGTGGACATCCGGCTCGAATACCGGACCCGGCTCGAATACCGGACCATTTCGGCTCGAATACCGAAAAACACTTTTTCATCTTTTTACCTTGTTAAAGCCAGGCTAAAGTTTCAATGACATATCGAGGGACTTTAGACCAACGATGACATGATTGAGAGGAAATCATCCCCTTTTATTCTTTTAAAACAGAATGACTTGACATCACCCAGAACAGCTTTACTTGTAAAAGCGTTCTACAATTGTAAAGGGTCAATTTAGATTCTTTAGCGCGTTAAGACTATGAAAAACTTTTTCTAGCCTTAATAGCTACTTGTTTCGAACACTTAGCGAACTAAGGATCATTTTCGCATCCTTAAACATTTCTAAAAGATTTTTTATTCTTTGAGAACTTCGCAGAATGAGTCTCAGATTTATTTCCTTGACTTCTTTGATCATCGTCTATTTCAGACTCGATCAAAGTGGGGGCTAACTGTAGACATCTACTTTTGGCCTCCTGTCCAGAAAAAAAGTGCAATGACGATAAATAAAGTCATCTTCGTGTTAGATTGAAGTGGAGAATGCTTTTGGATAACCAGTTAAGCCAAAAAACACAAAAACTAGCCCAAACTAAATAAACAAAGCTAAAACGAGGTCCAATTAACTAAATTCAATCAATATTAGGCTTACGCCGATGCTTAAAACCCAATAATGACGGATTTAGGAGCGCCTAGGTTAAATTTTAATGCTGCTGTAAGAAAATCCGCGCGCATCTCAATTGCGCGCGCAACTAATTCAGTTGCGCGCGACACTCAGCGCAACCTCCAGAGATGCACTCGCGGAAGATTCATAATTTTATAAAAATATAGAATGGAATCTTACCATAAAGTCGGGCACAAGAAAATCAGTTGCGCTGCCCATAGCAGCGCAACTAAATCACTTGCGCTGGAATGACGCGCGCAACAAATCTTGTTGCGCACGACACCTGCTGCGGCAGAATTTTCAAAACCCTAAACCTACTTATTCCCTATAAATAGAGGCTTAATCCGAGGCTTAAAATAGACAGAAAATAACCTAAAACTCTAGCAAAATACTTATGAACTTGTGCTACCTAAACCCTCTTGTCCTAAACACTCACCCCTTGATCTTTTGTTATTACGGTGGAGGTTCCCCAACAAGAAGGTGTCCATAAGTGTTCTAAACGGAGATCTAGCAAAGAGAAGTGGAAAATTCCCGAGCACTTAATTAGATAAATCACATTTATTTTCTTGTTTAAAGGAACCTTAATTAATTAATTAGTGTTGTTTGATCATCTTTAAAGGACTGATTAATTATTTTCACATAGTATCTTGCGTTAAATAAAGGTTATAATTGGATAATTAATTGTTGGTTGATCACTTAAGCCAAGCCGAATATTGTTTATTTTCTTATTCTTTTTACGAATTTGATTAAATGAAGAATAACGACGTAGCAATGTAATTCCTACGTGAATTAACGTGTGTAAATAAAATCAACTAACTTAGTTTTAGGTATGGCGTTGCATAATTCGTTTGGTAATGAAATTGCAAAATAGGAAGAGCTAGTAGAGGACGTACTAGGGCTAGAATAGCGGTTCCGCCTTAAAAGGAACGTTATTTTAGTACCCTCGCTCCCGAACTTTAGTTTATGTAGACTAATTTGGGCATGGGTAAACTTACGATTCGTGCTAATTATTCCATGAACTCCACATTGAAGAAGGCATGAACGAGGTTTATGAGTTTTCCTAAAACTCATTGGCGACTCCTACTTGTTTCTTATAAAAAAAGCGTGATGAGAGTATCATTTCTAATTCAAGGTCTCTCAAATAGTCAGGAATTCAAATCCTAATACAACCTAACAAGTGTAAAGTTCTAGGCTTTTAAGTGGCCATGGGGATCTAAGGAAGGACCCCCCTACGATGGGGATCACCCTTGTAGGGAATATTTAAAGCGTTAATCCCCTAGCTTGAACCCCACTATGATCATACACTAAAGTACGGTGGCGTCCAAAGGGAAAGAAGATAGAGCAAAAGAGTCGCCAACAAGTTTTTTAGGAACTTGTAAACCGTTCACGAGGTGAAGGTTACACCCCTTAACGATCCAAGAGATCGTCAACTCCATAAGGTCTTGAACCAAATAGGGTTCGGGGATGAAGGTACAAATCCAACCTAAAAGAGATTGAACCTGCCCTAATAATAGGCCTCTACTTTATTCTGATCGTATTCATGTGCGCTTTCTGATTAACATGAAATCAATAGGATTAACCCTAAACCTGTTTATCTATGTTGGTTGAATTTAAATGCACAAATAAAACTATTATTGGCGATCACTTGAATTATAATCAAATTAACCCTAAACAAGATTATTAATTATCTTATTAAGCGTGATTACAAGTACAAATTCCCTTTAAACATGCATAAAAGGCGTGATCAAGCAATAACAATAAAAATCAAGCAACATAATAATAATCATCATAATAATAATAATTAAAATAATAACCATAATTAAAATAATTATAAAAATAATCATGAATCATGTTAAAGCATAATATTAGCAAGATCCTAGGCATGATACTAACAAGATTAATAACAAACCCTAGCATGTCACTAACAATAAAAATCAAAGCTTTAACCCTAACATGATATTAACAATCATAAATATTAGGAAGAACGTAAAAGGCATCATAACTATCATACTTGATATTAAAGTTACCCTAGACATGATACTAGGAATATCATAATAACAATCTAAACATGATTTCTACATCATAACATCAATTAAACCATTAAAGTACTTAATTTGATGCCTCGTACCTCTTTCTAATAACAAAATACACACGTTAGTAACTTCAAGGAAAATAATAATTAAAACAATTAAATTATAATTGAAAGAGAGATTTGGGACCAAACCCTCAGAAATTAAACCTTTCACGTCTAGGGCGAAGGCAACTTCGAATATGGCTAGGTGTATCTAGATCTAATGAATGCAGAATTTTGTATGTAAAAGGCTAGTTTAGAAAAAAGAGAGAGAGAATAAGAAAATCAAGAAAACTTGATGAGAGTTGGTATATGATTATTGAAGAGAATGAGAGCGAATTGATGATTGTTGATGAATGAAAACGGAGTTTTTACGACGTTATTTATAAAGAAAAATCAGCCAAAAAGATAAAATATCAAAACAGAGTTCTGGCGCACATAAAACAATGTTGGCGCCAACGTTGGCTATTGGCGCTAGACGCCAACATTAGCGCCAGGCGCCAATGCTAGCGCCAGGCGCTACAGCTGGCGTTTGACGCTGATTCAGTAATTCACGCGTTTTCTTAAAGTCAGATAGAAATTGCCGAACAGGAGGATAAAATCCTATCTTCCTCAAAAAACGTTCTTTGATTTTAATTAAAACTCTGAAAAGTCAAAAGTCAATTTATCAATGCTAATTGAATTAGGAATGAAAAGAACCTTCTAGAAGAATCTAGAAGACTAAAACCATTCCTAATTGCATTAGGAATGATAAATCTATATTAGGCCCTCCCCTAGATCATTGGGCCGCATATAAGGCTCAAACCGGGTCCAGTTTAGTAAATTGGTCATAACTTCCTCAATATTCATCGGAATTGGGCTTATAATATATCGTTGGAAAGCTCTTGTCAAGCCCCATCCAGCTACACTACTATTGGACCCATATCACGGACCAACAAAACTGGATTGGCTATTTTCTTAAAATAAGTTTTCAAAAATAGAGAGAAGAGAAAAGAAATTAAAACTATCCGCAACACTAAACTTTCCACACTTTCACTTCATTCGATTATGATTCAACCCGAAAGGTACTCATCACTGGGTTTGATTTTGGGGAGACACAAATGGGTGTCTACAACCCTCCTTACACCTTATGCCTTTTTATGCTTTTTATTTCTTTTGTTATTTTTTACGTTCTTTTTAGTTTTCTCTCGAACCCTAGTTTCTCATGGCATCTCCATGGATTCTTCCACGGATGATTCTTGGGTTTATTTAAGTTCCTTGAGGTATTTTATTTCTATTTCTTGTTTTTAATTATGTTTTATTCCTTAGATCTAGTTTTAATTATTTCTTCCATGTTTGAGTAGTTTATTTCTAGGGTTTGGGAATCCATGATTATATGATGAATCTTGATTGGTATTTTTAATATTTTGATTATTCATTTCTCTAATTGATAGTGTTTTATTGTTAATCTTACAACCTGATCAATTTTTTGATTAATTATTGTTAATAAGAGTTTGAATTGAAATATCTTACTTTTGGAGGCTTCCCTACAATTAGCAATTCTTATTATGTTAGCGACCGAACTACATATGTTGAATTGAGAGCGTTAAGATCCGACCGTTGGCTTAGCAATTGTCCTAGATAATTGATTGATTGAATTGTTATTGATATTTGATAGATTTAGAACTATGAACATGGTGAACCATAACCCTAGGTATTTTTATAATTTGTTTTATTCCTATTTTAATTTAGACTACTTTTCTATTCGAATACGTGACTTGTTTAGTTTCTCCATACCTTAGAAGTTAAATTAAATAGCCATCTTCTTGTGGATTCGACCCTACTTACCCTACTACATTTTAGTTGGTTTTGTTAGGAATTTATTTTTGACAGGTGTATGATAACCTATCAGGTTCCATCGAGAGAGTTACGTCAGGGTGACCCGATTTCTCCGTACTTATTTATATTATGTGTGGATGCTTTTTCGACTCTGATTTCCAAGGCAGCTAAGGATAAACTCATTCATGGAGCTAGAATATGCAAAAATGCTCCACGGGTATCTCATTTATTTTTTGCTGATGATAGTATACTTTTTGCTAGGGCTACTATGAAATAATGCTCAATTATTGCTAATATTATTATTAGCATATATGAGAAAGCATCGGGTCAGAATGTCAATCTAAGAAAGACAAAAATCTTTTTTAGCAAAAATGTGTGCACAAGTCGAAGGCAAGAGATTATTGATATTTTGGGTGTCCATGAAATTGAACGTCATGATAAGTATGTTGTATTGTCGATTATTATTGGAAGATAAAAAAAAAAACAATTTTTTTAGGATTAAAAGAGAGATTGTGGAAAAAGTTGCAGGGGTGGAAAGAAAAGCTTTTATCAAGACCGGGTAAGGAGGTTCTCATTAAAGTTGTGGCTCAAGCTATCCCGACCTATATGATGAGCATTTTTAAACTCCCTAACGCCCTCATTGATGAAATACATGTTATGATTGCCCGATTTTGGTGGGGATCGATGAAATCTACAAGTAAAATGCACTGGCAGCTTTGGGACCTACTATGTCGTCCTAAAGCTCTCGGTGCATTGGGGTTCCGGGACCTCAAATGCTTCAACAAAGCCTTACTTGCTAAACATATGTGGCGAGTCCACCATAATCCTAGTACTCTCATTCACTCTATTCTAAAAGCTAAATACTTCCAGAATTGTGATTTAATTGAGGTAAAGATCGGATATGACCCGAGCTATGCGTGGAGGAGTATGTTTGGGGCTAAGGAGCTACTTCTTGAGGGTCTCAAGTGAGGGTTGGAAATGGGAGTAAAATCAATGTATGGAGTGATGCGTGGTTACCGGGCAACACTTCATCTCTTGTTCCTACTCCAACTGCTGCAAGTAATATGGAGATGCGTGTAATTAACTTAATAGACCATAGCAACAATTCTTGGTATTTTAATGTCATTACTAGCAATTTTTGTAATACCCGGATATTTTCTGATTTTATAAAATATAATTTTTAAATAAATAATTTATATTTCTAGTTATTATTTAAGAAATTTTGACTTTTTCCACCTCCCAAAAACGACTTAATTGATTTTACCACCTCCATAAAAAAAGATTTATTTTACCACCATATAAAAAAATAAAAGTTGTCTTTTACCACTAATCACCTCCAAAATGGATTCCGCCCATAAATTCGTTAGTGGGGCCTACCTTGCACACGTGTCACCATATTGGGTAAATTTTTTTAAAAAAAAAATTAAAAAAATCTTCATCCATCAATTGGTGGTTGTTGCCACCGTCAAGACCTCCACTGCCGGACAGCTACGACCAGCCCCATCACCTAACCGCTACTAGCCCCCACCACCTATTCGCCATACAACAACCACCGCACAGCCACATCCACCGCACCGGATTTCGACCCCCTTTCCACCAATTTTCGACCTCAAAACCCTAGCCCCCAAATTCCGACCACCCGTAAAGCACCTCCTAATTCCGACCACTCTTAAAACCCTAGCCACCACCAAATTCTGCACTCCTAAAACCTTAGCTACCACCTAATTCTGACCACCTCCCTAACCCATACACCATATTCCCGCCCCTCCTTAGCCCCACAAGAAATTATGACCAACCGAGGTAGTTGATTTCGTTGTTGGTTGGTTGACATGTAAAATCGGGGAAGATGAAGAAGAAACGTTAAAAAGGTGGGCCATACTAACAGATTCATTCATGGAAGGAATTCGTTAGTTGGTGGTAAAATCGAATTTTTGGAAATTTTGTTGGTGGTAAAATAAATCTATTTTTTATGGAGGTGGTAAAATCAATTAAGTCGTTTTTTTAAGGTGGTAAAAGTCAAAAATTCCTATTATTTATATTAATAATCATTATTTTTTATTTTATATCTAATATATCTTAAGCCCTATATATATATATATATATATATATATATATATATATGTGTGTGTATGTCGTAGGGTGCAGTCGTGTTTTTTCCTTCTCAAAAACTCTAAGAGTTGACCCCTACGAACTTGTTTCAGCTAGTTTAATTGTTTTATGCTCAAACTTCATCAGATTAGTTCCCTTCTAAATATATATCATATGGCAATCATTACCCTTTTGATGATCAAATACCAAATTAAAGCAAATACCCATTTATTAACCAATTAGAGCCCATTATTTCCTTACGCAAGTCATGTTATTCGGCAATTTAACCATGCTTCCGTGAGGTAATCACACAATCTTTTAATTCTTTGAGTTGTTTTATTATAGATTATTGTTTTTATTAATTGTACTTCCTATTATTATGTGTAAATTTTATGATTTTTTATTTGTATGTTCAATATTTATATAAATGTGATTAAAGTGTTGTATTATATGATTTGAATATCGTATTACTTTTATTGTTTATAATTAATTATTTCTAGGATTTTAATGTTGTTGTTATAGGGAGTATTGTTTTATCGAGGTTTTAGGGTTGATAATGTGGAGTATTAATTCTTTTTAGGTTGTAAGTTAATTATATTTGAGTATTAGTTTTATATTCCTATAAGAGTTGAGATATAATATTATTGAATTGAGTTCGAATTGTCATGTTATTTGGGAATCTGTGCCATTATTGAGATAATATTTATTAGCTTGTGAATGATTATTTGATCATTGTATGAGATCAAAAGGTTGAGAAGGATTTTTTTGTTCTTGGTTTAAGGCTCGGCGTTATAGACCTTAGTCCTTGGCATGTTGGTAAAGAAATAATAATCATGAGTTAAGAATGAGGTACAATCTTTATTTATTTATTTTTCTATGGTCCCCTACAGTAGGATTTGGCTCATATGTGGTCTGGTTTAAGGTGTTTTTCTGGTTATTGAGAGTATATAAGTTTTATACTTTATGGATTGTTATTCGAATTACCCATGTCCAAGGCTAAGTATAAAACAAAGAGCGTGACACATTTATGGGATAGATGAGTCGAGTAAAGGTTCGTATTATTACTCGAGGTTGAGTTGATAAAGGTTATTTTGATAGTATAGAGTTAGTTTTACCTTGAGGTATATATGTGTAATGTAGTTTGAACTGCATTGTTTAATTGTGCTAGTAATGTAGATTATTTTTTTATACTCTGTATTCTGATATGTGGTGATTACTCGGCTTTTTGCTGACGTGTGTGTGTTGTTTTGTTGTGCTACTTGTGTTTGCAGCTGTAGACACCCATTTGTGTTTCCCCAAAACCAAACCCAGTGATGAGTACCTTTCACGTCGAATCATAATCGAATGAAACGAAAGTGTGAAAAGTCTAGTGTTGCGGAAAGTTTTAATTTCTTTTCTCTTCTTTTCTGTTTTTGAAAACTTTATTTTAAGAAAACCGCCAATCCAGTTTGGTTGGTCCATAATATGGGTCCAGTAGTAGTGTAGTTGGATGGGGCTTGCAAAGACCTTTCCAACGATATATTATAAGCCCAATTCCGATGAATATTGAGGAAGTTATGGCCAATTTACTAAACTGGGCCCGATTTGAGCTTTATGTACGGCCCAATGATCTAGGGGAGGGCCTAATATGATTTATCATTCCTAATGCAATTAGGAATGGTTTTAGTCTTCTAGATTCTTCTAGAAGGTTCTTTTCATTCCTAATTCAATTAGCATTGATAAATTGACTTTCGTTGACTTTTCAGAGTTTTAATCAAAATCAAACAGCATTTTCGAAGGAATTATATTATTTTATCCTCCAGTACGGTAAACTTATCGGATTTTCGAAAACGCGTTGGTATTAGGCTTGGCGCCTAACCCCAGGCCTTGGTGCCTGGAACCAGGCCTGGCGCCTGGCACTAGTGTTGGTGCCTGGCGCCAGCTAGCCAGGGTTAGCGCCAGCTCTGTTTTCTGAGCGTCAGACTCTGTTTTGTTTAACTTATCTTTTTGGTTGATTTTCTTTATAAATATCTTATTAAAAACTCCGTTTTCATTCACCAATTATCATCATCTACATTCATTCACCAATTGATTTCCATCATTCATCTCTCTTCATCATTCAATTCTTTCTTTCTTCAAAATTTGTTTTCTCATACAAAATTCCGCATTCACAAGATCTAGAAACACCTAGCCATATTCGAAGTTGCCTTCGCCCTAGACGTGAAAGGTTTTAATTTCTAAGGGTTTGGTCCCGAATCTCTCTTTCAATTATTTAATTTTGTTTTGATTATTATTTTCCTTGAAGTTACTAACGTGTGTATTTTGTTATTAGAAAGAGGTACGACACATCAAAGTAAGTGCTTTAATGGTTTTTATTGATATTATGATGTAGAAATCATGTTTATATTGTTATTATGATATTCCTAGTATCATGTATAGGGTAATTTTGATATTGAATATGATTGTTGCGATGCTTCCTATTTTCTTCCTAATATTTATGATTGCTAGTATCATGTTAGGGCTAAAGATTTGATTTTTATTGCTTAGTGACATGGTAGGGTTTGTTATTAATCTTGTTAGTATCATGCCTAGGATCTTGCTATTATTATGCTTTAATATTAACATGAACATGATTATGATTATGATTAAAAATTGTCATGATTAATGATGATTATGAATTTTATTATTATTGTTTTGATGATGATTATTTTATTTATGATTATTATTGTTATGATTTTATTATTATTGATTTATTATGTTGCTTGGTGACTATTTTATTATTTATTTCTTGATCACACCTTTATGCATCTCTAAAGGGAATTTGTACTTGTAATCACGCTTAATAAGATATTTATTAATCTTGTTAGGGTTAACGTGATTATAATTCAAATGATCGCCAATAATAGATTTATTTGTGCATTAATATTCAACCAACATAGATAAACAGGTTTAGGTTAATCCTATTGATTGCATGTTAATCAGAAAGCGCACATGAATACGATCTGAACAAAGTAGAGGCCTATTATTAGGGCAGGTTCAATCTCTTTTAGGTTGGATTTGTACTTTCATCCCCGAACCCTTATTTGGTTCATGACCTTATGGAGTTGACGATCTCTTGGATCGTTAAGGGGTGTAACCTTCACCTCGTGAACGGTTTACAAGTTCCTAAAAAACTTGTTGGCGACTCTTTTGCTCTATCTTCTTCCCTTTTGGACGCCACCGTACTTTAGTGTATGATCACAGTGGGTTCAAGCTAGTGGAATTTTAAAGACTTGAAATTATTCCCTACAGCAGCCATGCCTTTTTCTTATGGTGGCCCTGCGACAGTCTATTTTGAAATTTGATCAAGCGATGATCGTAGGTAAAGGAGCTCAAATGTTTCAATTAGTTTGTTATAATGAGTTTATAAAGTTGTATAAATAACTCACCTAGATTTATTGGGTTGTAATTATTGGGATTTTTGTAAGCCTTAGCACTTGACAAATTTATGAGTGTGGCGGTAATACCTCCGATTTAGGTGTATGCTTCCGCAAATTTATTTAAAGGTTGTTTATTTTTATTTTATTTATGGTTTATAATTAGCTTGTAAATCGGGGGTGTTACAATTTTAATGAAGCAGAGAAGGCCATGATCTTATTATTCCTCTGTCTCCCAATAGCCCACCTGACAACATGTATTGGTGGCCGACGAAAAATGGGATATAAAATGTAAAGTCAGGGTATTGGTTGTGCAAAAAGGCCCAAGGTTCAGATGCTTCGATGGATATGGATGCAATTTGGAGACTTATTTGGTCGTCGGTGTGTCCCCCAAAGCTAAAGCATTTTCTATGGAGAGCTTGTAAAGGTTTTTTGGCATTTAAAGAACGCTTATATTATCGCCACATTATTACTGATAAATCATGCTTAATCTGTAATTTCTTTGAAGAGACCATCATACACTCAACTTTTGAGTGTACAACAGCTCAAGAAATATGGCCTACCGGCTCTTATGGATCGCTCTTACAACAGGCCCCTGCTTCAATTTTTTAGAGCGATTTATATGGCTTTTGAAGCAAGTTTCTAAGTGTGAGTTGGTGATTATTGATGCGTTGGCGTGGGCTTCTTGGCACTGCAGAAATGCAGCAATATTTGAGCAGGGTCTTCTTGTCTCGTTGGAGGTTTCTTAAGGGTGGGTTAACTTGGTTCGTGAATGCAATGAGTACGCTATCAAGGTTACGAACAAGGTTGCCCCTGTAACCAATGTTGCTGCTAGTTCTTGAAGCTGTCCGAGGCATGGCTTAGTGAAGATCAATTGTGATGCTCACTTCGGGGCTAGAACCGGGTTGGGTGTGGTGATTAGGAATGAACAGGGGGTTGTGCTAGCAGCTGTTGTACGTATTAAGCATTCTGGGTGGAGGTGGAAATGGCTGAAGCTCATGCCTGCTACTTCGGGTTGGTGATTGCAAGAAGGTTGGGGTTTGCAAAAGTTCATCTCGAGTCTTGATGCAGTTTCTGTGGTTAGTGTTGTCAAGAACAAGTATGCTGGTTTTGCTCCCGTATTTATGCTTTATGAGGATATCATTAGTCTTTCTTCCTGTTTTAGTTCTTTCTCTATTTCTCATGTCAAGCGGGCGGGTAATACTCTAGCACATAATGTAGCTCGATGGGATGCCAGGGGTTTTAATGAATTTGTATCTCTTAATCCTTTACCCCAAAGACTAACAACTTTGGCGGAAATTGATCTATTTTAATGAAATTCGCTGCTTGCTTTAAAAAATAATAATAATCAACTCTTCACACTAGCAATAATTGAAATACTACCTCTGTTAATTATTGTTATCTGCAACTAAGGGATATTATTTATGAGATATAAAATATTCCAAAGTTGCATATAACAATTAACGGAGGTAGCAACTAGTTTTGGGCATGGGCGATGCCCGAGTTATTAGATGTATTATGGTTATTGTGAATTATATAAAAGATACATATTAAGAGATGTATTACAATACAGAGTAGTAATTTTTTTGGATATTAAAGATGAAGACATAGTTCAATGGTTAACTTCCTACCAAAGTTCATCCCTTATGTAAATCATGTTTCTAAATTTTTTTTTAATTTGTGTATAATAACATGGAATAATAAACAATAAAGAAAGTCAAGAAAGTGCCACGTGACATGTAATATTGATTTGAAACGCTTTGGAGAGTGCCACATGGCATGTCGACTTGATTCAAAACACCTTTTATTACATACGCGTATACCAAAACCAAATCCTAATTCGGAAACCTAAGTTGCAAAGTTCTAAAGCCCTAGAACTACATTGTATCCAAAAGAAATCATTACATCATTACAAATTATCACCTAATTTTGGAAATCGATACAAAATCATGAAACAATAGTGCATTGTATTGAATTTCTTGCTTTAACTAAAATTCTCAAGTACAAACAAGCTCAACCATTGATCTTCAATACGAAAAAATTATCTAAATGTATGCTCATCCTAATTCAGTAAGTCTAACTTCGATATAAAAAATAAAAAAAAATAAAAAAAATCAAATTATCCAATTCAGAAACCCTAGAAATTTAATTTAATTAATTAACACTTCAATAGATACTAACTAAAACACCACTTAAATTAACATAACATTACCAAATTTTAATCGGTTGTTTTCGAGTTCGTTTAGTAAAAAATTTAGGAGCTTAGTGGAATTTTTAGTTGAGCATCTTTCTCTCGATTTTGTTGAATTGTTGAATAATTGAATTACTTCTAGGACTTTCACTTTCTTCCTTTTCTATCCAATTTGCCAAACACATGACATCCACACATTTATGGCGGTAACTTTCCCCAAAAATTATACCTCGTTCTCGTTTTTCCAACATAACGATTGAAACATTATTAAATTGATTTTTGCTTTATTTTGGAATAATATTATTTTATTGGTGCGTAAGTCCAATTGGACCATATACACACTTTTTCTAAAGTAAAGTCCAAAGGATGATATTACCCGTTAAGTTATGACTTATGAGGAGTCCCTCGAGTAGGGTTTGTAGTCCCTACTTAGAATTTGTCATCTTGTGATCGATTTTCTCTGCTTTCTTCATTAATTTCTACAAATTTTCCTCTGTTAATATGTGCTAAGGTTCATTTCTTTATTGCGCCCGCTTTCTCAAATCATATTTTCATTCTCCGCTATTTCCTTCGCAGGTGTTTGTGCTATTATTCCTTGGGATTGTTTATGATGGTATGGTGGAGGATTTCCTTTGTTAATTCGTGCTAGTTGCAATGAAAATTTTAAGTTGGAACGTCCAAGGAATTGGCAACCCTTGAACGGAACGTACTCTGCGTGACTTATGTTGGAAAGAGAGGCCGGAGGTGGTTTTCTTGATGGAGACGATGATTGATTTATCGGTTTTTGAGAGAATCAAAAGAAGGTGTGGTTTCATGAATGGTGTGTGTATTAGCAGTAGTGGAAGGTCAGGGGGGATGGGTTTTTGGTGGACGGATGTTGATGTGACTAAAATCCCGTACTCTACTCACTATTATGCTGCGGATGTGTTGAATGCTGAGGGGAACCCGGTTTGGAGGGCCATTGGAGTCTATAGTTGGCCGGAGTGTGAAAATAAACATAAGACTTGTGAGATGATGAATACTCTTAAAACCTCGTGCACTATTCCATGTATTATGTTTGGGGACTTCAAGGAAATTGTGAGTATGAATGAGAAGGATAATGAAGCTATTAGAAGGGAATGTCTCATGGATGCTTTCCGAGAAACAATTGATGTATGTGGACTGCGAGACTTAGGCTATAAAGGCAATATTTTTACATGGCAAAGAGGTAGAACGCCAGAGACTATGGTTAGGGAGAGGTTGGATAGGTTCCTTGCCGACAGTGTGTGGTGTTCTTTGCTCCCGAACTTCTATGTTAGACATCTTCCAAGGGAGGAGTCGGACCGTGCCCCTATAATTGTTGATACGATAAATTACTATGAAAGGGGGAGGAGGAAAAAAAAACCTTTCCACTTTGAAGCAATGTGGTTGTCCAATGAAGAATATGCTTCGCTGGTGTCGAAGGCATGGAAGGAGGGGTGTGGGATGGAAGCACATACTCAAATTGCAGGTTGTGCTCATGAGTTGAAAGGTGGGCAACAAAATCTTTTGGTGTCACTAAGAGAAAAAATTGGCATTTAGAAACGAAAATACAAGTTGCACAAGGTAGGTGAGAGTGTGGATGCTTCTATGATGAGTAAGTGTGAGCATATTTCTAGGGAATTGTCTGAAATGCGCCGATTGGAAGAATCCTATTGGTTTGCAAGATCTCGAGCAAATGAATTGAGGGATGGTGATAAGAATACGGCATACTTTCATCAAAAAGCCAATGCTAGAAAGAAGAAGAATGCAATAAAGGGGGTTGTTAGACAAAAACGGGAATTGGTGTGATGATGATGTTGGGATCCATGCAATTGTGGGTATTTATTTTTAAAAACTTTTCTCAACTAGCTGCCCCACCGAAATGGATAAAGCTATGGCAGGTTTTGAATGTTGTGTTTCTGATTATATGAATAATGCTTTGAGTTTGGAGCCAACCAGTGCCGAAGTCAAAGAAGCCTTATTCCAAATGCACCCTAACAAAGCGCTCGGGATCGATGGTATGCATGCTCTTTTCTTTCAAAAATTTTGGCATATTGTGCGGTCCAATATAATTACTCTTGTCAAAAATTGGTGGAGAAGGAATGTGAATATAAATGAGATTAATAGAACGTGCATTCTATTAAATCCTAAATGTAATTGTAGACACCCACATGTGTCTCCCCAAAACCAAACCCAGTGATGAATACCTTTCATGTCATTTGATTTTAGAACTAAGTGAAAGTGTAAAAAGTCCATCTAGTGATGTGGATGATTTTATTAAAATATCTCTCTTTATGTTTTCAAAACTGTTTCTTCTTTCACTCTATATATGAAAAGAGCCAGTCCAAATTAGCTTGGTCCATGATAAGGGTCCAATAATAGTGTATTTGGATTGGGCTCGAGAAGATCTTTCCAACGATATATTATAAGCCCAATTCCGATGAATAAAGAGGAAGTTATGGATTAAATTAAATTAGGCCCGAAATGATTTTATGGATTAAAATGATCTAGAGGAGGGCCTATTAATTATTATTCCTAAAGTTATTAGGATTGATTTTAATCTTCTAGAAATATCTAGAAGGTCTTTTTAATTTCTAATAAGATTGGGATTGATAATTATATTTTAAAGAGTTTTATTTTGAATAAAATATGTGATTTGTCACAAATAAGATTTTAGTCTGCTTAACGCGGAATTCGCTGCTTAATCGTATTAAAAAGATGAGTCAGCGTACAAAGCGCGTTTTAATTTTGACTAAGCGCGAGACGACAAAACAGTCACTTGGCGCTAACAGCTGTCGCCTGGCGCTGCTCTAGTCGTCTGGCACTAAATCCTGTCGTTGGTGACATGAGGTATTTTATTCCGAATATGACTTGATTTGATTCCGAGCTATTTTTTTCTATAAATAGGGGTCGTATCTCCCCGTTTTTCATCATTCACAATAATCATCTCTCTCTATTCTCTCTCTAAAAGCTAGAAGCTTTCTCTCTCGATCTCTATTCTTTTTCTAAACCTTCCCTCTCACAAAATTCCACATTCATTAATTCTAGACACACCTAACCAAGTTCGAAGTTGTCTTCGCCCTAGACGTGAAAGGTTTAATATCTCTGAGGATTTGGTCCCAAATCTCTATTTCAATTATTTAATTTAATTGTTTGATTTATTATTTTCCTTGAAGTTACTAACGTGTGTATTTTATTATTAGAAAGAGGTATGAGGCATCGGAGTAAGTAATTTAATTGCTTTATTGATCTTTTGATATAGAAATCATGCTTATAATTAAATTATTTTGTTGATTCCTAGTATCATGTTAGGATGTTTTATTGCTTCCTAGTATCATGTTTAGGGTAATAACTAATATTTATAATATCATGTATGTTTATATGATGCTTCCTATTCTTTATTTCTATCATGTTAGTATCATGTTAGGGTTAAAGCTTTGATCTTTATGCTTAGTGACATGCTAGGGTTTGTTATTAATCTTGTTGGTATCATTCCTAGGATCTTGCTATTAATATTATGCTTTATTATTATGATGATTATTATTATTATGTTGCTTGATATATTATTATTGTTATTGCTTGATCACGTCTATTATGCATGTTTAAAGGAAATTTGTACTTGTAATCACGCTTAATAAGATAATTAATAATCTTGTTTAGGTTAATATGTTTATAATTCAAGTGGTCGCCAATAATAGATTTGTTTGTGCATTAATATTCAACTAACATAGATTAAACAGGTTTAGGGTTAACCTATTGATTGTATGTTAGTTAGAAAGCGCACATGAATACGAGAAGAATAAAGTAGAGACCTATTTTTAGGGAAAGTTTAATTTCTTTTAGGTTCGATTTGTACCTTCATCCCCGAACTTCCAGTCATGGTTCCAGACCTATTGGAGTTAACGATCTCCTGGATCATTAAGAGGTGTAACCTTCACATTGTGAACGGTTTATAAGTTCCTAAAACTTGTTGGCGACTCTTTTACTCTAGCTTCCTTCCCTTTGGACGCCACCATGATTAAGTGTATGATCACAGTGGGGCTCAAGTGTGGGATGCTTGAAATATTCAATATCTAATTTATTCTTCTCGTATTCATCATCATATTAACAATAAAGCATAATAATATTAGCAAGATCCTAGGTAGCATGATACTAACAAGATTAATAACAAACCCTAGCATGTCACTAAACATTAAAGATCAAAGCTTTGTCCCTAACATGACATAAGAAAGAAATAGGAAGCATCATAGGCATACATAATATCAGAAATATTAGTTAACCCTAAACATAATACTAGGAAGCAATAAAAACATCCTAACATGATACTAGGAATCAACAAAATAATCTAAACATGATTTTTATATCAAAAGATCAATAAAGTAATTAAATTACTTATTTCGATGCCTAGTATCTCTTTCTAATAACAGAATACACGCGTTATTAAGTTCAAGGAAAATAATAAATAAAACAGTTAAATCAAATAATTGAAATAGAGATTTGGGACTAAACCCTCAGAAATTATCAACCTTTCACGTCTAGGGCGAAGGCAACTTCGAACTTGGCTAGGTGTATCTAAAACTTGTATATGCGGAATTTTGTAAGAGGGAAGGGTTAGAAAGAGGGATAAAGAACAAGATTCTAGCTTTAGAGAGAGAAAGAATAGAGAATTAGATGATTGTTGATGATTGTGAATGAATAAAAAACGTGGAGATACGACCCCTGTTATAAGAAAATAATCCGGAAACGATAGAAAAGAATTAGAATTCGAATCGAAATAAAATTGGTTCTGTTGCATGGCTATCGCACGCAACAGAGCCTGGCGACAAGCCAACAGACCTTGTCGTCGTGCGACAGATCTGTCGTTTGGCGCTGGGATAGTTTTTTGCAGATTTTGTTTTTGTCATATCTTTTGATCCAAAAGTCCAAATAAGTCATATAATATGTCTTTGGAAAGCTCTTAAAGTATAATTTACAACCCCATTAGAATCAGATTAAAATATTTTGTAAATAAAAAGATATAGCCGAAATAGTTGAAAGATGACAGTTTTGGATAGAGTTTCGTATTTCTTTCATATCTTTTTCGTTATAGCTTGAAATTAATATTATAATGTATCATTATAAAGATAATTTCAAGATATATCCAACCATATAAGACTTGGATAAAAATTATGAGGAATGAAAATAATATCTAAACATCTTCCATTTCGCACAGAACAAGGATTCTAAAAAAGAGAAGTTTTATTCAATTTCCAATTCTGATCTTATCTTTTCAAAAAAGGATACTTAAGATCTTTTAGAAACTTATAGAAGCTTATAATAAATCCTAATTAGTTTATGAATGGGATTAAACCTATGGACCCTCCACATGATCATTGGGTCGTAGGTAAAATCCGGTTTGGGCCCAGTTTAGTATTTTGGCCATAACTTCCTCGTTATTCATCGGAATTGGGCTTATAATATATCGTTGGAAAGATCTTTTCAAGCTTCATCCAAATAAACCATTATTGGACCCTCACCTTGGATCTAACTAAACTGGATTGAACATTTTCCATATATAGAGTAAGAAAAGAAATATTTTCAAAAACATAACGAAGTATTTTATTAAAACAACCGTATCACAAGACTTTTCACATTTCACTTCGTTCGATAATCAAATGACATGGAAGGTATTCATCACTGGGTTTGGTTTTGAGGAGACAGATTTGGGTGTCTACAGATGGTGTGCAACGATATGTCCAATAGTGTTTTATCCCCATCCCATGGTCATAATTAGTGGTGTTTTTTAGCTCTTTAGAGCCACTTTTATTACTAATTTGTGTTTTCTAGTGTTTTGTAGCTTTGCTTGAGTTTTGTAGGAAATTGCACATTTGGAGCGTTTTCCGAGTTTTTCACGAAGCAACTACGAGCATTAGGAGGACACGACCGTCTTTGAAGCCCAGGACCGGTTAGAGCCGGTAATTAAGGGCTCGGTATGTAATACCGGGGCATATGGATCGAGTATTCAAGACCCAAAGAGGAAATCCGGATAGGGCCGAAAAATCGAGCCCAATCGAAGTCCAAGCCTCGAAGAAGAAGCCGGGCGATCGGGGGCGCGCACAAAGCAGCAGAACCAAGAAGGCGCGCCCGATCGGGTGAGAGTAAGCTCGATCGGGCGCGGCACATCAGGAAAGGCGAAGGAAAAAAGGCGGGCCCGATCAGGCAGTCCTTCACCCGATCGGGCGCGTGTTTTTGGAAGATCTGATTGTCGAGATTGTTAGTTTTCAAATAGGATTTGTTTTAGGGATGTTTAAGTATGATTTTTGTACGTAATTTTGATTACCTTTTTTTTAGATTTTCTCTGTCTACTTAGAATATTTTCTATCTCTAAAATTCTCTCAACTTTAGTTCTTAACTCCATTCCTTAATCCAGATTTCTTTTGGTAACAATTTCTTCTCTTTTAATTTTAGTTATTTTCTTTAATTCTTTCATCATGTCTTGCTTTATTGTTTTGATTAGTTTAGATTTAATTATGTTTGAGTAGTTTTATTTCTAGGGTTTATGGGGATCTAACAAATAATATGAAGGGGTAATTTGTGATTGTTGATTATCAATGCTTGATTAATTTCCTATTGATTGATTTAATGCTATGCAATTAGGTTTGGCCAGATTTAATTGTATGAGTTTAGCAATATTAATTCGATATTTGACATATGAGAATTGATGTTTAGGCTTAGTTTCAATAGGCAGACTAATTTATAAATGGTTAAGTCGAGATTCGAGAGATGAGATTTAATACCGGTAAATTAACTCTGTGATTATAATACGTAGCGAGCGAAAGCCCTTTATAATCTGGTTAATTGATGCTTGATGATTGCTTATTATGATTTGCCCTGGAATATTGTTTATTAGTGAACCTATGCCCTAGGTTTTCCCTTTATTGATTTACATCCCTTTTTATTCCTTTCCTATTCTTACTTTTAGTATTTAATAACCTTTTTAGAACAATTTGTTACTTGATAATTTAGATTGCATTTAATTAATTAGGAGTAAATTGAGTTGTTTCCCTGTGGTTCGATCCTTCTTCCCTATCTACAAAGTTAGTGGATTTAAGTTTTATTTTTGATTAGGTGATTACGACTTGAGCCTATCATGCAACTTATGCAATTTCAAAAGTTTGAGTGATTTCAAAAGAATAAAATAGCAAAAAAGCAAAAAATAATAAAAGTGTACAAAAGGGCAAGTGTTCCAATGTCATTGAAATGAATATGTCTTTGACATGAACACGTCTCAGATTGCGTCTCATATCGAGTGCTAGGTACCGTGCCTGAGAAACATGAATGTCAAGTGAGTAATAGACCGCATGATCGGGATTGCCCACACTTATCAAAATTTAAAAAAAAATAAAGGAAAAAAGGAAAAAAAAAAATATATAAATATAAACAAAAGAAAGAGATTTTAAAAATGAAAAAACCTCAAGCATAAAAATATAAAGATTTCAAATGCAAGATTGCACACCTTGGGGGCTTATCAAGGGTCTTAAGCCTTTACCCCCTTCTTTTTCAACCTTTAGCCTAACCACGTTGCAACCCTTCAAAGACATCTTTGAGGTATACACACACTTGTGCGAGGTTCAGCTAGAGCTACGTTCGGCCTGATTCCTAAAGAATACGTAGGCAACCTCACATTGGGGTGCGGCCGTAATAAAAATGCATTCATATTCATATTCACACACTTACACCATGATCGTATCAAGGAATTTCCAATAATGCTCATCCCTATCCATTTAGAGCTAAACTTGGGGGCTTGATCCTTACATCATTACCTTACCTAGCCTAAGAGTCAACATCATTTGACTCTTCTTGAAATAATATTTTTCCATACCGTTAGCCTTTTCAGCCTAACTTTAGTATCACTTTCACACACGTCACAAATACATGCCCAAATGATACTTCCCTTAAGAACCTTTTGTCACCAAATCTTAACATAACGTGGAAGCATACCTCGTCATCATTGCATCATGAAGTATGAAGTGCTTAGCCTCCGTGCCTAAGTTACCTAAATACTTTCATCCAAAATTAGCAATGGAGATAGCCTAGGATGTTACAATCTTCGCGCCCTAAGATACGACATTGATCCATACACTTGTTTAAGCTCATTCGACATACATCGTAACACTTTACTCCTATCTTTTTGCGTCTTTCTTTTTCGGGAGAAAGTCGTTACCCTCCACAAAAATGATGGAAATTTTTATTTTTCTGCGTTTTTAAGTCAAATGCACACATAAGTCATGTAAACATCGAGTCTCATAAGTCGATACTTGCACACACAAGTCACATCGAGTTGATTCGACCTTGAGTCGGTTAATCGCATTAAGTCAAGTTTACACATCGAGTTGAGTCGACCTTGAGTCGGTTAATAGCATTAAGTCAAGTTTGCACCTTGAGTCATGTTAAGCCATGTATGTCAAAATGCTTTGAGTCGAGTCATGACAAGTCATATGTGTTTAAAACACATTAAATATTATATAAGTCAAGCAACACTGAGCCTTAGGTTAACCCTAAATATAAAAAAGATGAGCGAAGTCCTATATTCCAAAATATAAATGCAGGTACGAGCAACCTTTACAAAAGATTTAAAGCTAAAGGATGCAAATGGCTTAGCAAGTCAACTAGAGTTGGCCTGATCGCAGTTAGATTGATAATCAGCCTGATTGTTTGAGCACTTCCGAATTTTGATCAAGCACCTCGTTTAGAATAGTAATTGGTCATAATCGCAAACTTCCCAAGATGCAAGATCTCTACCGAAATTAACTTGTACACGGTAAAATCTTAAAGGATAGGGTTTTTGACAGAGTTTCAAAGCATCTGAAGCTATCACTTCCAAAGGACAAGCGAGCGAGATCATTCTCGGATTTTGTGAAATTAAAAACCGCGAATGTAAACGCATGAAATTCTTCCAAGATAAGAGGAGTTTGAGCAAAACTTACATGGATTAGTAAATTAGAGATGAAGAGCTTTAATTTGCAAAAGATTTGAGCGGACTTGGTTGAAAGGAAATGACCAAGTTGAAGATTCGGAGTGAAACCGAGCAGCGAACAGCAGCAATAGCGAAAATGGAGGAAAAAAAGGGGGTTATATTCGAAAAAACCCGACTCCAGCGTCAGACGACAAAGTTGTCGCCTGGTGCTAATGTCTTGTTGCCTAGCAACATAGCAAAATACTGGTGACAATATGCACCGGTGCGCGCTGGTACAGCGACAAGATACGTGGCCCCCATAAATAATTATGCGGACCTTATACAACAATTTCGAATTCCTTGGTACGCTAGTTATCCCCTATAATAAATTTGACATGATTAAGTAGTTGGCTCGATTACAATCGCAATAAGTGATCGACCTGATAAATGATCGTCTCACTTAACTTGAAGCGCCTAAGTCTTGGATCATCGCAAGCATCAAAGTAATGGCTCAAAAAAAACACAAGCGCCAAGGTACCGGCTCATCCACAAAACGCGCTGAGGTAGTGGCACATCAGCAAAAGCGCCAAAGTACCAGCTCATTACAAAATGCGCCGAGGTACTAGCATAGCGAGGAATCACAATTAAATAACAACAAATAGCAAAGTGAAGTATTAGCACTAAGGATCAACAAGCAGTGGTCTTCGATAACTTTCCTGGGAAGGTTATCATCATAAAACTGAAGATGGCTACAAGCAGCGGTCTTCGACAATGTCCCAAGGTAAAGAGGAGATGGTCTATAGCGGCGAAGCACTACCGTGGCGAGGTACTTCCACAACCCTGAAGATGACGAGGCACAGTCACCTTCGACGATGTCCCAAGTTAAAGAGGAGATGGTCTATAACGGCGAAGCACAGCTGTGGCAAGGTATTGCCACAAACCTTGAAGATGGCAAAGCACAGTCACCTTCGACGATGGCCCGAAGTAGAGTGGAGATTGTCTATAGCGGCGAGGCACAGCCGTGGCTAGGTATTGCCACAAATTTGAAGATGGCAAGGCACAGTCACCTTCGACGATGTTCCCGAGGCACTATGGAGGATTGTCACAAGCAAGTGAAGATAGCGAGGCACTGTTACCTTCAGATGGCGTTCACGAGGCACTGTGGAGGTCGTCACCAACAAAAGCAGCAACAAATTGGTTACTATAGAGGCGTGTGCTCGACGGTGCAAGATACGTGTTTCTTAACTCTCTTATTTGTTTAACTAACGTTAGTTTGCAGGTATCGGCGTTACAAGAATGATTTAAGATTGCATAACGTTCTAAATCATTCTCCGTCCCTATCGTTACTTTGACTTTTGTTTTCGAAACTTGCATTTCTCCGAACTCAGTTAAAGTGGGGGATTCTGTAGACACCCAAATGTGTCTCCCCAAAAACAAACCTAATGATGAATAACTTTCATGTCATTTGATTATCGAACTAAGTGAAAGTGTGAAAAGTCTAGTGATGTGGATGTTTTTATTAAAATATCTCTCTTTTTGTTTTCAAAAATGTTTCTTCTTTCACTCTATTATGGAAATAGCCAGTCTAATTAAGCTTGGTCCATGATAAGGGTCCAATAATAGTGTAATTGGATTGGGCTCGAGAAGAGCTTTCCAACAATATATTATAAGCCCAATTCCAATGAATAAAGAGGAAGTTATGGATTAAATTAAATTAGGCCCGAAATGATTTTACATGTGGCCCAATGATCTAGAGGAGAGACATTAATTATTAATCCGAAAGTTATTAGGATTGATTTTAATCTTCTAGAAATATCTAGAAGGTTCTTTTTAAATTCTAATAAGATTAAGATTGATAATTATATTTTAAAGAGTTTTATTTTGAATAAAATATGTGATTTATCACAAATATGATTTTAATCTGCTTAACGCAGAATTAGCTGCTTAATCATATTAAGAAGATGATTCCGCATACAAAGTGCGTTTTAATTTTGACTTAGCGCGAGACGACAAAACTACCGCCTGACACTAATTGTTGTCGCCTGGTGCTTACAGCTGTCGCTTGGCGCTGCTCCTGTCGTCTGACGCCAACTCCTGTCGTTGGCGACATGAGGTATTTTATTCCAAATATGACTTGATTTGATTTCGAGCTATTTTTTCTATAAATAGGGGTCGTATCTCCCCGTTTTTCATCATTCACAACAATCATCTTTCTCTATTCTCTCTCTAAAAGCTAGAAGCTTTCTCTCTCTCTATTCTTTTTCTAAACCTCCCTCTCATAACATTCCACATTCATTGGTTCTAGACACACCTACCCAAGTTCAAAGTTGTCTTCGCCTTAGACGTGAAAGGTTTAATATTTCTAAGGGTTTGGTCCCAAATATCTATTTCAATTATTTACTTTAATTGTTTGATTTATTATTTTCCTTGAAGTTACTAACGTGTGTATTTTGTTATTAGAAAGAGATACAAGGCATCGGAGTAAGTAATTTAATTGATTTATTGATCTTTTGATATAGAAATCATGCTTATAATTAAATTATTTTGTTGATTCCTAGTATCATGTTAGGATGTTTTATTGCTTCCTAATATCATGTTTAGGGTAATAACAAATATATTTAATATCATGTATGTTTATATGATGCTTCCTAGCTATTCTTTCTTTCTATCATGTTAGTATCATGTTAGGGTTAAAGCTTTGATCTTTATGCTTAGTGATATGCTAGGGTTTGTTATTAATCTTGTTGGTATCAGTCATAGGATCTTGCTATTAATATTATGCTTTATTATTATGATGATTATTATTATGTTGCTTGATATATATTATTGTTATTGCTTTATCACGCCTATTATGCATGTTTAAAGGGAATTTGTACTTGTAATCATGCTTAATAAGATAATTAATAATCTTGTTTAGGTTAATATGATTATAATTCAAGTGATCGCCTATAATAGATTTGTTTGTGCATTATTATTCAACCAACATAGATTAAACAGGTTTAGGGTTAACTTAATGATTGTATGTTAGTTAGAAATCGCACATGAATACGAGAAAAATAACGTAGAGGCTTATTTTTAGGGCAAGTTCAATCTCTTTTAGGTTGGATTTGTACCTTCATGCCCGAACTTTCAGTCATGGTTCCAGACCTATTGGAGTTAATGATCTCCTGGATCGTTAAAGGGTGTAAATGTAATACCCGAATATTTTAAGATTATATCAAAAATATTTTATAGCTAAAATATGAAATTATCTTTTATACTCTTTTTTTTCTTTTTTTTTTGTTATCTTATATAAATTATCTTGAAACCCTAATATTAACATATATTTATACATATATCTATATACATATATCTATACCTTATTTCTTTGCGCATGCACTTCGGTTTGCCGTACAAGAGTCCTCAAGGTTGGGAGCAAGATGATTTTTCATCTAATTCACACTTCTTTGTTTCCCTAAAAGCAATTATCAATTACCGAACCTCATGTTATTCTTTATTTTTATTATTGGGTAACCTTGTTTCCTATATATCGTATCATTCGGATCAAGCATACTCGCTGACTTTTGTTCCTCAAATCTAACAATGTCCGATCCCTTGCTCGAATGTAATAAATTTGGTGTTTCGATTTGAAACGTAATCACACTCGTCATTTTGGAGTTGCTTGCTTACTCTTATTATTATATGTAATCACACAAACTTCTTTGAAGATGTTTTATTAAATTGATTATATTGTCTATTATATGTAATCTCATGACATGGTAAAGTCGTATCCCCTAATCAAAAGTAATTCCTAAGTCCTCTAACTAATGTAGATAGGGAAGTAGGGTCTATCTCCACAGGGAAACAAGTCTTTCTATTCCTAATTAACTAATATAATCTAGATTATTAGATAATCAATATGTGAATTTGAATGTAAAACTAAACTACGAAGGTTAAGAATAAGGAGAGAATAATATATAAAAGGATCTAGGGCACAGGTTCACCAATAAATAATATTCCAGGGTAGAATACAATAATCATTCATCAATGCATATATTAATCAGATTATAAAGGGCTTTCGCTACGTATTAAAATCACACAATTAATTTACCGGTATTAAATTTCATCTTTCGAGTCTCGACCTAACCATTTATAAATTAACCTGCCTAGAAACTAGACCTAAACATCAATTCTCATCTGTCAAATCTCGAATCAATATTGTTAAACTCATGCATAAAAGATCTGCGCAAATCTAGTCACAGAGCATTAAATCAATCAATAGGAAATTAATCTAGCATTGACAATCAACAACAATAAATTACCCCTTCATATTATTTTTGGATCCCCATAACCCTAGAAAGAAAACTACTCACACATAGTAAAAACTAAACTAATCAAAGCAATAAAACAAGTCATGATGGAAGGAGTAAAATAAATAACTAAGATTAAGAGAAGATAAATCGTTACCAAACTAATTTGTATTAATCATAAAATTAAGAACAAGAGTTGAGAGAAAAGTTAAGAGAGAGAAAAATCCTAAGTAGAGAGAGAAAGTCAGAGAAAGAAGATAATCAAAAATCCGTACAAAACTCCTCTATAAACGTTTCCCAAAAAAAATTAAAACTAACTAATTAGGTCCTATAGAAACACGCGCCCGATCGGTTGAAGGGCCGCCCGATCGGGCTCGCCTTTTTCTTCGCATTCCTTCTCCGCATCATCACCCGATCGTGCTACAAGCTCGCACGATCGGGCGCGCTATAAGAACGCACAGCACCAGCAACGCCGCGCCGCGCCCGATCGTGCAACCTCTTGCCCGATCGGGCCCTTGCTCCATTGAGGCTCGGACTTCGATTGGGCTTGATTTCTCGGCCCAATCCGGATTTCCTCTTTGGGTCTTGAATATTTGGTCCAAATACCTCGGGATCCCAATTACCGAGCCCTTAATCACCGGCTCGATGACTCTAACCGACCTTGGGCTTCAAAGATGGTCGTATTTCTCCAATGCTGGCGACTGCTCCCAAAATAACTCGTGAAAATACTACAAAAGAATAAATCCCTGCAAAAGTCAACCAAATCTACGAAAACACTAGAAAACACCAATTAGTAATAAAAATGGCTCTAAAGAGCCAAAAACACTACTAATTACGACCAAGGGACGGGGGTAAAATTCTATATAAAATAGACACATCAAACTCCCCCAAGCCAAACCTTTGCTTGTCCCTAAGCAAAGATCTTATCAATGAATCAATAAATATTCTTCACCCCTAAAGTAAAAATCAAGCACAAACGATCCAGGGTAAATCAAAGTGAAACGCTAAACATCGCTTGCAAATTACCATATAAAGCCCACAAATATGATTTGGTGTGACCATTATGCCCATTTTCTAAAATTGAAATAATCTCGGTTTAAAAAATGTGGCGGCGTACTGGCTCGCCGGGGGAGACCGGAGGGCAGGCCGGAGATGCGGGGGACGCCGGAGGTACGTCGTCGTTGACGGAAAACGAGGTAAGTCACCGTTAAAATTCACGGTTTACCGTCGGAGTGGCTCTGGCGCCTAGGATGGACGCCCAAACCGTAGCCTGGACGTCCAAGCCAGACGCCAGAACCACCAGAGTGGCGTCCATCCCAGACGCCCAGACCACCAGACTGGCGTCCTGGCCAGGCGCCACTCTACTGGCTGAGGCGGCCCTGCCAGGCGCCAGTCCAGTGGCTGTGGCAGCCCTGGCAGACGCCACCCTTATAAATTAATTTTTTTTTTCTTTTTTGATTTTGTTGTTGTTTTTTATTTATTTTTATTTTGAAAAAAAAATCGAAAATGATTTTTTAAAAAAATTCGAAATGGGTTTTTTTAAAATTAATTTTGAAAATTCGAAATAGGTTTTTTTAAAATTAAGTTTGAAAATTCGAAATGGTATATTTTTAAATTTAGTTTGAAAATTCGAATTGGGTTTTTATAAAAATTAAGTTTGATTATATATAATTATGCTTTTTTTGTGTTAATTCTGTGTAAATATAGAAATTAAATGTATTATCCGTTAAATGTATTTATTGTAATATATAATTGATGCAAGAATATGGTGGAGACGGAAATGATTACAGTGGGATATTTGGACATGATGGTCCATTCGAAGAAGCTCAACAGGCGATTGATTGGGCAAAAAGGTTGCAATTGCAGCTGGATTTTGCTTGGTAGTAGTAACTCATAAATCTCAACGGGATGGTAGAATGGATCGCATTTTGAGATGTGACCGTTATCGCAAAAGAGAAGAAAGAGATTTTCGTACAGCCACTCGGTTTGATACAAAGCGGAAAGGTTGTGGGTGTGAGTTCAGAGTAAAGGTTCGACAACTACGGAGTCGTGACGGTTGGGAAGTGATTGGTTACTCTAAATGGGGGTATCACAACTATGAGATGATAGTATATGAAGAGGGTCATCGATAGCTGAGCGGCTTAAGTCCTGCTGCGAAACTAGTTGTGAAAGAAATGAGTGATGCTCAAGTCAAGCCTGCTAAAATATTAGCATCTGTGTTAGAGAAATTTCCAGAAGACCATCCAAACCGAAGACACATCTACAACGTCAGACAACAACTCAGGTTTGAACGGTCAGAGGGAAGGAACCCTATACAGCAGCTGCTACACCAGGCACAATCACGTGGTTACCTGTTCTAGTTTGATTCTGATGAAGATACAGCGGAGGTGACTCATCTTTTCCTTGTGCATTCTGATTGTGCTGATATGATCAAGTCTTGGCCATTTGTGATTTTGATCGACTCAACGTACAAGACAAACAAGTACAAGTTCCCACTGGTTGAGATCATGGGGATGACTCCAACGAACCAGAACTTTCTGATTGGTCATGCAATCATCAAGGATGAGACGACTCCAAGTTATTATTGGGTGTTGGAGAAGCTGAGAAACTACATCGGGCCTAATGTTCATCCAGCAGCCATCGTCAGCGACTGTGAGGGAGGTCTCTTTGCCCCCATAGCAGAGCTGTTTCCAGAATCGAACCACTTATTGTGCACATGGCACATCAACAACTGCGTGAAAGTGAAAGCCTACAACCTTTTCAACAAGAATTTGGAAATGGCAGAGAGATTGGTGAATGGTAAGTGGCGGAAGATCCTACAGGCTACCACAGAGGAAGCGTATGAGCGAGCATTGGCTAACTTCAGGGATTCGTACCAGTGGTGTCCGGCACTGGTGGACTATGTGATGCAGCAATGGGTCCCTCACAGGGAAAAGTTTGTCAAATATTGGACAAACCAGGTACTTCATTTTGGGAACACTACAACATGTAGAGTTGAGAGCGCTCATAGAGCTACCAAGGACTGGATTGATTCATCGACCGCTGCTTTGGATACACTGTTCGATAGACTTAACAAGTCAATTGAAACTCAGAAGAACGACATCAGGAACTCTCTAGAGGACTCCAGACGACGACATGGTACGATGTATAGCCATTTTATATTTAAGATTCTCCATGGTCGTGTGTCGCACTACTGCTTGGGGTTGATTCTCACTGAGCTGAACAGGATGATTCTCACTGAGCTGAACAGGATGAGGGACTTGGCTGACGAAGTGTATGCTCGGTGTGGGTGTGCTATTTCAGTAACTCATGGATTACCTTGCGCATGCACCATTCACCGCGTTATTACAGAAGAAAGGGCGTCGTTACATGTTGATCAGGTCCATTTATTCTGGAGGACGCTTGTTATTGGTGAGCATGCAGACACTCAAACGGCCGACCGTGAACAGGAGGAGTTGGAGCAGTTTCGTTCGATGTACGACCGAGTGTCCTCCAGCCATCCTTCTATTATTCGTGACGCTACTCATGTACTTCATGACATGTTCCACACGTCTACCTTAGATTATGAGGAACCCGAAGGAGTTGACCGTCCTCGAGGTCGACAACGGCGGAACAGGAATGATAATATGTTTAAGTTGGAAGCTAAAAGAACACAAATGCGCAGTCATGCATTTCGGCCTGGGAGTGCATAGTCAAGCTTATTATCCTTGTACCACGGTTCTCCCTTGGCAGTCGCGTGAGACTGTCACCACACCGGTCAGAGAGCTAGCTATTGCGTTTCTTGGGTCGTCATACAGACATTTCATCCGACTAGACATGTCATCCGATTTTCCAGTGCCACCGATTATACCTCGGTGGTACAACATTCGCACAGAGAGCGTAGAGGGTTGGGATGCGCTATATCATGACCGGATCCACGAATGGAACACCCTAGCTGCATTTTAGTTTTTCATGTTTACATTCTTTATTTGTAATCTTATTTGTACGTTGCTCTTTTAATGAGAACATTAATCTTTTATACTGTATTGCTTCTATATGTTGCATGGGTAAGTTGCGCGGATCCACGAACGGTTATATCAAAATTTAAAAACAGCAATGATAATATGTTTAAGTTGGAAGCTAAAAGAACAATCTAAAATGTTACAAACTTACAACTAATTAATATTTTATCTAATAATTACTTATATATACTCTGCTGGAGTTTTGACTATAATCTTGATACATGTTAATCTTGTTGGACATTTCATACTGTATTGTTTTTTTTTTAGTTGGAAATTGAGAAAAAAATATTTCTTGTTTTTTTTTTTTGGTAACTGAGAAAATTTTTTATTTTGAATTTTAAGCAAGTTAAATGTAAAAAAAAAAAAATGGCCGAACCACCACCCTGGAACCGGCGCCTGGCCGGGACGCCGCCACCATGGTGGTGGCGCTTAGCCGGGACGCCAATACCATGGTTATGGCGCCTGGCCTGGAAGCCTCAGCCATGGTACAGGCGTCCTGGCTAGGCGCCACCGCCATGGTGGCGGCGTCCCGGCCAGGCGCCGGTGCCACGGTGATGGCGGCTCCTCCGGACGCCAGCCATCTTTTCCGATGACATTCGTCGTCCCCCGGATCTCCGGCCTCCCCCGACGTCCCCGTACGACTCCACATTTTTCGGTGAGTGAAATTTTCGTTTTCAGAGAAAATTGACAAAGGGGCAAAATTGTCAAATCATATTAATTTTGTGGGCTTTATGTAGTAATTTGTGGGCGATGTTTAACAAATCCCTCATCAAATAAACATGTTTCAAAATCAACCAATCAAATCCATCTAATTACCAATCTTCCCTAACAATTGTCAAATAGAGTAAACCACAAGAGCATATAGAATTCAAGACTAGTTCTCACGCACTAAACTCTCATTTTTGTGGCGAGTAAAAGATGTATTCGATCGCTCTCCATCCAACCCCTTTATGTGAACAATGCCCTCCTGTAGACACCTAAAATGTCTCCCTAAAACCAAACCCGATGATGAACAACCTTTCACCGCCATTATTGGTCGGGTTGAGTATTTAATCTTGGAGTGCTTAAATCCGTATTTCCATTTCATAAACCAACCCAATCCTATCCTATTTCCCCAAACCATTTAAACCCAAAATAATTCATTTCGTGTCCTTTAAAATCATTCATTTCGTGTCCTTTTTTATAAAAACGTTTAATCCAGTTTATTTTGGTCCATAATCTGGGTCCAATGATTGAATAGTTGGATGGGGCTTGAAAAGAGATTTCCAACGATATATTATAAGCCCAAATCTGAGTTATAACGAATAAGTTATGGCCAAAATATTAAACTAAGCCCAAACCGAACCTAAGCCCACCTTACCTACGACCCAATGATCATGTGGAGGGCCAAATTATTTAATTCCATTCCTAAACCAATTAGGATTAATTAGAAGCTTCTATAAGTTTCTAAAAGATCTTAATTATCCGTTTTGAAAAGATAAAATTAAAGAGTTTGAAATTGAATAAAACTTTTCTTTTTGAAAATCCTATTTTTATTCGAATTGAAAGACATTCAAAGATAGACAGATATTATTTTTCGTGCCTCATAGTTTTTATCCAAATTTTATAAGGTTGGATATCCCGTGAAATTATATTCCCAATGATATATTATAATATCAATTCCGAGTTATAACGGAAAAGATATGAATAAAATGTCAAACTCTATCCAAAACTGACACAGTCTCACTATTTCGGCTATATCTTTTTTTCTAAAAAATATTTTAATCTGATTCTAATTGCGTTAGAAAGTAAACTTCAAGAGCTTTCCAACGATATCTTATTCATCTTATTCCGATTTCTGGATCAAAAGATATGATAAAAACAAAAATCGTAAAAACTACTATCTATCGCAAGAGTTTTATCCGATTCGAATTCTTATCTTTTCTTGATTCTTGGACCTTCTTTTTTCTCTATAAATAGAGGTCATATCATCCCTTTTCCAATCAAAAAGCTTGATCATAAAATAATTCTCTTCTCCCTCTTTAGCCTAAATATTAGCCACCCTATTCTCTCAAAATACTTCCCTTAAGCACTCCAAGGAGTCCATACTTGACCCGAGGTTCCGTCCTTAAACCAAGGCGTGAAAAGGTAGAGTTAACTGAGGGTTTGGACCAAATCAACTCTACTTTTAATTTAATTTAATTTCTATTTGATTTATTTTTATTGAAGTTACTAACAGTTTATTCATGATGTAGCAATTTAAAGGAACGCGCAGAATGTGAGTAATTAATTAATTTAATTACTCTTATTTTATTTTAATATTGCTAGCATCATGATTAGGTTATTTTATATTTGATTTGACTAACGTTATTATTGTTGAATTGATTCCAATATTTATGTTTATTCTATTATTTGTTGATCACCATATTGCATGTTTAAAGGGAATATGTAATTGAAAATCAAGCCTAATAAGATAATTTGGACAACCGGTTTAGGATCCTTTTTAATCTTATTGTTTAATCAAGTGATCACGATATTTTAGAATTATGTGTTGCATTAATATTCAACCAATTTAGCATAATAATAGTTTGGAGCAAATTGAATCTTTGTTTGTATGCCTTTGAGATCAGAGGAATTACTTTTCACTATAAGAATCGAGTAGAGGCCAATACGGGCGAATGTGACTCCATGACTCACTTCGTACCATCATCCCCGATCCTCCTTTCGTGGTTCCGAACCATATGGAGTTAGTAATCTCATGGATTATGAATTGGGTGTAACCTTCACGGGTCAATCGTTGTTGCCTTCGTTGTCCCTTTATTCGTGGTTGCCTTTTATGATCCGTGAACGGTTTACAAGTTCCTTAAAAACTTATTGGCGGCTCCCTACTTTATTTGTCCCTAATCTTATTATGTCAGTTCCCACTTCCTATGAGTGCCAAGTATATTCACACATGCTTTTACGTAGGCGCACTTCGAGCGACGCCTACACCTCCCAACTCACACTCTCATGTGTATAAAACAATGAACGCTCAATCCTACTAGTCGACTCGAAATATGTCAAATCATAACTTACATTGATAAGCAACACTTTCACATCCATACAATTTTGTGCACAAAGGTCAGAAGGTCTTTAAAGCTTGTAAT
The DNA here is from genome assembly GCF_001683475.1 of Chenopodium quinoa. Classification (NCBI taxonomy): domain Eukaryota; kingdom Viridiplantae; phylum Streptophyta; class Magnoliopsida; order Caryophyllales; family Amaranthaceae; genus Chenopodium; species Chenopodium quinoa. The sequence continues at coordinate 526,170 of NW_018745151.1, read as the reverse complement.
GTAAGGCTAGGGTAAAGGGTAGGATAAATTTGGGAACAAGTGAGAGAAAATCTATGCATAAGGGAGCAAATCCTAGTAAAACACATGATCAAAATAAATAATGATCAACATCTCCTACATAACCAACTCTAACATCAACCAAATATACTCCAATCAATATAAAAAATCCCAACTCTTATAATTTCACTCATAAGATATAATAATGAAGAAGTGGAGTGAATAAACAAACTTTATTTTCCAAACTTGAATTTTTCATTAAAGCTCAAAAAAAAAATTCTTTTGATCAACCTCCAACTAGAACATTTGCACATTGAACACTTTTCTTTTCTTTTGAAGTTCACTTATTTTTTTACATTTTTTTTCTTTGAACTTCTATTTTTTTTTTCATAACATCATGCTTTATTTTTTCAAGAAAATATAACTCTCAAACTCATCAAAAATAAACATGATCAACAAAAAAACAACTTCTCAAAAGCCCACCCAAATTGCGCAAATAATAAGCACACTACAAACTCCCTCACCTCACTCACTAATAGCTCCCCCAAGCCAAGCTTGGGACTAGTAACCAATGGGGAAAAATAGGCTTGTAATGTGGCTAATAAACAACAAAAAAGAAGTCAAGGCAACAACATGGGTAGCAAGAAGGGAATAAATGTATCTACAATCATCTGGAGGCTACCTAAAAGAACAAATGCCTTCGTCCTCCTCAATGTGCATAATAATGAATCATATAAATATTACTAATAGTTGCAAACCAATACTCAAATTCATTGACATACCAGGAAATATGGAACTATCACACATTCCTAACCAAATCAACTAGTCAAGCACTATATTCACAAGTAGTTGGCAAAATTGGCGCATGTTAAGGTTTCAAGGCAATCAAACATCAAATCATGATCAACTAATCCACAATGCCTATCATCAAATACCAAGAACCAAAACAAATTTCTCAAGTAAGGGGCACAGGGAAGCATAATTTACAATTCATTGGAACGTAATTTTGGAATTTTTTTTTCAATTTTTTTTTTTTTTTTTTGCATTTTTATATATAGAAAAGCAATAAAAAAAACTACACTAGGAAAGCAATAAATAGAGAGAAGAGAAAGAAAGTTACCATATATACAAGAAATCTCCCACCAAGCCAAATCAAGCAATGTCCTCATTGACTTGGGAGGGTAGCTAGGAGGAGCTACTCCTCATCGTCATCCATCCTCTCATATCCTCCTCCATGACTCGAGCCGGCACCACCCTGGCTCGATCCAGCACCACCATAACCCGAACCACCTGCAAAGTAGTTAGGGTCCACATCCCCCCCATACCCCCAAAAGGAACATCACCCCCATAACCATGGACTGAAGAGTAGTCCACATAAGTTCATACGCACCGGGGTGAGAATACCCTCCTTGGGGGTATTGGAACCAATCGGGAGTAAGTGAATCAGGGGGAATAGCCCCCCGACGGGCATAATCATCATACATGGGGTATAGACCCCTCCCAAGGTTCCTCTCTATGTGTCCTACTCTCCCATCCAAGGTGCTTAACCTAGAATATAGGTTTTGCTTCATACCCTCAACTCTCCCTTTCCCCATCTCGATACGGTCTAATTGGCTCCTAAAAGCCGAAGAGTCATAAGGAGCATTGGGGTCGACGTTATAGTCGACCGAGGAAGTGGGTATACCATAGGTGAAGGGTGGAGGTGATGGGTAGTGTGGTGAATGGTGATGAGGTGATTGGTCAATGGGAGATTGGTGGGGTTGAGGTGAAGGGTGAGGTGGTTGAACCTCACCTTGACCGTTAATCTCAAAAGTGTAAGAAGGCTTCCCCTTCTCAAATTTGGTCAAGGTGGGGTTGGGTAAAGTGAAAGCATTATCCAACCTACCCGATTCCCGTTGAATCACCCACCAAGTCTCACCTCCCATGACATTAATCCAATTAAGGCCACCTAAATAGGGTAGGTCCATAATAGTTGGTCTGACTACCTTACCGTCATTGTTAGGGACAAAGTTAAGGTGTTTGACCGCTATGTGTGTAACTAGGCCACCAAAATAAATGGGTATCCTAGACCTACCCGCCTCGGCCGCATTGGCCACCCGTTGGAAGTGGTTGGCCATTTTGTGGACTATGTTGAGCTTTTCACTCCTATGGATCATGTATGACCCTAGCAATTCAAGCTCATCCTGCCTCACATTAGCGGGTTCATGCCTTCTAAAAATGGTAATGCCAACAAACCGTTGCCAAAGCTTTGGCACGGGATGTTGTATCCAAGTGCCCTTGGCATGTTGGAGGTTCAAAATAGGATCCCTCGTAAGGGATTGATAGACAACGGCGATGTTGTCTCGTTGAGGTTCAATTGGCCTATCCGATTTTAACTCAAAAATTTTACCAAATTCTTTCAATGTCAATCTAACATCATTATTGAATAATCTAAATTGAACATGAGAAATTAAAGCATTAGATTTTATGACATTAAAACTAGAAACGAATTCTAAGGTTAAGTAATCATAAGTATCGTAATGCATGTTAAAGAAACCACTCATGCCAACTCCCTTGAACAACTTTTCTACATGCTTATCAATTCCTAATCTAATAAGGATGGGGTGATGAATAAAACGAGTGGGAATTACCTGCCTCGAAGTGAGGTTGATCATCCTTTGTTTTTGCTCTTGGGTGGTGATGACCACCCTCTCCCATCCCGGAACTTGCAAATCCGGGTCAATTATGGCCTCTTGCTGCCTTGAGCTTTCCCCCTTACAGTTCTTGATCTCTTGAGAGCCATTTGTGGTAGAAAAGATAAGGATTGAAGACTTTCTCTCTCTTAGGGTTAGAGAAAATTGAGAGAAAGTAATAGAAATTAGGTTAAGATTGTAGAGAAAGATGAAAGGATTAAAAAATATGCAAAAAAATTTGAGTTTTGATGGAAGGATTGGAGAAGATCTTGAGAATAAGTGAGTTTAAAGGTGTAAAAATGGAGGTTTTAGAGAAAGAAAGTAATGGTGAAAAAGATGAAAGAAGAAGAAAGTGAGGAAAGAAAGAAGAGGAAAAGAATTAAAGGACGGCCAAAATTTGGCACGCCCGATCGGGCGAATTATGTTGATTTCCAAAACCTTAGTTGCGCGCCCGATCGGGCGAGCTCCTCCCGATCGGGCGCGAACACGAACGAAAATTTCGCCCTTTCACTCGCCCGGTCGGGCGAGCTTCGCCCGAAATTTCTTTTCCTTCACTCGATTTGCACCCGATCGGGCGAAATTATCTCGAGTTTCCAACTGCACTTGCGCGCCCGATCGGGCGAAATAAGCTCCAATTTCCAGCCCTACTTACGCGCCCGATCGGGAAGCCACGCCCGATCGAGCGAATTAAAAGCTGAATATTTTCCTTTCTTGCGCGCCTGATCGGGCGAGCTCCGCCCGATCGGGCCCGTGCCGAGTCAGATGTCCTTAGATTTTCTTCGATTTCTTTTCGTCTTCAATTTTTTCTAAGTCTCTTGACCTCTCAAGCCTATGCCTGTACAAAAACACTTATAAATGGTAAAATTTCACTCTCCTCGCCTCTCTAAAGTAGAAATAAAAATAAAGAAAAAGGAAAACTAGTCTAGAAAGCAAGAAATACGGGTTGCCTCCCGCAAAGCGCTGGTTTATCAAGGTCTCGCACGACCTTCTTACCAAGTACAATAACTAGGACCCTTGGCCTAACGCTTAATCGGGTGTTTTCTCACCCGATCTAGCGGTGTTTAGGCTGCGATGCGGCTTTTTGACATACCCTGTGGGACGCCAAATCACCTTATCTGGTGGATCCTCCTTAACTTGGACTGGGGGATCTTCAATGCAACGCACCAAAGATCCTTCTTTGATCGAGGATTGCTTCAAATTGTCATTGCATTCAACACTTGCAACTCGATCTGGCGGGATACCTACCGTAGGCTCGATTTGCACAACTTGCTCGATCGGTTCCACCTTTTCATCTTCGAAACCAAGACCAACGGTGTAAAGTGCTCTTTCTATTGCATCGACTTCCTTCTGCCATTTGTCTATCTCATCTGAAAGGGATGCAACATAAGATACCGCCTCCAAGGGATCTTTTTCAAGAGCTAGGGGCTTGTTAGAGTAATTTTCAACCACATTAACACTGAAACATTTCTCCTCAGTCATGGAGCTTTTAGGGGCATTATTCAGATTAAAAACAACTTTATCATCCCCTACAGATAATGTTAGCTTACCACTTCTTACATCTATGACTGCTCCTGCAGTGTTAAGGAATGGTCTACCCAAAATTATTGGGGTTTGCATATCCTCGGCCATATCAAGAACAACAAAATCTACAGGTATATAAAATTTACCTACTCTAACGGGGACATCCTCTAAAACACCTAAGGGGTATTTGAAAGAACGGTCGGCCATTTGTAGAGTTATATTGGTAGCTTTTAATTTACCCATATTTAACTTAGAACACACAGATAATGGCATGACGCTAACACTAGCACCTAAATCACATAATGCATTATCAATCAAGAGATTGCCAATATGACAAGGGATAGAAAAACTACCCGGATCTTTTAATTTAGGTGGAGACTTATTTTGAAGTACGGCACTACACCCCGCAGTGAAAGCTACTGTCTCTACCTCACTAATAGACCTTTTCCTCGTTAATATTCCTTTCACAAATTTTGTATACGAGGGGATTTGTGTGATTAATTCAGTGAAGGGAACTGTTACCTTCAAATATTTTACCACCTCCAGGAACTTACCAAGCTGCTTATCCAAGTTTGTCTTCAATTGACGATTGGGGAATGGAAGTTTGATAATTGGCTTAGGAGCATTGTTGCTCTTGTCTGGAATGGCCATCTTCTCTGGAGTCGTACCTTGCAATGTAGAATTAGATATGTTAGTACTATCCTTTAGCCCTGCAGGGCTATGAACTACATTGTTACGGAATCAAGATTAGCATTATTTAATAAAACAGGTTCATCAACTCTGGGCATAGGGGGCCCTTCATAGTTTGAACCACTCCTTAGAGTAATTGCAAATGCTTGATCCGTAGGCCTGGTCGGCTGTGCCGGCAGAACTCCCTATTGGCGGGGTTGTAGAGTAGCGAAAAGTTGCGCAATTTGATTGTCTACAATTTTATTATGCGCTAGAATTTGATCAATTGTCGCATCTCTACTCTCCATGTGCTTTTGCGTATTAACCAACATTGCTCTAATTTCCACCAGAGAAGGGTCAGAAGATGAGGAGGGTTGTTGTGGTTGGTTCTTCTGACTAGCATTGGGATGGTAATATTTCTGCTGCTGTTGTTGTGGCGCATGTGGTTCTTGTGGTGGTGGATTTTGAACATTAGTGCTCCGGTAAGAAAGGTACGGATGATTCCGATACCCAGGATTGTAGGTGTTGGAGTATGGGTTATTTTGCCTATAGGCTTGAAAGGCGATAACTTGCTCCACGGAACTCCTGCAATCCTGCTCCCAATGACCTACAATACCACAATTTTCACAGAAAGCCTCATTAGAATTATCATTAATCGCAGAAACATTAGCTACATTAGCAGTGCTCAGATTATCTAATTTTTGGCAAATAGAGGTCAGTTGAGCTTGCAAAAAGGATACAGAATCAACACTATGTTTCCCCTTGTTCGCAAATCCTCTAGGATTCCCATATTGGGAATTGTGTATCGCCATATCTTCAATAACCTGACCTACATCTTCAACATTAAGATTCATAAATCTCCCACTAGCTGCAGAGTCTAAAATTATTCGAGAAGAATTTCCAATGCCATTATAAAAGGCTTGGATTAACTGCCATTGTGCTAAATTATGGTGAGGGCATTCTCTTTGTAAGTCCTTGAACATCTCCCAAGCCTCATATAAGGATTCATCGGCTTCTTGGGCAAAGTTCTGAATCGCACTCCGTAGTACGGCTGTTCTCTCTGCAGGATAATACTTGTTATAAAAATTCAAAACAAGAGTTTCCCAGCCAGTTATACCAAGTGCAGTTCTATTTAAGCCATTAAACCACAATTTAGCTTTTCCAGTTAAAGAAAAGGGAAAGAGAATCTCCCTGATTTGGTCTTGAGTGACCCCGACTTGCCTGATGGTGTTACAATATTGACAATAGTCGGCAATGTGAATATTCGGGTCTTCACCCTTGGCTCCACTGAATTGCTTCCTCTCTATCATCGTTATAAATTGAGGTTTAATTTCAAATTGAACCCCATCAAGAGCCGGAGTGGGGGTGAGATGTGGAAAATCCGTAAGCTTTGGTTGTGAATAATCACTAAGCTTCTTTGGAGCCGTCATCTCTGATTCTGGATCTGATGATACCTCTAAATCGCTAGAACCATTTGGAGGGTCTCGGTGATTATTGTTATTATCACCAGAATCCGCCAGGATTTGCTTGTAGAGATTTTTTTGTCTATGGAAGGAACGTTCGATCTCAGGATCGAATGGGATGTAACCTGATATGGAACACCTGGGCATAAATAAAAACTAGAAGCAAATATGAGAAGAAGAAAATAATCCAGACTACAAAAATAATCAGAAATAAAAATAAAACTGTTTCCCCCAGCAACGGCGCCAAGTTTTGACAGGGTAAAGTCGTATCCCCTAATCAAAAGTAATTCCTAAGTCCTCTAACTAATTTATATAGGGAAGTAGGGTCGATCTCCGCAAGGAAACAAATCTTTCTATTCCTAATTAACTAATATAATCTAGATTATTAGGTAATCAATATGTGAATTTGAATGTAAAATTAAACTACGAAGATTAAGAATAAGGAGAGAATAATATATAAAAGGATCTAGGGCATAGGTTCACCAATAAATAATATTCCAGGGCAGAAAACAATAATCATTCATCAATGCATACATTAATCAGATTATAAAGGGCTTTCGCTACGTATTAAAATCACACAATTAATTTACCGGTATTAAATCTCATCTTTCGAGTCTCGACCTAACCATTTATAAATTAACTTGCCTATTGAAACTAGACCTAAACATCAATTCTCATCTATCGAATCTCGAATCAATATTGTTAAACTCATGCATAAAAGATCTGCGCAAATCTAGTCACAGAGCATTAAATCAATCAATAGGAAATTAATCTAGCATTGACAATCAACAACAATAAATTACCCCTTCATATTATTTATGGATCCCCATAACCCTAGAAAGAAAACTACTCACACATAGTAAAAACTAAACTAATCAAAGCAATAAAACAAGTCATGATGGAAGGAGTAAAATAAATAACTAAGATTAAGAGAAGAGAAATCGTTACCAAACTAATCTGTATTAATCGAAAAATTAAGAACAAGAGTTGAGAAATGAGTTAAGAGAGAGAAAAATCCTAAGTAGAGAGAGAAAGTCTGAGAAAGAAGATAATCAAAATTCCGTACAAAACTCCTCTATAAACGTTTCCTAAAACAAAAATTAAAACTAACTAATCAGGTCCTATAGAAACACGCGCCCAATCGGGTGAAGGGCCGCCCGATCGGGCCCGCCTTTTTCTTCGCATTCCTTCTCCGCAGCATCACCCGATCGTGCTAGATGCTTGCACGATCGGGCGCGCTATAAGCACGCACAACACCAGCAACGCCGCGCCGCACTCGATCGTGCAACCTCTTGCCCGATCGGGCCCTTGCTCCACTTTGAGGCTCGGACTTCGATTGGGCTTGATTTCTCGGCCCAATCCGGATTTCCTCTTTGGGTCTTGAATATTCGGTCCAAATACCTCGGGATCCCAATTACCGAGCCCTTAATCACCGGCTCGATGACTCTAACCGGCCTTGGGCTTCAAAGATGGTCGTATTTCTCCAATGCTCGCGACTGCTCCCAAAATAACTCGGGAAAATACTCCAAAAGCATAAATCCCTGCAAAAGTCAACCAAATCTACGAAAACACTAGAAAACACCAATTAGTAATAAAAATGGCTTTAAAGAGCCAAAAACACTACTAATTACGACCAAGGGACGGGGGTAAAATGCTATATAAAATAGACACAACATCTCACGAAACTTTGGAGATGTTTGTATTATATTTCATAATATTATGTGTGATATGATGCACTCTGTATTATTATTATGTATAAATTTAATAATTGTAATTCGTGTGATCAAGTTTGTATATGTATATGATTGATTATTGGTATTATATAATTTGATTGGATATGAGTATTGTATTACTTTTATTGTTTATGAATGATTATGTTTTATTCTAGGGTTCTAATGTTGTTTCCATAGGGAGTATTATTTTATCGAGGTTTTAGGGTTGTTAATGTAGAGTATTATTTTTTTGGGTTGAGAAGTAATTAGTTTTGGGTGCTAGTATTATTGCCCTAAGAGTTGAGATATTTATGAATCAAATTGTTATGTTGTTTGGGAACATGTGCCAATATTGAGATATTATAAATTAATTTTTGAATGGTTATTTTATCGATGTATGGGATCAAAAGGTTGAGAATTATAATTTTTGTTCTTGGTTTGAGGCTCGGCGTTATATAACTTAGTCCTTGGCTTGTTGGTAAGAGGGTAATGATCATAAGTTAAGAAAGAGGTACAATCTTTATTATTTATTTTTCTATGGTCCCCTATAGTGGGAATTAGCCCATATGTGGCATGGTTCAAGGTGTTTTCTAGTTATTGAGAGTATTCAAGTTTTTATACTTGTTAGTTTGTTATTCGAATTACTCATGTCCAAGGCTAGGTAATATAACAAAGAGCATGGCACACTTATTGGTTATGAGTTAATTGAATGATGAATTGTATTATTATTCGAGGTTGAGTTGATAAAGGTTATTTTCAGAGTACAATGTGTAATGTAGTTTTGAACTACATTGTTTAATTGATCTAGCAATGTTAATTATTCTATTATTCATTGTATTCTGATATGTGGGAGTAATCAGCCTTTTGCTGACGTGTGTATTGTTTTGTTGTGTTACTTGTGTTTGTGACAATCTATTTTGGTGGCCCTGTGACGATCTATGTTGGAAATTGTTCTTAATGGTGAGCAGTCAAGATTTTCTAAGCAGGTTAAGCAAGCGATCGTATCTAAAGAAGCTCAAATGTTTCGATTAGTATGCTATAATGAGTTTATAAAGTTGTATAAATAGCTCACCTAGTTTATTGGGTTGTAATTATTGGGATTTTGTAAGCCTTAACACTTGACAGGTTGTTGAGTGTGGCGGTAGTACCTCCGATTTAGGTGTATGCTTCCGCAATTTATTTAAAGGTTGTTTCTTTTTCCTTTAATTCTTGTTTATTATTAGTTAGTAAATCGGGAGTGTTACAGTAACCTTCACCCTGTGAACGGTTTACAAGTTCCTACAAGTTGTTGGCAACTCTTTTACTCCAGCTTCCTTCCCTTTGGATGTCACCATGCTTAAGTGTATGATCAAAGTGGGGCTCAAGTGTGGGATGCTTGAAATATTCCCTACAGTAATGAACCGACAAATATGACGGAGTTTAGACCTATAAATTGTTGTAATGTGATTTACAAAATAATATCAAAGGTGTTGGCTAATAAATTGAAGCCACTCCTTAATGATATTATCTCGGTCATTCAGAGTGCTTTTGTACCGGGTCGGTTAATTACATATAATGCTCTTGTTGCGTTCGAAATTTTTCATGCGATGAAGAGAAGAGGGGAAGGGAAGGATGGGTCGGTGGCTCTTAAACTTGACATGAGTAAGGCGTATGACAGGGTGGAATTGTGTTTTTTTTAGAGAAAGTGATGGAGAAAATAAGTTTTTGTGATGAGTGGATCGGAAGAGTTATGAATTGCATTCGTAGTGTCTCGTTCTTTTTCAAGGTAAATTGGAAGTTGGGGGGTTTGTAACTCCTACAAGAGGTCTACGGCAGGGTGACCCTATCACTCCGTACTTATTCTTGTTATGTGCCGATGCTTTTTCTACTCTTCTTAGAAAAGCAGCTTTGAAGAAGAAAATAAGTGGTGCAAGGATTTGCTACGGGGCTCATAGGGTGTCTCATTTATTTTTTGCTGATGATGTATAGTATTTTGTTTGCAAAAGCTATTATGCGGGAATGTTCTATGATAATTAATATAATCAGTAAATATGAGAGAGAATCTGGTCAGAAAGTCAATTTGAGTAAGACAGAATTAGCTTTTAGCAAATGTGTGTCGAGTGAAAGGAGACAATTAATAATCGATACTTTAGGGGTTTGGGAAGTCGAAAAACATGAGAAATATTTAGGACTTCCCACGATTATTGGTAGGTCTAAAAAAAACCATTTTTTTGATCTTGAAAGAGAGAATCTGGAAGAAATTGAATGGGTGGAAGGAGAGACTGCTATCAAAATCGGGGAAAGAGGTCCTTATCAAAGCAGTGGCTCAGGCAATCCCAACTTATATGATGAGTATTTTCAAGATTTTGGATGGTCTTATTGAGGAAATTCATATTCTCCTTAATCAGTTTTGGTGGGGTTCGAGAGAGAATGAGAAGAAGCTACATTGACAAAGTTGGGATAAATTGTGTCAGCGCAAAGCTTTGGGGGGAATGGGTTTCCGTGATCGTAAGTGCTTCAATCAAGCTCTCCTAGCAAAGCAATGTTGGCGACTACATTTCAACATAAACTCTTTGCTGCACCAAATTTTAAAAGCGAGGTATTTTAACAACTCTAATGTGATGGATGCGAATCAGGGGTTTGACCCTAGTTATTCATGGAGAAGCATGTGGGGGTGCTAAGTTGTTGCTTAGAGATGGTCTAGCTTGGAGAGTGGGGAATGGTGAGACTATCAAGGTTTGGTCAGATGGGTGGCTGCTCAAAGATGGTGTACTTATTACTCCACCTCAATCCCATGTAGCAGAGTAGGTCAGAGTGGGATGTGGCGAAGCTTGAGGAGTTATTTGAGCTTGATGTGAGGTCCTTAATTTTGACTACCCCGTTGTCATCGAATATGGTGGGGGACTCTCAGTATTGGTATCTTACTAAGCATGGTGATTATTCACTTAAATTGGGTATTGGCTTGCAAAAATGGGTGCTAGTAATGTGGGGGGAAATGTTGACGAAGAGGAACTATGGAAGTCAGTGTGGAAGGCTCATGGACCACCAAAGCTTAAGCATTTCCTTTAGAACGCTGAGAAGGGTAATATGGCTGTTAAAGAAAGACTAATGCAACACCACATTACACCTAACGCTACCTGTCAGCTATGTGGAGTTATTAAGTCTGTGACTCACTCTTTGATCGATTGTGTGGTGGCAAAAGAAATCTGGCAACTTAGTGAACACAAGGATTTGTTAAATGATGCTCCTCGCTCGAGTTTTATTGAATTGTGGCTATGGCTATGTAGGAAGGTGAATGCAAGTGTGGTGTGTGAAATGGCAGCTCTTATGTGGGCAACATGGGAGGGTAGGAACATAATCATGTACCAGGGGGAGCGGTGAAATAGTGTGGTGTTGGCAGCAGGTTTTTCGAGACTTGTTTAGGACTATAACTCATATGCAAAGAAGGTACTGCTACCCCCTTAACTCGCGCGAATGCTACTGATGCGAAGTGGAGACGACTTGCTGTGGGTCGGATCAAAGTTAATACTGATGCTCATGTGTTAGAAGGCTCGCATGTAGGGCTGGGTGCTGTCTTAAGGGATGCAGATGAGACTGTTATTGCGGCAGCAGTGAAGAAGTCACATTGTACATCTTCGAAAGTTGCTGAAGCAAATGGTGTTCAATTAGCTTGGAGACTTGGCTATAGATCAGTAAAGATGGAGAGTGATGCTGTGAATGTGGTGGCTGCTGTGCAGGATTCAAGAAGTGGTGTTTTCCCGATTCATTTAGTTTATGATGATATTAGAAGCGATAACTTGTGTTTTAATTTTTGTTCTTTTAAGCGTGTTAAACGTTATTGTAATACAATATCCCACTTAGTGACACGATGGGATACCGGTTATAATTCGGAACTTGTTCGGTTTGGTACTTTTCCTCAAAGCATAACAACTTTGCCGGAATTGGACCTTCTTTAATAATATCTTGCTATCATTTCTTTCAAAAAAAAAAAAAAAAAAAAAATAGAAGGTAAAGTCCAAAGACTTTCTCGTTGGAGTATTTAGATAAAGAAAAATAAGATGAACAAAATAGACCTAGCACAAGTTGAAAAATAAATAAATAAAGAGAAAAAAGAAGAAAAACTCTATTGAGGAAGAGGCTTGCGCTTTGCATTGCATTGCATAAGCTGACCGATCTGCTGCTCATCAAGATTGCGATGAGAGTTAGAAGGAACGGGATCGAAGCTCATCTCATAAACCCTAGCAGATCTTCCGCAATGAAACCCTTCTTCTCTCTCCTCTCAATTTCAACTACATTCTCGATCACATTATTATTACTTGCTCATACCACTTCAGTGTTTGCTGATTCAATCCATGGATGTGGCGGATTTATAGAGGTAATCTATTGCGAATTCTTTCAATATTAGTTGCTAAACTATGTATTTGTAGTTAGTTTTGGTCTGTTAATCGAATTGGATCAGTTAGTTGACTTCGATTTTTTTCAGATGAAGTTTTCATTAAAATTCGAGTTTTTATTGTTCTGATTTTAGTTTTGTTGTTGTAGGCGAGTTCGAGTTTGGTAAAGTCGAGGAAATCGAGTAATGCGAAATTGGATTACTCACATATCACGGTATTGATTTGTGACTGCTCTTTCTGTTGACTTGTTTTTGGCAAATATTGTGTGGGTTTTACCTGGATTGAGGTGATTGCGATTGAGTCTTTAAATCTCATCTGTTTTTATGTTTAGTCGAAACGAATGCTAAGTAGGCGGTATTCAACGGTATGTGTATGTGTACTTGTGTAGTGCGGAAGGTTTTTATTAGAGCTTGAATCATGTCCCATGTATTGCATTATATGCAAATGTGAAATACATACATGGTGTGTATGAGAACTATGATTTCATTTGAAATGCTAATGTTAGACTAACCAAGTGTTTGGATACCCAAGAATTTCTAATCTAGAATTTGGTACTCCCTCCGTCCCCGAAAGAACGACCCATTTGGGTTGATTTCGCGGGTATCAAGAAAGTTAAATAAAAAGAAGTAAAAGTATATTGGAAAAATAAATTTACATGGGGTTTGTGGAGAGAGAGAGAGTAATAAAAGTACATAGGGAAACAAAATTTTATATGGGGAAGCTAATTTTGCATAAATATTATTGCAAATTGGTGGGGATTTTAATGCAAATGAATCATTTTTTTTTGGGACTAAAATTAGACCAAATGGGTCATTCTTTTGGGGACGGAGGTAGTAGATATATATATATATATATATATATATATATATATATATTTTTTTTTTTTTTTTTTTTTTTTTTTTTTACTCAGTAGTAAGGGATTTGAATTAAACTCTCTTTGTCCCCGGATCATTGTATGCATTTTGAAAATTAACATCTATTAGGTGACTAATAGATTGGTTACATTTGTTTTGAGATGATTTTTTGTTGTTTTTAAAAGTGTAAAGGTTTTTTTGCAAACATTTGGAACCAAAATTTTAAATTAGCTTACTTAATTTGTTGTAAACTGGGTTTTCGTTCTTTGTTAATAATAGATAATTTCATATAAGTGATGTATTATGTGGAAAAATTAGCTTAGAATTGTTAGAAATTACAATACATTTTTGGGATACATGTATTAAATAGCTATAGCTTAGCTTGTATGACTATATGTATGAGCAAATGAAAAAGATAATTTTAATATTGTATTATTGTTTTTACCTTGTTATAGATTGTTGTTAAAAACATAGATGCATAAGTTGGACATTAAATATATGATCTTTATGAACGTGATTAACTCTTTGTAATATGACTTAATTGACTTAATATGTGAAGTTAAAGTGGTGGTAAAACTTGAAGGTTTAACCATCACAAGGTCACGAGTTCAAGTATAAATGTAAACAACTGTTAATTTTTTGTGAGGAAACAAATATGATTAGTAATTATATGATATGATGCCATATCATTTGCCTCGTAATGGTGCATGTGGCGGATAGCATGCCTTGCCATTGAGTTTTAATAATATATAGATGTTTCGCCATGTAATGTGTAACTGCCTATCATCCCACCAAATTAATTTTCGTTGCTTATGTTCTCTTTCTAACAAGGCCCGTATTCCGGATTCTTTCTCCGGCCTTAGTCTTCAGAATTGTTTACTGTCTCCTTCAATAACCTCTACTAAACCCCTTCTCTCTTTCCCTTAAAGTACCATTTCCACCAAAATAATTTGCCACCTATCTGCTGTCACTGGAACAAAAGGCTCGTTCCTTTATTTAGTGGAGGCAACCGTAGATGCAAACTGTACTCGTTGTTCCTTGTTTCGCTAGAGGTTGCTATAGATGCCAAAGGTAGGTATCTTTTCTCTACTCAACACTTGGATGGGGGCATCTTATATGGAATGAAACATTCATCCTCGTCGACGGTGGCTTTATTTAGATGACACAAACAACTAGCGTCAGCGCATATGAAGATCCAAAACTTTAATTTGAGATTAATTAATACTATTACCGAAATATCGAATCATTGATCTATCTTTAGTTTCTTATTTTGCTTCTGATCAATTTATCGTTATTTCAGAAGTAAACAGTTAAATTTATAATTATGGAAATGGAATTCCAAAGATTTTCCAAACTACATACTGAATTTTGAATGATGGATACAAAATCTTCAAATTCCCAAACATATAGTTTGGAACTGATGTGAGGAATTGTATTCTCAGGAAAAAAAAAATGAATCATTTGAAATTATATACTTGTATCCAAACTCTACCTAATGGAATTACAGGGTGTTCCTAGAACTGATTTTATTGCGTTCTTTTTGTAAGTGGGATGTATGTAAATAGTTGATACTTGCATTCCTTATACGGCACACTTATCCATGCTGTGTAAAATGTCGTCTACCAATTTTATGCATGCATATATGTTTGATTGTCTGGAATTTTGACTAGCTAATCGGTCATACTAAATATTCTGCTACAAAGGGAGAAAATGGCCTGTTTTGATTTTTAATACTCCCTCCGTATTTTATTACTTCCTCCACTTTCCTTTTGTGGCCGTATTGTATTACTTGCTCCATTTCCTTTTTTTGGAAACCTTTCACAATATTTTACTATTATCATACTTTATTCTTCCACCAACCCCACTTCCTTCATGTTTTATTACTTTCTACTATTTCTCCTAAAAGTCCACGCATGGAGAAATGGAGCAAGTAATAAAATACGGAGGGAGTAGTTTTGAACTCTTGCTTCTACATTTGGTGTTTTTGTTCCCAAATGTTTCTAAATAAATCAGGGCTTTTGCTTCTATTAGTAATGAGTTTATCTTGAAATATGATACTTTTCATGTTCTCAATTTCATAATTTTACTAGATTTACTTTTTGGTACCTATTTTTATAGGTTACATACTTATATGATGCTTACTTGACTTCTTGTTGTGATCTTTTAGCTTTCGATGGTGTATTATTGACCTGATAGGAAATTCTTCCTTTGTTTTGCCTTCTCAGGTTGAGCTACAAACTTTGGATGGGTTGGTGAAGGACAGTACTCAGTGTGCACCTAATGGCTACTATTTTATCCCTGTTTATGATAAGGTGAATTTAAAACAATTTTGTGATAGTAACAAGAAAAAGGGAGGGTCAGGGGGTGAAAAATAAAAACATTTGGTTCATATTTGGTAAATTTTGTACTCTTTTGGTAATTGCTGAAGGTACATCTAAGGATTTGCAGATTGTTGGCAGCTAATTTAGTTATTCAATCTGAAGTTTGAACTTGTCATCTAAGTTTCTTAGAAGAGAAATTTAGCTATATGGCTGTTTGTTGGAATTTTCTTCTATAATTTTGATTAAGGGTTTGTTATTTTCACTTGAAATTAACTTTATTGCATTTGTCTTTATTTATCTGAACTCACAAAACCTCATCAAACTTGTTTAAATTTATGGACTAGGGTAGCCTTCATTGAAGTTTAATCTCTTGAAATAAGTATTTATAAAGTGAAAGAACAGAGGCATAGTGTCTAATATTTCTAGGACTTTCTACCTGACTAAAAGGCCAACTCAAAGCACTAAGTTAGTTAATATTTTCTGCTTCTTATACTACGCATTTCATGCAGGGATCCTTCATAATTAAGGTCCGGGGGCCAAAAGGATGGGCATGGGAGCCAGAAAAGGTTATTTAATTTTGATCTCATTTAAAGTGCATTTTGGTTGAAGCAGTTTCTCTGTTGTTTATTGATTCTTTAACAATCATCTTTCAAATTGTAGGTTCCTGTAACAATTGACCATAGGGGATGCAATGCAAATGAAGATATCAACTTTCGGTTCACAGGGTTGGTCCCTTTTTGGTTACATTGTTGTCTGCGTCTGTTTATTCTAGTACTTCTCTTTTGCATGTATGAGCTTATCTAAGAGTTTAGCTGGAAATTCTTAGTGATTCTCTTGGCCTGTCATAGGTTTTCTCTATCTGGAAGAGTTCTAGGGGCTGTTGGTGGTCAGAGTTGCCGGTTAAAAAAAGGAGGTCCATCAAATGTTGTTGTGGAGCTTCTATCATCAACAGATGATCTCATTTCCTCTGTATCAACATCAACAACAGGAGATTACTCTTTCAAGAATGTAATTCCAGGTTTGTACTTTTCCTAGCTATGTGTAATGTTTTTTCTCTCTGCAACTGCTATCTATGTTTAATATCCACTTTTCAAGCTATAATATTGGCTTGTTAACTGAACATTGTTTCACCTTGTGTAATGCTATATTACTGATGCTCTAACAATATTTTGCGTCAAGGGTGTTGATTCTTCGTGGGAATTTAAAGGGAATCATATACATTGTAATTGCTGACCAAATGGCCTTTTGTCGGAGAAGAACTTGTTTTAGTTATTCTTTTAATAGTTATAGTTAGCAAAGATTGAAGTTTATGAATGAGATATGTTATTATGTGAATGAATTATTTTGCATAAAAGTGTGGCAACTCTTAATGAGATGAACTACTCAAGTGAACTATTCAACTGGCAGATGTGTTTGTCGTGAAGGAATTATAACATCTCTTGTGGATGATGATTTGGGAGTTTTGTAAAGGACTGATCGTAGTGGTTGTGGTGCTCCAATCTATTGTCTCTAAATTGTAGTTTAGTTGAAATCACTATGTCAATAACTCATCTGCAACTATCATGCAAATCCTTGACATTATTTTCAGCTTTAAGTTTACTGACTATATTGTAACTCATTCAATATTTCCTATCTTTCCTTACACAACAATGCTCTATTACTTTTCATTTTAATATGCCAATGCAATACAATCTCTCTGCTTGAATAGCAACAAGATGACTAACATGCTCTTAATAAGTGTGGATAACTTGCAATGACCCTTAATAATGGGTGGAGGGAGTGTATTTTAGATCTGCAGTTAAGGAGGGTTGCATCTTTTTGTTTTTTCAATAAATTTTGGTTTTTCCATGCAAAACTTACGTGGAACAGAGTTTATTTTATTTTATTTTATTTTATTTATTCTTTATTTCTTTTATTATTATTCTTTATGGATATTGTTCCGTGTACCCCAAGTTTAAAAAAATGTACCGTGTACCCTTGCAAAGTTTTAAATGAACCATGTACCCTTGACATACGATAATTATGTACTAAACACCCTTATTGCTAACACCGTTAACTTTCCGTTAGTTTTATATTTCAAAATTTCAACAACTAACAACTATAATTTTTTTTTATTATTTATTTATTTTTTAATTATTCTTTATGGAAATTGTTCCGTGTACCCCAGGGTTCAAAAAAATGCACCATGTACCCTTGCAAAGTTTTAAATGAACCATGTACCCTTGACATACGATAATTATGTACTAAACACCCTCATTACTAACACCGTTAACCTTTCGTTGGTTTTATGTTTCAAAATTTCAACAACTATTAACTATAAATTTTCACTGAATTTCTACACGACGTTTCACCATGGGAATTCTGCGAGAGTATTAAATCCCCGTAAAATTGCATAATTTCGACATTGAAAGCCCAAAAAATGTATAATTTCAACTACTAGTATAGATTATTTTAAAATTTCGAACGCTAAACCCCAAAAATTGCAGAATTTCATTAATAAAAGGCCTTAAATTCCAGAATTTTGAATATAAAAATACCCCAATTTCAACAAGCATGAACCCTATTCCCCAAATTTCATAATTTTCAACAACGATTTTCACTCTAGGCTAAAGAAATTGAAGTGTACTAACCTTTAATCAAGCACTTGCACAATAACTCCACTTGAATTGCATTCGAAAATTGATTCAAACTTCCTTCTCCTTCAAAATAGGTAGTGTTCTACTGTACGTATGTGTTAGTGTTGTGTTTTGTTTAATGGCATCAACTATAATAACTAAGGGCATTATTGTCTTTTGTCACTAACGGAAAGTTAACGGTGCTAGTAATAAGGGTGTTTAGTACATAATTATCATATGTCAAGGGTTCATTTAAAACTTTGCAAGGGTACACGGTGCATTATTTTAAACCTTGGGTGTACACGTAACAATTTATCTCTTCATTTCAATCTGACATTCTTTCTGAAGCTATTTTCAAATCCTTTTTGTTATTTCATCTACCAAAAAAGATAAAAAATAATAAATTCTTTTTGTATTTTGACCAATCCAATTATATCAAAGTTGCTTCTTAGTTTTTCATATATTCTAGAAACCTCTATTATTATGTCATTGCTTTAAGTCGAAGGATTTTAAAGTCACAGAATTAAATCTTCTGGTCATTTAAAAAATGAAAATATATTTATTCCATTGTTCCATATTTAAGCAACATAAAGCTCTTTCCTTTTGTGGCTGGAGATGAATGTTTTAGATCTTATCCTAAGCATCTTGACTATAAGACATCTTGCTCTACGACTTTAAACACAAATTTAAATGAACAAACTTTCTTTGTCTACAATGACCATATTGACTAAGTCACAATTTCAAATTATGTGCGTCTCTGGAGCAGGGAGGTACAGATTACGAGCTTCCCATCCTGATTTGAATGTGGAAGTTAGAGGTTCTACTGAGGTAATAAGCTTCCTCCTTAATTATTTGGTTCAGTTTTCCATTCCTTACTTCCAGTAGCCTACAGTTAGAAGAGATCAGAAATAAACTTACTGAAGCCCTTGTCGTATGCAGGTTGAGGTGGGGTTTGAAAACAGTGTTATTGGTGATATTTTCTCGGTTGCCGGTTATAAAATCCGTGGACATGTTGTAGCTCAGGTAGATAATTTCTTCTCTGGCACTTCTAGATGTTCCTAAATTAGAAGTTAATCTTTTGCTTCTTTAGTTGATGTTTGGACTCTTGTCTTCAAAACTATGTTACTACATTGAGGTATAAGTGGTATCATAGCAGTTGTAATAATTGCTTTTTTAGTTATTATGAATGTCTTTTTTAGTTTAGGTATAAGTGGACTCTTTGTTTCTTGTCTAATCAACTTCTGCAATCTTATAATTGCATGCTTATGTCTGCTTCTAGGGAAATCCAATCTTGGGAGTCCACACTTATTTATATTCAGATGATGTTCTGGAAGTTGAATGTCCCCAGGGTGCTGGTCATGGTCCTGGGGATAGGAAAGCCCTCTGTCATGCTGTATCTGATGCAGATGGAAAGTTCACATTTAAGTCTATACCATGTGGTAAGCTTCGTGTTTCATGTTGTCTTTTATATGGCTTTGTTCTTTAATAGGTGCAGCATGTCGATTTTGCTTGTAATCCTCCAGTGATTTGTTTGAGCTCTGAAAATGCATCTTTATCATCTTTAATCGTGGAATTGAACTACCGACTTTTTATTTCTAATGTATAGGTTTATCAGAGATTAGAGTGAAGCATGCCTATTCTAGCTTTATTGTGGATGTTTCCCTCTTTCCTTTTTTGAATTTCACGTTTCTAATTGCTATGTGTTTGGATTCTAGTTAAGCTCAGTGATATTTAATTATTCATTTCCTAAACAAATAGTATCACTCTTTTCACTTTAGTTGCCCCCCTTTCATCTTAGGATCTCACAATTGGTTTGCTCCATTTTACTTTTATACTTAGTAGATGATTCCATATATGCACTCACTAAAGGTTAAACAATATAACCATTGCATTAGTAAGTAGGTAAATTTGGAAAGTCAAGTTATAGTTGACGTGGAACTACTACTCCTAGTATACTTGTCTACAACTACAGTTAATATTATTCTTTGTCAGACACTCATATTGTCATAGTCAAAGGCCAGAGACAGAGTGAAACAGTGAGTTTATTGCAAAGTATGTCCATCAGTAGTAGGAACAATATAGTCTATTATTGATCTCAATTATTTGACTAGACTGCCTCTTATACCTAATCTTCCGGAGACTGCTACAAGTGTTATCCTTGATTTTGATTCTTGTCAATGGTCATTTTGCTCTTGTTTTTGCAGGGGATTATGAGCTTGTTCCTTATTACAAGGGGGAAAACACAGTTTTTGACATATCACCACCCACTGTGGCTATATCTGTTGAGCATTCCCATGTTACTTTACAGCAGAAGTTCCAGGTACTATGACTTTGATGGCCTGTGTTTATCTTTAGTTGTTTACAGTTCTATACACACACACGTGCGCACACACACACACACACATATGCATGGATGTGTGTGAGTGTTTACTGGTATATGCGTGTGTTTACAGATATACTTTTAGCTCAGAAACAAACTTGGATTTTTCAAGGGGTCTGGCCTCCTGGACGTGAATGGCAGTATTGTAATTTGTCTCAATCTATATAACCCAAATTATCTGTCCTAATATCATAAACCTGCAAACTCTTTCCCTCTTTTCTGAACATGTTTGCTTCCATAAAAGTTTTGCATTTTTGAGTTATTCTATGATTACCTGATTTTTCTTGGGTCTATAATTGGAGATTATGCAGTGTTTTTATTATTTTTCTTTGATGTGTATTTTATTTATGAATTTAAGAAGTGTGTTCTAAAATTTGTTATTATATGAGTTTCAAGCTTTTTCCGTGTGCTGACGTGCTGAAGTTTCAATGATGTAGAAAGAAATTTGCAGAGGGGATTAGTGAATATTAGGGTCTAGTTCTGAATGTATTGCTTGCAAGAATCAGTTTTTTGTGTTGGAAGAACAAGGACTTTGGGTACTCCAACCCTTGCCAGCCCACAACAATCTCATGCCTTGTTTAATTTTCTCTTCTCTATACACATTCATATTTCAAAAAATTTTATTAGACAACCAACACCCTCTAACTAGGGTTGAATTAACCTATTATGGATTGAGTATTTTTGTGGAAAAGCTTGAAACTGATTGGATTGAAGACACAAAAACATTTCATGGATCCTTAAAATGCTAGTGAATGTTGAAAATCTGGTGTCATCACCATGTTTAATGTTTCCTGGTTCAGGTGTAGGCTACCTATGATTAGGTTATGCAACTGGTAATGGCTTATTGCTGGCAGCTGCATTGGCAGCTTAGCTACCTCGCTGGTTCTTGTGTTGAAGGTGAATGGGAGGGCATCTATGTGAACTGAGCTTGAGGGGGATTTTGAGTTTTTGATGTTTGATTAATTTCATAACAACCTGTTTTATTTACAAGAATGTTGTATCACTAATTTCATTTTGTGAAGTGATCTTACATGTTCCTAGATCTCATTGCCTTGTACTCTTGTTGATAGAGGGCGTGCACATTTTTGTAAGACAGATTTGAGAACTTAGGTCTCCACAATAACGTGTTATGGAGAAATACATTAGATTTGCAAGAGGAAATTGGGATATTGTCAATTTATGTCAATAACTAAAACTATGAATATCTCTCGAGGCTAAACGTCATCTGCTTTGTTGTGTGATGAATATTCTTGAATTTTTGTAATCCTTGAATCCTTGATTTATGATTTTTATCTTTTCACTTTTTGGTTCAGTTGTACAGGATTCTAAACTAATGTGTGGTTTTCATATTATTTCTTTAGGTGACTGGATTTTCAATAGGCGGTAGAGTAGTGGATGGAAATGGTGCTGGAGTGGATGGTGCTAAAGTTTTTGTAGATGGTCAAGAAAGATCTTTCACTGATGAAAATGGATATTTTACTCTTGATCAGGTATCTCATGCAAGTAACATGATAATTATACCTCTCATATGGAGGTTAATCTTCCCTTTTTTGAGTAGTATGCTTGAAGTGTCCAGCTGCAGTTTTTTTTTTTTTTTTTCCAGAGCTTGTATGATATATTGTTCAAGATTCTATTATTAAATTGTTTTAAACTAGTGGTTGTTGAGATTTAATTGGAATAGACATGATTCTGCACTAACATGTTCATCAAAAAATTTGCTGAAATTTAATGTGTTTCATCTATATTTCTCGCACTATAATTTTCTCATTCATTTGGTTGAACATGAACTTGGCCTTTACTTGTTTTTCAAGGTTCAATCTCCTGCCTTAACAATAATATGCTTTCTTGCATCTTAAGTGCTCTCTAGTAGCTACCAGCTTTGTATTTGCTGATGTTACTAATTATTTTCGTTTTTCATAAAATTTGCTGACTTTTGTTGGGTGCAGCGTTTTGTTATGCTGCCATTGGATATTTGTTTTATAAAGTAAACTAGAACTATATGCATGCATGACACTTTTTTTAATTTTAATATTTATTTTTTTGTTGTTAATATTTATTTTAACTATTTATTACAATTTTGTCACATATTATAAGGGAAAAGTGTTAATTATAACTATTTATTTGATATAATTTCTAAGGTCTTCTTGATGATAATTATTTCAGGTTACTTCTAATCATTATGCAATTGAAGCCCACAAGAAGCATTACAAGTTTGAAATCTTAAGGGATTTCTTGGTAAGAAACTCATACAACCCTTTTGGTAGGAGTTCATAAATGGCAGTAATGGTAATGGATTTATATGTAATTTTGTAAAGAAAGTCACATGTCCTTATCCATGGTAATGCTTGTTCACCACCAAATATCACTTTTTCATCATAAATTTTTATTACCATTCATTATCACTTTATTGTTGGTATTAACTATTAAGTGCTAATAAAAAAATATGAAGAAAATCACATATTTGGGTCGGAATTTCATTGCCATGGACATTGTATGTTACTTTTTCTTTCATAAATTAAGCACAGATCCATTGCCAATTAACACCTACTAAATGGGCTGTTAATTTTTTTTAGCTTGTTTTGAGCAGAACACCTTTATTTATTTATTTTTCCTTCTTTACTTATTTTTGTAATACATGATTACAGGGTAATGATTAACAGTTTTCATGATTACTTATGTTAATGCTAGGTTCTACCCAATATGGCTTCTATCCCTGATATCAGAGCAGTTTCTTATGATGTTTGTGGTTACGTGCGGATGGCTGATGCTGGATACAAGGCTAAGGTAGGTTCAGATTTTTCTCCTATGTGTGCATACTGTTAGAAGCCAAATGACTTATTATTATATCACTTGGTAAGTGGAAGCTGTCATATGTATCTTCTTCATATCATGTTAATTGGTTATTTACTTCTTCTTTGGTTCCTAACCTTGATAAGTTTTTGGGGATGTCTGAATGAAGCATGAGAAAAACGTATCATCTTTACTGTTCTTTTTCTTTTGTGTTGAGAGAGAGCTTTACTTGAGCGCTGTTGAAATTTTGGTTGCATGTGGAGTTTCTGGATGTGACTCTTCAAAGTAAAACATGGCTTGGCGAGTGTATTTTGGAACCTTTTTAGATCTCATCTTATCTGATATTTTGCTGGAAATTGACTCTCTTCACTTTTCTGCTAGCATTCCTCAATTAGCTTGATTTAAAACCTCATGCCTCTTTTCTTCTGGTGTCCTCATTGTTTTCCTGATTTGATTGATTATGTGAATACCTGAGTGTTTTTTTTATCCTGAAGACACCCATGTGTGCAATTTTTATGGAAAACTGTTGTAGCTAGCTCCTACCATCACTGATTCTCATTGCTGTCTCAAAACCATCCATTTCATCGACTTGCCAATTGAGCTTGTCCTTTACCGTTGCTCTGTATTGCTAATCAAACGATAAAAGTAAACGAATTCAAGGAGGCATATATGTGACTGTAAATCTTTAACATCCTAGACTATTATGTCCGTAGCTAACTGAAACTGGAACTGGAACTTTGTAGCCTTTATGCTCCTTGTTATGGAGACCGGAGAGCATAGTCAGGATTAAATGAGCAAAGAATCATACCGTATGTACGGACACTTAAGTTATACGAGGGAGGAGATTTGGGCTAAAACTGTTGGGCATCACATCTGAAGATATATTGGAGCACCCAATTCCAAAGGATTACTGATGCTCTAAATGGCCAAAGATTTCTTTATTTTCTAAAGGCAACTATTTCCTTTTTAAATAATACTTCCTCCATTTTTAATTACTTGACTGACATTCCTAAATTAGAAATGTCATGTTACATGACCAATACTTTAATTTGGTAAGCTTTTAGTAGTCACATTAACTGAATTACCCTTACAGTGTATACGAGGACAATCTTTTATGTGCTCTAAAAGGGTGATTAAGTAACCCATGTGAACCAACAAAAATTTCTTTCTCCTCTCCTTAAATATTGTGTTCGATTTTGTGGCTCTTTTAGAAGTTCTCTATCAACTGGTTTCCACTACCTAGAGTAAGATTGTGTAAATCTAAATCTCCTTGAAAGCTGTCAACACTGGTTTGTAATGGGATTCAAGTTTGCCAATAAAAAATTTCCTGGTTTGTAATGGCTTTTAATAAGGGATGCATTATTGGCTAATTCACCCAATTCAACTCTGAATTTCCCGAACCAAGGCATTAGATCACCCTGAATTGATCAAATCCAGGTTTTTATGGTTTTCAAAGGAATAAAGCGCATGCTCTAGTTTTTGTTGGGGAATTTGAGTATAAACAAGGGTCACAAAAATAACAAACAAATTAGAACGGAAAACTTCGAGGCGAACGGAATCACTTTCCCAAAAGTATAATTCCGACCCTATACTACAACCAGGTTTCACGGAAAATTACTTAGGAGATACAACGAAGAAACAATTGCAATCACAAGTAGGATGATTACAATTCAATGTATATAAGCCTTTGGATTTATGATGATAATGAGTTGCAAAGAGGTTTTCAAGAAAAATAAATTTCTGATTTTTCTCAAGTATATCCAACATATGTTCTTAGAACATATATATATTAAAGCATAATCTTTGCCAACAGCCACGAAAAATAACTGAAGATCCTTCAAGCAAAACTGACGAAACCGTCAGTTTCAACTTCCTCTTTGACACGCGCCCGATCGGGCAGAAATCGACGTCAAATCCAGGCGTCTTCTCGCGCCCGATCGGGCAGAAATCGACGTCAAATCCAGGCGTCTTCTCGCGCCCGATCAGGTGGCTGCCCCAAAATCCAGAAATAAATTCGTCAGTCCTTCTCGCGCCCGATAGGGCGGCGTCTGCCCGATCGGGCGGCGAAGAATGCAATTTCCAGGCCACCCTCGCGCCCGATCGGGCGAGCACCACCACGATCGGGCGGCTGACCGGGCGAAGTACAGGGGCAACAAAACAAAGTTTGAGTTCTTCTTTATCAACCTTCAATCAAGTTTATTTGCTTTAATATTCTTTATTAATTATACACAACACCTTTGCCTAAGTAATATAATTAATTAACATGAATTATGTCTCCAATTCTCAAAATTATTTAACAATCCTCCCCCATTTTGAGAATTTAAACTAGATACATTGCAAAAAACATCATCATCACAAAACAATCTTATGCATAAATGAAAGTGTACATAGACTTGAACTCCCACTTAGTGAAATATACAATTCAAGAATCCGTATCAATTTGGTATCGTAAAACGTTTGAACCAAAAGTAACACATCTGGAAACTTGAAGATATTACACACACAAGATTAATTACTTAAATACATATTAGCTTGACACTATAAGCCATGTGTCCATATCTATTCATAAGTACATCAAAGCTACACCCCTAATAGCTTCTTGAAGCAGCTAAACCTCGTACTTATATAGGTAGAGTTCCAACATGCTCATGTGACAAAGCACTTTTATCGGGAATTCTATTAAGTTTAAAACAACCTCTTTTCATCACAGAAAAACCGGAACTTTACCTTGGATGAATGAACAAGTTCCTAATCATCAATTAAGAGAATTAATCTCATTGAACTTAAGACCCAACGTCTTATTGGGCGTTAAGTTGAGATTCTCCTAATTGTGATTATTTAGGGTTCCAATCCTAAACCGATTGCCATCCTACTGTTAACATCTCTAGCCAATGCCTTTGTAAAACAATCGGCGAGATTAAGATCCGTTCGAACATAATCAATAGTGATCACACTATCCTTGATAAGTCCTTGGATGTAACTGTGCCGTATGCCAATGTGCCTTGACTTACCATTATAAACTTGGTTATAAGCCCTTGCCAAGGTAGCATTGTTATCACAATGTATCACTATTGGTGATATCGGTTTTGGCAACAAAGGAATCTCAAACATGAGATCCTTCAACCATTCGGCTTCTTTACCGGCCAAATGCAAAGCAATGAACTCCGATGTCATTGTGGAGTCCGCAATGCAAGTTTGTTTCTTTGAAGCCCATGAAATAGCACCTCCCCCATATCGGAAAACCCATCCACTTGTGGAGGAATGATCTTTGTTAGAGATCCAACTTGCATCCGAATACCCTTCTACAACCGAAGGATATCCACTATAAGACAAACCAAATTCCTTGGTTTTCTTCAAGTACTTCAACAAGCGTCGAACCGCTTGCCAATGTAGCATACTAGGCTTGCTAGTGTACCTGCTCAATTGACCAACTGCATAAGCAATATCACTTCTAGTACTTGTCATGGCATACATCAAACAACCTATTACTTTAGCATATTCAAGTTGTGAAACCGCATAACCTTCATTAGGTATCAACTTTATGCTAGGATTCATAGGTGTTGAATAAAGAGAAGTAGTGTCTTCACATACATTGAATTTCTTGAACACTTTCTCAATGTAATGAGATTGTGACAAGATCAACTTTCCTTTTTCCCTCTTTATCCTTATGCCCAAGATGACATCCGCTTCCCCCATGTCTTTCATGGAAAACTTTGAACTAAGGAATGACTTTGTCGACTTTGTCTTTTCAACTTGTGACAAATCAGTTCCAAAGATCAACATGTTACCTACATATAGACAAATTATGACACCTTGACCGTTGTCATCGAATTTGCTATAAATACACTTGTCTGAATTGTTCAACTTAAAACCATTAGACAACAAAACCTCATCAAATTTTTGATGCCATTGCTTAGGTGCTTGCTTTAGCCCATACAAAGACTTAATCAACTTGCAAACTTTTTCTTCCTGACCTTCCACAACAAACTCTTCCGGTTGTCGCATGTAAACTTCTTCCTCTAGATCTCTATTCAAGAATGCTGTCTTAACATCCATTTGATGGATCACAAGATTGTGGATAGCCGTAAGTGCTATCAACAATCTTATAGTTGAGATTCTAGCAACAGGTGCATATGTATCGAAATAATCGATACCAGGTTTTTGTGTAAAACCTTGTGCCACTAACCGGGCTTTGAACTTTTCAACCGTTCCATCAATCCTCAATTTCCTTTTGAAGATCCATTTGCACCCAATTGGTTTACATTTTGGTGGTAAAGTAGCTAAAACCCAAGTATTATTTCCCATGATGGATTCCATCTTATCATTAATAGCTTCCTTCCAAAATGGAGCATCACGAGACCTCATAGCCTCATCATAGGTCAAAGGATCATCTTCCACATTAAAAATGTATGGAAATTGTGTTGAAACAGATTCCCTTGATCCTTCAACTAAGTATACATGAAAGTCCGGGCCAAAAGATTTTTCTTTCCTTCTCCTCTTACTTCTCCTAGGTTGTAATGATAATGTAGATGCCTCCTCTAAATGAGTTTGGTCACCCACCTCTTGGTCAATAACAATTTGATCAATACTTTGAGCATTGACACTTGGAGTTATATCCTTTGGTCTAGGAATTGAAGAAAATCGATTTTCATCAAACAATGCATCCCTTGACTCAATGGTGGTGTGAACCGACCAAAAGTCATTTTGTTCTATTACATAGAACCTATAGGATTTGCTTTGATCCGCATATCCTATAAAAATGCATTCAACTCCTCTTTCACCTAACTTTTTACGTTTAGGTTCCGACACTTTTACAATTGCCCTACAACCCTAAACTTTGAGATGACTCAAGTTTGGTTTTCTTTTATACCAAAGCTCATATGGGGTTACATCTTTCCCTTTCATGGGAACACGATTTAACACGTAACAAGCCGTTAAAACGGCTTCACCCCAAAATCCATCACTTAAACTTGAATATGACAACATAGAATTTACCATTTCTTCTATTGTCCTATTCTTCCTTTCCGCTACACCATTTTGTTGTGGTGTATATGCCGCGGTAGTTTCATGTACTAAACCTAATGATTGGAAATAACTTGGGTCATAGTATTCACCTCCTTTATCAGTTCTTAGCTTTTTAATCTTATCATTGGTTTGCAATTCTACTTCACTTTTGTAAATTTTAAATTTATCAAGGGCTTCATCTTTAGAGAATAACAAATAAATGTAACAAAACCTTGAATAATCATCAATAAAAGTTACCAAATATTTCTTATTCCCTAAAGAAGGTGTGTTGTGAAAATCACACAAGTCACTATGCACTAATTCAAGCAATGAATTATTTTTCTCAACAACTTGAGGAAATGGTTTCCTTGTGATTTTGGTTAACATGCATGTTCTACACTTCTCTATTCTTGGATCAAACACAGGTATCATATCATGCTTTGACATAAAATATAACTTTTTATAATTAACATGACCAAGTCGCAAATGCCATAGAGAAGAATTATCATTAACAACATACACTACATCATTCAAAGTATTTGAAATACTTAATTTAAACATACCATTACACAAATACCCAAGTCCTACAAATTGATCTCCTTTAGACAAAATAAATTTATCTGACTCAAACACCATCTTAAAACCTAATCGATTCAAGATCGCACCAGATACAAGATTCCTCCTAAGTTCGGGAGAATACAACACATCTCTTAAAATAAGAGATTTTCCCGAACTAAAGACTAGCTCCACTTGTCCTTTGCCAAGCACCTTAGCTGTAGAGTCATTGCCCATATAGAGAATTTCTCCATCAGCAACCTCCAAGAAGGTCTTGAACAATGATCTATCATTGCACACATGCCTCGATGCTCCCAAATCGATATACCACGAACAATCAGCCTTGTTTGTCTTGGGATTGGCTAGCATTGCCATTCCCATCTTGAGCCTTCTTGCTCATCCTTTTCTTCCAGATTGTGCAATCTTTCTTGAAGTGACCGGGTTTTCCACAAACCCAACAAGCACGTGACTTTGAATCATCACCGCTTAACTTAGGCTTCTTGCCTTTATTTTTGTTTGAGTCATTACCCCTTTTTCTCACATTTTGTTTGGCATCCTCCACTACATTTACC
Source organism: Chenopodium quinoa (assembly GCF_001683475.1). Taxonomy (NCBI): domain Eukaryota; kingdom Viridiplantae; phylum Streptophyta; class Magnoliopsida; order Caryophyllales; family Amaranthaceae; genus Chenopodium; species Chenopodium quinoa. The sequence continues at coordinate 496,672 of NW_018745151.1, read as the reverse complement.
GTAGTAGAGCTAGGATTTCCATCCTTATTTCCCTCTTGCAACCAGATTTCTTCCTCAATCCGGATGTGAGAAGCCAAACTCTCAAGGTTAACATCATTCTTCCTATGCTTTAAACCACTTTTAAAGTCTTTCCAAGAAAAAGGTAATTTGTCTATTATAGATGACACTACAAAGGTCTCATCAAGAACTATGTTATGCTGTCTAAGACTTTCTAAAATTCTTTGTATCTCATGAAATTGCTCCATAACAGGCCTACTATCAATAATTTTATAATTATTAAATTTACTAACAAGAAACTTTTTGCTAGAAGCATGTTCAGCCATATATTTAGCCTCTAAATCATCCCATAGAGACTTAGCAGAATCAATAAACTGATAGATATCAAATATGACCACAACAAATGTAATTGCCGTTTTCCCACTTGTTGCGTTTCCTCACTTCATCCATTGTTTCCTCCTCCTTTTCCTCGGGTTTCGGAGTAGCAAGAACATAAGCCACCCCAACTGTAGTAAAAAAGAAATGCATCTTCCTCTGCCACCTTCGGAAATCAACACCTTCGAGTTTGTCCAACTTTTGAATGTTGGCCATTAATTCCTTAACATTTGCCATCTTTGTCAATTATACTTTTGGATTGTTGGGGAATTTGAGTATAAACAAGGGTCACAAAAATAGCAAACAAATTAGAACGGAAAAACTTCGAGGCGTGAACGGAATCACTTTCCCAAAAGTATAATTCTGACCCTATACTACAACTGGGTTTCACGGAAAATTACTTAGGAGATACAACAAAGAAACAATTGCAATCACAAGTAAGATGATTACAATTCAATGTATATAAGCCTTTGGATTTATGATGATGATAATGAGTTGCAAAGAGGTTTTCAAGAAAAATAAATTTCTGATTTTTCTCAAGTATATCCAACATATGTTCTTAGAACATATATATATTAAAGCATAATCTTTGCCAACAGCCACGAAAATAACTGACATCCTTCAAGCAAAACTGACGAAACCGTCAGTTTCAACTTCCTCTTTGACACGCGCCCGATCGGGCCCGCTGCCGCCCGATCGGGCGGAAATCGACGTCAAATCCAGGCGTCTTCTCGCGCCCGATCGGGTGGCTGCCCCAAAATCCAGAAATGAATTCGTCAGTCCTTCTCGCGCCCGATAGGGCGGCGTCTGCCCGATCGGGCGGCGAAGAATGCAATTTCCAGGCCACCCTCGTGCCCGATCGGGCGAGCACCACCACGATCGGGCGGCTGACCGGGCGAAGTACAGGGGCAGCAAAACAAAGTTTGAGTTCTTCTTTATCAACCTTCAATCAAGTTTATTTGCTTTAATATTCTTTATTAATTATACACAACACCTTTGCTTAAGTAATATAATTAATTAACATGAATTATGCCTCCAATTCTCAAAATTATTCAACAGTTTTGTCTTCCATGGCTTCATCTTGTAAAATAAGGGTGGAGATGAAGGCCAATGCTTCATTGGGTAGAAGAGAGAGAGAGAAATGAGTTATCTTGTGAGAGAATAAGGTTGTGATTTAAAGAGTATTCCAGATGTGAGGTTTTCTGGTCTGTACACCTGGTGGGGATTTCTTTCCTTCACAGAATCAGGTCTCTCTACGTCCAATGAATTAATGGAAATAGCAAAAGCAGTTAGACCTTTGGTGTCACTTTCAAGTTTGACCATTGAACCTTTTTTTTTTCTTTCAAGAACTCATTACTCGGGTGTATGAGATCATTTAATACATGGTAAACAGAGAGTTTACTTCCACAATATTTAATTTGTTCAAGGACTAAGTTTATTTTTTTTTTCTCTCAATAAAATTTAATTTTTCTCAAAGTACAATAGTACAAGTAGTACACACTTATTGTAATTAAACTCTAAGGCTTAATTAAAATATTTAGAACCGCGACAATCGTGATCCTAACTGTGTCTACCATAACCGCAACTTTTTCCACAATATTGGCCAAACCTGCATTTTGAACCATTTTCAACATCAGCTTTTTTGTTTGTGCTCCTGTTTCTACTTATGGTTTGACTTGAATTTAAAGGTCCTACCTTTTTAAAGCATTTCTTCTTCACTTTAAGAAAGAAAAAAAAAAAAAAAAGCATTTTTTGTTCCACTTGTTCTATGACAAGTTGTTCAGAGCATTTGCTGCATAATAATGTCATATCCTGTCATGACCTCATGACATGGGTAATTGTTGTGTGATAATGTGATATCATATTTTTGTGTTTTTCCCCTATTGGCCCTTTAACTTATTTGGTTGAGGATGTTTTTCCCCAATTGGCCCTTAAACTAGTTTTTCCCTTACTAGACAAATCCTCGGCTTTGAAATATTCAGGAATAGAGAGATATTCAGAGGGTTTTAAGTTTTTATTCTTCATATTTTTAATGTAGGCGCACCTGGTTCTTTTATTGTTTTGTCAGGAAATTGTGTCATCCTTTCTGATTGAGCATGTATTGGTATCCTACTAATGTCTATTATTACAATTGTTGATATTTTTGATTCTACTTATTGTATTTATTAAATTGTAGGTAGCTTTAACCCATGGACCAGAGAATGTTAAACCTCAAGTGAGACAGGCAGATCAAAATGGAAATTTCTGTTTTCAGGTGTGCTTGAAATGATTCAACTTCCTTTTACCTATTTTTTAAGCATATCTTTCCTGATAATTAGATGTAACATGTTGATAAGTCCTTATGGTTATGCAAACATGGATTGTTAGCAACCTGATTATTGCATGAACCTGCATAGTTGCTTGTTTTCACTCTCTTATGTGTGGCATCAGTTTCTTTCATTCCATTCCAGTTACAGAAAATGGAAGCTATAACTCTACTTGGCATTTAGAGTTGATTTTTGCCCTGCAGGTTGAAATTTGACTGACAGTAATGAAATCAGTGGTCTGAATATTCTTGTTTTTAAAGCTTTGCTGGAAATTAGACATATTCTTCTTGTTTAAATATGAAAGGAAATTATTATCTGTGAGTTTGATCCAATTGCAGATGGAACCTGGAGTTTTATGATAATTGTGAAGATTCCAGTATTTTTTTAAAAAAAATTCTTTGTTGTATTTTTTTTTTTTTTTGGTAAAATCCCATTACAAAACAATTGCTTGTAACTGGGTGTGAAGTAAATTAGCCACTGCCTAGGATATCGGGCCAATAAAAATTCTTTGCTTTGGTTCTGATGCTAAGATGTTGCTGATTGGCTTATGCAATGATGTTGATGGTAACTTAACTATGTCTATTATCTGCAATATGTAGCTTTTAACCTCTTGTTTGTCTTATTGTTGCTGTCTGGTTATGAATCATTCATCGTTGCATATTTGCAGTCCTAAACTCCTAATTGATCTTCTGGCTAAAGTCAAATTGATTTTCTCTGATTTGACCTATTATATCTGACTGACTTGTTTTAAACAATCATATCTCACTTTTACATTATGCAGGTTCCACCAGGTGACTATCGTCTGTCTGCCATGGCATCTACACCGGAGAATGCTCCGGAACTTGTGTTTTTGCCTCCTTATACTGATGTCAGTGTTAGAAGTCCACTTTTGAATATTGAATTCTCTCAGGTAGGTCATTCTCCATAAATTTCTAGTCGTATGACATGTATATGATTTCTTTTGGTTTGTTTCCCTGAATATTTACTTACGCTTTTAGCTTAATTATTTGTGCTTAACTTATGCTCTAACCATCTCCTCATAACACATATAAGTACAATTTTGATGTTGGCTGGAGTGCTAGGGGCAAGTATGAAATTTCATTGGAAGTTTGTCCACTTTGTTTTAAATTGATGCTTTATATGACCTCTGCTTTGAGTTCCTGCTTCATTTGAGTAAATCTGCTCTTATTAAGCAATAGAATGTTTTATCGGCATTATCTGATTTACAAATTAACAAACTTTCAGGCACAAGTGAAAATTCACGGAGAGGTCGTGTGTAAGGAGAGATGTGGCTCATCTATTTCCATCACACTTGTGAGACTGGGTAAAAGTAACAAAGGGAGGACGGTCAGATTGACTGATGAGCATAACAAATTTACTTTTTTGGATGTCTTCCCTGGAAAGTACAGGGTTGAGGTATATTACTTGCATTTAGTCTTTCATCCTATGAGGTCTAGAAACCATCATTACTAAAAATCATCTTCACTCCTTGCAAATGCAGAACGTATTGTCATGTTGTTTTTGTTTCACACTTTGCTTTTACTTTATGCTATGCAATTTGTTTGGTGAAGATATATTTCAACTATTTAAGAGGGTGAAGCAGATTGCTATTTTTAGGGTACCTGTTAATTTTTTGTTAGATTTTATTTAGTGCTTTCAATGATTATTCATTCAGAATAATGTGAATATACCTCATATTTCTACAGTGATAAAGGTTCCTTTTCCTTTTCCTTTTTGTTTGGCTGTTGGGATGACAAAGATCCACATTCTCATGTTTTGAGATAGCAAAATGCTATTTTAATTTAAAATTAGTTGTTTTTTTTCCTATCATATGCAATATTAATGACTTCGTACAAAGTAAGCTATTAATTTCAGGTGAATGTAGATATCTAATTGAAAGCAAGAACCTTGAATAGATGGTAAAATAAATTCTGTTTTAACAACTGTACAAAAGCCATGCAAATATCTGTGCTAATTTATGATCTAGGTTGAAGAATGTCAGATTCATTACGTATCTGTCTCCAACCTTGGAACACATGTGTGTGAAGTACTCTCAAATTCCATTTTGGCATGGATGCAATTCTTTCCATATTTTTATTATAACTTGCAGATCCAAACTGTGTTACTTGGTTATTTCGTAATTGTGTAGCATGGTCTGCAAGGACTACATGACACAGCTGATACCTGATTTAGCATTCTAGAACTAGTGATTTACTGTGAAATGAGATCATGCTGTGATTTTCTCCATAATTATTTTGTGTTTATGCTCATGTGTCACAGTATATCCATTTTATGCACATACTGTGCATTACTTTGTTCTGATCCCTTTGAAATTATTTAGTATGGTCATGGTTTATTGCAATTAAACTGCTATGGTGGAATGTTCATCACAAAATATTTCATGTTCAAGGCTTTTTATACTACGTATTTATTTTATTTTATATCTTTACATTTTTTTAAATTTATGTGGTACTTAAACTTCAAACAAATGCTGTTTAATTATTTATTTATAGCCTTTTCAATTAAGGTGTGGGACAATTGTAATTGTGATGGTTTTGACTCAGATGTGTTCCTATTTAATTGGAATTCTTTCTTTCTGGTAATGTATTTACACACTAGGTCAAGTATGCTCCTGCTGATACTGCCATAGAAGAAGATAGATGGTGTTGGGAGCAGAGTTCTATTGATGTTGATGTTGGCACAGAGGATGTTGAAGGGATTTTGTTTTCTCATAAAGGTTACTGGGTTGATGTTACTTCTTCACACGATGTAGATGCTAGGATGATTCAGCCAGATGGAGAGTCTCTGCCTTTGAAAATTAAGGTTGTTATAAGCACTCAGCCACATACCCTTATGTAGAGTTCTTAAGCCTTCATTGATTGGTCATTGACTTACTGTAACCTAAAATAGTTAACTTAAAATTTTCTCCTACAGAAAGGCTTGCAGCGCTTGTGTGTGGAGTCTCCAGGGTTAAATAAATTAGAGTTTGTCAACTCTTGCATTTTCTTTGGGAGCTCTTCCATCAACATTGATACAGCAAATCTGATGGTGTGTTGCTTATTTAACTGTTTAATTAAAGTGCTTTTTTTAACTTCTTTCTGCTCAAATTTTATTTGTGACCATTTTTTTTTTCAACTTTATATGCAGCCTGTTCACTTGAAAGGGGAGAAGTATCTTGTGAAAGGACAAATCAATGTTGATCGTACCTCAGTGACATCTGTTGAACTTCCAGAGAGCATTGTTATTGATGTCTTTGAAAATGGCAATGTTCTTGCTGATGGGACAATTGCCAAGCTTTTACCTGATCAAAGTGATGAAACAGAGGTTGCTCTATATAAATATTCTATGTGGGTAAATCCTGGGCAGAAAATTACAATTATTCCAAGTGAATCAAGGTATATCTCCCATTCCAATGTATATGAGGCATGTACATTCCCATGCATTTGTTTATGGTTAGGAATGTCGTATATTTGTAAGATTCTTTATTTATTTATTTTGTGTGTGTGTAAATTTCAAACTAGGCTTATGTGTTATGTCTTAATTGTGACCTTATGAATAATTCTTACTTAAACTAAGTGTCTTGCTTTGTCAGCTCCTTAGATGAGCCATGAAGGTAAGAATATTGAAATTAAAGAAATCTCTTCTGGCAGAAGGTGATAATTATTTTGTACTTGGGAAGTGCTGGTAAAATTGAATCTGATGAAGGGTCTATTTAATATTCATGAGCTTTTCTGGTCCAAAAGTTTCACTTTTTTTAAAAAATATAATATAAGGAAAAGATTGGAGAGCTAGTTCTATCCCAACAATATCTTATGTGGTTATCATTAGAGAGACACTTTAGAAAGCTCTTCGCCAAGAACCACCAACTTTTTCTTAGAAAGCTAGTTCTACCTCTTTCATGTATGACATGTGCATGTCTTTTCAAATTTTTGGCCCACAATTGGGTTGATCTCCATGGTAAGATAGAAACCCTTTTTTTGGGTTTTTTTGGGTATGCATCTTCAGGATATCTTGTACAGAGAGTGGAGATAAGCATTATTTTTGTAAACTTTATAACACAAAACAGCAGGAAATACGGTTGCCCATCTAGTGGCAAGATGGGATACCCGTAGTTGTGCTGAATTTGTTTGTATTGGAAACATACCACAAGGCCTCCTAGCCTTAGCGGATCTTGATTTGGATTAAAATCCTGCTATTGCCTTTCCTCAAAAAAAAAAAAAAAAAAAAAAAAAAAAAAAAAAAAAAAAAAAAAAAAGAAAAAAGAAAAAAGAAAAGTCTTTCTCTAATGCAGTTTGTTTTCCATGATTCCATCTATTGAATCACCAATTTGAAATTAGAATGCCATGTCATCAAGCTAAGCTGTGCATTGAATATCCTTAGAAACTTTGTCGTCTTAGTTTTAGTTTTGATACATTAGTATAACTATGTACATTAGCATTAAGCCACACTTTCACCTTATTTTTACTGATTCTATGGATAAAAACTTATTTGTACTTATTGAAACCGATTTTCACAGATTAAAACTTATTTTTACTTATTGGAACTGATTTTTTACTGATTTAATGTACCAAATAAAACTTATTTTTAATAATTCAAACAGATTTTTTACTGACTGAAATTCATTTTTAATACTTCCTCCATTTTTATAATATTGCACCACTTGCCTTTTAATGAAGTTTCACAGATATTGCACCATATCCATTTTAGGAAAAGAAATATTTGTGTTCACACTATAAATACCTAATATACCCTTGCTTTTCAACACTTACTTTTCATTTTGAATATATAATCACATGGGCAACTTTGTATTTCTACCATTCTCTCTCATCCTTTTTTCCACTACCAAAAAATTTGTGTCAAGCTCTTATGGTGCAATAATAAAAGAACGGAGAAAGTAATAAAAAAATAAAAAAAAATAAAAAATTGTTTTTTACCTTTTAAAGGTGAAGAGAACATTATCATAGTGAGCATGACCTGTCTTGGATTAGAACCATGGAATGACTGGTTTTTACGAAGGCCAGGGTTTAGCTCTCGTTAAAGATATTGTCCATTCTGACCTATCACACATGTTATAATGTACAGTAAATGAGTGGGAATTTTACCATAAATAAGTTAGTGTAGAAAATGTTGTTTGGGTTCATGTTCATTGATGACCAAAGAGAATAATATATGGGATAAACCTAAATAAAGAGGTGGACGCTTTAGATAGAGTGAGTGTAATTTAAAATACAAAGTACATAATTCTAATTTGGATTGAACTTATTTGGTTCCAAAACATGTTTTAACTTAAATTATGTTTCTGTAAATTTCATGAAAAAGGTCTCTGACCAATCATCATTTGCCTTTATTCTTCCTTCCTCTGTTGTTATAATTTTGCTCCTTCAAAACCATTTTGTTTCTGATTGACTTGTGTTTGCTGCTGCAGAACCTTGACTTCAGCCACATCTTCGAGTATAAATCGTTTAAAGAAAATTTTGTTCTACCCTAGACAACATCAGGTAAGCTGGGAGTGGTATGTTATAAAGATTCTCTTTCATGGCTTCCTAACCACCTATATTTTTCAGATCGCAGTTACACATGATGGTTGCCAAGGCTCAGTTCCTTCATTCACTGGTCGATTGGGTCTCTATATTGAAGGATCTGTTTCGCCCTCTATATCTGGTGTAAGTATCAGGATAATAGCTGCTGGAGATAGCCATAATGCTCCACTTAAGAAGGGTGAATTAGCTCTTGAAATTTCAACTGGATCTGATGGTGTCTTTGTAGGGGGTCCTTTATATGATGATATAAGTTACACCTTGGAAGCTTCAAAGGTTAGTTATCTCCTATAGTGATTTATCATTGTAATTGTGAAACCAATGTAATTAAGTTAATGTCGTGTTTAATGAATCTGTAACACTAAAATCTGTAATTGTCATCTGCGTTTTGATGCTGGTGCGTGTGCTGCTAAGATGACAATTGCCTATCTTCTTTCTTTCATGGATAATATTACACATGATAGCCTGAAGTATCCTGGATTGTATGAAATTATGAATGACACCCTCCTTAGGTTCTTATTACAATAAAATAAAATATAAAGAAATGAAATGAATAACTAATCCACTTTTAATCCTTTATTGTTGAGGTAGGAGTTTTGTGGAATTCGTTATAAGGGTTTCTTGAGGTCATCAATCAGCCCCTGGGTAGATTATGAATGATGGATTGGAATGGTCAATGTGTGCTTATTTATGTAGTCTCATGACTCATTAGACTATTCTCTGGCAAACCCAATTGTTTATTAGATTGAAAACGAAAAACACAATTATAATACTTGACACTTTGACTATATCCTGCAGCAACCTGATTATTATGCACGATAGTTCTACTTGTAAAAAATGCACTCTGGTTTTGAGAAACAACCACTGCTTACTCCGCATTCAACCTCATGCTTAGCGTTTAGTAATGGCTTTATATGGTACAGAACAAACAATAGGTCTAAAGTCCAACATTGACACAGGGATAACAGAATATGGAATATAGTGAAGTAGTGTTGATTTGACCTAAACCTTAACACTAGACAAAATAACAAGCACTGCACAAGTCGCACTATCTCTCACAACTGGCCTCTTAGGAAGATGCTATCCCATGTTTTCATTGTGTTTATTTAGTCATCTACTGTTTGTAAATTGTAAATTCAAAGACATGATGAACATTAAAAGTTGACAGTTTTTTATTTAATAGTTGAAACATTATGTTTTGCCTACTTATTCATTAGTAGAGTAGTCATTATTGGGTAATTATCTTTTGCCTACTTGGTGGATCATAATGAGTTTCCTATTCCTTGCAGCCTGGCTATCATCTGAAAGCTGTTGGACCTCATTCCTTTTCCTGTCAGAAGCTTGGTCAAATATCTGTGCATATATACTCTAAAGAAGTCACCGAAGAGCCATTTCCTTCAGCTTTATTATCACTAAGTGGTGATGATGGCTACAGGAACAACTCCATTACAGGAGTTGGTGGCCATTTTGCTTTTGAGAACTTGTTCCCTGGAAGTTTCTATCTCCGCCCTTTGCTAAAGGTACATCCTCGATGCTCATTGACCTATTACAGGCAATAATCTGTCATTTGATCTTATGAGTAAGTCTTTGTAGTGGTTACATTTAAAAACTTAAATGATCTGTTAAGATCTTTTTCTTTTCCTTTTTTATAAAATATTTTTTTATTGTTATTACTATTCATCTAGATTGTGGCATATTTTGAATATGATATAGTTTGAGAGTCTTTAGTCAGGACTTAAGCTTCTCAGATTGAGATTATTTCCTTTACTTGTTTCTGTTGAGTAATTTCTTCTCGAGGTGTTGGGATGGGGTCATTTGGTTCTATTGAATTATGGTCTATGCTTGACAACCAATGACTTAGTCATTATAGGAATGATAATCTATTGCATCGGCTGTTCCTAACTTGATAATTGGCTGCTGGTTTCGTGATTTGTATGCATTGCTCTTTGAGGCTTATGTTTATGCAACCTTCTGCAGGAGTATGCTTTCTCTCCACGTGCACAGCCAATTGAACTTGGATCAGGAGAGTCTAAAGAAGTTGTTTTTGAAGCCACTCGTGTTGCTTACAGGTTTGACATTATCTTTGGTGGATTTGCATCATATGTTAACACTTTGATAGAGGGGGTGCTTATTATTCATGGTAAATTGCCCTTCAGTCCATGTAAATATATATATCTAGTACCAATCACATTTATGATTGCAAAACACTAGTGTGTGTCTCACAAGCTCAAACTAAATAACCTGTTGGTTCTAATCATAAAATGGAATCTTGGACATAAATATGATAATTTTGAAACGGAAGAATTTGATGATCATTGGAATAAAATAGAATGATGAGCGCTAGAAGATCTTACCTAACCAGTGAAAACCTTCTGAAGTAGAAGAGCTCTTTGTATGTGCTGCTTGTGGATCAGCATGCCTGCATGATGGGTAGACACAAAGGAAGCTAACCTATTTGATATCCTTTGTTCTGGACAGAAAAGGGCAGTCTGAAGGTTTTCATAGCGAGAGCAAGAATCTCAATATTGGTCTTTCCATGCTTCTTTCAGATGATAGTTTTTCTTTTATATGGTCTGAACTAGTACATTGGTTAGCAATTTATCGTAACACCTATGAGAATAACCTAATTTTTCTTTATTAAGATGATGAAGATGGCTCTACCAGGCAATTCGATTAGCGTTTTACTTGTGTTGGTTTTGCACTCCTTAAAATCCTATCTCATATCTACTTACATTCCCTTGGATCTAAAAGTTTGCTTCCTGTAGTGCTATGGGCATGATTACTTTGTTGTCCGGCCAACCTAGAGAAGGTATCTCAATTGAGGCACGAGCAGAATCAAAAGGCTATTATGAGGAAACAACTACTGATTCATTCGGATTCTATCGATTACGAGGACTTCTGCCAGACACAACCTATATAATCAAGGTAGCTAAAAAGAATGATTTACCCGGGGCTGGAATTGAGCGCGCATCTCCAGAATCTATCACTGTGAAGGTATGTCTTATATCATTTGCAACTGGTAAAGTCGAGCCCTTTGTTATGGATGAAAAACCTACCCCACCTCTCTTGTGTGGTTATAAAAATAATGAACACTTTATTATTGATTATGCTTATTCAAAGTGAGATTCATTCTTGTTGACTTGAGTATATGCTGCTATGGTTTAGATTGGGATTTGAAATTTAAGATCCTTTTACAGCTTTAGTGTTGACTTCACCTCTTCCTACCAACAGATATACTATCTTGGGTTTCTTGTTGAAATTGTATTTGCCTAGGACCCTAGTATAGCACAACTGAATCTCCATTCTGAAATCGTAAAGGGAGCACGTGTTTTATACTCATAAGCTTTCCTTGAGACTTTTTCTAATATACGTAGTATATTTGTTCTTACATTCATTGATGTATCGATTTGCTTTCCACTGATTTGATCTTAGGTTGGCTTTGAGGATATCAAGGGGTTGGACTTTGTAGTTTTTGAAGAGCCTGAGAGAAGCATTTTGAGTTGCCATGTTGAGGGTGAAAGAAATGCTGAATTAGATTCTCATCTTTGGGTGGAGGTCAAGTCAGCTGGTGAGCCATCAAAAGTGAAGTCTTCCTTTCCCCTGCCACTATCACGCTTCTTCCAGGTTAAAGACTTGCCCAAGGGTAAGCACCTGCTGCAGCTTCGATCTGCTCTCCCTTTAACCACCCACAAGTTTATATCAGACGTTATTGAGGTCGACATAGAGAAGCATAGACATATACATGTTGGCCCTCTCCGATACAGAATAAATGAGGATATTCAAATACAGGTTGGTGCCAAGCTTAATGGACTCTTGAGACTAGCTCTGTTTCATATCTGGGGAACTAATGTTTGTTTTTACAATTTACTTGCTACTTTTTTTCTCACAGGAATTAACGGCAGCCCCAGTTTTCCCTCTTGTTGTTGGAGTTTCGGTGATACTTCTTTTCATGAGTATACCAAGGTAGTGCTATCCACCGGGTGTCCCTCCCAAATTCCTCTCCCTTCACTTCTTAGAGACTCATTGTCCAGAGATTCCATCTTTAGTAACATTTTTTTTTATCCTGGTACTCTACAGAATAAAGGATTTAGTCTCAGGAATATCCATGCCGGGATCCACTTCAACTGCAAAGAAAGAAGCAAGGAAGCCAGTTGTGCGAAAGAAGACATTTTGATAACTCTTTCTCCTTGTTCTTGAAAAGCAACTGCAATATACGTATAAAGAATTATGACAATCTGGTTTGATGAAGATTTGCCTTGGGTGAGAAGACCGATGAGCAGACATCTTCAAAAGAATGAACTCAGGTACTCAGTTGCGGCTAAGTAGCCGAAGACAAAGGGAAAATGTAAAAGCTTGGAACCTGCCAAAAACATGAATTTTGCTTCAATAGATTTATAGAATTAGTTCTGTTAGATTCTGTAGACATTTTTTGTAACATAACTTATTTCCCATGCCATTTTGCCAACAAGGGACTGTAGAGGTTAGATGATTCTGTACCTAGCCGCCTCGGTTGTAGCCATAGTGTAATTGATGGTTGAGCCAACCCAAAAAAAAATAATACGTAGAAAAAATTCATTGCTTGTTTTATGGTGCCATGAATTGATTAATCGTGTTTGATTTATTCTAGTATTGTTTGTGATTGAGGCTTGCCCCTCTCTTTCACCAAAAAAAAAAAAAAAAAAAAAATATTGTTTGTGATAACAGGAGGAATCAAGGAAAAATACTTCCAATATTGCAAATATGTTCCATTATTTTTTAACCATCTAACAGTTGCCCCTCGTAGTTGGGTTGTTTTTTTCTTTTGTTTTTTGGTTTTGGTACCTTACCCTTCTCATAAATTCACAGTAATACAGTATACCCTTTCTAATCATGTACATGGTCAACGAACCAATTTTTTTATTTTTTATTTTTATTTATTTTATTTATTTATTTATTTATTTATTTATTTATTTATTTATTTATTTATTTATTTATTTATTTATTTATTTTTGTTATTTATTGTTCTCTAAACACCTAATACAATACATACTTTTAATTTTGCCAACAATTACTTTGTTTCTATCTTGGTACTAGTAACTTGTGGTTTTGTGTAATTTTCCGTCTAAGTGGCTTATATATAATGATTTCAATAATTAACCTTTAAATTAAAGCCTTAATTTAGAATTGAAAAGTAGAGTGGAGGACAACTCGGTTGGACCGAGCTTCTTGGTCCCATGGGATCTTGAAATTGATTTTCATCATCTACCCTTTGTGGCTTTTTAAACACACACACACAAAAAAAAAAAAAAAAAAAAAAAAAAAAAAAAGAGGGGATTGTAAAATATGATTTTACAAAATTATAATTCCTCCCTTTTTTTAGTTGTCACCCTTTGACTTTTACAGTATACTAGTTTCTTTTTTTCATACGCTCGCGTGCAGTGCGTTGTTGGACCAAGGAAGCCAGGGCTGTCGGCCAGGGACCCCAAATCAAAATCTCCGTTTCTATGAAAAATGTTTAAGCCATAAAGTTTAATCTCCTAAAATGTTAGACAAATAAATAAACTAGCGCAACGGTCATAGAAAGTTGTTAACTTTGTTATAGTTGAATTTAATTAGCTTTGACTTTTGGGTCATTCATGTTTTTGTTTCATTTTTCAATTCGGCTTCTTTCTTTAATTTTAATCTACTCTCCTTTCTATTTTAACCATTTTTTTTTTTCTTTTTTTTTTTGGGAAATTTTATAAGAACTCTTTATTTTTTACTTGTTTTCTTCTTGTATTTGTTTCAATTTTCCCCCTTATTTTTTGAGCCTTTTGAGTTTTATTTTTATAGTCGGCTTCCAATTCTCTTATTTACTATTCTCTTATCCCTTTGTACAAAAACAATTTGAGGAAACAAAGGATATATTATAAAAGTATGTAAAATAAAACTAAAACGTTAACGACATTTTAAAACACCAAAAATAGAATACATGAAGTATAAACTGAGATAAATAGGGTATAAAATTTATAATAAATCTTATAAAAAGTATAATAACACTATTTTTTTTAGTCTATCCAAGGTACATATATGATACTCCCAAATCTTACCCTACTAACTTTTTTCAAGTGTTTTTTTATTATTTTTTCTTTAATGAATTTTATAGAATAACATTTTTATTTGGACTGTAGCGTATTCGCACTTTAAGTTAATGCTATTTTTAAATATAGTGTTTAAGAAATTGAATGTATATTTAGTATATTTCGCAAATACCCAAATTTATTGGGCCCCGAATTAGTTTGCTCTTAGACCCCTAAAAACTGAGAAACAACCCTGTGCGCGCGCACCACCTTGTAAATTTAAATTAGGGTGTCAGTAGTGAAGAATCAAATTTGATTCAATATTAATATTTTTCGATTTAATTTATGGTATTAAGAAATTTAAACTATTTGAATGAGTATGTAACATTTAGTCATTTTTAAATGAAATAGGTTTCAAATTGTTTGTATTGCATGCATCATTTTCAGTATGTATTATTATGTATATAATTAGGTCAACAATTTAGATAACTACTCATTAAATGCATATCCTTCATTGTGTATTATTGACTTAGGGTCTGTTCACATTTACTTAATTTCAGTTCAGTTCAGTTTAGCTTTAATCAGTTCAGTTCAGCTCCTAATTTTTCTCTCTCATAAAATATTCATTTCAGCTCAGTTAAGTTCAATTCAGCTCCAATCAGTTCAGTTCAGTTCAGTTCAGCTCCAATCAGTTCAGTTCAGTTCATTTCAGTTCAGCTCCAATCAGTTCAGTTCAGTTCAGCTCGGTTCAGTAAATGTGAACATGCCCTTAGTTGTATTATGAAGGTTCATATTAGTTTAAAGTGTTTCATACTTGTAGACACCCAAATGTGTCTCCCAAAAACCAAACCAGTGATGAATATCTTTCACGTCATTTGATTATCGAATGAAGTAAAAGTGTGAAAAGTCTAGTGATGTGGATGTTTTTATTAAGATATCTTTCTTTCTGTTTTGAAAATGTTTCTTCTTACACTCTATTTATGAAAATAGGCAGTCCAATCTAGTTTGGTCCATGATAAGGGTCCAAAATAGTGTAGCTGGATTGGGCTCGAAGAGAGCTTTTCAATAATATATTATAAGCCCAATTCTAATGAATAATGAGGAAGTTATGGATTAAATTAGATTTGACCCAAAATGATTTTATATGTGGCCGAACGATTTAGAGGAGGGCCTATTAATTATTATTCCTAAAGCTATTAGTATTGATTTTAATCTTCTAGAATATCTAGAAGGTTCCTGTAAATTCTGATGAGATTAGGATTAATAATTATATTTTAAAGAGTTTTATTTTGGATAAAGTATGTGATTTGTCACAAACATGATTTTAATCTGATCAACGCGGAATAAGCTTCTTAATCGTATTAAGAAGAGGATTCCCGTGGAAGCGCGTTTTAATTTGACTTAGCGCCAGACGACAAGGCTGTCGCCTGGCGCTAAGCCTGTTGTCTGGCGCTAACTTCTGTCGTTGGCGACAGGAGGTATTTTATTTCGAATATGACTTGATTTGATTTCGGGCTATTTTTTCTATAAATAGGGGTCGTATCTCTCGTTTTTATTCATTCACAACCATCATCTTTCTCTATTCTCTCTCTAAAAGCTAGAAGCTTTCTTTCTCTCTATTCTTTTTCTAAACCTTCCCTCTCACAAAATTCCACATTCATTAGTTCTAGACACACCTAGCCAAGTTAGAAGTTGTCTTTTCCCTAGACGTGAAAGGTTGATAATTTCTGAGGGTTTGGTCCCAAACTCTATTTCAATTTTTTAATTTAATTGTTTGATTTATTATTTTCCTTGAAGTTACTAACACGTGTATTTTGTTATTAGAAAGAGATACAAGGTATCGAAGTAAGTGATTTAATGCTTTATTATTCTTTTGATATAGGAAGCATGCTTGATTATTTTGATTCCTAGTATCATGTTAGGATGTTTTATTGCTTCCTAATATCATGTTTAGGGTTAACTAATATTTCTGATATTATGTATGTTTATGATGCTTCCTATTTCTTTTCTAATATCATGTTAGTATCATGTTAGGTTTGAAGTTTTAATGTTTAGTGACATGCTAGGGCTTGTTAGTATCATGCCTAGGATCTTGCTATTGTTATTATGCTTTATTGAGATTATTATTATAATGATGATTGTTATTGTTGCTTGATGTATTATTATTGTTGTTTCTTGATCACACCTTTTATGCATGTTTAAAGGGAATTTGTACTTGTAATATAAGATAATTAATAATCTTGTTTAGGTGTATGCTGCAATTCATCAAAACCTAAAAATTATCAGAATGCACAATAATAACAAATTAATTTTAATATTGTAAGCATGGTAGGAAACAAGCACAACAACAAGATTGGAAGAAGCCAAATAACATATAATTCATTTCATTTAAACCAATAATAGTGCATTACATGATGTAGTATTGCATTAGACTTAAACATTACATCCCATGAGTTGGCATTATAATTTAAAAAGCAAAGGCAAGCCGAAACTACATCATAAGCAAAATACTTAAAGTACTAAACAGTACTTACACTACATTAATTTCTTAAATTAAATACTACAAGGTTCAAGCCAACCAGCAAGGTTACATCCAACCTAAGCTATATCTTCCTAAGCTTAAACACAATTTTCAAGTCAGCAGGAATTGGAACAAATAAATTATCAAAAATTGGCGCAGAACGATCAGCAACATGCTCACTAAACGAAGAAGAAGCCTTAGGTTTACGAGGGGCTGTTGGAGGAAGTGCAGGTGTTGGGATCTTATGATAACCAGTTCGAGGTGTCAAGCAGTCACTCCCACCAGTATAAGGAGCTAGATGTAAATCTCCTTGCTTTCCAAGTGCACATTCCCTAACCGACATGTAGCTTTCCCTAGCTAGAGTACACTTAATTCCAAAATACACTCCTATTCCATAGTTCAGATCGACTACATCTACATTGTAACGGACACGCAGCAACTTAATAGCTCGTTTTGCAGCACCTTGCTTTGCATACTTGCAACTGCCAAAACGCGCAATATGTCAATGTAATCAATACATATGCATTTATCACACTATTTTCTGGCTGGTGGAACAGGCCACTTTGTTACTCCCTTTTCTTAAGGCCTATTCAATGAGTCCAAGGCTATGTGTTTCATCTCATAAAGGAAAGCACACAAGTCTAGCCTGTACATAGTATCCGTGGTTAGGTCATCGATCTGCAATCCATATTCTGCCCGTGAAAAGCGAATAACTTGCTTAGCAGCTTTTTCACGCGAGGCATCTCGGGTAACAATAAGGCACCCTTAAAAGATATAAGGGGAAAAATGAAATCAGTAATAAGAGAAATGTTAACATCATTCCCAGAATCACCAGCCAAGTTGTAAGTTGGAGCTGCTAACTTCAGGAAACCAATAACCTGGTTCAGCAGGCGCTGGAAAGAAATGGTCAATTTCAATGGCTTTGACCCCATGAAATTTGTGTATGATCAATATATACCATCAGAAGCTAGGCTACTATAGGGCATCATCAGAGAGAGCGAGCGAGGAAGCTAACTCGCAATGCTAGCACCCTATCAAGGCCTACAAATATACCAATGTCCTCACTGTACTAACCTCCCAACACCCTTAAAACACAGTAATCTCTAATATGACACTATGGACAACAATAAAGCCATACACCATGTATGCTAAGCTTAAAGCAAACAAAATGAACCCATCCTACAACCTCGAAAGCACTAAAAGCTCTAACTTATATCCACTACCAACCTTAAAAAACCAAACGTATGTATAACACAAAGACCAAACTGAAGGGCAATTACATTCATAACAAGCATACTTAATCACAGCAATACATGCTTAAACAAGCCACAACTGTTACAAACAAACAACCTCTTTATAACAGGAAACTAAAGAAATGACCATAAACACATACAATAGATTATGCACCACCACAGAACAATTATAACAGGAAACTAAAGAATTGACCAGAAACACATACAATAGGTTTTGTAGCACCATAGAACAACAAGATTTGTTGTTTAATACCTACACCAGCAGCATGAAACAACAAAGTTAAAATTAATTAAAAAAAATTAAAAATGACATGAACAATAACAACATTTCAAAAACATTTATAACATTATAACAACAATGATTGAATTTAACTGATATGAATAGTTAATCACTCGTTAAACAAGTCTGTATTTAATATTATAACCAAGATTAACAATCACTTATTTCTTTACAAATTAAATCAACATATATAATCAATTTGCCTACATTTCTAATCTGCATTCTCATTTTCTGATCTGAACAACTAATGAGTCTTTAAGAAATTCAATGCCAGATTTTAACATGAAGAACAGAACAATGTAACATTATTTTTTAGACTGACCATCCATAGCCTTAAGAAACCTAACAAAGTTAAGCACAGGGTTTTTTTTTCATGATATACCCAAAATTGACTGTGTGCAGTTCAAATAAACTTATGAAAACCAAATTTTAAAGCATTTTTAATGTAAAATCTAAGATAATGCACAACAAACAACAACTATACTTTGGAATGATTTAAACACCAAAATGACTCTAACAATACTAATCTAGAGTCCATAATGTAGGTCCAAATCAATACAATCCATGTGCTTCTGTTCTTTGAAGAGCGTAATGTCAAGTGTGTTGTATCAAGGTTTAGTACAATTATGTGTTTATACAATAAGAGCAATTTTAGACAAAGTAGTGCACATTATATCATAGTAATTCTACCTCTTCAATTTAAACTAGAAAACCATTAAAGAATACCTCAAGTGGAAGGTTTCTTACCTATTACTATTTTACTCTTCAGTTTTTTTTTTTCTTACTTCCTTTGTTTTGATAATGAAACACCATACCAGCATTGCCTTTTATATACATTACCATCATAACCAAACCAGAAATTACATGGTTCAGTAGCATGCACATGCACTTGAAAATCCCCTGAATAACAACATGGCTTGCATGAGTCACCTTAATATCCAAATAGCAATCCTTTATCCACCAGACAATCAACTGCAACTCAATTGGAACCCCAATTACATACGGTAATTTAGTAAAAGAAAAGCAGCATCATATTTGACACAAAGTCATTTTACTTAACTATATAAACTCCCCTAGATATGTAATTTTCCAACCACAGTATCAGATTAGCCAAATATAATGTAAAATAAATTTAAAATGAATCTAATAACTATAATTTAAATTAAATCCCAATGTCACCAGAATCATAAACAAAGATTAGAAAGAGAGTGACAAACAAGTCAATAATTGAGCAGTATAATCACAAATAAATTAAAACAAACCTTAACAAATTATTACGATTATAACAAATACAAGCTGCAATGTGTCATACAATCTATAAATTACAAGCATAACAGCCTAAAATTATCTTATGATTATAATACAATTACATAAGCTACATAATATTTATTATGTTCAACATGTTAATTCAATGGAAAACCAGGAAAGTAAATTAGCTAGAATGCTAAGATGATATGCTGAGGTGTCCAAAAAGGGTTATTCTTATACTTGACTTCCTAAGCTGAGTGTCCATGTACACAACTTGCCAACAAAGAATTAAAACTGAATACCTTTTTTTAAAAAAAAACAAAAAATAAGGAAAATAAAGAAGACATTCGAGAAGGGCAAAGTATGAGCAAAACTTAAGGGAAAAATCGTGAGTGCACTGTTCATAAGAAAAAGAAAAAAGTAGAAATTCACATACCCAATTTAGCTTTTAAGGGTTATGGATCTAAGCTACACTTTAACTAACAAATATGATATAGCTACGATATAATATAGGCACATAAGATCTTATTTGGATTGTCTTAATGTAAATGTTCTTAATGTCATCTTTACAACAATAATTTAAATTGTGTTAGCAAACGTAATAAAAGAAATGTATGTCAACTAAAAAAAACGGAGGTAGTATATATTTAAAAGGGTGTAAAAATTGAAACAACATACTTCGTCCGTTCTAGAAATATTGCAATAAAGGGGGAGACGAAAACTCTAAGATAAGGAAAGAGACATAAAATAGGTGCCCATGTAATGAGAAGAAAGATAGAGAGAAAATATGTGCAAATTGGAAAATGTTGTAATATTTGTGCTAATTTCTAATATGGTAATTGTTGTAATAATATTGGAACGGGAGAAGTAACATACTTATGCATGTTCGAGTTTTATTAATTAAGCCTAAAATTTAAAGCCTTACGATTCACCCCTGACAAAACCCTGATATAGTAATATGTGTAAATTAGCCAAATTAAAATTGTAAATGATAAATTTTCAATTTCTTAAGATATGGTGAAAAGTAAATTTGTTGAGGGAATTAATGGTTTTAAACCTCATTAGGGTAAATTACTCAAGCCAGGTTGATGAATATGAAGATAACAAGTGGCCTAGTCTCAAGTTAACACGTGGTGACTAGCTCAGTCTTAAGTGACCACTCAAAGTATGACACGTGTCAATAGGAGGCACCTGATGATGAAAGTCTAAAAAGCTCACAATCACGAAATAACCTCGTATAACAGAGCACCCCAATACACATGTCACTCACAAGGGTAGCCAATCACTACACACGTTTTTAGGTCACAAAATGATAACTTGTTATTTGTTATGATTTTAGGGTGTTATTAAACCTTGGTTACTTGATGAATTGGTGTTTTGGTTCACTTTTACTCTATTTTATGCAATTTTGTATACCCTATGCTTCACGGGTTGTTAGTGTTTTTGTTGAGATTTTAGGTCTAAAGACAACCAATTTAAAGTATATGGATGATAAACCGAAGTTGGAAGCAAGATAAGGATGAAGTAAAGCCCAGGCAAAGGAATTCAAATGAAGATAAATGGGAGATAGCAGTAGCGCAACCTCTCCAGGTCAGTGGAGAGGCCTCTCCAAGCCTAGCAAGAAATTCATGTCTCAATATTTCAAAGTGAGGAAACTAGGAGCGACTAGGGATGGAAATTTAATCCGAGTTCGATTCGAATCCGATCCAATCAGAAGAAAAAAAATTCGATCCGAATTCGTTTAAAATTTGTCCGAATCCAAATCCGATAAAATAAATCCGAATCCGAATAGGAGGCGGACTGGACTTGGACCCTACGCAAAGTCCGATGGAGTCCGATCTAAGTCCGAATCCGAGAGTATGAGTATATGCTTTATAACTTGGGACAATTGTTTGCTTGTTTTGTAGCAAAATTTGTTATGTAACTTAGTTCATAATTTAAATATGTTATGTTTATGCTTTACTCGGTATGACAATACAAGAAATTATAGGTATATTAAATATAACATTACAAAAAAATAAACGAATTATTTCGGAGGTCCATATAAACGGACTGGATTCGGATCCAGAAATCATGAGTCAGATCGGATTCGGACTTGGATTTTTCAGAGTCGAACTCGGATTCAGATTTAGCTACATCCGACCCGATTCCGATCCGTTGTCATTCCTAGGAGCGACCTCTCCTGATTGAGGCGTGGCCTCTTCACATAGCACGACATCTCCAAATAAGTGGAGAGGCCTCTCCGCCTTGTTGCTGTAGGTACTACCTTCCTTATGCAGATTTAAGAGAATAGTGAGGAGCGGCCTCTCCAACTAACATAGGTGCGCCACCGCTCCACCTAGCACGCCATCTCCGCCTTGTTGATGTGGGTGCTGCCTTCCTTATGCAAATTTAAGAGAATAGCGAGGAGCGGCCTCTCCAACTAACATAGGTTCACCACCGCTCCACCTAGCACGCCCTCTCCACCTATTTGGAGAGACCCCTCCTCCCTACTACAAAAGTTCCTACCTCCCCTTGGAAGAATTGGAAGAAGAATACAGATAGGCATGCATCTCTAACATAGTTGCGCGGCCGCTGCATTTGGTGCGCGGCCTCTCCACCTATTTGGAGAGCCTTCTCTACCCAAGCACTAAAGTTCCTATCCCTTTTAAACTCAGCAAGGCGCAACCTCTCCAGGCCTTGGCGCGGCTGTGCTTGATAGATCCTACGACTTTTCTTTTGCGAAGTTTACTATTTAATTAGGGCAATCTAAATAGTTCTGGGGTTTTTTTGTACGGACATCCAAGTTTTAGAGCTTTTCTCTGATTTTGTTTTCTTAGAACTCCAAAAAATCTTCAATGCAAAACTTGAGTTAGCTTTAAATTCTTAGCTTAGAAATCTCAATCCAAATCATTATAGAAGACCATTCAAGTTTCACCATTGTTATTCAATTTGAAGCTTCTTAGTAAATATTTCTTACTCTTTTATTCTATCTTCCCCCTACTTGGTTGTTAATTACCTGCTTAATTCTTGTATTCTTAGCTTGTTAATTAGTTTTATTCTTATTAATTTGAGTTTGTTCATGAATTGCTTAAAAGCTTTAATTGCTTTAATTTCCATGGATTGTGAGTAGTCTATTTTCTAGGGTTTGGGTAAAATCCTCAATGTAGTCACTGATAAGATGTTGCATGTGATAATTTGGTAATTGTGGGGTGTTAATTAGCTGAGCTTAAGTGGTTTCTTTGTTAGTTCTTGCATTTGGCCAATGTTAGGACTATTTATCCAAGCTTTCTCAACGAATTGAAGAATCGAGAGATGAAATTGAGTTAGCTCCCTTATGCTTACATTAATTGACTTGAAATGCCATGAAAATAGGAATTTCCGGTCAAGGAATAATGTTTATGTCATTGTGATTATGCTTTAACACTTGTTTTATGCTTTGTAACCACGAGAGTAGGTTGTATTCATTATTCAAGTAATCCCTCTAGATTGAGAGAGTAGTTGGGTGCCTTAGATTAATTCCCCTAATTTACCTTGATTATTGCATGCTAACTGTGTTTTGTAATGATCAGTGGTATAACCTGAGCCCTACATCCTTATTAATATTGTTAATCTCCTCTTAGCCTTTAATTGAATTGAACTAGTAGAAGTTACTTAAAACCAAACCAAAATTGACTTGATTTTGCTTATTTAAACGGTAGCATTTTTGTGGATTATTCAATGCCTCTCTTGATTTTGACCCTTTTTTACCCTTGTTATTAGTTTGTGAGACCAAGAAAGGTTAAGCTTTGGTAGGCTCGACGACGCCTATCACAAAACCATGGGAGCATGCACTCCGAAACACTATTAATATTTTGATCATTTATTGATGGGTAAATTACGTTCATTACAACATTCAAGGAAAAGTAACCAATAGCTCTTACTTCTCCCTACTTTCACTCTCTAGGAAAAATTACTGGAATATACCTATTGCATATTTGATTGTAGTTTTCCGAGATGTCTCTAAAAAATCCAAAAACTAAATCTACATTGGGGTTTTAAATTAGGGAAAATCAACTTTAAATTGGGATCAATTATTTTTTACAATTTAGCTTTAATTTATGGTTTAAATTATCAAAATTTAGTATTGACGTGTTTAAATTGAGTTCTCCCGTGATAAATGATATGTCCATTTTATATAGTGTTTTACCCCCGTCCCTTGGCCATAATTGGTCTTGTTTTTGGCTCTTTATTAAGGCCATTTTTATTACAAATTGGTGTTTTCTAGTGTTTTTGTAATTTTGGTTGACTTTTGTAGGGATTGCACTTTTGGAGCATTTTCCCGGGATATTATTAAGTGGATACGAGCATTGGAGGAGCACGACCAGCCTTTATAGCCCAAGGTCGGTTAGAGTCATTGAACCGGTGATTAAGGGCTCAGCATTTGAGATTCCAAGGCATTTGGACCGAGTATTCAAGACCTGAAGAGAAAATCCGAATTGAACTGAAGAATCGGAGCCCAATCGAAGTCCAAGCTTTCCCAAGTGTCCTTGCCCGGCCAAGGAAGCTCCCGTCCGAAGGCGCAACCGAACGGACGGGGTTGATGAAGAAAATGGCCATACGCCCGAGCTCGTGCCCGGCCGTGCGCGAGAGACGCCCATGATGGAAAAAAAGCAGGCCCGATCGGCCGCGAGATTTTGAGGAGTTCTATTCAGCATAATTTCTTAGTTTTAATTAGGAGTATTTATTTTGTATAAATACGATTTAATGCTTTTTGTTTTAGTACCTCTTCTGTTAGACTTTCTCTTCTACTTAGTTTTAGATTATTTTCTCTCTCTACAACTTTGTTCTCTACTTTAATTTGTTCTTAATTCAACTCTTTAATTCTGATTACTTTGGTAACGATTTCTTCTACTTTAATCTCAGTTATTTACTTTATTTAATTCTAGGGTTTATGGGGATCCATAAATAATATGAAGGGGTAAATTATTGTTGTTGATTATCAATGCTTGATTAATTTCTTATTGATTGATTTGATGCTCTGCAACTAGATTAGTGCTGGTCTTTTATGTATGAGTTTAGCAATATTAATTCGAGATTCGAGAGATGAGAATTGATATTTAGTCTTAGTTTCAATAGGTAGGTTAATTTACACTCCCTCCGTCCCAAATTACTTGCAACGGTTTGACCTTTAGCACTATTCACACATCTCCCTTTGACCATCTTTTTTAACTATTGTATGAAAGTCAATGTAATCATGTAAGATGTTGTTGGGTCTATTTTAATGTATAGTTACTTAATATAAACTTTTTATAACTTATATAAATATATAATAAAAGATATCAACGGTTAAACATGTGCATTGGCAAGCGTGTGCAGTCAAAATGTTGCAAGTAAACTGGGACAGAGGGAGTAAATGGTTAAGTCGAGATTCGAGAGATGAGATTTAATATCGGTAGATTAATTATGTGATTGTAATAAGTAGCGAGAGCCCTTTATGATCTGATTAATTGATGCATTGATGATTGATTATTATGTTTTACCTTGGAATATAATTTATTGGTGAACCTATGCCCTAAGTCTTTTATTCCTTGATTTTCCTCTTACTTTTATTCCTTCTCACTTTTACTCCTAGTAGTTTAGTTCTCCATTATAATAACCAATTGGTTACTTAATAATTTAGACTGCTTTAATTAATTAGGAATAGAAAGACCAGTTTCCCTGTGGATTCAACCCTACTTCCCTATCTGCATTAGTTAGAGGATTTAGGAATTACTTTTGATTAGGTGATACGACTTTAGCCTGTCAAAATTCGGCGTCGTTGCCGGGAAAACGGTTTTATTTTTATTTATGATTGTTTTCTGTAGTCTAGGTTATTTCTTCTTGTCTCAGAGAACGTTAGTTCATTGAGGCAATTAAGTCTCATATTTTCTTTTTAGTTCTTTGTGTATGCCCAGGTGTTCTAGATCAGGTTATATCCCATTCGATCCTGAGATCAAACGCTCTTTTCATAGACAAAAGAATCTTTATAGGTAAATCCTGGCGGGTTCTGGGGATAATAATAATCGCCGAGACCCTCCAACTGATTCTAGTGATTCAGAAGTACCTTCAGATCCAGAATCAGAGATGACGGCACCTAAGAAGCTCAGTGATTATTCACAGCCGATGCTTACAGATTTTCCACACCTTACTCCCACTTCGGCTCTTGATGGGGTACAATTCGAAATTAAACCCCAATTTATCATGATGATAGAAAGGAAGCAATTCTGTGGAGCTAAGGGTGAAGACCCAAATCTTCAAATTGTAGACTACTGTCAATATTGTAATACCATCACGCAAGCTGGGGTCACACAGGACCAAATAAGGGAGATTCTCTTTCCTTTTTCTTTATATAGAAAAGACAAATTATGGTGTAATGGATTAAATAGAACTGCACTTGGTATAACTAACTGGGAGACTCTTGTTTTAAATTTTTATAATAAATATAACCCTGTAGAGAGGACAGTTTTACTAAGAAGCTCAATTCAAAACTTTGCCCAAGAGCCAGATGAAACTTTATATGAGGCTTGGGAAAGATTTAAAGATCTACAGAGGGAGTGTCCCCACCATAATTTAGCACAGTGGCAGTTGATCCAAGCCTTTTATAATGGGATTGAAAATTCATCTAGAACAATATTGGATTCTGCAGCTAGTGGCAGGTTTATGAACCTTAATGTTGATGATGTAGGTCAAGTTATCGAAGATATGGCAATTCATAATTCCCAATATGGGAATCCTAAAGTCTTTGCTAACAAAGGGAAACATAGTGTCGACTCTGTATCCTTTTTACAAGCTTAATTAACCTCTATTTGTCAAAAATTAGATAATCTTAGTACTGCAAATATAGCTAATGTTTCTGCAATTAATAATAATACTAATGAGGCTTTCTGTGAAAACTGTGGAATTATATGTCATTGGGAGCAAGATTACAGGAGTTCCGTGGAGCAAGTCAATGCCTTTCAAGCTTATAGGTAGAATGACCCATACTCCAACACCTACAATCCTAGGTTCCGGAATCATCCATATCTTTCTTACCGGAGCACCAATGTTCAAAATCCGCCACCTCCACAACAATCACAGGTGCCACAACAAGCATAGCAGAAATATTACCACCCAATGCTGGCTAGAAGAACCAACCACAACAACCCTCCTCACCTTCCGACCCTGCTTTGGCAGAAATTGGAGCAATTCTGGCTAGTATGCAAAAGCACATGGAGAGTAGAGATGCTCAAATTGATTCGATTATAGCACATAATAAAATAGTAGATAATCAAATTGCGCAGATTTCTTCTACTCTACAAGCCCGTCAATAGGGAGCCCTGCCAGCACAGCCAACCAGGCCTAAGGATCAAGCTTTTACAATTACTCTAAGGAGTGATTCACACTATGATGGGACCCCTATGCCCAGAGATAATGAACCTGTTTTAATGAATAATGTTAATCTTGAATCCATTAAACCTAACAATGTTGCTAATAGCCCTACAGGGCTAAAGAGTAGTACTAGTATTTCTGATAATACATTGTAGGGTACAACTCTAGGGAAGATAGCAGCTCCAGATAAGAGCATTAATGCTCCAAAGCCAGTTATCAAACTACCATTCCCCAATCGTCACTTAAAAACAAATTTGGATAAGCAGTTTGGTAAGTTTCTAGAGATGGTTAAAGATTTGCAGGTAACGGTTCCCTTCACAGAACTAATTACACTAATTTCTTCAAATTCATGAAGGAAATATTGACTAGAAAAAGATATATTAATGAGTTAGAGACAACCGCTTTTACTAAAGTATGTAGTGCCGTAACTACAAAATAAATCTCCACCTAAACTGAAAGATCCGGTTAGTTTTTCTATCCCTTTTTATATTGGCAATCTAATGATTGATAATGCATTATGTGATTTGGGTGATAGTGTTAGTGTCATGCCATTATCTATGTGTTCCAAGCTAAATATGGGTAAATTAAAATCTACTAATATTACTCTACAAATGGCCGACCATTCTTTTAAATACCCCTTAGGTGTTTTAGAGGATGTTCCTGTTAGGGTAGGTAAATTTTATATACCTGTGACTTTGTTAATTAGAGGATGTTCCTGTGGTTGATAATTGTTCTAATTAGCCGCAAGCTCTTGTAAAAGATCCCTTTGAGGCGGTATCTTGTGTTGCATTTTCTACAGATGAAATAGACAAATGGCAAAAGGAAGTTGATGCAATAGAAAGAGCCCTCTACATTGTCGATCTTGGATTTGAAGATGAGAAGGTGGAAACAAACAAGCAAGTTGCGGAAACTGAGCCCATAGTGAGTGTTCCACCAGATCGAGTTGCAATTGCTCAATCCAGTGACAACTTGAAGCAATCATCGGTCAAAAAGGGGTCTCTTGTGAGTAGTAGTAAAGAATCCCCAGTTCACGACAAGGAGGATCCACCAGATAAGGTGAATTGGCGTCCCACATGGCATGTCAGGAAGCCACGTCGTGGTCTAAACACTGCTCTACCGGGTGAGGGACCTAGATAAGCCACGTCGTCCTAATTTTTAATCTTGTGGTAAGAGGGTCGTGCGGGACCTAGATAAACCACCGCTTTGCGGGAGGCAACCCGTATTTTCATGCTTTTTAGTCTAGCTTTCTTTCTTTTTCTTGTGAGAAGAGAGAGAAGGGAGTTTAATGAGTTTATTTAGTTTTTGTACAGGCTTGAAGAAAGAAAAAAAAAAAAGAGCTAGTAAAATTTGAAAAACAATAGAAGGAATTTCTCATACAAGTCTTGTCTCAGGCCCGACCGGGCAAAACACCGCCCGACCGGGCGCGAGAGTAATGGTCCTAAATCGGGAATTTTTGCCCGACCGGGCGCAAAATTTGAGGAAGTACAGAACTTTTCATCGCCTGACCGGGCAAAGTGCGCCCGACCGGGCGCAAGAATTAAAGAAAATCGAGCATATTTGTCGCCCGATCAGGCAAAATGCGCCCGACCGGGCGCGAGACCAATAAACTTTCTAAAGTTTAGATCGCCCAACCGGGCGAGAGGCCACCTGATCGAGCGCGAGCTTCCCTACCAAGCTTTTCTTCTTCTTCCTTCTTTCTTTTCTCATTTCCTTTTCTTTCAACCATTTTTTCTCTCTCTAAAACCTTAAACTCTCTAACTTCTCTTTAAGAACTCCTCTCCAATTCTCACCCAAATCCAATAATTCTTACATATTTCTAACCCTCTCTTCATCCTCTACATTTCTATACCAAAATTCCCCAAATTCCAATAAAAAAAAAAATCATACCGATTGTTTCAAGTATGGCATCAAAGAGGTCAAGGACGATTCTTGGGGGGAGTTCTAGCTCAAGTCAACAATATGATCCGGAATTGCAACTTCCGTAATGGCCAACCATCCAAATTGCAACCCGGGAGCAAAAAGAACGGCTTGAGCAACTCTACGGGCGAGAGGTAATCCCTTCACGGTGGTTACACCGCTCTACTCTTGAATCTTATGGTTTATATGATTATGTTAAACGTTTTTTGAACGATATAGGAATGAGGAAATTTGTCGATATGCACTACCGTACTTATCGTGAATCAACATGTGAATTTCTTTCCTCTTTGTCTGTTGTGAATAGTAAAAAATGGTCCGAAATTGATGTTTAGGTTAAATAATAGAAATATTGTTTTAACCTTTGTTGATTTTTGTAAAAAAATTTATTTGAATTCTGAATTACCCATCCAATGGCATGAACAATATAAAATGGAAGATATCTATCATGTTTTGACTGGTTTACCGGCGCCTAACGCCCAACATGCTAGTGCCAAACCTATCCATCACCCTGTACCTAAAATCTGGCAAAGATTTACATGTGTTTGTTTTCTAGGAAGGAATGAGCCGCATAATGCCCAAACCAATGAACTAGATATAATTGGACATTATGTGTTTGGGTACGGTAAACTAAACATTGCTAGATGCATCATCTTTCACCTTAGTAGACATGCCTCGGCTAGAAACCATGCTACTACCCCGATTCGTCTAGGAGGCCTAATTACTAGGATAGTAGTTAAGAAGGTCGGGTTTCTTGAGAGTGGACCTCACGGTCTCACTAACTGTGCATCGGACACCTATATGACTACTAGGTACCTTGAGGATTTGGGTTGGGTACATTTGGATAGCTAGCGAGTCCCCCACTGGTGCATTAGGACAGGAACAGAGCAACCATTGCCTATCTTTCCCCTGCCTAATCCCGAGTTGACCGCTTTTCCCCTTAGGAAAGTGTAGGGAATATTTCAAGCATTACCCCAAACTTGAACCCCACTGTGATCATACACTAAAGTACGGTGGCGTCCAAAGGGAAGGAAGTTAGAGCAAAAGAGTCGCCAACAAGTTTTAGGAACTTATAAACCGTTCACGAGGTGAAGGTTACACCCCTTAACGATCCATGAGACCGTCAACTCCAATAAGTCTGGAACCATAACTGGTAGTTCGGGGATGAAGGTACAAATCCGACCTAAAAGAGATTGAACCTGCCCTAATAATAGGCCTCTACTTTATTTTGATCGTATTCATGTGCGCTTTATAACTAACATGCAATTAATAGGTTTAACCCTAAACCTGTTTATCTATGTTGGTTGAATATTAATGCACAAATAAATCTATTATTGGCGATCACTTGAATTATAATCAAATTAATTCTAAACAAGATTATTAATTATCTTATTAAGCGTGATTATAAGTACCAAAATTCCCTTTAAACAAGCATAAAAGGTGTGATCAAGCAATAACAATAAAATATAATCAAGAAACATAATAATAATCATTAATAATAACAATTATAAAAATAATCATGTTAAAGCATAATATTAATAAGATCCTTGGCATGATACTAACAAGATTAATAAAAAACCCTAGTATGTCACTAAACATATAAAAATCAAAGCTTTATCCCTAACATGATACTAACATGAATAAATATTAGAAAATAATAGGAAGCATCGCAAGAATCATAATTGTTATATTTGATATTAGAAATTATAGTTGTTATTCTAAACATCAAGCATCCTAACATGATACTAGAAATCATGACAACAACCTAGACATGATTTCTACATCATAATATCAATGCAAACAATTAAAGCACTTACTTGGATGCCTCGTATCTCTTTCTAATAACAAAATACACGCGTTAATAACTTCAAGGAAAATAATAATCAAACAATTAAATTAAATAATTGAAATAGAGATTTGGGACCAAACCCTCAGAAATTAAAACCTTTCACGTCTAGGGCGAAGGCAACTTCGAAATTGGCTAGGTATTTCTAGATCTTGTGAATGCGGAATTTTGTAGACGGAAAGCTTGAGAGAGATCAAGAAAAGATATTAAGAGATTCTTGAAAATTGGAGAGAATAAGAAAATTAATTGTTGATTATGAGAATTGATGATGGAAAACGGAGGTTTTAGGTGGCTATTTATAGAGAAAATTAGTCGGATGGATAGAAAAACGAATCAGAGTTTCAAAGAGAATAAAACAGCTTAGCGCCAGACACTGGACATTAGCGCCAGGCGCCAAGGCTAGCGCCAGACGCCAAGCCTTAGCGCCAGACGCCAAGCCTTAGCGCCAGACGCCAAGCCTTAGCGCCAGGCGATAATCCTGTCGTCAGGCGCTAGCGCCTGGCGCTAGAAAATTATTAATTTCACGCGTTTTCTTAATTTGGATAAAATTTAGCCGTACAGAAGGGCAAAATCGTATTTTCCTTAAAAACACTTCTTTTATTCTGATTAAAACTCTAAAAAGTCAACTAAAGTCAATTTATCAATGCTAATCAAATTAGGAATGAAAAGAATCTTTTAGAAGAATCTAGAAAACTACAATCAATTCTAATTGCATTAGGAATGATAAATCAATATTAGGCCCTCCTCTAGATCATTAGGCCGCTCATAAATATCAAACCGGGCTCAGTTTAGTAATTTGGCCATAACTTCCTCGTTATTCATCGGAATTGGACTTAAAATATATCGTTGAAAAGCTCTTTTCGAACCCAACCTAACTACACTATTATTGGACCCTTGTCATGGACCAAACCAAACTGGATTGGCTATTTTCTAAAATAGGTTTTCAAAAACAGAGAGAAAGAAAAGAATTAAAAACTATCTGCAACACTAGACTTTTCACACTTTTTCTTTGTTCGATTATGATTCGATGTGAAAGGTACTCATCACTGGGTTTGGTTTTGGGGAGACACAAATGGGTGTCTATAGAATCCCCCACTTTGACTGAGTTTGGAGAACCGCAAGTTTCGAAAACGATAGTCAAAGAAACGATAGGGACGGAGAATGATTCAGAACGTTATGCGATCCTAAACCATTTTTGTAACGCCGATACCTGCAAAACCAGCATTAGTTAAACTGATAAAAGATTTAAGAAAAGCGTATCTTGCACCGTCGAGCACACGTCTCTGGAGGTAACCGATTTGTTGTTGTATTTGTCGTTGTGACAACCTTCCATGAGCAAGGGAACGCCATCTTGTTGTTTTGATGTTCACTCGTCTCTAAACAATGGAGATTTTGGAAGAAATGTCCACGCGTCTCTGAACAAAGAGCTTCTTTTTGAGGATTGTTCACTCATCTCTGAACAAGGAGCTTTGATGATATGCCCACACCTCTCTAAGCAAAAGAGCTTCTTTTGATATGTCCACGCATCTCTGAACAAAGAGCTTTTGAATGATATGTCCACGCGTCTCTGAACAAAAGAGCTTGAATGATATGCCCACGCGTCTCTGAAAAAAAAAGAGCTTGAAAGGATCGTCCACGCGTCTCTGAACAAAAGAGCTTTTTGATACTTGAATGTTTGTTGCAATCGTTCGGTTGGCTGCGAACTGGAGCTTTGCTGAATGGTTGTATCCTGTAAAAATCAAAAGACTTTGCTAGTGTTTTTCTTAGGGTTGACCTAAGCCTTGATGTTTTTTCTTAGGGTTGACCTAAGGTGATCGACTGACTTGATCGAGTTTGACTCAATGTGACTGACTGACTTGAGGTTGACTCAAAGTGAAATGACACGTGTGACTCATGACCCGTGTGTGCATTGTATTGTGATCGTGCGACTCGAAAATGCAAAAAAGCAAAAAATTTCCGTCATTTTTGTGGAGAGTACCGACTTTCTCCCGAAAAAGAAAGACGCGAAAAAAGAAAGAAGCAAAGTTTTTGAAGGTGTATGTTGAATGAGCTTAATCCGTTAACGTTGTCTCTCATAGTACAAGAATTGTAACATCTTAGACTATCCTAGTTGACTTCATAAAATGAAAGTATTTAGGTAACTTAGGCGCGGAGGCTAAGTACTTCATACTTTGTGATGCAATGATGATTGAATGTTGATATGACAAGGCATGCTTCAGCGTTGTGTTAATACTTCATGACAAAGGGTTCCTAAGGGGAAGGACTATTTGGTCATGTGTCTGTGCAATGTGTGAAAGTGACACTAAGGTTAGGCTGCAAGGGCTAAGTGTGTGGAAAAATATTATTTTGAGAAGAGTCAAATAACGGTGACTCTTAGACTAGGTAAGCTAATGATGTAGGGATCAAGCCCCCAAGTCTAGCTCTACATGAATAGGGATGAGCATTGGAGATCCTTTTATATGATCATGGTGTGAGTGTGTGAATTTGAATATGAATGCATGTTTATTACGGCCGCACCTCGATGTACTGTGAGGTTGCCTACGTATCCGTTAGGAATCAGGCCGAACGTAACTCTAGCCGAACCTCGCACAAGTATGTGTATACCTCAAAAAGGTCTTTTTAAGGTTTGTAACGTGGTTAGGCTAAAGGTTTTGAAGAAGAAGGGGATAAAATCTCAAGACCCTAGATAAGCCCCCAGGGTGTGCAACCTTGCTTTTGAATCTTTATATTTTTATGCTTTAGGCTTTTGACTCTTTTTTAGCTCTCTTTTCTATTTTGCTTTAGAACCTATTTTATTTTTATAAGTGTGGGAAATCCCGATCATGCGGTCTATCACTCACTTGGCATTCATGTTTCTCAGGCACGGTACCGAGCACTCGATAAGAGACGCAATCTGAGACGTATTCATATCAAAGACATGTTCATGTCAAAGACATTGGAACACTTGCCTTTTTGTACACTTTTATTATTATCATTTTTTTTATTTATTGCTATTTTAATCTTTTGAAGTCACTCAAGCATTTTATGAAATTGAAAATCGCATAAGTTACACACCATCCCATCCCAAGGTTAGGTAGATATGGGTTGAAAAATGAAAGGTTTATCGTTAGACGAGGCTCAAAGTGGTTTATCAAAAAAGGATTGTATATTTGAAAGGGTGAAAGGTGATATGATGTGGCTAAAAGGGGTGCCTCAAATCATTGGTATACCTTGTGCTCTTTTTTTTAATGCAAGGCAATGCGATAATCATATGTAAGGAAATAAAATGCTCATTTTATTAAAGGAAAATAAATAATGATCCTACAAAATAAATCTAAGGAGAATAAAAAGGTGCCTATGCTAGACTTATTGGGGAAAGGGTAAATAAAAAATAGAAAAAAGATCATGAAATCTTGTCGTTGAAGCTTGCCTCTTGTCCCTTGGCTTATCATCACTTGGTTTTCTTGCCGACTGGAGGTACTGGAAGCTCGTTATTGTCGATCAAATATTGGATTGCTTCCTTTAGCTTCCAACAGCTCTCAGTAGTATGACCCCTACCTTGATGGTACTTGCAGCGTACATTTGGGTTCCAACTAGGAAATCTCTTCTTAAGTGGGGGATCTTTAATGGGTCCAATAGGAGTAAGGATCTTGAATGGGTCCAATAGGAGTAATGAGTCCCTTTGTATGGAGTCGATCGAAAGAATCATCGTAGCTAATTCTAATAGGGGTGAAATCCTTTCTTAGTTGCTTTCTAAATCCTTGATTATCCATGGCTAAGATTTCATTAAGGTCAAAAGTACCAACACTGTTACTATAGTAGGTGTTTTCGGAAGAAGAAGGATAGTCGTTCTTCTTTCCTTTACAACCACTATTGTTATTGTTACTAATCTTGGCCTTCTTGTTGCGTGGAGGAACATGAAGGAGATTTGAATCAATGAGGTCTTGAACACAATCTTTGAGGGCGAGACATACTTCGGTGGTGTGACCACGACCTCTATGGTATCGGCAATAAGATTTTAGGTCCCAATTGGGATACCGTTTTTCAGGCGGAGAGTCTTTACTAGGACCAATGGGGTGAATGAGACCTTGATCTTGAATACGGTCAAAGTATCCTTGCCCGGCCAAGGAATCTCCCGCCGGAAGGCGCACCCGATCGGGCGGGGTTGATGAAGAATAAGGCCTCGCGCCCGGCCGGGCGCGAGAGATGCCCATGATGGAAAAAAGGCAGGCTTGATTGGGCGCGAGATTCTGAGGAGTTCTATTCAGCGGAATTTCTTAGTTTTAATTAGGAGTAATTATTTTGTATAAATACGATTTAATGCTTTTTGTTTTAGTACCTCTTATCTTAGACTTTCTCCCTCTACTTAGTTTTAGATTATATTCTCTCTCTACAACTTTGTTCTTGATTCAACTCTTTAATTCCGATTACTTTGGTAATGATTTCTTCTACTTTAATCTCAGTTATTTACTTTATTTCTTTCATCATGTCTTGTTTAATTGCTTTGATTAGTTTAGTTTTAATTATGTCTGAGTAGTTTTATTTCTAGGGTTTATGGGGATCCATAAATAATATGAAGGGGTAAATTATTGTTGTTGATTATCAATTCTTGATTAAATTCCTATTGATTGATTTAATGCTCTGCAACTAGATTAGCGCTGGTCTTTTATGTATGAGTTTAGCAATATTAATTCGAGATTCGAGAGATGAGAATTGATATTTAGGCTTAGTTTCAATAGGCAGGTTAATTTATAAATGGTTAAGTCGAGATTCGAGAGATAAAATTTAATATCGATAGATTAATTCTGTGATTGTAATAAGTAGCGAGAGACCTTTATGATTTGATTAATTGATGCATTGATTATTGATAATTATGTTTTACCCTGGAATATTATTTATTGGTGAACCTATGCCCTAGGTCTTTTATTCCTTGATTTTCCTCGTACTTTTATTCCTTCTCACTTTTACTCCTAGTAGTTTAGTTCTCCTTTATAATAACAAATTGGTTACTTACTAATTTAGATTGCTATAATTAATTAGGAATAGAAAGACCAGTTTCCCTGTGGAGTCCACCGTACTTCCCTATCTGCATTAGTTATAAGATTTAGGAATTACTTTTGATTAGGTGATACGACTTTAGTCTGTCAATAAAATGAGTATAATTAAGTTTAATTAGGTTACAAATTGTTAGATGTGGACCCAACTAACAAATTTTTTGATAAAACTAGGGTGGTCGATGCACGCGCAATGCGGCACTGTCGTTAGCCATTTCCGGAGAGATGTTTCAGTTGTTGGCAACATAATGAAGGAAAACAATATATGTAAACAAATTTATTTTTAAGGATATAGATGTCAGCACACTATTTTAAAGAGTTTTTAAAAAGTAAATTAACATTAATAAGGGCAAATAAGTAAATAAACAGTTTAGAGGATATAAGTGTCCAAATATATACATAAGAGTCGATGTATTAAATCACACATGGAAAATCTTAGAGAAAATTAGCATCATATGAATAGAGGCTTATAGGTAAACAACCAATTTTAAGATATAATTTTCCTTACACTATTCATAAGTGTTTTCTCATACTTTTTAAATGGTGGGGATATTATGTCTACACCCTATTTTTAAGAGTTTAAAAACAGGCAATTAACGTTATTGGGTGAAAATAAATAAATAAACATTTGAGAGGATATAATTATCCAAACACTATTTATAAGAATTAAGTCATTAAATCACACAAGAAAAAATTAAGAGTCAATTAACATTATATCATAGAGGTATATAGGTAAACAAACATTTTTAAGGATATAATTGTCTTCACACTATTTATAAGTGTTTTGTCACATTTTTATAAAGGCAAGGATTTGTCACAATTATAACCCTTTTTTTTTTTTTTTTTTGTTTAGAGAGACAAAAGTCCACAAGGGCGAGTGATGAGAATCGATCCAAGATCACCAAAAAGTGTGGGGGAGGGGGGGGACTTTAACCACTTCAGCTATCCCTCACTAGATGTTACAAGTATAAGGTAGTGGTACGAAAATTAAAATAAATTATAAGGTACAAAATATTGCATACAAAGTACAAATTATATTATTATATACTTTGTTCTTATATTATTTTAATATTGCACCATAAGAGTAGAGCATGATTTTTATCGTAGTAGAAAAAAAAGGAGTGAGAAAAAGGAAAAAAATTACGGAGTACAAAATTGTTTATGTGATTGTAAGAAATTATATTAACATGCTTTTACTATTACTTATCTATTCTTTTTTTTATACTTCTTCCATTTTCTTATACTTGCAACCGTTTGACTTTTAAACTATTTATGTAGTTCACTTTGACTAGCTTTGACGATTTATAACTAAGAAAAAATATAGTCATGTGGGATCTTGTTAGATTCATCTCGGTTTATACTATTTTAATATCTAACATTTATAATTTTTACATATTGATAATTAAAGATATAAACGATTGAAATAATGCATCGGCAAGCGTGAAAAGAGAAGTGTTGCAAGTAAATAAAAACAGAGCAAGTATATATTACCAAGTATGAAAGATGATCATATACTCCCTCCGACCCAAAAAGAACGACCCATTTGGGTTGATTACGCGGGTATTAAGGAAGTTAAGTAAAAAGAAGTAAAAGTATATTGGAAAGATAATTTTACATGGGGTTTGTAAAAAAATAGAGAGAGAAAATAATAAAATAACATGGAAAATGAAATTTTTATATGGGGAAGCTAATTTTGTACAAATATAATTGCAAATTGGTGGTGTTTTAATACAAATGGGTCATTCTTTTTGGGACAAATTTTTGGCCAAATGGGTCGTTCTTTTTGGGACGGAGGGAGTATATTTTATCATATAAAGCTCTAGGCAAACCTTCTCAAAATTATTAAATGAAGAATGATAAAGACTATGTATAAAAATTAAAATTAAAAAAAAAGTCATAGAACTAGTGAATATTTTTTGCTTTTCTAAATACAAGTCATAGAACTAGTAAATGTTATGGAGAATGTGTTAACTACTTCGCATTAATTCTTCAGTTCCCAACATCCATTTTTTTTTAATGTTTTCTTATTGTATTTTGGTTTTCTCATTCAACCAAAATACAAAAAGAATTAGAAGACCCACGACCTCCTCGTCCAAAGTCACCACGAATAACACGACCATGGGTAGTTATAAAGGCAGTAGGTGGGAAGAATTGTGGAAGAAGGAATTCTTGATGTATTCAAGTTTTCCTCATAACATTTGATTATTTAACAACATTTTTATAATTATTTTTCAAAAAAGAGTAAGCAACTTTTTTAAAAATGTCTAGCAATAATGAGATCCTGATTATATAATTCTTATATTTTTTAAATATTGCACCATAAGAGTAGAGCATGATTTTTTATTGCAGTAGAAAAACGAGTGAGAGAAAGGAAAAAAAGTAAAGAGTACAGAATTCTCTATGTTTCATAGGAAATTATATTAGATGCTTTCATTGTTACTCTTCTATTCTTTTTTTTTTATTATTTATTTTTTATTACGAAGTATGAAAGATGATCCAGCCTATTTTGTGTGTGGCCAGCCATGCACACCGTGTGGCTACTTATAAAGAACAAAGTAACCTATATAAAGCTAACCAAATAACTCCGCTAATACTAATTGAGTAACTTTTATAACACTAACCGAGTAAGTCTATAGCATTGACGAAGTAACCCCTTTAACCAGTGGCGTGTTATTTAGATGAAATACTACAAGAGGGGAGGGTGAATTGTAGTATGGAGATTGCTAGTCACTTTTTGCGGAATTAAAAGAAACTTAACGCAATAGAGAAATAGTGCAAGAGAGATTTTACGAGGAAAACTTCCTAGGCCAAATAGGAAGTGAAAAACCTCGACCCAAAGGGATTTTTACTCAAAACATTCCACTAAAATAGGCCAACGACTCTGTTACAACCTATGAGGAACTTGAGCCTCTACCGATTCCTCAACGAACTCATATCCCCAACAACTATTCCCTCTAATAGTTGCAGCTCGAAATCTTCCCTCAAAGACCTCTCTTCTCACTCAAGACTTCACTCAAAACCTTACTCTTTCTCTTTCTCTCAAGCTTCACTCAAAGCCTTCTCTACATACAAAGAACTCACTCAAGTTCTCACCCCAATACAAGAGTTCACTTAAACCCTTATTAATTCCCCATTACAAGAGTTCACTCAAGCCCTTAAACAACTCTCAAATACATATAAAAGATATAATGTATAAAACTAATATGTTGGACACTTTGAGATATGTAAGGAACTTGGAACCTGGAGGAACTGGCTTACCAACGTGGAGAGAAAATATATTTCTTTTCTACTGCTCTACCACTTTGGATAAACTCCATTATGGAATGACTCAATTAAGCCAGACAGTTTGGAATGAATGAAAACATTTCTTTTTATAGTGCTTTAAAGACAAACCCATTCATCTCATGATCTTCAATCATAACAGTAGTGCTTCCTAAATTCTAGGCATTATCTCCATTAACTCCATGAACATAAGAAGTAATGGAAGACATGGATTGGAGTAAAAAAATATTTTCTCCGTGATCTCCTTATTTATCTCCTGTAAAAAGTTGTTTCAAATTGAATGTGAAAAGAAATTTTTATTTTTCCAAAAACTTAATAAATAAAAATAGAAGTTACAAGAAAATAAAATACTAACCAAATCAGATTTTTATCAATTGAAAACTGATTCGGAATTTATTCATTAAGAATAAATATTTTATAAAAATATTTTATCCCAAAATAACTATCCTATTTAATTTGAAATATTAAGCCAATTAGAGATTAGATAGGAAACAACCTAAAACATATCCCTAAAATATAGGAGAAAATAAAGAGAATAAAATATCATTTTGACTAAAAAGAAAATCAGATTTTATTTTTAAAAACTTATCTTTTATAAAATAAAATCTATTTAAAATAAATTATACCAAGTCAAAACTAATTACCTAGAAAGTAGGCAAAGATAATGCAATGACTACTAACATGGAAAACTGACTTCTAGTGCTGTGTAAACGTGTGTTTCTCTTATACACGAATTTTAGACTCACCCGTAAGGAACTGGCTGGTCAGCAACACCCAGTTCCTTCCAGACTGTCAGTTCCTTTGAGACTGAAGTTCCAATTTAGTTCCATTGGCATGTTCCAAACAATTTCTCGTGTCCAACATACTTACATGATTCCTAGAAAAATATACTCCTATTTTTCTGTCTTGAAGCTTCTACTCCAAAGCTTCTGTTCCTTCAAAGGAACTTCTCTTCTCTTGTTCTCACATAAAAATTATTGCTTATTCCTTGTAAAGAACTACTTCTCATTCTTCTTAGGAACTGCATACAAAGTCTAACAATACGTTTGTACGTTTAGACTTCTTCTCTTTGTGTTCCCCCTTGGAAACTCTTCTTCTCTTTGTGTTCCCCCTGAGGAACTTAAGCACGATCCATACATTGTATGTTGGAACCATCTTCAATAATGATCTAACCTGTACTCATTCATCTTCTTGCTTCATGACTTGTTCATGCACATTTCAATACACATGTTAGTTAGATAATCATCATTTGTTCACTATCATCAAAACCTTACAACATGGCGGATGTAGACTACTTAGTGTGGAGGGGCACTAAATAAAAAATATAAATAAAATGCTTGTATAAAAGCTTGAACCTATGCTTTTTAGTCCAAACTAAATGCATTACCACTATAACAAAGCTAATTTGATGTTATTTATTGCATAAAAATTGTATTTAACCTATAAATCTATATATATTTACTTAAATAAAAAAATAAAAAATTTGGGGGGGTCGGTGCCACCCAGGCCCCTTCATAGATCCGCCAATGCCTTTAACACTGACCAAGTAACCCCTATTACACTAACGATGTAACCCCTGCCATACGGTGTGTCCAGCCACATATAAGACTTTGGGCCTGTTCTGATTGACTGAACTAAGCTGAATTGAACTAAACTGAACTGAACTGAATATTTTATAAGAGAAGGAAATTAAGATAAAACTGAACTGAAAATAAGCTGAAGAGACCAAATCCTTTGTGTAAATGATCATATAACTTATCATCTAATACTCTAGGCAAACCGTCTCTAAATTATTAAATAATAATGATAAGGATAATGTATAAGAAGCTAAAAAATGAAAATTAAGAATTGATAAGTATTACTTACACATTTTTTGTACGAAAATTTGTCAAAAACTCTAAACTTTATTTTATTTTAATTTAAGAAGTATATGTAATTATTCTAATTAAACTGGGATGAGTGAGTAATTTCCAAGAAAAAAAGACGTGTGCTAACAAAAGTTTGCATGACTTGTTGTAACATTAGGGGTGGGTCGCACATACTAAAGGTTGAGATACAGAAGACAAAAGAAGTGTCTTCCTTGTTGTATTTTTATGCTACAAATAATACAAGTGTCCCAAATGCAGTGGTGAATGGATGTATGATGAAATGTGGTGAAGAGATGCCGTTATGAAAAGCGAAATTGAAAGGATTAAAGCCTTGGAGGCCATGATGTTAAAGTTGAAACTTTTGTCTTTGACATTTCAAATTTTGGCAAAATCTTATTATGTCTACTTGGGAAATATTAAATTACCCCATAATCCCTCGATTCCTTTTTATTGCATTATGAGTCCACTTTTTGTGAGAGTTTTATCACTTATACGGTGTAAATAAAAGGAGATTCAGGAGTATAATTTGTTCGAAAAATAATACACTCATATTCATTATGCTTAAATCCTAATTTGACACAATTAAAATGATTTTACATTTAAATGGAATCGTAAAATTAAATTTAGGCCCTCTTTTGTTTACCTCATTATATTTTTACTTATTTAGAAAATTAAATTAAGATAAAATAAGGGTTAATATTTCCAATAAGCTCCTAAAAAATAAGTTCAAGGAATTAAGTGTTAATAAGGGTTGGTACTTGGTAGGGGGAAGACTTGTCAAAAGCAAATCCGACCTAAATAGTTGAACCCAATCATGATTCGACTTATATAAACCCAATGATATAACCCAATCAACTCAACCCGATGTAACCTGGATTATTAAGAACTGAGCCTTAACATGACCTAACTTAGAGTTGACCTGCTCAAATATGACTCACAAATTATTGATGTAAATCGAACCCAACTCAAACTTGAGAATGATGCAAACCAATTTAACTTGTTGAAACCCAAATTCCACCTTGAGTTGTTACCAACCCGTCCCAATTAAATTCAACCTAACCTGCTACTAACTTAACTTGAAATCAACTCAATCAACTTGTTAATGACACGACCCATGTTCAACTCAACTCAAATAAACTTAGCTTTAACAACCTTGACCTTATATAATTATATCCTCCTTTCTATTAAGCACTAGTGAGTAGTGTGGACGTTGTCCAACATA
This sequence comes from Chenopodium quinoa, assembly GCF_001683475.1. Taxonomy (NCBI): domain Eukaryota; kingdom Viridiplantae; phylum Streptophyta; class Magnoliopsida; order Caryophyllales; family Amaranthaceae; genus Chenopodium; species Chenopodium quinoa. The sequence goes on along the minus strand of NW_018745151.1, from coordinate 454,584 downwards.
TTGCTACTGTTGTAGACATACAATTAATAAATTTTATTAAATGCTTTTCAAAATTAAAATTATCGTTGTCAAACCAAAATTGAGTTATTCTTTGAGAATTTTTTTTAATAGAAATTTGTGGTTTCCATTTATATAAATATTTTTACATGATAATAGCATAGTTTATAATTGGCTTAGATGGTTAAATAGTCATCTTTGTTATAAGAGGTTGAGGATTTGAATCTTCTTATTCTTATGTTTTTATAACTACGTACTATTGGTTTCTTGGGTGACGTGGCACAATGGCTAAGATTGTTTCAGTGATGATGTGGCGTCGTGAGATACTACTACTATTACGGTGAGTGAAAACATAAATATATGTGTACCATCTTTAACATATGTTAATAGTAGAAAGATAAAAGACAATGGTTTTCTTATATTTATTTCACAAAAATTTTAAAATAAAATGATTTAATGAGTAATAATGATTTTACTCATAAATTTGTCTTAATCTATATTTTTTACCCTAAAAATAATAATAATATACGAAGTACTACTTGAAAACAACCACTTTTTATTTAAAATCTTAAAATGTATGGAAAGATTTGAAAAATAATTCAACTCAATGAACTAACAATCAATACCCACATAAAATGTTTCTACACATTGTGATTCTAATATCAAATATTTATAAAAGAAATTGTTATTATTATTGTTTATTTATTTATTTTGAAAGAATTGTTATAATTATTAGAAATCATTAATATTATTAAATATTAATTCTTAATAGTTTGCATTATTAAATATTATTATTGGTAATTATTATTTATTATTATTTATTATTATTATGATTAATAAATATTAATTATTATTAATATTAATCATTATTAAAATTATTTTTAATATTAATAATTATTCAAAATAATAAATTATTACCATCAATACAATATTAATTATTATTATTGAATATTAATTATTATTGTTGTTATTAATAATTATTATTTGAAAATAGAGCAGAGCAAAGAAGATTTCTTTTTTAGCATAGCAGAGCAGAGCAGATTTAATTTGAGCAAAGCAAGGCTCAGTAGAGCAGATCAAAGTAGAGCAGCTCTAAAGAACGGGGCCTTATATAGTTACGAATCTTACAATTAAGTACATAATGTAATTTCTTTCCTTACCATTGGTGTACAATATATATAATAAGACTCAATAACAATGTAATAAAACACAATAATAAGATAATGACTCGATCTTTACTTAATCTTACATGAAAATGAATCAACTCAAAAACCATCTAAAACCTAAACCGAGTTGACCCAAACTCAAATTGCATAATTGAAAAGGCCTAAATTTTATTTGATTCCAATTCGGTCTAAGACTCTAAGATCATAAGGTTGCATGACCTGATATGACATAACATTACCAGACATGATCTACCAACATAGAAAAGTCGAACAAGCCGACAAGACTTGACCCGAGTCAGACTTGGCCGACATTGCCTGGCCCCAAACCTAAATTGAACAATCAAATTGACAACTCTAATAAGGGCTACTTAAGCTAAATTTACTATTAAAATAAGTTCAAATAAGGATTAGTTAATTTAATTAGATAGATCCAAGCTAGTTTAGATAAGCTCAAATAAAGATCTAATGTGTAATGTACTTATGTACTAGTGTGTACAAATAAGATAAAATAAAACGTACACATGATTTATACTCCATCTAATGTGTAGTGTGTACAAATAAGATAATATAACACATGATTTTAAAAAATTGATCGAATCGCCCCAAGTGCATGACTCCAACTAGAAAAGAACCGGATTGAATTATACCAGTTGATCAAACATGACCTATAGTTTGGAATAACTCAAGTAAAATATTTATACTTCCTTTGTCTCTTATTATATTGTCTATATCTATTTTAATCCTTTTAGTTTTGATTTTTTAACTGAAATTCTAAATAATGTATACAAAAATATATAGTCATGGTGAGATGTCAAGTTCTTACATATTTTTTTAATACGTAATAACTAATAAGAGATATTGATGGTTAAATGTATATTTTCAACTAGGTTAATCATGTGCGATGCACAGTTTTATAATAAGAATTGAATTATATACTTTTAACACATATTGAAATAAAAATAACTACTTCCTCCGTTTTCCTAATTAATTTTGATTAAATATGAATATACAAATACCAAAAGTGCATAATTTTCATATTTAGGAAATTTTAATTAAATTATATTATTAACTATTGTTAACAAATCATAAATAACTAAATAACATAATATCTATAGAAAACCAAAAAATTAAAAATTTAAATGGAATTTAATTTTCAAAGCAATGTTAAATAGGGTAGCTAGTAAAGGAAAAATATGACATCATCCATGTATTTTGGAGGAAAAAAATAAAATAAGAAAGTGACACGTAGGCAATGATGACATCATCGGTTGTTACTTTAGTATACATATAGATATAGATAAGGAAAATATTAAAAATGGAAAAAATAAAGAAAAAGATAACATTAATTACCTCGATTGTGAGTGATTTTGTCATAAATTTCTAAATTAATATTTCCTTCGTCCCCAAAACTTCAACCCTTTTGGCTTAATTTTAGTTTCAAAATGATCGACTCATTTGCATTAAAATGCTCACCAATTTACAACAATATTTGTGCAAAATTAGCTTCGATCCCCATATAATTTTTTTTTATTATGTATTTTTAATAGTTTATCTCTCCATTTTTTTTTACAAACCCCATGTAAATTTATCTTTCCAATATGTCTTTTATTTAAGTTTTTTAATAACCACAAAATCAACCCAAAAGGGTCGAAATAAGAAAATATGTTAAATGTTTATTCTTAGGTCTAAGCTATGTATAACATTACTCTTTGATTTTAGACGGTACTTTAATTTTGGATGGAGGCTAGGGGGAATTTGTGAATTAACCTTTGACACATTTGTCCAATCCAAATTATACAATTTTTAATTTCTAGCCAATAACAGTAACTAATTTTTCTAAAGGTAGTTAAAGCTAAATCAATTTCATTGGCATTGAGTGCAAACTAAGTGAAGAGAATCTGACCACATCCACATGTCCACATTACTTTTAAGAATCAGTAACTTAATTTTAAAATATACATATATATAAAAAAAATAAAAAAAAAAATAAAAAAAAACCTCATGATTGGCCAAATAAATGACCTACTTTTATGAAAAATGTCATGGAACAACAAAAAGTAGTACCCAAAAAAAAAAAAAAAATATCGTTAAATTGATTTCTAAGTTCTAAGTAAAAAAATAGTATAAGATTCAATTATTTGTTTCAAATTTCATGCATTCTAATCCAATATATATAAATAAAGTAGACATTTTTCGGGAGCATTTGGCGCGCCACATAAGAAAAGGTATTATTTCGACCAATGAAAAATTAGATTAATAATTTATTTTAGAATTAAAAAATGTACTCGCCACCTAAGCAAAAGTGACGAATAGGATTTAAGAATTTTGACACATAAGTTTTGAATAATTAAAATTTAAATTACTTTTTAAAAAACCAATAATTATCTTTTCTAAAAAAAAAAAAAGTAATAATTATCTTTTTTTTACATGCAAATTTTTAATTGCAAATGTTTTTAATCTCTCTCTAGAAAATATTGTAAAAGTTTGGTTTTACTAATAGAGAATAATTAAAATTTAAATAAAAAAAAACTAAGTAATATCTTTTTTACACATATGGATGCAAATTTTTGATGGAAAATACTACGTATCTTTAATCCCTCCCTAACAAATATTATAAAAGTTCGATTTTAATAATGTACTCATCAAGACGAATAAAACTAAATCTTATATGACTGATTTCCCATAATTTTTAATAGTTAACCAGTTATAAATGAGACTTACATTTTAAAATAAATAAACGCATAGGCAAAAGACTTATTTTGATCAATAAAAAATGAGATTTGTCATTTCTTTTTTGAATTAAAAATTTAAATTGTCACATAAGCAAATTAGTGAATAAGGTTTGAAATTTTAAATTCAAGCGTCACGTAAAATAAATAAAACAACAAAAGATAACTTTAGTGTTAAAATTAAAATTATCTTATGATATTAGGGATTTTATCCATATATCTAATGAATGATCTTCATAAATATACAAAAATTTTAATCAAATAAAATGATTTACTAGAACCGTACATCGCACGGGCTTACATCTAGTTAAGAATTATATGAGATCCCATTATTTGTTCCACATTTCATGCATTCCATAAAGAATGAATTAAGATTCCATAATGTGTTCCAAAATTCGTACTTATCTAACTAATTAGTAATTAAGAATAAGTGAGTAACTAATCACTCAACTCTCAAACAACTAAAGAGAAACACATGGGTCCTTATCAACAGTACAAACTCAACTACCATCCACTAGGTTTGCTTGAGCCTGTTGCCCATTCTTTATTTTTTTATTGACCAGAAATTTGCAGATAATGACATTTTTTTGCTGTTACTCGAAATTTCGAAATCATCGATCATCCATGCAAATTGTTGACACGTTGCACTACAAGTCCACAAAATTGAGTCTTGTTTAGTATAGAGATTAGAGACCATAAAATTCCAAAACTAACTATTACTCCCTTTTTTTTTCTTTTTTTTTTTCCTAGGGTAAACTAGCTTAGGAAATTCTTGAGAGTAGTTATGCTACAATTTCAAATTAAATACTCCCTCTACTTTGTATGAGTATAATTCCAAATTGGCCATTTTTTTAAGTACATCACTTTCATATTTGGACATAGACCTAGTAATCCTGATTTGTATTCGATAATTTAACCCAAATGATCCAAACAGACTCAAATTGGATCTGAAATAATGACCCGAACTTGAATCAAAACCTGAAATCTATTCAGCTGTAAGTGGAGTTAACCCGATTTTGATACGATACCCAAAGTGACCCAACTGGCCATACCTGACCCAAAGTAGACCCAATACCCAAATTGAACTGAATCAAATTTGCCTCGAAGCCCGAAGTGATCTGAACCAATTTTCACTAGAGTTAAGACCTTACTCGAATAATTTCTGCGGCCAAAAAAATAATGACATGCAATTTGAGATATTTTTCTTAATGCAAAATGAAGTATTTACTTTATTTTTTGTCATATCCGAGCTCAATTTAGACTCATAAGGGCCTTAATGATCCCCAAGACTTTTAATAGAACATTTTCTAACATGTAAATCGTAAAAAAATAACATTAATAGGTGGAGAGTGACAGGGTAAAGTCGTATCCCCTAATTAAAAGTAAATACCTAAGTCCTTTAACTAAAGTAGATAGGGAAGTAGGGTCGATCTTCACAGGGAAACAAGTCCTTTTACTCTTAATTAATTATTATAATCTAAATTATCTAAGTAGTTAAAATTTATATTTGAGTATGGAACTAAACTACGAAGATTGAGAATAGGGAGAAAACAATATATAAATGGATCTAGGGCATAGGTTCACCAATAAATAATACTCCAGGGTAAAACATAGTAATCAATCATTGACATTGCATAAATAACACGATCAACAGGCTCTCGTAATTTATTAATCACCGTAGATCTAACAGGCTTTCGCAATTTACTAGATCTAAGTTCTTATTGATAATAGTCTTTAATATCAAACCAACATCTGCTCGATTCATCAATTTAATACTGCCATACTTTTACAAGCCGCAATTATAAAACGTTAAAACAATTCAATAAGAAATTATCATGCAATATCAATAATCAATAATAGTTAATCATCAATGCATCAATTAACCAGATTATAAAGGGCTTTCGCTACGTATTACAATCACAGAATTAATCTACCGGTATTAAATCGCATCACTCAAATCTCGACTTAACCATTTATAAATTAACCTGCCTATTGAAACTAGACCTAAACATCAATTCTCATCTGTCGAATATCGAATCAATATTGTTAAACTCATGCATAAAAGATCTGCGCAAATCTAGTCACAGAGCATTAAATCAGTCAATAGGAAATTAATCTAGCATTGATAATTAACAACAATAAATTACCCCTTCATATTATTTATGGATCCCCATAAACCCTAGAAATAAAACTACCCACACATATTAAAAACTAAACAAATCAAAGCAATAAAATAAGTCATGATGAAAGGAAATAAGATTAAGAGAAGAGAAATCGTTACCAAACTAATCTGTATTAATGGAAATAATCAAGAACAAAAGTTGAGAGAAGAGTTAAGAGAGAGAAAAGATCCTAAGTAGAGAGAGAAAGTCACAGAAAGAAGAAGAGAATCTAATAATTCCTTACAAAATCGTATTTAAACGTTTCCTAAAACAAGAATTAAAACTAAACATCATCAGGTCTTCTAAAAACGCGCGCCCGATCGGGCGCGCCTTTTTATTCGCGTTCTTCCCAAGCAGCCTCGCCCGATCGTGCTAGAAGCTCGCACGATCGGGCGCGCCTCAGCACGCTTAGCCTAATAGTCTTGCCGCGCCCGATCGTGCTAGAGGTAGCCCGATCGGGCAGTTGCTTTTCCTTGAGGCTTGGACTTCGATTGGGCAAGATTTCTCGGCCCGATCCGGATTTCCTCTCGGGTCTCGAATACTTGGTCCAAATGCCTCGGGATCCCAATTACCGAGCCCTTAATCACCAGCTCTCACCGATCTTGGGCTCCAAAAGTGGTCGTGTCCTTCTAGCTTCCGTAGTTGATCCATAAAGCCCGGGAAAATGCTCTAAGAGTGCAATTTCCTGTAAAATACAACTAAAACTACGAAAACACTAGAACACACAAATTAGTAATAAAAGTGGCCCTAAAGAGCCAAAAACACTACTAATAACGACTAAGGGACGGGGGTAAAACACTATATAAAATGGACATATCAAACTCCCCCAAGCCAAACCTTTGCTTGTCCCTAAGCAAAGATCTCATCAATGAATCAATAAATATGCTTCACCCCAATCCATAAAAATCAAGCACAAACGATTCAGGGTAAATCAAATAAACATGCTTCAGAGTCAACCAATCAAGTCCATCCAATTACCTTTCTTCCCTAGCAATTGTCAAATAGAGCAAACCACAAGAGCATATAGAATTCAAGACTAATGCTCATACACTCAACTCTCATTTTTGTGGCGAATAAAAGATGTACTGGATCGCTCTCCATCCTACCCCTTTATGTGAACAATTCCCTCCCAACTCACACTCTCGTGTGTATAAAACAATGAACGCTCAATCCTACTAGTCGACTCGAAATATGCCAAATCATAACTTGCAATGATAAACAACACTTTCACATTCATACAATTCTATGAACAAAGGTCGGAAGGTCTTTAAAGCTTGTAATGTAAGGCTAGGGTAAAGGGTAGGATAAATTTGGGAATAAGTGAGAGCAAAGCTATGCTTAAAGGAGCCATATCCTAATAAAACCCATGATAAAAAATAACTGATGATCAACTTCTCCTACATAACCAACTCTAACATCAACCAAATGTACTCCAATCATAATAAATAAACCCAACTCTTACAATTTCACTCATAAGATATAATAATGAATAAATAGAGTGAATAAACAAACTTTTTTTTCCAAACTTGAAATTTTTTTCCATTGAGGCTCTTATTATTTTTTTTCTTTTGATCAACCTCCAACTAGAACACTTGAACATTTTTTTTTTCTTTTGAAGTTCACTTATTTTTTTCACTTTTTTTCCTTGAACTTCTCTCTTTATTTTCATAACTTCATACTTTGTTTTTTCAAGAAAATATAACTCTCAAACTCATCAAAAAATAAACAATATGAATAACAACAAAACAACTTCTCAAAAACCCACCCAAATTGTGCAAATAATAAGCACACTACAAACTCCCTCACCTCACTCACTAATAGCTCCCCCAAGCCAAGCTTGGGACTAGTAACCAATGGGGCAAAATAGGCTTGTAATGTGGCTAAAAAAACAACAAAAAGGTCAAGGCAACAACACGGGTAGAAAGAAGGGAACAAATGTATCTACAATCATCTGGAGGCTACCTAAAAGAACAAATGCCTTCGTCCTCCACAATGTGCATAATAATGAATCATATAAACATTACTTATAGTTGCAAACCAATACTCAAATTCATTGACATACCAGGAACTATGGAACTATCACACATTCCTTACCAAATCAACTAGCCAAGCACTATATTCACAAGTAGTTTGACAAAATTGACGCATGTAAAGGTTTCAAGCAATAAAACATCAAATAATGATCAACTAATCCACAATGCCTGTCATCAATACCAAGAATCAAAACAATTTTCTCAAGTAAGGGGCACAGGGAAGCATAATTTACAATTCATTGGAACGTATTTTTGGATTTTTTTATTTTTCAAATTTTTTTGTATTTTTATATATAAAGAAGGCAAATAAAAACTAACCTAGAAAGCAAGAAATCTAACCTAAGAAAACACACCAAAAATAAAAGAAAAGAGAAAAATAAATATACCAAACAAAAATCTCCCCCAAGCCAGAATCAGACAATGTCCTCATTGGCTTGGAGACTAGCCCAGCATAGCTAGTCCTCATCATCATCCATCCTCTCATATCCTCCTCCATGACTCGAGCCGGCACCACCCTGGCTCGGTCCAGCACCACCATAACACGAACCACCTGCAAAGAAGTTAGGGTCCACATTCCCACCCATACCCCCAAAAGGAGCATCACCCCCATATCGTGGACTAAAGAGGAGTCCACATAAGTACCATACGCACCGGGGTGAGAATATTCTCCTTGGGGGTATTGGAACCAATCGGGAGTAAGTGAATCGGGAGGAATAGCCCCCCGACGGGCATAATCGTCATACATAGGAAATAGGCCCCTCCCGAGGTTCCTCTCTATGTAACCAACCCGTCCATCTAAAGAGCTTAACCTAGAACCTAGGTTTTGCATCATACCCTCAACTCTCTCATGCCCCGTCTCGATGCGGTCTAATTGGCTCCTAAAAGCCGAAAAGTCATAAGGAGCATTGGGGTCGACGTTGTAGTCGACCGAGGAAGTGGGTATGCCATAGGTGAAGGGTGGAGGTGGTTGGAAGTGTGGTGAATGGTGAGTGGGGGAATAGTCTAGGGGGGATTGGTGGGGTTGTGGTGAAGGGTGAGGTGGTTGAACCTCACCTTGACCATTAATCTCGAAAGTATAAGAAGGCTTCCCCTTCTCAAATTTGGTCAAGGCGGGGTTGGGTAAGGTAAAGGCTTGGTCCCTCCTACCCGATTGTCGGTGGACTATCCACCAAGTATCACTCCCCACAGGTTACACCCAGTTAAAACTCCCTAAATAGGGTAGGTCCATGAGGTTTGATCCTACAACTTTCCTATGCCCATCCGGGTTCCAACCTAGGTGTTTCCTAGCAATGTGGGTCACTAACCCCCCAAAATAAATAGGTGCCCTAGACCTACTAGCCTCGGCCGCATTGGCCGCCCTTTGGAAGTGATTGGCTATCCTATGGGGTATGTTCAATTTTTAAGCGCTAGGAATTACATAGGATGCCAAAAGTTCCAATTCATACTCTCCTAACATTTGCCGGTTCATGCCTCCCAAAAATAGTGAGGCCGGCAAATCTTTGCCAAAGTTTTGGGACGAGATGTTGAATCCACGTCCCTTTGGCATGCTGGAGGTTAACTAAATCCTCCCCAGTTAGCCTCTTATAGACCACGGCGGTGTGGTCTTGAGAGGGTTCAATGGGTTTATCCAATTTTAAATCAAACAACTTTCCAAATTCTTTAAGAGTTAGTCTCACATCGTTGTTTAATAATCGGAATTGTACATGAGTAATTAGTGCATTCATTTTAATAAAATTAAAACTTGAAATAAATTCCAATGTTAAGTAGTCATACGTATCATGGCACATTTGAAAGAAACCACGCATGCCTATACCTTTGAATAATTTTTCCAAATATTTATCTAGGCCTAACCTAACTAGTGTGGGATGATGAATCAAACGGGTATAAATTACCTAGCGATCGATGAGGTTTAGCATCCTAACCCGTTGCTCCTTCGAGGTAATTACAACCTCCTCCCATCCCGGAAATTGAAGATCCGGGTTGACAGGATAAAGTCGTATCCCCTAATCAAAATTAAATACCTAAGTCCTCTAACTAAAGTAGATAGGGAAGTAGGGTCGATCTCCATAGGGAAACAAGTCCTTTTAATCTTAATTAATTATTATAATCTAAATTATCTAAGTAGTTAATATTTATATTTGAGTATGGAACTAAACTACGAAGATTGAGAATAGGGAGAAAACAATATATAAATGGATCTAGGGCATAGGTTCACCAATAAATAATACTCCAGGATAAAACATAGTAATCAATCATTGACATTGCATAAATAACACGATCAACAGGCTCTCGCAATTTATTAATCACCGTAGATCTAACAGGCTTTCGCAATTTACTAGATCTAAGTTCTTATTGAAAATAGCCTTTAATATCAAACCAACATCTGCTCGATTCATCAATTTAATACTGCCATACTTTTACAAGCCGCTATTATAAAACGTTAAAACAATTCAATAAGAAATTATCATGCAATATCAATAATCAATAATAGTTAATCATCAATGCATCAATTAACCAGATTGTAAAGGGCTTTCGCTACGTATTACAATCACAGAATTAATCTACCGGCATTAAATCGCATCTCTCGAATCTCGACTTAACAATTTATAAATGAACCTGACTATTGAAACTAGACCTAAATATCAATTCTCATCTGTCGAATATCGAATCAATATTGTTAAACTCATGCATAAAAGATCTGCGCAAATCTAGTCACAGAGCATTAAATCAGTCAATAGGAAATTAATCTAGCATTGATAATTAACAACAATAAATTACCCCTTCATATTATTTATGGATCCCCATAAACCCTAGAAATAAAACTACCCACACATATTAAAAACTAAACAAATCAAAGCAATAAAATAAGTCATGATGAAAGGAAATAAGATTAAGAGAAGAGAAATCGTTACCAAACTAATCTGTATTAATGGAAATAATCAAGAACAAAAGTTGAGAGAAGAGTTAAGAGAGAGAAAAGATCCTAAGTAGAGAGAGAAAGTCACAGAAAGAAGAAGAGAATCTAATAATTCCGTACAAAATCGTATTTAAACGTTTCCTAAAACAAGAATTAAAACTAAACATCATCAGGTCTTCTAAAAACGCGCGCCCGATCGGGCGCGCCTTTTTCTTCGCGTTCTTCCCAAGTAGCCTCGCCCGATCGTGCTAGAAGCTCGCACGATCGGGCGCACCTCAGCACGCTCAGCCTAATAGTCTTGCCGCGCACGATCGTGCTAGAGGTAGCCCGATCGGGCGGTTGCTTTTCCTTGAGGCTTGGACTTCGATTGGGCTAGATTTCTCGGCCCGATCCGGATTTCCTCTCGGGTCTTGAATACTTGGTCCAAATGCCTCGGGATCCCAATTACCGAGCCCTTAATCACCGGCTCTCACCGATCCTGGGCTCCAAAAGTGGTCGTGTCCTTCTAGCTTCCGTAGTTGATCCATAAAGCCCGGGAAAATGCTCCAAGAGTGCAATTTCCTGTAAAATACAACTAAAACTACGAAAACACTAGAACACACAAATTAGTAATAAAAGTGGCCCTAAAGAGCCAAAAACACTACTAATAACGACTAAGGGATGGGGGTAAAACACTATATAAAATGGACATATCAGAGAGCGGGCCCCACTAACAGTGATGGAATAAACAAAACGAAATCTGTTAACAACAAGACGGATAACATCAAGGTCACTATATGGTTACTAATTATATTTGAGAGTTACATGTGTAAATTTCAAGAAGAGGGGAAATAACATGGAAAACGCAATATTAGAGGCTATGGTTATTACTAAGTAGAATTTTCCTTTATTTTTTTTTTACGTGTTATGTATAATTTGTATATTTTGAGTACATGAGTATTCCTTTTTTTACACAAACTGTTAGGTCAGTAAGCCTGACCAAATAGTTTGTCAGTCCATCTATTGTTTTCTGTAAGACATTACAAACTTCTCACACCCTCATTTTTACTCACCACCACCAACAATACTCCCACTCAATCCTACTTCACTTTCTCTCTCCTCCCTCACCTTTAACCCACCCCTATTTTCTCTTTCCTCAACTTCCTGCTAAATTACTCCAATTTATTTGTTCATAATTCATGCTTGAATTGAAGAGGATGGTAAGGATGCTCAAAATAAATATTTTTGATTATATTTGTCCATGACTTATGCTTCAATTGGCTTGATAATTGATTGAGATTCTCGTATTTTTCGAAAATAGCCCAAAAAATCGATTTGGGTCTTTCTTGTGTGATCTATAATTGTCAAAATTGATTGTTCTATATGATTGTATGTTGAATTTTGAGCGTTTTGATAACAAATGCATGTATTTTGGTTCGTTGAGAAATGAGCATGTTATGTTATACCCATGAGCTATGAGACCTTAATGGTGATTCCACCATTGTTGACCTTTTAATAATTTTTATGAAATAAATTCTATTTTCTTGATTATATCATCTATAATAGGTTGGATGATATCCAGGGGCGGAGCTATAGGGGGATGGCAGAAGTCCGGCCCCTGTAGCCCAAACCCACGACCCTTAATTCTCTAAAATGGCCCCTGCAGGATTTTAGTATATTTGTTAATCATTTCATATACTTCTTGTTCAAAATCTGGTAGCAATGGTAAGTGGGCTTACAATATCTTCTTCAGGTCCAAGGTTCAATCTTTCTTTTTTTCGACCTCCCAATGATAGTTGGTAACCCAAGGTACTTTTCGTGTCGTTCAACCTCTCTAACACCCAAAATATCAATAATTTCTTGCCTTCGGTTCTGACAGACTTTTATGCTAAAACAACTTCGGTCTTTCATAGATTGACGTTTTGACCCGATGCTCTCTCATATTTGCTGATAATGTAAGCTATAACCGAGCATTCTTGCACATTTTCTCTAGTAAAAAGTATACTGTCATCTGCAAAAAATAAATGAAACACTCTGGGGGCATTTTTGCAGATTCGAGCATCATGAATTAAGTTACCATTAGCCGCTTTGGAAATCAAAGTCGAAAACGCATCCGCACATAACAAAAATAAGTACGGAGATATTGGATCACCTTGGCGTAATCCTCTAAATGGGATCATAGACCCCGATATATGTCCGTTGATCTTGAAAGCGAAAGAAACACTTTTAAGACAACACACTATACAATGAACCCAAGTATTTGATCATCACTTGCTCTAGAAAACCCACTCCACCCTATCATATTCCTTGCTCATATCAAGTTATAGAGCGACATTACCATCCTTCCCTTCACCACCTCTCTTCATGGCATGAAAAATTTCAAATACCACAATAGCATTATCAGTAATAAGTCTCTGCGGAACAAAAGCACTTTGATTCAGAGAAATTATATCCCCAAGGAAATTTTTCAATTTATTTGCCAAGACCTTAGAGATGATTTTATAAATAACATTGCAGCAGCTAATTGACCTAAATTCTGAAATTGGAGTAGGTTTATCACATTTCAGAATAAGCACAGCACAAGTGTTATTTATCTCAGCCAAATTCACATTCCCATTCCACTGGTTCTGAACATAAGCAATAATATCTGACCCGACCACATGCCAAAATTTCTGAAAAAATAAAGTGTGTGTACCGTCAGGGCCCGGAGCCTTGTGAGGGTGCATCTGAAAAAGTGCCTGTCTTACTTCTTCTCTCGTAGGTTCTCTATCCAGGATTGAATTCATCTCGGGTGTAACCAGTTTTTCGAGCCCTACCATTACATCCTTTTAGGGAATATTTCAAGCATTACCACTAGCTTGAACCCCACTGTGATCATACACTAAAGTACGGTGGCGTCCAAAGGGAAAGAAGATACAGTAAAAGAGTCGCCAACAAGTTTTAGGAACTTGTAAACCGTTCACGAGGTGAAGGTTACACCCCTTAACGATCCAGGAGATCGTTAACTCCAATAGGTCTGGAACCATGACTGGTAGTTCGGGGATGAAGGTACAAATCCAACCGAAAAGAGATTGAACCTGCCCTAATAATAGGCCTCTACTTTATTCTGATCGTATTCATGTGCGCTTTCTGACTAACATGCAATCAATAGGTTTACCCTAAACCTGTTTAATCTTTGTTGGTTGAATATTAATGCACAAATAAATCTATTATTGGCGATCACTTTAAATATAATCATATTAACCCTAAACAAGATTATTAATTATCTTATTAAGCGTGGTTACAAGTACAAATTCCCTTCAAACATGCATAAAAAGCGTGATAAAGCAATAACAATAAATAAATATATCAAGCAACATAATAATAATCATAATAATAAATCATAATAATTAAAAAAATAATCATAATCATAATAATCATGTTAAAGCATAATAATAGCAAGATCCTAGGCATGATACTAACAAGATTAATAACAAACCCTAGCATGTCACTAAGCAATAAAAATCAGAGCTTTAACCCTAACATGATACTAATGACAGGGTAAAGTCGTATCCCCAAATCAAAAGTAATTCCTAAATCCTCTAACTAATGTAGATAGGGAAGTAGGGTCGAATCCTCAGAGAAACGGATCTTTCTATTCCTAATTAACTAATATAATTTAGATTATGAGGTAACCAATATTTATATTTGAATAATGAACTAACTACGGAGATCAAGAATAAGGAGAAAAACAACAATAAGAAGGCCTAGGGTCACAGGTTCACCAATAATTAATATTCCGGGATAAGACATAATAAGTAATAATTAACATTGCACAAATAACATGATTAACAGGCTCTCGCAATTTATTAATCAACATAGATCTAACAGGCTCTCGCAATTTACTAGATCTAAGTTCCTATTAAAAATAACCTTTAATATTAAATTAACATCTGCTCGATTCATCAATTCAATATTGCTAAACATTCACAATCAAATTACATCTGCTCGATTCATAATTTAATTGCAAAGAATTAAAACAATTCAATAAGAAATTATCATGCAATACATACCAATAATCAATAATAACAAATTATCCCTTCATATTAATTATGGATCCCCATAAACCCTAGAATGAAACTACTCACACATAATTAAATCTAAACTAATCAAAGCAATAAAGCAAGACATGATTAAAGGAATAAAATAAACAACTAAGATTAAGAGAAGATAAATCGTTACCAAAATAAATCTGGAATTAAGAGTAGATTAAGAACAAAGGTTTAAGAGAAAGAAAATCTAAGAAAACAATTAAGAGAGTAAAGTAAGAGTAAAGAAAAAAAGAGAGAGAGAGAGAGAGAGCGTAAAAATGTATTACGGAGGAGTATTTATACTCCGCACAAATCCTAAACAAAAACAAACTAAAACGACGCTAATCGTCTCCGATCGGGCGCGCCTTTTTGTTCTTCAATACCAATCTCGTGCCCAGCCGGGCGCGTCACCGGGCGCCAACCTTAGTTTCTCCCGCCCGACCAGGTGCGCCTCCGGGCGCCACCCTCTTTGGTCGGGCGGCTCACTTGGGCCACTATTTGGACTACGATTGGCTCCAATTCTTCGGGCCAATCTGGGTTTCCTATTCTAGTCTTGAATACTCAGTCCAAATGCCCCGGTATCACCTATACCGAGCCCTTAATCACCGGTTCGATGGCTCTAACCGGCACTGGGCAATAAAATCTGGTCGTGTTTCTCCAATGCTCGTGATTGCTCCAAAATATCCTGGGAAAATACTCCAAAAGTGTAATTCCCAGCAAAAGTCAACCAAATCTACGAAAATACTAGAAAGCACCAATTAGTAATAAAAGTGGCTCTAAAGAGCCAAAAAAACTACTAATTACGACCAAGGGACGGGGTAAAATACTATATAAAATAGACACATCAAACTCCCCCAAGCCAAACCTTTGCTTGTCCATAAGCAAAGATCTCATCAATGAATCAATAAATATGCTTCACCCTAAACCTGGGCACGGGCCGGGTTGGCCCGCGTGCCGCCCGGCACGGCCCGAATTCAAGCACGACACGGCACGAAGTTCAACTCCCGTGCCACGGGTCGTGCCACGGACAGGGTTGAGAATTCCCAGGCACGGCCCGGCACGAGCACGGGCATGGCCCGTCGTGCCGGCCCGCAGGCACGGCCCGCGGGCCAACGGTAATGTTACCGTTTATTCTAGCTCCTTAATAAGCCAAAAAACGGCTAAAAACGGCTAGTTTTTTGCCAATTTGCTCCCCAAAAATTCTATAAATACTCACCTCCATTTCATTCTCAAATCACAAAATCACAATCTCTTCTTCTTATCTCTTATATTCTCTAAATCTCTAATAATCCTTATTTTCTTAAATTCTCTAATTATTCTCTTACATTCTCTAATTATTTTCCTAATATCGGAAAAAATTAAAAAGTTCGTAATCGTAATTAGTGGAGCGTTGAAGCACGGTTGTAAGATCTAAACTAATCTTAAATTTATTATTGTTTTATTGTTATTATTAGAATAATCTTGTTTAATTATTATTGTTGTTAATTGTTATTGTTGTTGTTATAATTGTTGTTATTAATTATTATTATTGTTACAATTGTTGTTATTATTTATTTTTGTTGTTATTGTTATTGTTATAGTTGTTGTTATTAATTAATATTATTGATATTTTTATTGTTAAAATTGTTGTTATTAATTATTATTATTATAGTTAACCACTTTTTATTAAAAAATTAATTGTTAATTATGGCATCGAACAACCCATCATCTAGGTCTAGGGGGAAAGGCCGACTTATCCGCAGTAGTAGTTCTAGGGAACCACCAAATACAACGAGCCCCCAAATTACGAGTCAAACCAATGACCCCATTTACTTCCCCCCGGGCTATGAGCTATATAATACGTCGGGATTTCCAGCACCACCACTAAACCAATTTCCACTACCACCATACCAATTTCCACCTAATTATATCGGTGATCAACAAAACTATTGTTCTAGCCAAGGTAGCCAAGAAAGTACCCGAATTTCCTCCGGTTCTACCCCTTCTACTGCCACTCCCACTAGTCCCACTACTAACCATCACACACATCATGAATGGTTAACCGAAACTGAGATGCTACTTTTGAAAAACCGAAGGAGTGAGGTATGGCGTTATTTTGTCCTAAGTAAAGATGGTGAACAATGGGAAAAATGTAAAACATGTAATAGTGTATTCACGGCAGTTACCAAAAACGGGACGGGACACTTATCTAGACACATGAAAGCTTGTGCAAAACCAACTAGTGATCCAACCCAGCCCAAAATTTCCCAATTCCATCCATACGGCTTTACATACAACTATGAGAGGGATAGGGATGAACTAGGAAAAATGATAGTACACGCCGAACAACCTTTTCTTTTCTCGGAAAGTGACGCATTCAACACCTACATTAACAAAGCACTACAACCCCAACATAAAAGAATCTCTAGGAAAACCGTTCGTTCCGCCGCAATGAAAAATTTCCTAGAGTACAAAGTCCAGTTACAAGCCGAATTGAGTAACCTTAACTGTAGAGTATCTTTAACAGCCGATTCTTGGGATAGTGGTTATAAATATCACTATTTATGTGTGACTTTCCATTGGGTAGATGATCAATGGATGTTACAAAAAAGAATAATACATTTCAAAATGCTGGAATACCCACACACCGGCATTAACATTGCTCACCATTTAATGCAAGCAATAGACGAATACAACCTTCGAGATAAAATGATGTCTATGACTTTTGCTAATGCAACCTCTATGACATACACAGCTAATCTTATCAAACAAAACTTAACCGATGTACTATTAGACGGTGAAGCTCTTCATACTAGATGTGTTTGCCATGTACTTAACTTATGTGTACAGGATGGAGTTCGGGCAATTGGCCCATACTACAGCAAAATCAGAGATGCTATTATGTCTATTAATAGCTCTAACATGAGATACCAAGAATGGAAGAGTTTTCTAAAACAACAAAAGATAAGGGTAATAAAAATTAGAACCGATTGCCCAACTAGGTGGAATTCCACCTATGACATGTTAACAAAGGCAATTGAGTACAAGGGCCCGTTAACATTATTTTACAACCAAAAATTTCCACAAAATGCTTTGTATGATGATGATTGGAATAACTGTGAAAGATATATGCAATTTTTACAGTTATTATATAACATGACGTATTGTTTTTCTACATTTTACAATCCTTGTGCTCAAAACTTTCTTTCTAATGCACGCTTACTCGCCCAACTTTTCGCTGATCATCGCCATCAAAGTGATTATGATCAGTATCTTCCAGCAATGGAAAAAAGTGGCGTAAATATTATAGTGAGATTCCTTTGATTTATATTTTTGCTTCCATATTAGATCCTAGGCAAAAGTATGAAAACACATTTATGTTAGTTGACATTTACTTTCAATGCATGTTTCTTGACGATGATGTAGAAAACTATAAGACTAATGTGAAAGATCAGTTTTTTGCTTTATATAGAGTCTATGAAGCCAAATATGGCATCGTTCCTCGCTCAGGGCCTTCCCAACCATCCAAAAACGTAAGTAAGAAGGCCAAACATTTATTTTCACAAGCTACTAACTTGATTTCAAGGTTTTCAGGTGATTCATCAATCAGGAGAACGCAAAGCGACGTCTCGGAGTTGCAGATGTACCTGAGTTACGACTTCACCAAAGGCATGGACGACGATGAGATAAACAGCCTCGACCTCCTTGCATGGTGGAAACAACAAAGCTCGAAGCATCCAACTTTGGCGGCAATGGCACGAGACATTCTTGCTATCCAAGTTTCCTCCGTCGCCTCCGAACGAGCTTTCAGCGCATCCGGAAGGGTTTTAGACGATAGAAGAACAAGTCTAAAACCCGAAACACTAGAAATGTGCGTGTGTTTCAAAGATTGGTTGGATGCGGAAAATCGCTCACAAGACCGTTCTTACGACCACAACGACAACGTAGAAGGAACCTCCGCTTCCGGTTCGGGTTCGGCTAGTTCCCAATCTATGCAACTAGCCGATGACCTTGAAGGCGAAGGCGAAGACGAAGACGGAGACGAAGACGAGCAAGAAGAAGGAGAAGAAGAATAGACAATTATTGTATATTGTACGATTTTAAAAATATCAATTTTATCATTTTCCAATTTTTGTTTAATACCATCATTGTATGTTTTTTATCATTGTTATCATTGTACAATTTTCTCAACTCAAGTAATAATAATATAAAGTACGCATTATTCACGTCCAAAGTCCAATTTGCCTTTTTTCCCCGTTTTGTTACAATTTGTAAATTCATATTAAAAAAAATAAAATTATACCAATTACTAATAAATCATAAACATTAAATTTTAAAGTAATAGTATAAAGTAAATATATAAATATAAATATTGAATATACAAATTATAAAACATAAATATTCAACTTATAATTATAAAATTCATAACTTAATAACTTATAACTTATAAGTTATAAACTTATAAGTTATAACCTTATAAAACTTATAATTATAATTTTATAACTTATATATATTATAAACTTATTAATTTATAATGTTGTCATAAAAAAAAAAAAAAAAATTATTTGAAAACTGCACCAGCCCGCAGGCCGGCACGGCACGAGCCCGCCAGGCACGAGGGCCGTGCCGTGCCGTGGGCTGGCCTGTGAAAATGGCCGGCACGGCACGGCACGAAATCCTGGGCCCGCCGGCTCGACGGGCACGGCACGAACCAGCCCGTGGCCCGCCAGGCACGGCCCGTGGCGGCCCGGCCCGGCACGGTGCCCAGGTATACTTCACCCCAAAAAGTAAAAATCAAGTACAAACGATTTAGGGTAAATCAAATAAACATGCTTCAAAATCAACCAATCAAATCCATCTAATTACCAATCTTCCATAACAATTGTCAAACAGAGCAAACCACAAGAGCATATAGAATTCAAGACTAGTGCTCACGCACTCAACTCTCATTTTTGTGGCGAGTAAAAGATGTACTCGATCGCTCTCCATCCAACCCCTTTATGTGAACAATGCCCTCCCAACTCACATTCTCGTGTGTATAAAACAATGATCGCTCAATCTTACTAGTCGACTCAAAATATGCCAAATCATAACTTGCATTGATAAACAACACTTTCACATTCATACAATTCTATGCACAAAGGTCGGAAGGTCTTTAAAGCTTGTAATGTAAGGCTAGGGTGAAGGGTAGGAATCATTTGGGAACAAGTGAGAGAAAAGCTATGCTTAAGGGAGCAAATCCTATCAAAACCCATGATCAAAATAAATAATGATCAACATCTCCTACATAGCCAACTCTAACATCAACCAAATATACTCCAATCATAATAAATAATCCCAACTGTTACATATCACACATAAAAATATAATAATGAAGAAGTGGAGTGAATAAACAAATTCTATTTCCAAACTTGAATTTTTCATTGAAGTCCTTATTTTTTTCTCTTCTTTTCAATCAACCTCCAACTATAACATTTGAACAATTAACAATTTTTTCTTTTTTTTTTCTTTTGAAGTTCTTATTTTTCACGTTTTTTTTTCTTGAACTTCTCTTTTTTTTTCATATCATCATGCTTTATTTTTTTTCAAGAAAATATAACTCTCAAACTCATCAAAAATAAACATGATCAACAACAAAACAACTTCTTAAAAACCCACCCAAGCTGTGCAAATAATAAGCACACTACGAGCTCCCTCACCTCACTCACTAATAGCTCCCCCCCTAGCCAAGCTTGGGACTAGTAACCAATGGGGAAATTTGGCTTGTAATGTGGCTAATAAAACAAAAAAAAAAAAGTCAAGGCAACAACATGGGTAGCAAGAAGGGAACAAATGTATCTACAATCATATGGAGGCTACCTAAAAGAACAAATGCCTTCGTCCTCCACAATGTGCATAATAATGAATCATATAAATATTACTAATAGTTGCAAACCAATACTCAAATTCATTGACATACCAGGAACTATGGAACTATCACACATTCCTAACCAAATCAATTAGTCAAGCACTATATTCACAAGTAGTTGGACAAAATTGACGCATGTTAAGGTTTCAAGGAAATCAAACATCAAGTCATGATCAACTAATCCACAATGCTTATCATCAAATACCAAGAATCAAAATAATTTTCTCAAGTAAGGGACACAGAGAAGCATAATTTACAATTCATTGGAACGTATTTTTGGAAATTTTTATTTTTCAATTTTTTTTGTATTTTTCATATATAAGAAAGCAATAAAACTAAACTAGAAAGTAATAAATCTAACCTAAGAAAACACACCAAAAATAAAAGAAAAGAGAAAAAGAAATATACCAAATCCAAAATCTCCCCCAAGCCAGTATCAGACAATGTCCTCATTGGCTCGGGAACTAGCCCAGCATATCTAGTCCTGATCATCCTCATCCATCGAGCCGAAACCTGCACCACCACTGCCACCTGCACCACCTCCACCAGAAGAGCTACCACCAAAATAATCAGCATGAAAACTCCCTCCCCCCCCCCTCCCGCCGGTCCCCCGAAAGGAATGTCCTGGCCATACCCATGGAAGGAAGAATAGTCAGTGTAAATACCATGGGCAGTGGGATCCCTATCGTATCCCTAGGGTGGAGGCTGAAACCAGTCAAGGTGAATAGCGTCATCGGGAATGTTGCCCCGACGAGCATAATCATCGTACATAGGGTAGAGAGCTCTACCCTGGTTCCTCTCTAGGTACCCTAACTTATGGTCTATGGAGCCTACCATCCTCCTAAGGTCAGTGTGGGAATGCTCGATACGTCCTAAGGTCTGACCTATACTCTGAAGGTCCCAAACTGGGTCAGAGTCAACATGAGGGATGGAGTGAGACATGCGAGGTGGAGAGAAAGCCACCTCGGGCTAAGGCTGGGGTGGTGGAACTGGTGGGGCGGTGCTTGCCCCCTAGCGTTGGCAACTAACACATCATATGTGTAGGATGGTTGCCCTGGGGGAAAGGCGGTCAAGTCAGGACTGGGTAGGGGAAAGATGGGCAAAGGTTGCTCGCTCCCATTCTTAATACACCAAAAGGGTGTCTGCTCGCTATCCGGTCGTACCCACCCCAACTCCTCAAAATACCTAGCAGTCATATAGGTATCTGGTCCACAGTTTGTCAGTTGGTGGGGTCCATCCACTACAAAACCGGTCTTTTTCACTACTATTCGAGTGATAAGGCCTCCTAAACGGATGGGGGTGCGAGATGTGGTGCTGGCCGTGGCATGCCTACTCAGATGGTGAATAATAAACCTACCTATGTTCAATTTCCCGTACCCATACACATAGTGTCCTATGACAGCTAGTTCGTTAGATTGGGCATTATGGGGCTTGTTCCTACCTAAAAAACACAAACCCGCGAATCTTTGCCAGATTTTTGGGACAGGGTGGTGAATAGGTTTGGTACTATCATGTTGGGGGTCGGGAGTAGGCAAACCAGTCAAAGCATGAGATATGTCACCCATTTTATAGTCCGCATGCCATTGGTGAGGTAATTCAGAATTTAATGCAAATAATTTACAAAATTCTACATAAGTTAAATTAATATTCCTATTGTTCAACCTAAAAATTAAATTCGGCCCATTTCTACTACTAACAACTTGTAAAGAAGACAAAAATTCACAAGTAAGTTCTCGGAATGTAGGATAGTGCATATCAACAAATTTTCTCATGCCAATGTCATTTAAAAATCGTTTTACAAAATCATACAAACCAAATGATTCTAGAGTAGGGCGGTGTAACCACCGAGAAGGAATTACCTCACGCCCGATTAAGTGTTCTACCCGCTCCTTTTGCTCTCGGCTAGCAATACGGATCGTCGGCCAGTACGGAAGTTGCAAATCCGGGTCGTATTCCTCCCTCGAACTGGAGCTCCTACCGAAAATGGACCGAGCCCTCTTTGAAGCCATGGTAGAAAATGGGTATGAAAATTTATTTGAATAAAATCTGAAAATTTTTAATGGAAGTGTAGAGGATGAAGAGGGGATTACAAATATGTAAAAAGTTTTGAATTTGGTTGAGGAATGAAGGGGAAATCTTAGAGAGAAGGTAGAGAGAATTTGAGTTTTAGAGAGAGAAAGTAATGGAGGAAAGAAGAAATGAAGGAAGAAAGAAGAAGAGGACGCACACACCCCTCGAGCCCGGTTGGGCGATCTGGAATTTTTATTTTCGGAGGTTCTCGCGCCCGGTCGAGCGCCTTTCGCCCAATCGGGCGATCTGATGCTCGTATTGCCTTCAACTCTCGCGCTCGGTCGGGCGCCTTTTGCCCAGTCGGGCGATCTGTCGCTCCAAATTTCGCCTCTTCTCGCGCCCGGTCGGGCGAGGCTTTCCCGATCGGGCGGACAAAGTAGTCCGTATACGACAAATTTCACGCTCGGTCGGGCGCCCATCGCCCGGTCGGGAGAAAATACTTAATTTTTAAAACTAGCTCTCGCGCCCGGTCGGGCGGCATTCGCCCAATCGGGCCCGAGGCTAATTATCAGCTTCCGTATTTTCTTATTTTCTTCAAAATTTGGCTAACTCTTTTCCTTCAAACCTGTATAAACACTCATAAAAACTCATTAAATTCCCTCATCTTTCTTCTCATAAGAAAAAGGAAAGAAAAACTAGTCTAAAAGGCATTAAAATACGGGTTGCCTCCCGCAAAGCGCTGGTTTATCTAGGTCCCGCACGACCTTCTTACCAAGTACAAAAACTAAGACCCTTGGCCTAACGCTTAATCGGGTGGTTTCTCACCCGGTCTAGCGGTGTTTCGGCTGCAACGCGACTTCTTGACATGCCCTGTGGGACGCCAATTTACTTTGTCTGGTGGATCCTCCTTGACTTGGACTGGGAGGTCTTCAATGCTACGCACTAAAGATCCTTCTTTGATCGAGGATTGCTTCAAATTTTCATTGCATTCAACACTTGCAACTCGATCTGGCGGAATACTTACCGTAGGCTCAATTTGTACAACTTGCTTGATCGGTTCCACCTTTTCATCCTCGAAACCAAGACCAAAAGTGTAAAGTGCTCTTTATATTGCATCAACTTCCTTCTGCCATTTGTCTATCTCATCTGAAAGGGATGCAACACAAGATACCGCCTCCAAGGGGTCTTTTTCAAGAGCTTGGGGCTTGTTAGAATAATTCTCAACCACATTCACACTAAAACATTTCTCCTCAGTCATGGAGCTTTTAGGGATATTATTAAGATTGAAAATAACTTTATCATCCCCTACTGAAAGTGTTAACTTACCACTTCTCACATCTATGATTGCTCCTGCACTGTAAAGGAATGGTCTACCTAAGATAATTGGGGTTTGCATATCCTCAGCCATATCAAGAACAACAAAATCAACAGGTATATAAAATTTACCTACTCTAACGGGGACATCCTCTAAAACACCTAAGGGGTATTTGAAAGAACGGCCAGCCATTTGTAGAGTAATATTAGTAGATTTTAATTTACCCATATTCAACTTGGAACACACAGATAATGGCATAACACTAATGCTAGCACCCAAATCACACAAAGCATTATCAATCATTAGATTGCCTATATGACAAGGGATAGAAAAACTACCCGGATCTTTTAATTTAGGTGGAGACTTATTTTGAAGTACGACACTTCACTCTGCAGTGAAAGCTACTGTCTCTACCTCACTAATAAACCTTTTCCTTGTCAGTATTTCTTTCATAAATTTTGCATACGAAGGAATTTGTGTGATTAATTCAGTGAAGGGAACTGTTACCTTCAAATCTTTTACCATCTCTAGGAACTTACCAAACTGCTTATCCAAATTTGTCTTCAAGTGGCGATTGGGGAATGGAAGTTTGATAATTGGCTTTGTAGCATTATTGCTCTTGTCTGGAGTAGCCACCTTCTATGGAGTCGTACCCTGCAATGTATAATTTGATATGTTAGTACTATCCTTTAGCCCTGCAGGGCTATTAACTACATTGTTTGGTTTAACGGAATCAAGATTAGCATTATTTAATAAATCAGGTTCAGCAACTCTGGGCATAGGGGGCCCTTCATAGTTTGAACCACTCCTTAGATTAATTGCATATGCTTGATCCGTAGGCCTGGTGGGCTGTGCCGGCAGAGCTCCCTGTTGGCGGGCTTGTAGAGTAGCGTAAAGTTGCGCAATTTGATTATCTACAATTTTATTGTGCGCTAGAATTTGATCAATTGTCGCATCTCTACTCTCCATGTGCTTTTTCATATTAACCAACATCGCTCTAATTTCCACCAGAGAAGGGTCGGAAGATGAGGAGGGTTGTTGTGGTTGGTTAATCTGGCTAGCATTGGGATGGTAATATTTCTGCTGCTGTTGTTGTGGCGCCTGTGGTTCTTGTGGTGGTGGATTTTGAACATTAGTACTCCGGTAGGAAAGGTACGGATGATTTTGATACCCAGGATTGTAGGTGTTGGAGTATGGGTTATTCTGCCTATAAGCTTGAAAGGCATTAACTTGCTCCACGGAACTCCTGCAATCTTGTTCCCAATGACCTAGAATTCCACAATTTTCACAGAAAGCCTCATTAGAATTATTATTAATCGCAGAAACATTAGCTACATTAGCAGTGCTCAGATTATCTAATTTTTGGCAGATAGAGGTCAGCTGAGCTTTTAAAAAGGATACAGAATACACACTGTGTTTCCCCTTGTTAGCAAATCCTCTAAGATTCCCATATTGGAAATTATGTCTCGCCATATCTTCAATAACCTGACCTACATCATCAACATTAAGATTCATAAATCTCCCACTAGCTGCAGAATCTAAAATTATTCTAGAAGAATTTCCAAGGCCATTATGAAAGGCTTGGATTAACTGTCATTGTGCTAAATTATGGTGGGGGCATTCTCTTTGTAGATCCTTGAACCTCTCCCAAGCCTCATATAAAGATTCATCGGCTTCTTGGGCAAAGTTCTGAATCGCACCCCGTAATACGGATGTTCTCTCTGCAGGATAATATTTGTTATAGAAATTCAAAACAAGAGTTTCCCAGTCAGTTATACCAAGTGCAGTTCTATTTAAGCCATTAAACCACAATTTAGGTTTTCCAGTTAAAGAAAAGGGAAAGAGAATCTCCCTGATTTGGTCTTGAGTGACCCCGGCTTGCCTGATGGTATTACAATATTGACAATAGTCGGCAATGTGAAGATTTGGGTCTTCACCCTTGGCTCCACTGAATTTCTTCCTCTCTATCATCGTTATAAATTGAGGTTTAATTTTGAATTGAACCCCATCAAGAGCCGGAGTGGGAGTAAGATGTGGAAAATCTAAAAGCTTTGGTTGTGAATAATCACTAAGCTTCTTTGGAACCGCCATCTCTGATTCTGTGTCTGATGATGTCTCTGAATCACTAGAACCAGTTGGAGGATCGCGGTGATTATTATTATTATCACCAGAATCCGCCAGGATTTGCTTGTAGAGATTTTTCTGTCTGTGAAAGGATCGCTCGATCTCAGGATCGAATGGGATGTACCCTGATCTGGAACACCTGGGCATAAACAAAAAACTAGAAGCAAATATGAGATTTGCCTCAGAGAACTAATGTTCTTTGAGACAAAAAGAAAATAACCTAGGCTACAAAAATAATCAGAAATAAAAATAAAACCGTTTCCTTGGAAACGTCGCCAAATTTTGACAGGGTAAAGTCGTATCCCCAAATCAAAAGTAATTCCTAAATCCTCTAACTAATGTAGATAGGAAAGTAGGGTCGAATCCTCAGAGAAACAGATTTTTCTATTCCTAATTAACTAATATAATCTAGATTATGAGGTAACCAATATTCATATTTGAATAATGAACTAACTACGGAGATCAAGAATAAGGAGAAAAACAATAATAAGAAGGCCTAGGGTCACAGGTTCACCAATAATTAATATTCCGGGATAAGACATAATAATTAATAATTAACATTGCACAAATAACATGATTAACAGGCTCTCGCAATTTATTAATCAACATAGATCTAACAGGCTATCGCAATTTACTAGATCTAAGTTCCTATTAAAAATAGCCTTTAATATTAAATTAACATCTGCTCGATTCATCAATTCAATATTGCTAAACATTCACAATCAAATTACATCTGCTCGATTCATAATCTAATTGCAAAGAATTAAAACAATTCAATAAGAAATTATCATGCAATACATACCAATAATCAATAATAACAAATTATCCCTTCATATTAATTATAGATCCCCATAAACCCTTGAATGAAACTACTCACACATAATTAAATCTAAACTAATCAAAGCAATAAAGCAAGACATGATTAAAGGAATAAAATAAACAACTAAGATTAAAAGAAGAGAAATCGTTACCAAAATAAATATGGAATTAAGAGTAGATTAAGAACAAAGGTTTAAGAGAAAGAAAATCTAAGAAAACAATTAAGAGAGTAAAGTAAGAGTAAAGAAAAAGAGAGAGAGAGAGCGTAAAAACGTATTACGGAGGAGTATTTATACTCCATACAAATCCTAAACTAAAACAAACTAAAACGACGCTAATCACCGGGCGCCAACCTTAGCTTCTCCCGCCCGACCGGGCGCGCCTCCGGGCGCCACCCTCTTTGGCCGGGCGGCTCACTTGGGCCACTATTTGGACTATGATTGGCTCCAATTCTTCGGCCAATCTGGGTTTCCTCTTCCGGTCTTGAATACTCGGTCCAAATGCCCCGGTATCACCTATAACGAGCCCTTAATCACCGGTTCGATGGCTCTAACCGGCCCTGGGCTATAAAATCTGGTCGTGTTTCTCCAATGCTCGTGATTGCTCCAAAATATCCCGGGAAAATACTCCAAAAGTGTAATTCCCTGCAAAAGTCAACCAAATCTATGAAAACACTAGAAAACACCAATTAGTAATAAAAGTGGCTCTAAAGAGCCACAAACACTACTAATTACGACCAAGGGACGGGGGTAAAATACTATATAAAATAGACACGTCAACTAACATGAATATTAGGAAGGAATATAAGAAGCATCGCATGAATCACACTTGTCATATTTGATATTAGAAATTATAGTTGTTATCCTAAACATGATACTAGGAAGATCAAAACATCCTAAACATGATACTAGGAATCAAAATAATAACCTAAACATGATTTCTAAATCATAATATCAATAAATCAATTAAAGCACTTACTTGGATGCTTCGTACCTCTTTCTAGTAACAAAATACACGCGTTAGTAACTTCAAGGAAAATATTAAATAAACAATTAAACTAAATAATTGAAATAAAGATTTAAGAAAGTTTAGACTAGATTTGGGACCAAACCCTCAGAAATTAAAATCTTTTATGTCTAGGGCGAAGGCAACTTCGAACTTGGCGAGGTGTGTCTAGATCTTGTGAATGCGGAATTTTGTATGCAAAAGCTAGTTTAGAAAAGAGAGAGAAGATATCAAGAAATTCTTGATGAGAGTTGGTGAAAGAGAGAATTAGAGAATAAGAATTGATGATTGAAAACGGAGGTTTTAAAAGGCTATTTATAGAGAAAATCAGTCGGATGGATAAAAAAAACAAATCAGAGTTTTGAAAAGAATAAAACGAATTAGCGTCAGACGCCAGGCATTAGCGCCAGGCACTAAGGTTAGCGTCAAACACTAAGGCTAGCGCCAGGCACTAATCCTTTTGTCAGACGCTAGTCAACAGTTCCACGCGTTTTCTTAATTTGATAAAATTTAGCTGTATAGAAGGGCAAAATCGTATTTTCCTTAAAAAAACTTCTTTTATTCTGATTAAAATTCTAAAAAGTTAACTAAAGTCAATTTATCAATGCTAATTAAATTAGGAATGAAAAGAACCTTCTAGAAGAATCTAGAAGACTATAATCAATTCTAATCGCATTAGGAATGATAAATCAATATTAGGCCTCCTCTAGATGTGGGCCGCATATAAAGATCAAACAGGGCCCAGTTTAGTTATTTGGCCATAACTTCCTCATTATTCATCGGAATTGGGCTTATAATAAGTCGTTGGAAAACTCTTTTCGAACCTGACCCAACTACATTATTATTGGACCCTTGCCATGGAACAAACCAAATTGGATTGACTGTTTTCTTAAAATAGGTTTTCAAAAACAAAGAGAAAGAAAGAAATAAAAATTACTCGCAACACTAGACTTTCCACACTTTCACTTCATTCGATTTATGATTCGACGCAAAAGGTACTCATCACTGGGTTTGGTTTTGGGGAGACACAAATGGGTGTCTACAATCCTGAAATCTAGTTGGTGAACTCGTAGCAAAGAGCTTTGCAAGTTATGCGGCAATCAGCTTTTCAATGTCAACCTTTTTATTTTTCCACACACCATTATCATCAAACAAACCAGTGATTCTATTATTATTTTTTTTTACATTTTATTTTTTTTTTTTTTTTTTTTTTGCCAAAATTCTATACTAAACTTCTTCAATTCCTCCATAAGTAAATTATCTTTTCAATTCTTCAATCTTCTACGTTCTATTATTATTTTTTGTACATTTTATTTTTTCCTTTTTTTTTTTAGCCAAATTCTATACTAAACTTCTTCAACTCTTCCATAAGTGAATTATCTCTGCAATCTTCTACATGTATTTAATTAGATAATTTTGTCTAATTGTTAATTTTAATGTGAGTGGTTGATAGTTAACAAGTGAATTCACACTGATTTTATACATAAGAAAATAAATTGCCAATAATTTTAACAAGTAAGCTATTATTGACATTTTTTTAATATGAAAACTCATAAATTGCGATTCAGGAAAAAAAATTGTTATAATAATAAGCCATATACAGTATTTAAACTATTTATATATTGATTCAACCGTCGGCCCCCCTATCTTAAAAATCCTGGCTACGCCCCTGATGATATCCTCTATAATTAAGTTGGATGATGTCATCCATTGTCCATATGATATCTTGTATTAGTTCCATGATATCCTCTATTAGTTCAATGATATCTTCTATTATGTAGGTTCCATGATATTATCTATAGTTTGGATTATATCCTCTACTGGTTCTATGATATCATCTATAAGCTGGATGATATCATCTATTACCTAAATGATATCATTTATAGGCTGGATGATATATATCCTCTAATGGCTATATGATATCATTGTAGGCTGGATGATATCCTCTATTAGTTTGTTGGATGATATCCACCTAATAGAGGATATCATCCAGCCAATAAAGAATATCACCCAGTTAGTAGAGGATATCATTCAGCCAATAGAGGATATCATCCACCTAATAGAGGATATCATCTAGCTAGTAGAATTATCATCCTGTAAATAAAAGGATATCATATAGCCAATAAAAGATAGGAAATTTTGTAATTCTTAATCCCAACTTTACGCCATTTACTTTCATTAATCTCAACTATTGATTATTCCTGAATAATCCCAACTTTAGGGGGTATTGACTTTTATCAGGCCTTACTGGTTACCAAACCTGTAATAGCAAGTCATTTGCCACGGTTCAACGTTTTATAGGTTAAAAAAATTAAAAGAAAAAAAAGGAAAAAAAATCAGAACAAACCCAGCCAAATACCCCTCTACCACCGATCTGCCACGGTGCCACTCAAGCTTTGACGCCAGATGGCTGCTCTCCCCCCCCCCCCCCCCCGTTCATCGATTTCCCCTAGAGTTGGTGCCACAAACCACCTCCCACCGCCCTCCTCTCTTTTTCCAACTCTCCCCCACAATCAAAACACCCTAAAACCACCTTACTCCACTCGCTAAAACCACCTCACTCCGCTCCCTCCACTATTGATCACATACGAAAATTCTCAGCGACCAAAATGCGACTATGATAACAAAACGCAGACAATCCTCACAAGCCTGAAGAGCAGTAAATCCCTTAGGGATTTTGACGGCGTAACCATCATTGAAGACTTCAATGGCGTCATCAGGGTTAGGGAAATGAACACGAATGTTGTTGACGGGAGGACGAGGTGCTGGACGGACGAGGAGGATCTGGGGTGGTTTCAGCGACGGCGGAAGCAGTGTTGTTGAATTCAAAGGTGAAGAGAAATTGGATGGGGGAACTTGGTGGTTGCGGGTTGGGAGGGGTTTACTTGGTAGTTGCGGGTTGGGAGGGGTTTCGGGTTCTTGGGTAAAGGTTCGGGTTGGGTGGTTCATGAGGATGAGGTAGGTCGCTGGCTAAGAGAGGTGGTGTCGGTTCTGGTGGCTGTGTTTACGGACTGGGAGGGAGGGAGGAGTTTTCAGATTTTTTTTTTTTGTTAAAAGATTTTTATTATTGTGACCATATAAAAGCTGACATGTGGCAATATGAAAAAAAAACAAAAAAAGAGTTTACCTTTTCTTCAAGTCACCGGTAATTTGGACCTAATAAAAAAAAACACCCCATAAAGTTGGGATTATTCAGGAATAATCGATAGTTGGGATTTATGAAAGTAAATGGCTCAAAGTTGGGATTAATAATTACAAATTTTCCTAAAAGATATCATCCAGTTAGTAGAGGATATCATCTAGTCAATAGAGAATATTATTCCGCTAATTGAGGATATCAAACATCCGCATTTTGTCAGTTCGGACTTACGAAACATTTCGCCAGTCACTGACACAATACCTTCTTTTTTCTTGTTTTCGTCCTATTTTCTCCATTTATAATTATTCGGTGAAAAGATTATAAACTAACGAACATACTACCAGTCTACCAGATTATATATGACAAGATGACATGTTATGTTATAAATTGATTAAAGAGTTTCATGTGGCATATAGATATATTTATAAGCATATTATTATCAACCTAATATTAATTTTTTTTGACACATTACAAATATAATCTACTTTACATTGGTTTGGTTAACTAATTAAAGGTCTTTTCTGTTGATCTTATTTTCACTTATTTCAGGTGTAAGACGGGAATGTTGTCTTCAGCTTAAGTTCAGTTCAGCTCAGTTCAGTTCAATTCCTAATATCATCCTCTCATAAAATATTCATTTCAGTTCAGTTAAGCTCCAATTAGTTGAGTTCAGTTTAGTTCAGTTCAGTAAATCAGAACATGCCCTAAGTCAAGATGAGTTCAGTTCTGAAAAAATAAGTTCTGATAAGGATTACCCAAGTACAATTTATAACTAAAATAAGTTTTAAGAAGGGACTGTTCTCTCCAGCTTAAGTTCTGTTCTGTTCAGTTCAGTTCAGTTCCTAATGCCCTCCTCTAATAAAATATTTTGTTCAGTTCAATTCAGTTTAGCTCAGTTAAATAAATCAGAACAAGGCCGAAGTTCAAGTAAGTTAAAATAAGTTCAGATAAGTGAAAATTGGGTGAATAAAACCATACGCATTACTTCTATGCATGGTTCCATCCTTTCTTTTTTGTGCCTATCTCACTTGCATTGCGTACAATTAAAAGTACTCCCTCCGTTTTTAAATACTTGCTCCACTTTCTTTTGTTGCCGTTTTAAATACTTGCTACATTTCCTTATTTGGAAAGCTTTTATAATATTTAATTTATTTTTCTCAACTAGTGAGGCCTAATTTTATTACTTTTAGATTCTCTCCTCCAATTTACTTTTCACTTACCCCATTATCTCCTTCCTTTATTACTTTCTCTAATTTCTCCTAAAACTCTGTGTATGGAGAAATGGAGCAAGTATTTAAAAACGGAGGGATTACTCTTTAATCTTGTGT
The DNA here is from genome assembly GCF_001683475.1 of Chenopodium quinoa. Classification (NCBI taxonomy): domain Eukaryota; kingdom Viridiplantae; phylum Streptophyta; class Magnoliopsida; order Caryophyllales; family Amaranthaceae; genus Chenopodium; species Chenopodium quinoa. The sequence continues at coordinate 421,904 of NW_018745151.1, read as the reverse complement.
TGATAGAGATTATGAAATATTGATATTAAGATGTATACTACACATTGTAATGAATCTGACAAGTTTCATGTAATAAATTATGTCTTTATTTATAAGTACTATTAGAATGCGATAAAGTATCTTAATTTGACTTAGAGGAGTAGAGGTGATATAAAATACCAGTCAAGTTGAGCTAAAGTATAAAAATCCATACCCAAAATCCACATAATATAAATATATAATCGAGCTTGTTGTGCTAAAATAAAGCGGATTTTTTGGGGACAAACTCGAACTTTAGTAAAAAAAAGTTAAAAAAATTACTAAAACAACTTAAACAACAATTTTTTTTTTCATGTAAAAATAATTTCAGTTAGTAAAAATAAGTTCACCTAAGTAAAATTAAGTTCAATTCAGTTAAAATAATTTCTATTCAATAAAAATAATTTCAGCTCATTAAAATTTAGTTTTCTTAAAGAAGAATTATAATAGAAAATCAGTAAAAATAATTTCAGTTTAGCAAAAATAATTTCAGTTCAGTTACATTAATTTAAGTTCAGTAAAAATAATTTAAGTTCAACAAATATAATTTTTGTTTCAGTAAAAATAATTTCATTTCAACAAAAATAATTAATAACGTGGCCTAAATCAATCAAATATAACACACTCATATACAAATTTTTGACAACTTCTCCTCCTCTCATCCTTAAGAGCATCAACACTTGTGGTATAATTTTATACCACGGTGTAAAAACTCATAAAAAACATGCAATTTTTTTACTACATTGGTGGTATTAAACTATACCATTAGATGGAGTTGAGATCCTCTAGAGTTTGAAAATTATAAAGTTGTAGAGTTGTGAGAGTGAGAGTTTTGAATTATTTTTTATTGAACTTTTATTTTTTATTTTGAAATTCATGCAAGATGAATATTAGCCATTGATCTTTTGTGGAGGGTCTAGATTTATTGAACTCTATAGAGTTCAACTCTAGAGGATCCAATATACCATCATATGGTAAACAATTTTTTTGATCCCCGTGAAACATGAACCAACCAGGTTACGTTATGTGACCTGGTTATCATGGATCTTTTATTTACTTTTTTCAATTGCATTTTAAGAAAAAATTATAAAGTAAAAAATTATGAAAAAATTACCATTGTTCATAATTTTTCAAGACCTACACATAAACACTCATATTGATATAGTTTTAAATATTTTTTCAAATTCACTTTTTTACTACATAAATTGCTTATTTTATTTAATTAAATTTACAAACATCAATTAGTTATTTTCAATAATAAAATGAAATATAATTATAATTAAATTAAGTTTATTATTAATACAAATAGGAGAAATAAAGTTTGGTGGTATTGTGGCAAACTTTTTTTATACCATGGGGGGATGATTTTTTAGAGAAAGTATATTGTATTGTAGTATAGATAATGTGGAAGAGTGAGAAAGTGGTAGAGAGAGAGGGATGATATAAATTTTTATACCATGAGTGCAGTGGCGGAGCCAGGAATTTCAAACCGGGGGGACAAATAAACATCATCACTTAGTTTAATATTGGAGCAAAAATATGCTTAAATAGTTAAAGTTTTACAGCTCAAAATATAAAATACGGAGTACTTAGTCAAAAAATCAACATCGTATACCACTTTTCTCCATAAACTATTTGTTTAGGGGTTCATAATTTTTGAAGATTTCAAACAATTAATAATATAGTTATTTAAATGTAGTACTGTCATAATTATCTATTAGGCTATAACAATCGTAATTTGGGGTAAAGCTCATGCAAAACTACAATTACAAAGATTCAAATACGTATATGGAGTAATTGTTAAGAAATGCATTGAAGTAATATTATCTTATAAAGATTTAGGTTTCAAAATCTTATAAAGATTTATTAAAAAACAAATAAAATAAATAAATAAATAAAGGGAACTACAGTTACAATTATTCAAATAAGTAAATGGGGTAATGTTAAGAATTAAATTGAAGTAATACTATCTTATAAAAATTTAGGTTTCAAAATCTTATAAAGATTTATATATATAATAATTTTTTTTAAAAAAAAAAACAAAAACAAAAAAAAAAATAAATAAATAAAGGAAAGAAAAAGCGCACAGGAAGAATCGAACCCAGTTCCTAAGACTACAAGTACAAACTCATGCAACTTACTTTAACCATTGCGCTAACTCCTTTGGTCTATTACATAATGCACAAAATATTGTATTTATACTATTTATTTTTTGGAAGTGGGGGGACAACTGTCCCCCCTTGTCCCACGCTGGCTCCGCCAGTGCATGAGTGATGATGGTTTAACATCGAAAAGGGAAATCACCTAAAGTAGAAAAAAAGTGTAAAACCTCTTTGGATGAATCTAAAACAAAGACATCTTCGATCGAGTAACTCGTCACATTCGCATTATACCACTGACCTCATTAAGCCAAAAACAATTTTGCTACTTCTTTAGGTAATTTAACCTATTTATTTTTATGCTCGTAAAAAAAAAAAAAAAAAAAAAGAAAAAAAGAAAAAAAAGAAAAAAAAAACCTATTTATTTTTATAATTACTCGGATTAATTTGGCATGCGATAAGAGCCATTACCACTTATTGTGTAAGGCCCTATTTGATTCACCTTAATTTTGCTGAACTGAAATTATTTTTACTGAACTGGACTTATTTTTACTGAACTGAACTTAATTTTACTAAAATTAAAATTATTTTTACTGAACTGCAATTATTTTTACTGATTTTCTATTATAATTCTTCTTTAAGAAAACTGCATTTTACTAAACTGAACTTATTTTTACTGAACTGAAATTATTTTTACTGAACCGAAATTAATTTTACTGAACTGAACTTAATTTTACTGAATTGAAATTATTTTTATTTAATATTATTTTTTTAAGATGAAGAGAACGGGCCTAAGTCTTACAATTGGATAATTTTCATTTTTAGCAAGTACAATTGGATAATTTTTTTTTAACTAAGTACAATTGGATAATTCACTCTGCTATAATCATCGAACTTTTTTTTTTGTTTGAATTACTCTATTTGACCTAATTGGTTCGCATGGGAGTAACTTTTAAGTTTTCCACTACTAAATATTAAGATCTCTACACTTTTTCATAATTAATTATTAATAATATACAAGTACTAATTGGCTATTTGTGCAGTGGTAATTGGGAATGCAATTGGCAGGGGGACCACGAGTTTAATCTCCCACAACAATAATTGAGAAAAAACTGAAACTTAATCATTCAGAACTGATTCCAAATCCGGATTAGTCTAAAGAATGAATCGGACAAAAAAAAAATAAAAAAAAAAATAAAAATATAAAAAAATTACACTAAATATACAAGTACTTCACTTTCTATTATTAATTTTTTTGTAAATAAAAATTAATACTTGTTAAACTCTCAAACTACACTAAATTAGTGTGGTTTTGTAAAGTGCGAACTAAATTAAAAAAGAGAAAGTATATATTTATGAACATTTGTTTAGTTACGCCATCGTACCATATTGAGGAGTGATGTTATCATGATAAGCTATCACCACATAAAATATTGAAGAATGGTGACATAGGAAATTGTCGACATCAATTATAAAAAAAGGAAAAATTATAAACAAAGGAAAAATGTTACAAAACGACATCTCAGACGGACACATCAACTGCACTACTTTATGAATACGTGGTACATTGCATGTTACATTGTTGATCTACAACTACAACTACAACAACAATAATAATAATTAAAATTATGATAATACGGAGTAATATTAGTTAAATATGTTCCATTATTAATAAACTTAAATACTACGTAAATCTAGCTTAATTTAGATAAGTTTGAAAAAGTTCATACAAACTCAAATAAGGTGATCCAAGTATTAAATACTTCCTCCGTCCCCGAAAAAATAACCCGTTTTGACTTAATTTTAGTTCAAAAAAGAATGACCTATTTATTTTTCTCAACATCTATTAAAATCACAAAATTACCAATATATCCTCAAATATTTTTGTCATGTAGCTCATTCTCCCTATTTTACCCTTGGTATTTTTTTTAGATTTTTGTGCCATTTTCTCTCTAAATTTTTAAACTTTTTTTTCTCTCTCCTGCCACCATTAATTTTTCTAGTGTTTCCCATATATTTGTACTCCTTCCGTTTTTAAATATTTGCTTCACTTTTCATTTGTGGCCGTTTTTAAATACTTGTTCCATTTTTTTATTTAGAAAGTTTTTACATTATTTAATTATTTTTATCACCTATTGGTCCCAACATATATTCTCTCTCTTCCAATTATTTCCACTACTTTTGCCTTTTATAAATTTTTATTCTTCCACCAACCCCACTACCTTCATATTTTATTATTTTCTCCAATTTCGTTCTCCTAAAACTCCGCGCATAAAGAAATGGAGCAAGTATTTAAAAACGGAGGGAATACTTGCAAATTATTGCTTACTTGTATTTTCCCATACATTTGTAATTGCAAATTAAGTTTCTTAATACCCGCATCCAAATGAGTCGTTATTTCGGGGACGGAGGAGGGAGTTGATCACAACCTTTTTTTTTTTTTTTTTTTTTTTTTTTTTTTTTTTTTAATGTTGTCCTTATCCAGTGTTTAAATGAATTGAGAAAATTGTGAAAAAAGACCTTTTAAGTGGTCGACTTTTTGAAAAAGGACCTTTTAAGTGAAAACTTGTTAAAAAAGACATTTTAAGTTGTATTTTGTTTATATGGGGTACTTGGGCGAGCTTGCGACCTTATGTGGTGGTCAATGTCGGAGCTCCAACGTTGACTATCACGTGTTAGTCACGTGACTTTTGTTTTTTTTTTAAAAACCCAAATTTGGGGAAATTTGGTCACGTGACCTAACTCTTTCATTGATTAGGTCGAGAAAGGAGGGAAATTTGGGGATTTTTTTGTTTAAAAAAAATGTCACGTGACTAACACGTGATAGTCAACGCCGGAGCTCCAGCATTGACCACCACAGAAGGTCACCCAAACACCCCATACAAACAAAATGCAACTTAAAAGGTCATTTTTCACAAGTTTTAACTTAAAACGTCATTTTTCAAAAAGTCGACCACTTAAAAGGTCCTTTTTTCACAATTTATTTTAATGCAAATGAAATTCTTACTCTTTTGATAAATATATAAGGCAAGACATGTTTATGTATGATTATATTTGATTTGTTTAATATTATTTTTTTGATCAAATATTATCTTTTTATTTATTTATTTTTTTTTAAAAAAATACCGTCACCGATAATTATTATGTGCAACTTTGGTATATTTTATGTATTATAAATAATAGCCTAACATTGCACATAATAATTAACGGATGTAATATTAATATATGTATGTTAAAATGCATGTGACAATAATGATATGGCTGAGTAAATTAGATATTAAAGCTTTTTTTTTAAAAAAAAAAAAATACCATCATTCCTTATTTCCTTTGTAAAATAATGATGGTTTTTATTTTAGTGTTGTTTTGAAAGTTTTGGCAAACTTCGTTTATTGCTTGTTTTTCAAAATATAGTACTCCTTCGATTCTACAAGTATATTATTTTTATCTTTACAAAATGAAAAAAAGGAACTACGTTTTTTAGATTATTTCTGAACAATAACAAGTGATAAAAAAAAAAAAAAAGTTCAGCAGCATATTAAATTTTTTGACAAATATTTAACGACGTCATAAAATGAAAAATTTGACAACAAAATTGAGACTCGTCCAAGTTCTCGTTTTTGGACCTTTTTTTTTGTGATAAAAGAGAGTCTGACTACGCTAAATTCATTTGTGATAAAATGTTACTACTCGTCCAAGTTTGGGCTAATATTATTCGACCGTTATATAATAAAATTCGTGTCATTCATTAGAGACCCTCCAACTCCAAAGTTCTGGTTTTTGGACCTTTATTACTTTTACCATATTAGACTACTATTTTATTTTTTTTAAGGGAATATTATACTACTAATATTTAATATTTGGGTAATGCTATACATATCTCTTAGGGTTATATATAAGCATTGAATTTACATTGGAAAATGTATAAAGTTAGGAATTTATAACAAAAACACTCGCAAATCGGTGTAATTAGTGTGTTTTTGTCATGATTTTCTAAATTTAAACAAATTTCAAAAGTAAATTAAATGCTTATATGTAGCCCTTAGGGCTATGTATAACATTTTCTTTAATACTTTGTTCTTCTTCATTTTTATTTTGTATCCTCTCTCTTTTTCAAAATAATTAACATTTTATTACTCTATATATCTACTCTGTATTAACTTTGATCGCATAATTAGCTAATATAATATTTTCAAACAATATATATCATGTAAAATATTGTTATATAATTAATATGTATTTTCGTTATGTCAAAACTTTACTAGTGTAATTTTAATACAATTATATATATGTCTGATCAAACTGTGTCAATTATTTTAAAACGAAATAATAGTAAAATTCTAATAAGAAACCCGAAGAAGCTTCTACGAGGGACCTAAAGTGAAACAGGGGTGAAGGATTATTTATATAAATAGGATATAGGAGCGAACAAAAAAAATGCGCACAGCTTGAATTACACAAGCTAAGTTAAGCTAAGCTATATTGTTGATCATCTTTCATACCACCTCCTTTGAAAAAAAAAAAAAATTATAACAACAAAAGGAAGTGTTTAGTTATTGCTTGATCATCATATAACATCAATATGGCAGCAAGTGCAACAACAATGTTGCTGAAATACCCAACAACTGTATGTGGTATACCAAATTCATCATCAAACAATGATACTTCAAATAACATCGTCCCAATTCCACAAACTAGTACTAATAATCCGGTACTTAAGTTTCGTACCCCTAATAAAACCATTAACGCCGTCGCTGCCCCGGCTTTTCCTTCTTTAAACACCACCACTACTCCGCCGTCAATTCAATCACTTGTCCAGGAATTCGATCCGAGGATTCCGGCCGAGGATGCTCTTACGCCTCCTAGCTCTTGGTATACTGAACCTGCTTTCTATGCTCATGAACTTGACCGTATCTTTTACAAGGGATGGCAAGTCGCAGGTATATATATATTTTTTGTTTAATTTATTTTTAAATCCTTTAATCTTATTTAATTTAACTTAATACGGAGTACTATGTTTTATTGATTTTATTTTGGTAATTTTTTTATTATAGAACGAAATTTGGACCGTGAAAAAGTGTAATTTATTACTTGAGAACATTAAACATTAAACTTCATCATTTGACAATTTTGGACCCTTTACATCGGACATGCATATGAGATATGACGAAATACTCCTTTGTATCTTCATTTTTTTTTGCTACACTTAACTTGAATTATCATCTAATAATAATAATTTAAATACGAAATTATTTCTAATTCTAAAGATTCAGCTTGCCATTTTTTTAAAAATAAAATAATGAAGAATTGAAATTTGGACCACCAAATGAATAACTCATTTAGAAATAATTTTGTACAGAAATCAATAAAAAATTCACATAATTTATAACGAATTTAGGAATGTTTAAGAATGCAAAAAATAAAAACGAAGTAAAGATAATATTGTTCAGCTAGAAGTTTAGATGAAGAAACTTGGGTGCTGTTTAGTTACGGTTTGACGGCATGTCAACCAAGTTTAGTAGTTGCAACGAAAGAGACAACGGTGGTCAGGTGGCGGTTTCTTGGTGGCGGCGGAACAAGCCGTGGTAGTGGCCTAAGCTAGTCACAGCAGGCCAGGTGGTCAGGTGGTGGTTGCATGGTGAAGAAATCAGGAGATGGAGAACAGAGGTGTCTGAACCAGGGGTTCCATTTCACAAGTCCTTGAATAAATTTTGATTTTTAATTTATTTAGTTAATTTATTTATTTTTCGGTTTAATAAGATTTACAAGAGGCAATGATGTAGAGGATACTTTGAATATACTTTTTAACCATTAATCAGTAAAACTAGTTGACACTAATTCACTAACTATATGCATGCATGTTTTTTTTTTTGAGGTTTTTCCTAAGCTAGTAAATAAAGATCTACTAAAATACACTGATGTAGGCGAGTTTAGTTCGATGAGACCATGAATATTCTTAATAAAGCTTGTATTATTCAAGATATATAGCTATCCGTTAATATCTACCTATACTTAGACTTATAAAATTGTACCAAAAGCTCGAATAGGATATTCGTTGCGTGGTATGGAGTATAACTTATAAATAAAATAATTCATTTTGCTTATCACACGGCACTATATAAAAATAAAGGCAATGGATATAGATGACATCTAATTACATATACCACCTACCAAAAGAAAAACAACCTAGAGGAATGTTACCATCGTACTATCCATTTACTCTATTTCAACTTTTATGATGGTTACAAAATTATGTAATTACATAGAATTTTGTTAGATTCAACTAGAATGTTAGAGATAGGATATATCACTCTGTATAGATCCTATCACTAACATCGAATCCTTGATTTTTACTTCTTATCACACAAAACTATATAATTTTAAGTTATTTGTAATAAAAGGATTTCGTGATTAGAGCAATGCATTGACATCAATTGAAAATTGGTGCAAATAAAAAAAAAATACGTGTGTGAAAAAAAACTTACAGATCAGATAATGTTAAGTAGAGTAATCCATAGCAATAACTAATTATATTAAAGTGGGTGTGATTTAATAATTCGCAAAAACATACTTGTGTAAACTTCTAAAAGCAATTGAGAAGCATGAAAAAAAAAAGTCAATCCATGATAATATTAAGAATAAATCATGCTAAATTGCTAATTGCCAACTAATTTAAAAACAGGGGTCATGACTCATGATAGCCATGTATATAGATTTTTTAATTTTACTTTCATCACACCTCACATATCCAATGAATCATGGACAATTTTGTATGTGGTTTAGAAGTTGAACTATGGGCCCGTTCACATTTACTGAGCTGAGCTGAGCTGATTGGAGCTGAACTGAGTTGAGCTGAATTGAGCTCATTTTATGGTAGAAGGAAATTAGGAGCGGAGCTGAGCTGAGCTGAAATAATTAAGTAAATGTGAACAGACCCTATGTAGGTCCACCCATCTAGCCATGATATAAACGTTGGGCCATAAATTTTTTTAAAATGTTAGATTTTAAATGATGATACCATCTAAATAAAACTATGTTAGATTTTAAATGATTTTAAAGGTTTGTGAGCTGATATTCATGACCCAAAATCAAATCACATCTATATCACTATCCTTTGTAACTTCTTTTTACACCTAACCAAAATAAATATTGAAACTAAAGAAATTTACAAATTTGGTATGTCGATATATAATTAAAGAAGTTTTCCAATGATATATTGATGATTAATGGACTTTTCTCCTGTGTTACTTGTGCTTTCGCATTTTTGTATCATATGGGATCTATAATTATGCGTGTGAAAAACATATGTTGATCTAGCTACGAGTTTTTGTAGATGATACATGCTTGAACATTCAAGAACTATAGTAGAGAAAAAACCATTTCAAAAGGACTAGTTTTCTTAAAAAAGAATTTGGATGTTCTTCTTGAAAGGGACATACTACTATATGCTAAAAATTTGGTCTTCTACTCGCAGGGTACAGTGATCAAATTAAGGAGCCTAACCAATATTTCACCGGAACGTACGTTATTTCATCTTGAAATTTAAGCTTACTTCATAGCAAAATTTCAAAAATGGTAAAGATGCTAATATGAGTTTTAAACAGGTTAGGAAATGTTGAATATTTGGTGTGTCGAGATGGTGAAGGTAAAGTTCATGCATTTCACAACGTTTGCACCCATCGTGCTTCGATTCTTGCTTGTGGAAGCGGAAAAAAATCGTGTTTTGTATGCCCTTACCATGTAAGTTTCTACTTCTATTTCGCGTCATTTAGCAATACATAGAATGAAAAACCAATAATTGTGATATCTTCGATACTGTAGTTTTGTTAAATACATGTGCTAATTTGTCAATTCATTTCCATTTTTTAGGGATGGGTATTTGGCATGAATGGATCGCTTACAAAAGCTTCCAAAGCAAGCGAAGAACAGTCACTTGATCCCGATGTATGTGGTCTTAATCACTTAGTATCCTATCTAATCTAAACAAATACAACCTCTGTTTCAAATTGTTTGCAGCAATTTGTCATAAAGTGTGAGTAAAAATTTCTAATTATTGCAAATAATCTGAAACGGAGATATTATAAGCATTTGATTTCAATCAATTTTAATCTATAGTTTATAAAACTAAAAATGGTGATTCATGTTTTAGGAACTTGGGCTTGTACCCCTGAAAGTTGCAGTATGGGGCCCATTTATACTCATCAGTTTGGACAGATCAAGCCTTGAAGTAGATGATGTTGGATCTGAATGGCTTGGTAGTTGTGCTGAAGATGTTAAGGCCCATGCTTTTGACCCTAATTTGCAGTTCATCAATAGGAGTGAATTTCCAATGGAATCTAATTGGAAGGTCTAATATTAATACTCTACTTTGTCATTAACCATTTAATGTTAGATTAGTAGAATTGTTATGTGTTTAATCGCGCGACTAACATTTGATTCTATGATTTTTCTTGTTGTAATTGAATTCAGATTTTCAGTGACAACTATTTGGATAGCTCGTACCATGTTCCTTATGCACACAAGTACTATGCTACTGAACTCGACTTTGATACTTACCAAACTGATGTAAGTTCGCTCTAGTTCTTACCTAGTTACATTTATTCTAATGAGGATCCTTCTAAGATGTCACTTATGTGTACACAAAAGCCGATTAAACTATGTTACTCCTTTCAATTTTTTACAAGTGCACCACTTCTGTATTGAAATCCTCTATTGTATACGAAGTATATTTTTATGTTATGGACTAAATATTGAATGTTATATGATTATCTTTAGATGATCGGAAATGTCACGATTCAAAGAGTGGCAGGGAGTTCAAACAATGGTTTTAATAGACTTGGATCTCAAGCATTCTACGCTTTTGCATACCCTAACTTTGCTGTGGAAAGGTACACATTTGGTTATTAACTCTTCGTACCTTTTCATATAATGGTGGAGTCATTTAAACACTCTTTGATAATGACATTTTGGCTACTAATTTGAAAATTTTGGACCCTTTTTGTGGTTATCTTTCAGGTATGGCCCTTGGATGACAACAATGCACATTCTTCCATTAGGACCAAGGAAATGCAAATTAGTGGTGGACTACTATATTGAAAAATCAAAGCTGGTAAGTTTTCATTTGTGTAACTTCTAATATAGTGTTTAATGTTTAGTTGTGGAAAATAAGTCACTAATGTCAAGCTAATCTCAAGTTGATTTGGGTTGAGTCATATTTGGGTGTAAGACATAAATTGATTTTAATCTAATCAATCCGAGTTCATAATGAGTGTTTTGAATAGTCAATCAAGAATATAAATTCATAAAATTTTGGGTCGATATATTTGGGAACAATTGAAAGTCGATTTTTTCAAAGTATGTTCTTATAAATTTTTAATTTGTGTCATATTTTGCTTATTTAAATACTTGTCCTGCAGAACTACTTGAAATTTTTTTGTTGTAATTAATTTAAATTATTATTTTTTGTGTAGGACGACAAGGATTACATCGAGAAGGGCATAGCAATCAATGATAATGTACAGGTACGTTAAAAATGAACATGTGACTTTGTTTATCATTGGCCAACTAACTGTGCAAACTTGACAGTGTTACCTCAGAAATTTAAAGTTAAGGTGCAACCGTAAATGTTCGTTATTTACTAAAATTACTATGCAAAATAAACGAGTTTTTGGTGCACTTAAAAAGTTAAAATTAGATACACGCATACGCCTTGGTATGTAATAGACGCGTTAAAAAACCATAACCACACATACACTTGTGAAAATACTAATTTATATTGATGATATATATTGATTTGTAAACTCATATTATCACATTTATGTAAATATTAACAAAATTGACATACCGTTGAATAGTACATCATGCTCGTATTTTATACTTTTGTGAAATTTAATAATATCAGCCTGACATGTAATGCTACTATTTACTTTCAAAATGTTCAATTGAACCAAAAAAAAAACAAGTATAATCCAAAAATCTACCTTCAATGACCATTACCTCGTGTGAAATGACTAAAATACCCTAGCATGTATGCTACACGCGCCTTAGCATGCCATATAGACATATAATAAGGAAATATCTAACTGACAAATGTGGTGCAAAATTGCAGAAAGAAGATGTGGTGTTGTGTGAAAGTGTCCAAAAAGGGTTGGAGACACCAGCGTATCGTAGTGGAAGATATGTGATGCCAATTGAGAAAGGAATCCATCATTTCCACTGTTGGTTGCACCAAGTATTGAAGTGATTGCATCAGATCAGATGTTCGTTTCTTAATTTCCTTTTATTGGAATTGGATGATTATTATAATAATAAGTAAAATTATAATGTCATGTAGTTGAGATTGTTGCTAGAGTTGAGCGTATGCTCCTCATGCACTTAGTTATCAAGTGTGTATGTGTTTGGTCATGGGCAAAATGTATTTTCTTGCTAGAATTTGTTATATTATGGTGCTAATGTCCAATAATATAAATAAACACCATTGCACCCCTTTCCCTACTTGAGAAATTATATCCCATTTATTTTCAGGGGATCTATGAGATAATTGTCTATGAACATTAATTTACGACTCGTGTATGGTATTTCATTTTCATCCCTTGTGTAGGATGAAGTCATGAAGTAAACAACGAGTGTACCAAGTTTCCATTAAATTTCTTTTTTACCAATTTTGTAAACAAAATCATAGAGTTAAGCATAAAAGAAGGACCTACATATGCATATTTTTTTACCTTTAATGACCTTCCACATTTTTTTTTTCACCTTTAAGGACCTGTGGTTAGAAATCAAGACACTTAACTCACCATTAACCCACCTGAGTGTCGATTAAAAGGTTAATGCCTTAATTAGCATATGTTAAGTCCTCGCTAGCATTTAATAAAAAAAAAAAAACACTCAATCCCTTACATCTTAAAAAATTAAAAATTAAAAATTAAAAATTAAAATAACAACCACCATACATGTTTCTTCGTAACCCGTCGGTCGCCAATTGATCTCGTGGTCATTGCCCTTGTCCACAAAAAAAAAAAAAAAAAAGCACCTTCCCAATTCCACCCAACTTAAGCTTAGTGCATGAAAGATACTTAGAACCCCCAATTTGTTTAGCCCTAATTTGCCTGTTTCAATATTGTTGTTATATGTTTTTAACAGAAAACACCTACTGCCGCCCAAAACACCACCCAATTCCTACCGATTCATACCCCAAACGGCCAAACCTGAATTAAAATCAGCCCCAATTTCGACATTTAGGCCACCATCGCCATCCACCTCTACTAATGATGAAGAGGAGAGAATCAAAATTAGCCCGAATTTCGAAACCAAAACAATTGACATATTCCCAGTTGCATTTAGGATATTAAATCAATACAATTCACTGTTTCTCCATGGATGATTTCCGAGTTTTTTTTCCATATAATTCTGTAAGTGGATGTAAGTTTCTCTCTAAAATTGGTTTGGTAATTATTAGTTAGAATTTTGAGTTCAAGTACAGTATAGGAGTTTTAATTATGGATGCAAGTTTTAGCAATGTTGGAAAGATTAATGAGGTGTTTGTGCTTCTAGAAGAAGTGGATAACAACATAGAAGAAAGAAAATGGTTTATTTTATTTTACTTTATTTTAGTGTTGAAAAGAGAAAATGATAAAATAATAAATAACATATTTATTTTGATTTTCTTTGTAAAAGTAAAATATTTAACCCAAGAACCTAACTTATTTAACTCAAGGACCTAACTTTTTTTTAAACTAAATTAGTTAATTTTGGTCGGAATAGTGAACATAGGTTCTTAAAGGTGAAAACAAAAAGTAGGAGGTTATTAACGGTGAAAAATGTGAAAAGTGAGGTCCTTATTATGTGCTTAACTCCAATAAAATCATGAGACAATTGGTGTTATTAAATATTAAAACAATACAAATGTTTCTACTTTGTTTAATCTTTTAAATTATCTATCGTTTTTCTTATTTAAATGAGGAGAAGTTATCAAGAACGAATAATCATAATTATCTCTTACTCAAAACAATTTTACCTTTGTTATATTAAGGATGGTTATAATTTTAGGAGATATCAATCTATTGGTAGCGCCTATTTTACATTGTTACTAGGTTACACCCCGTGCCATGCACATAGATTTTTATAAATTAATTTTAAATTAACATTGTATAAGTAAATTTACATATGTAAATATTATAATGGATTATAAAATAGTCTCTTTCCCAAACAGATATTTAAAAATATGCATTTTACTATATACTGTATTGTTGAAGGATACATCAAATATTTTATTTTTATAAATTAGAAATTTTGTTTTATACTTAAGTTTTGATAACACGATATTATACACGATTTATATGTGATATTTGGTCATGTTTTATTGTGTTTTCTACATTCTCCTAATCTTTTTGAGCTATTATTCTTCCTATTTTGATATTGCTCTTCTCAGCTTGTTGTTTTTGTTTTTATAGGAATAGGGCTCGATTTGCATGGAATTTATTTTAATCACAAGATATTTCTTATATGGAGCGTTTCTAGCACCAATGGAGCATTTTGAAAGCCTACTCCACAGCTCAGTTGTGGCGTGCAATATGTTGGCCACAACCAGGTTGTGGCCGTCTATATTGGAGCAAGGGAGAGGCGAAGGCAGCCCGCTCCACAACCTGGTTGTGGCGGTTTTCTTCGTGCCACAACCCACCTGTGGCAACTCGTTTTGGTGGCATTTGAGAGTCATATTTAGATAAAAATATCTAGATTTATGCTAGGATATAAATAGGTTTTAGATAGTCTTTTATTTATCACTTTTTTCAGATATTATTTTAGACTTCTTTTTGGGTATTACGTTCTTCCATATTATTTTCTAGGGTTTTGCTTTCAAGATTCAAGATTTCATAATTAATTCCAAGTATTGATTTCTTCTCTCAATTCTTTTATTTTATTGTTGTTAATTATTTTTCTGTATTGATTATCATTCTTGTTTTCATTAAATGTGTGAGTAGTTTCCCTATTCCAAGGTCTAGCGGAACTCGAATATGATTAATGCTTGATTTAATTATTTAAATTCTCTAATGATAATTGCAATTGATGTGCTTAATTGATTGTGCTCATGCCAATACTAGATTAGGGATAATTGGTATTGTTATTAATCCATTATTTTAATCGCAATGGGAAGGGTTTGAATAAATCAATTAAGGGTTTGAAGTTCATCACGGGATTAGTTGAATGGATGATTAGGAAGTTAGGGTAATGTGCTTAAGGTCTTTATTTACATGATTCCACGAAAGTAGGCTTGATTGTGATTAGGGAAGCCATTGATAACTCGGGAGAGACCATTGGTACTATTCAAGGATTACTTTTCCTCTTTAATCAATTGAATTATATGTTAGGGGTAGAACTATTATTGCAATAATTGTAGTCGTGGTAATGCTTGATCTTGGATGTCTTTAGTATTGAATTATCATTTTATTTAGTTTAATCGTCGTTGATAAGTGACTTTTATGTCACTTTTAGGGGTGTTTATTGAATAGTTTTCCATCTTATTTTCCAATAATTTAACTCTTTTTATCCTTTATTTCTATTATTTTTTTATTCTTGTCTTTTATCTTTTATTTGAGTGTTTTGGTAATTTTTAGTGTTTTTGTGTTTAGTATCTTTATTTGATTAGTTTTAGTTTATTTTCTAATTATTATTTTATTTGATCTTATTGTTTATCTTTATTTATTTTTTTAGTCTTTAAATTTATTCATTTGTCGTAATTTTATTTTACTTTATTTAGTTTCTTTTTATTATTTATTTTCTTTTATTTGTCTCGGTTTCATCCTCGGGTTTGTTTATGTGTAGGTTCGAGTTCGAGGTCCAAGCCAAATTCCCAATCCTTTTTCATCCTCCTCGCTGCTATCACCTTAACCTTCACCACGCATTTCCTTATCCTTCACCACACCAAAGCACAAAACACTTCCCTGCTCCACAACTCACAACACCCCTGCTCCCTCAATTCACGAAAACACCGCGCACACCAGCCCACAACCCCCTTCGACCACCACCACTCAATAACAACAACAACAACGCAACTCACTCCACACCAAGATCCACCTCCAGCCACCAATCCGCAACAGCAGCCCACCAATTCTTCCCTGCTCCCTCACGCAAAACCGCCAGCAATCACCACCACAATCCCCTGCTCCCTCACGCAAAACCGCTAGCAATCACCACCACAATCCCCTGCTCTCTCACGCAAAACAACCATCAATCACCACCAAACCACTCACACATTAAACCCCTCAACTCACATCAACCCAAACCACCAGCCAACTCCCAATTCGAGTCTCTACCACTCACCAATTCACCGCATCCACAACCATCACAAACTCTAGCCGCGTCAGACCCCATTTCATCCACCTCACGTAACCCCTCAGCCACCATAAAGCTCGAACGGCTGCGGCATCAACAACACCTACTCGCACCACCTCCAATCAGCCACGCAACTCACAGCAACCAGCAACACCAACCTCTGCCACCTTCCCCTGTTTCCACTCGCAAATCCGCAGCAAAATCGCAACAGCAGCAGTGCAAATTAGCATCAAGAAGCTACCCAGATTACCGCGGGCGCGCAGCCCTGTCAGAAAGCGCGCAAATGGAATACAAAATCAGAGTTGAGGCAGTAAGTTTGCGCAACCTTGTGCGCGACTTCTGTGCGGGCGCGCAAATGTGGGTCAATCACGAGCTTTTCACGTGATTTTAATGAAAATCGGACGGCCACGATTTGATGCTAGATGATGATGATGCTGATTTACGGTGAAAATGATGGTTGGATGATGATGATCAGAGAGAGAAGCCACGAAAAGGGAAAAACTTGGGGGGTCTGTTGGTTTTCGTGGGTCTGGTGGGAATTTTTGGGGTTTTGAGGTTATTTTCCATTTCATTTTCTTTTCTTTTATTTTTTTAGTTTTGTTTTTTAATTAAGTTTTAATTAGTTTTATTTATTTTGTTTTATTTAACTTGTATTATAAATACCCCCTTTGGGGTTATTTTCTCTTAACTTTGAATCAACATTTTTATTTTACCTAGATTAGATTAGTTTAGCCTATTTTTTATTTTCTCTCTCTTAGGGTTAGATTAGGATTTTCTCTCTTTAGTTTAAGAGTAGTTGTAGAGAGAGAAAGCTTGGATTTTCATGGAGTTTTTGAGAGGTTGAAGAAGCAACTTTGTGGAACTTCTTCTCATCTATTCAATGAGCATTTTCTAACTTTCTCTCATCTTTATTTCTTTGCTTAATTCTTAGTTTTTGCTTTTTGTTTGTTGATTTGAGTAGATTAATTAGTTTGTTTGTTTAATCTTGTTTTTATTCTTATTTTACCTTGTTTTCCATGTCTTTCTTCATTATGTTAGCTTAGGTCTTGTTCTAGCGAATTGGATGAAGGTTATATTAATGAATTGAATGATTGATTGTGATTAGTATGAAATTGTTTCTTGATTATTGTGTATGGGTGATGCTTTTATGGATGAGAATCTTTCTAGTTAATCAATTATATGCTCTTAATTGTGCTTTCAATCAATTGTGCGAGAGTGAGTTGCTGGTTGAGAGCCCTAAATTCTTCCATACCTTTGCTAGGCTAGTTGCACGAGAGTGAATTAGTTTAGTAGGATAGTTAACATGCTTAATTGTGCGAGAGTGAGTTAAATGTGTTGATGTTCCTAATCGAGGTCATTTTCATCTATTTTTATGATGTTATTTAATACTTTGATGTGATTGGATTCCACTTTCCCTAGTTTAAGTTATTTGCTCTTAGTAGTGTTTTGTTTAATCTCTCTCTATCTCACAACCTTTCCTATTAGTTTAACTTGCACAAATTGATACACTTAGTCTTCGTGGTTCGACCCTTTACTTGCCACTAACTAGTTTAGTGTAAGTTAGGTATTATAAATTTCTAATTTGGTTAGGGTTAGTAGCTTAACGACCTACTTTAACCCGTGATCAAATTTTGGCGCCGTTGCCGGGGACTAAGGCGTTCATTAGTTTGTGTTGATTAGATTTGCTAGGTTCTTGTATATTATTTGATTTTGTTTGCTTTTCTTTGTTCTTTGTTTAAAAATGGCATGCTTATCTTTTCCTCAATTTGATGGTGAACCCTTCTATGCTTACTTTGAAAGATTAGATGGTTTCCTTAGTTACCATGGGAGTTCTCTTAGTGATGCTTGTGGTATAGCTTATTGGGGCATGAATGAGTATACTAGGGAAATGGTTGAGGACATTGAATAATGGTAGATTTTGTCATTTGTCTATGCATGATGCTTAGAATTTCTTCACATGTCTTGCTAAGGATTCCTATGATAAAGAATCTCATGTTTCTTGTTTTGATTCTCAATGTCAAGATTCTTTTAATTTTTGCATGAATTCTCGTGATACTTCTAATGTGCCTTGTGATGATCCAAATATGAAAGTTGACACCTTTCCCCTTATGATCATTTTGATTAGGTTTGTGCTAATTTTGATGATATGAAATTTAATTTTGATCATGAACCTCAACCCAATAACATTGATTCCCAAATTCTCTCTCAAATGCAATATCTCACCCAACAACTCCAAGAGCTTCAAGAGGAACAAAAATTGAGAGAAGTGAGGCTTGCCTAAGTGATGAGTGCTATGTTTGATTTAGATGGACGTGAGGCACCTCACTTGGAGTGTGAGAGTGTTGTTGAGGATGATGTAGGGCAAGGGTGTGAAGGTGAGGGGAGATTTTCTTGGGGTGAGAGGATTTTTGAGGATTTTGATCCTTTTCATTCCCCATTTGTGCTTGAATGCCATCCTTCCCCTTATTCACCCCCCTTTGAGAGCTTCCCTTGGAGAGGATATGAGTGAGCCATCTTCATGTTTGAATGAGGGATTTCATGAGGATGATGATGATGAGTTTGAGCAATCAAGAGAGATTGAGAGTCCCTTGAGTGGTAGTGGAGGAGTTGTGAATGAAGAAAATGTCGATTTTGAGGATTCCAACCCCCTTCCCCATCTTGATGAGTCTACCTTGCATGTTTATGACCCTTTTATCCATGAGTCTTTGGACTCATTTGAGGTTATGGCTAGTATGTTCATTGAAGGTGTAACAAAACATTATAGCCTTTTGAGAGAGTTCATTGGCAATGCTTCATGGGAAAGGGATGAGTTTGAGAGAAACCTTTATCCTTTCATGCATGGTTTAGAGACTCTAGGCTTTGAGGATCTTGAGGGAGTTGTTGTTCATCGTTGTGATAGAGAGGAGGATGAGGTTATTTCTATTGGAAAGTTTTTGTTTGAGGGAGATTTGAGTCATGAGTGTTCTTTTGAGGATTCTGATGATGTGAGGCTTTGTGAGACCATTGTTTCTCCTCCCCTTCCTCATGTCCCTTTCTCAAGGAAATTTGAGGAGGTTTTGCCTTTTTATTCTTTTCCTTATTTTTCTTCTTCTTTCTCTTCTTATTTTCTTGATTTTTCTTCTTTCTTTTGGCATCTTCCTCCTCACTTACGTGCAATAATCTTGTTGCGCGTCCTCCTCCCGTCATTTGCCTACTTGTTATCATATGAAATGTGTAGTAGTGCATTCGATAAGCTCTTGCGTTCGTTGTAATATTATTTACTAGAGTGGTCTCGCTTGGACGTTAAACAAGCCTTTCTCGGGAAGTAACACGAGGTTTTTATTGCTTTCATTTTCTTTTCTTTTTAGATTAGATTTTCTCTCATGGAAATGTTTCTGTGCCCCTTTCTAGGTACATAACTTGATATACACTTATGCATTGGTTTGGATCAAGAATTAAGGAAGTTTAATGCCTATTTTTGCTGGCATATGGAAATCGAGATTCAATTCAAGAGGAAATCAGCTTTGAAAGGTTAAATTGGTTCATTTGCGGGTAATTACACCCACCAATATCCGATAATATCTTTCCTAGCTGTTTCTCTAATGGTTGGTGACTCGTTGGACTTGTGTTGGTTTGTTGGATTGATTTCTTTCTTTTCCCCTCCCATGGATTATTTGGTTTATATTTGAGTATATTGTCTCACTCAAGCTTGGGGGGAGGGTATTCTATCATGTTTGGTGGGATGTTGATTCATTTATGCCATGCACTTGAGTATATGCATTTCCATGTCTTTTCTTTTATTTTGAAAATCCAAAAAGATTTTTATTTACTTTCAAGGTAATTTTGGCAAATGTGTTTTGTTTGTTCTTATTTTGGACATTTTGTTTTGGGACTTGAATCCTTGAATGTTTTTCTTCCTAAATGGTAAATGTATGCACGGTTTGAGAGTGTTATTGGTTGAATCTAGGATACTATATGCTAAGGTAGTCGGGTTAAGAACTTTTAGGGGTCCATGAAGCCTTAGTTCACGGGAATGTGGTAAGATGGGGTTGCTCTCTATAGTGGATTTGAAACCCTTGGTTGGTATTTGTTTGGTTATAATCCCTTGTGCGTTTCATTTGTTCTAGCCTTCATCACCTTGTTGAGTGGCAATTTAGGGTCCTTGACTATGCATGTCTCAATCCTTGTTTTGACCTCTAGCTCCCAAGATCGTGACCGAGCCACTCTAGGGGAGGAAAAGGGCACCTTTTCTCATTTTTCTTTATCTTCTTTTTGTTTTGTTACAAATTTGATTTTCTATTTTGCATTAACCTACTTGCTAACCAATTTGAGCCTAATTTTCCCTTTCTTGTCTTAACCACATTACAAACCCAATGACCTATGTTTACCAACCTTTTTAGTTAGTGAAGCATTGGCATGTGAGGTTTGAGTTTTGAGAGTGTTGAAATTGAACAAGTCATTTTGTGAATTGGTTTAAGTACGGTATTAAAAGTTGAGCTTGAAAAGAAAATGCAAAAAAGTTTGAGAAGAAAGATGCAATTCAAGAAAATCAAATGAAGTTTCAAGAAAAAGCCGTCCATAGTTAAAAAAAAGGCAAGGACACCAAAAAAAAAATAAAAATAAAAATGAAAATGAAACAAAAACACAAAAATATTTTAGTTGGTTTTGTTTTTCTTCCCTTGTTTAAGCATTGAGGACAATGCTTCGTTCAAGCTTGGGGGAGTTGGAGCGTTACTTCGTTTTTGGTATATATTGTGTTAGTGTTGAATAAGCTTGGGGGAGATGGCATTATTGGTATTTTTGTTTGATATTTTGTGACTTCTTGAGTTTGTTTTTGAGAGTAGGCCACTCTTTTGCTTCACTTAGGAAATATCACAAAAATTTTCAAATTTTTACCCCGCCTTAACCCTTAGCCTTACGTTACAACCCAATAAAAAACCCTTAGACTTTAGTGGGGTTAGGTCAAAGAACGGTGGAGGGAGATAGACTTCAAACCTATGGAGAGAGTATGTATAGTTGAGATGTTGGGATTACCTTCTCAAAGGTTTTCATTTCTTTATCTTTTTCCGGTTCCTTTGTGGAATCATGAGAAGCTAACTTAAGGGTTGATTTGAACCTAGTGGAGAGAACGCGACCCGATTGGTTGGGGTTAGGGTGGATTGTGTCCCCATTAGTTCTCTATGCTTAGCATATGTTATGTTTCAATCAACCATTGACATCTTGGAACGTGCATACATTTGTCTATTTAGACAGGTTTGCATTCATCGGTGCTTGTTCCTATCTCTTGTCCAAATATGAACTTTGTGTTTTCTTTCTTTTTTTATGTTTCTTTTTCTTTTCTTTTTATTGCCTTGCCTTGGTTTTTGTTTAGAGTTGTGGGTTAAACTCTTAGGACACCATCACGAGAGCATGCTCGTCCTCTAGGGCGATCTAGGGGTTTAAAGGGCTTGTCTTTAGTTGCTAAAATTGACCGTGATTCATACGAAAGTGAGTTAGTGTATATTCTTTCTCTTTTTAGCTTTTCTTGTGTGAATAATTCACTCTCCTTCTCCCGTGTTTCATGTTAATTTGCTCGAGGACGAGCAAAAGGTTAGCTTGGGGGGAGTTTAATAAGTGACTTTTATGTCACTTTTAGGGGTGTTTATTGAATAGTTTTCCAGCTTATTTTCCAATAATTTAACTCTTTTTATCCTTTATTTCTATTATTTTCTTATTCTTGTCTTTGGTCTTTTATTTGAGTATTTTTGGTAATTTTTAGTGTTTTTGTGTTTAGTATCTTTATTTGATTGGTTTTAGATTATTTTCTTATTTTTATTTTATTGTTTATCTTTATTTTTTTTAGTATTTAGTTTTATTCATTTGTCGTAATTTTATTTTACTTTATTTTAGTTTCTTTTTATTATTTATTTTCTTTTATTTGTCTCGGTTTCATCTTCGGGTTTGTTTATGTGTAGGTTCGAGTTCGAGGTCCAAGCCAAATTCCCAAGCCTTTTTCATCCTCCTAGCTGCTATCACCTTAACCTTCACCACCCATTTCCTTATCCTTCACCACACCAAAGCACAAAACACTTCCCCTGCTCCACAACTCACAACACCCCTGCTCACTCAATTCACCAAAACTCCACGCACACCAGCCCACAGCCCCCTTCGACCACCATCCACTCAATAACAACAACAGCAACGCAACTCACCCCACACCAAGATCCACCTCCAACCACCAATCCGCAACAGCAGCCCACCAATTCTCCCATGCTCCCTCACGCAAAACCTCCAGCAATCACCACCACAATCCCCTGCTCCCTCACGCAAAACCGCCAGCAATCATCACCACAATCCCCTGCTCCCTCACGCAAAACAACCATCAATCACCACCAAACCACTCACCAATTAAACCCCTCAACTCACAGCAACCCAAACTACCAGCCAACTCCCAATTCGAGTCTCTACCATTCACCAATTAAACCACCAATTCACCGCATCCACCAACCATCACAAACTCCAGCCGCGTCAGGCACCATAAAGCCCGGGCGGCTGCGGCATCAACAACACCTACTCGCACCACCTCCAATCAGCCACACAACTCACAGCAACTAGCAACACCAACCTCTGCCACCTTCCCCTGTTTCCACTCGCAAATCCGCAGCAAAATCGCAACAGCAGCAGTCCAAATTAGCATCAAGAAGCTACCTAGACCACCGCGGGCGCGCAGCCCTGTCAGAAAGCGCACAAATGGAGTCCAAAATCAGAGTTGAGGCAGTAAGTTTGCGCGACCCTGTGCGCGACTTCTGTGTGGGCGCGCAAATGTGGGTCATTCACGTGCTTTTCACGTGATTTTAATGAAAATCGGACGGCCACGATTTGATGCTAGATGATGATGATGTTGATTTACGGTGAAGATGATGGTTGGATGATGATGATCAGAGAGAGAAGCCACGAAAAGGGGAAAAACTTGGGGGGTCTGTTGGTTTTCATGGGTCTAGTGGGAATTTTTGGGGTTTTGGGGTTATTTTCCATTTCATTTTCTTTTCTTTTATTTTTTTAGTTTTGTTTTTTAATTTAGTTTTAATTAGTTTTATTTATTTTATTTTATTTAACCTGTATTATAAATACCCCCTTTGGAGTTATTTTCTCTTAATTTGAATCAACATTTTTATTTTACCTAGATTAGATTAGTTTAGCCTATTTTTTATTTTCTCTCTCTTAGGGTTAGATTAGGATTTTCTCTCTCTAGTTTAGGTGTAGTTGTAGAGAGAGAAAGGTTGGATTTCCATGGATTTTTTGAGAGGTTGAAGAAGCAACTTTGTGGAACTTCTTCTCATCTATTCAATGAGCATTTTCTAACTTTCTCTCATCTTTATTTCTTTGCTTAATTCTTAGTTTTTGCCTTTTGTTTGTTGATTTGAGTAGATTAATTAGTTTATTTGTTTAATCTTGTTTTTATTCTTATTTTACCTTGTTTTCCATGTCTTTCTTCATTATGTTAGCTTAGGTCTTGTTCTAGCGAATTGGATGAAGGTTATATTAATGAATTGAATGATTGATTGTGATTAGTATGAAATTGTTTCTTGATTATTGTGTATGGGTGATGCTTTTATGGACTAGAATCTTTCTAGCTAATCAATTCTATGCTCTTAATTGTGCTTTCAATCAATTGTGCGAGAGTGAGTTGGTTGAGAGCCCTTAATTCTTCCATACCTTTGCTAAGCTAGTTGCACGAGAGTGAATTAGTTTAGTCGGATAATTAAGATGCTTAATTGTGCGAGAGTGAGTTAAATGTGTTGATGTTCCTAATCGAGATCATTTTCATCTATTTGTATGATGTTGTTTAATACATTTATGTGATTGGATTCCACTTTCCCTAGTTTAAGTTATTTGCTCTTAGTAGTGTTTGGTTTAATCTCTCTCTATCTCACAACCTTTCCTATTAGTCTAATTTGCACAAATCGATACACTTAGTCTTCGTGGTTTGACCCTTTACTTGCCACTAACTAGTTTAGTGTAAGTTTAGGTATTATAAATTTCTAATTTGGTTAGGGTTAGTAGCTTAACGACCTACTTTAACCAGTGATCAGTCGTTCTTGATATTTAGTTATTAATTCTCAATTATTTAATTTGGTTACTTGCTTAGTAGTTACTTGAGTCTAATTAATTAGTTGAACCATAGTCTCTTGGGATCCGGCCCTTTCTTGCCCATCTACATAGTAGTGGTCTAGTTAGGTTTATTTTTGTTAGGTACGCGACACGCCTATTAAATTTTTGGCGCTGTTACCGGGGACTAACGATTTTATTCTAGTTATTCGTGATTCGTTTTTACTAAGCTATTTTTTGTTGCTTCGGCTATTGTCTCTACTGTTTTTGATACCCTACTTTTAGTTCTTTGTTACATGCAAACTCGACGTTTGGGGTCAGACGATTTAATTCCACTTGATTATGAAATAGAAGCAACTGCAAGGGGACGAGGAGGTAGAAGAAGAAGGAGAAATCAAAACCTTTGAAACATGGTCGATCTAGGAACAAAGTCTCTTTTGGAGTATGGTATACCTGATACCACAACGAGACTCCTCTCCAGTATTGTCAGACCACCTGTAACTGCTCAGAACTTTGAATTGAAACCACAGTTCATTCAATTCATCTCTAATGATTTGTTTGTAGGCACACCTCATGAGTGCCCTATCAGTCACATTGATAGTTTCTTGGAGAAGTGAGATACTATGAAACTAAATGGTGTTACAGATGATGCTATTAGACTTTGCCTTTTTCCTTTCTCATTATGGGATACAGCGAAGGAATGGTTAAAAGATGAAGGTGCTGGCTCTTTTGACACATGGGACAAACTGGTGAAAGCTTTTCTAGTCAAGTTCTTGGGACATGAAAAGACTGAAAGGTTAAGAAATGAGCTATCTAATTTCAGGCAATCATATGTGAGTCCTTATATGAAGCATGGAGGAGGTTCAATCGATTGCAGAGACAATGCCCTCACCATGGTATTCCTGAATGGATGTTGATCCAAACCTTTTACAATGGTTTAACTTATGAGTTTCCGAATCTATATTGATGCTGCATCTGGGGGTTCTCTCTTGACTAAGAACCCAAGTGAGGAAAAGGAGCTAATTGAGAAGATGGCAGCAAATGATAATTACCATCCGGGAGGACGACACAATGTTATAAAAAGGGAGGTATGCATGATGTTGATGCTCTAACCATTTTAACTAGTTCTATGCAGGCATTGACAAGCAAGTTTAACAAGTTCTAAGCAGCATCTTCTGGCTCATCTGCTGAAACTTGTCAAATGTGTAAAGTACAAGGTCACATTGCACCTGATTGTCCAAAAAATTCACATGAGATGTTGATCGAGGAAGCCAATGCATTCTACACCTCAAATCCCAAAAGGCCATATGATCCTCATTCAAACACATATAATGAAGGTTGGAAACATCATCCAAATTTCTCTTACAAGAATACCCAAGCTCAACAAAATCCACCTCCACCACCACCTCAAAACAACAATTATAATACACCACCTGGTTTCCAAGCACGACCACCTCTAGTCCAACAACCTATGCAACCACCTCCACAAAAATCCAACCTTGAGTTAATTATGGAGAACTTCATTACTACAACGAACAACAACATCCAACAACTAAAAGCTCAAAACAAGCTCATGGAAAATCAAATAAGTTAACTTGCTCATCAAGTTGGCCAATCTTTGAAGACTCCGAGCGCTATTTCGGGTTTGACAGGGTAAAGTCGTATCCCCTAATCAAAAGTAATTCCTAAATCCTCTAACTAACGTAGATAGGGAAGTAGGGTCGAATCCACAAAGAAACGAGTCTTTCTATTCCTAATTAATTAAAATAATCCAGACTATAAAGTAACCAATATATTGTAATTAAAGGAAACTAAACTACAAAGGTTAAGAGTAGGGAGAAAACAATGAATAAAAGGATCTAGGGCATAGGTTCACCAATAAATAATACTTCAGGGTAAAACAAAATAATCGATCATCAATCCATAAACTAATCAGATTATAAAGGGCTTTCGCTACGTATTATAATCACACAATTAATTTACCGGTATTAAATCTCATGTTTCGAATCTCGATCTAACCATTTATAAATTAACCTGCCTATTGAAACTAGACCTAAACATCAATTCTCATCTGTCGAATCTTGAATCAATATTTTTAAACTCATGCATAAAAGATCTGCGCAAATCTAGTCACAGAGCATTAAATCAATCAATAGGAAATTAATCTAGCATTGATAATCAACAACAATAAATTACCCCTTCATATTAATTATGGATCCCCATAAACCCTAGAAATAGAACTACTCACACATATTAAGAACTAAACAAATCAAAGCAATATAATAAGTCATGATGGAAGGAAATAAGATTAAGAGAAGAGAAATCGTTACCAAACTAATCTGTATTAATGGAAATAATCAAGAACAAGAGTTGAGAGAAGAGTTAAGAGAGAGAAAAGATCCTAAGTAGAGAGAGAAAGTCTGAGAAAGAAGATGAACTAATAATTCCGTACAAAAACATATTTAAACGTTTTCTAAAACAAGAATTAAAACTAAACATCATCAGGTCTTCTAAAAACGCGTGCCCGATCGGGCGCGCCTTTTTCTTCGCGTTCTTCCCAAGCAGCATCGCCCGATCGTGCTAGCAGCTCGCACGATCGGGCGCGCCTCAGCACTCTCAGCTTACTAATCTCGCCGCGCGCGATCGGGCTAGAGGTTGCCCAATCGGGTCTTTTCTCCTCTTGAGGCTTGGACTTTGATTGGGCTAGATTTCTCGGCCCAATCCGGATTTACTCTCGGGTCTTGAATACTTGGTCCAAATGCCTCGGGATCCCAATTACCGATCCCTTAATCACCGGCTCTCACCGATCCTGGGCTCCAAAAGTGGTCGTGTCCTTCTAGCTTCCGTAGTTGATCCATAAAGCCCCGGAAAATGCTCCAAGAGTGCAATTTCTTGTAAAATACAACTAAAACTACGAAAACACTAAAACACATAAATTAGTAATAAAAGTGGCCCAAAAGAGCAAAAAACACTACTAATAACGACCAAGGGACGGGGGTAAAACACTATATAAAATGGAGCAAACCACAAGAGCATATAGAATTCAAGACTAGTGCTCACGCACTCAACTCTCATTTTTGTGGCGAGTAAAATATGTAATCGATCGCTCTCCATCCAACCCCTTTATGTGAACAATGCCCTCCCAACTCACACTCTCGTGTGTATAAAACAATGAACGCTCAATCCTACTAGTCGACTCGAAATATGCCAAATCATAACTTGCATTGATAAACAATACTTTCACATTCATACAATTCTATGCACAAAGGTCGGAAGGTCTTTAAAGCTTGTAACGTAAGGCTAGGGTAAAGGGTAGGATAAATTTGGGAATAAGTGAGAGAAAAGCTATGCTTAAAGGAGCCATATCCTAATAAAACCCATGATAAAAAATAACTGATGATCAACATCTCCTACATAACCAACTCTAACATCAACCAAATGTACTCCAATCATAATAAATAAACCCAACTCTTACAATTTCACTCATAAGATATAATAATGAAGAAATAGAGTGAATAAACAAACTTTATTTTCCAAACTTGATTTTTTTTTTCTATTTTTTATCTTTTGATCAACCTCCAACTAGAACATTTGAACATTTTTTCTATTGAAGTTCACTTATTTTTACATATTTTTTTCTTTGAACTTCTCCTTATTTTCTTCATAATATCATGCTTTATTTTTTTCAAGAAAATATAACTCTCAAACTCATCAAAAATAAACATGAACAACAAAACAACTTCTCAAAAACCCACCCAAATTGTGCAAATAATAAGCACACTACAAACTCCCTCACCTCACTCACTAATAGCTCCCCCAAGCCAAGCTTGGGACTTGTAACCAATGGGGAAAAATAGGCTTGTAGTGTGGCTAATAAACAACAAAAAGGTCAAGGCAACAACACGGGTAGCAAGAAGGGAACAAATGTATCTACAATCATCTGGAGGCTACCTAAAAGAACAAATGCCTTCGTCCTCCACAATGTGCATAATAATGAATCATATAAACATTACTTATAGTGGCAAACCAATAATCAAATTCATTGACATACCAGGAACTATGGAACTATCACACATTCCTTACAAAATTAAATAGTCAAGCACTATATTCACAAGTAGTTGGACAAAATTAACGCATGTAAAGGTTTCAAGGCAATCAAACATCAAATCATGATCAACTAATCCTCAATGCCTATCATCAATAACCAAAAATCAAAACAATTTTCTGAAGTAAGGGGCACAGGGAAGCATAATTGACAATTCATTGGAACGTATTTTTGGATTTTTTTATTTTTCAATTTTTTTGTATTTTTCATATATAAGAAAGCAATAAAAACTAACCTAGAAAGCAAGAAATCTAAACTATGAAAACACACCAAAAATAAAAGAAAAGAGAAAAAGAAATATACCAAACAAAAATCTCCCCCAAGCTAGAATCAGACAATGTCCTCATTGGCTCGGAAACTAGCCCAGCATAGCTAGTCCTCATCATCATCCATCCTCTCATATCCTCCTCCATGACTCGAACTGGCACCACCCTGGCTTGGTCCAGCACTACCATAACCCGAACCACCTGCAAAGTAGTTAGGGTCCACATTTCCACCCATACCCCCAAAAGGAGCATCACCCCCATATCCGTGGACTGAAGAGTAGTCCACATAAGTACCATGCGCACCGGGGTGAGAATATCCTCCTTGGGGGTATTGGAACCAATCGGGAATAAGTGAATCAGGAGGAATAGCCCCCCGACGGGCATAATCGTCATACATGGGGTATAGGCCCCTCCTGAGGTTCCTCTCTATGTAACCAACCCGCCCATCTAAGGAGCTTAACCTAGAATCTAGGTTTTGCATCATACCCTCAACTATCCCTTGCCCCGTCTCGATGCGGTCTAATTGGCTCCTAAAAGCCGAAAAGTCATAAGGAGCATTGGGGTCGACGTTGTAGTCGACCGAGGAAGTGGGCATGCCATAGGTGAAGGGTGGAGGTGGTTGGTAGTGTGGTGAATGGTGAGTGGGGGAATAGTCTAGGGGGAATTGGTGGGGTTGTGGTGAAGGGTGAGGTGGTTGAACCTCACCTTGACCATTAATCTCGAAAGTATAAGAAGGCTTCCCCTTCTCGAATTTGGTCAAGGCGGGGTTGGGTAAGGTAAAGGCTTGGTCCCTCCTACCCGATTGTCGGTGGACTATCCACCAAGTATCACTCCCCACGGGTTGCACCCAGTTCAAACTCCCTAAATAGGGTAGGTCCATGAGGTTTGATCCTACAACTTTCCTATGCCCATACGGGTTCCAACCTAGTTGTTTCCTAGCAATGTGGGTCACTAACCCCCCAAAATAAATAGGTGCCCTAGACCGACTAGCCTCGGCCGCATTGGCCGCCCTTTGGAAGTGATTGGCTATCCTATGGGGTATGTTCAATTTTTCGGCGGTAGGAATTACATAGGATGCCAAAAGTTCCAATTCATCTCTCCTAACATTTGCCGGTTCATGCCTCCCAAAAATAGTGAGGCCGGCAAATCTTTGCCAAAGTTTTGGGACGGGATGTTGAATCCACGTCCCTTTGGCATGCTGGAGGTTAACTAAATCCTCCCCAGTTAGCCTCTTATAGACCACGACAGTGTGGTCTTGAGAGGGTTCAATCGGTTTATCCGATTTCAAATCAAACAACTTTCCGAATTCTTTAAGAGTTAGTCTCACATCGTTGTTTAATAATCGGAATTGTACATGAGTAATTAGTGAATTCATTTTAATAACATTAAAACTTGAAATAAATTCTAATGTTAAGTATTCATACGTATCATGGCACATTTGAAAGAAACCACTCATGCCTATACCTTTGAACAATTTTTCCAAATATTTATCTAGGCCTAACCTAACTAGTGTGGGATGATGAATAAAACAGGTAGATATTACTTGGCGATCGATAAGGTTTAGCATCCTAGCCCGTTGCTTCTTCGAGGTAATGACAACCTCCTCCTATCCCGGAATTTGAAGATCCGGGTTGACCGTTGGTTGTGGTGCCCTCGAACTCTCACCCCTTTGTGTCGTTGAACGTTTTGAGGCCATTATATTAGGAAAAACTTGATGCTTGGAGCTATCTCTCTCTAGGTGTTTGAAGGAAGTATGAGAGAAAGTGGGAGAAAATAGGTGGGAAATGTAGAGGGAGATGTGAGGATTAATAATATGTAAGAAATTTAAGGTTTTGATGGATGAATATGAGGAGATCTTGAAAAATAAGTGAGTTTGAAGGTGTAAAAATGGAGGTTTTAGAGAGAGAAAGTAATGGAGAAGAAGATGAAATAAGAAGAAAGTGAGGAAAGAAAGAAGAGGAAAAGTTTAAAGGGACGGTCAAAATAGGCGCGCCCGATCGGGCGAGGCTCGCCCGATCGGGCGGATAATGCTGAAGTCCCAGAACTCAGTTGCGCGCCCAATCCGGCGAGCTCCGCCCGATCGGGCGCGAACACGAACGATTTTTCGCTCTCATACTCGCCCGATCGGGCGAGCACCGCCCGATATATTTTTTCCTTCACTCGATTTGCGCCCGATCGGGAAACCTCGCCCGATCAGGCGAAATTTGCTCAAGTTTCTGACGGCACTTATGCGCCCGATCGGGCCACTTCGCCCGATCGGGCGAATTTTCTCGATTCCCTGCTCTCCTTTCGCGCCCGATCGGGCAGCCACGCCCGATCGGGCGAATTTTAGGCTGGAAATATATCATGCTTGCACGCCCGATCGGGCGAGCTCCGCCCGATCGGTCCCGTGCCCGGTCTAAATTCCTTAGCTATTTTTTTCTTCTTTGTCTTCAAATTTCTTCTAAGTCTTTCGACCACTTAAACCTATATCTGTACAAAAACACTTATAAACGGTAAAATTTCACTCTCCTCGCCTCTCTAAAATAAAATTAAAAATAAAAAAGAAGCTAGTCTAGAAAGCAAGAAATACGGGTTGCCACCCGCAAAGCGCTGGTTTATCTAGGTCCCGCACGACCTTCTTACCAAATACAATATCTAGGACCCTTGGCCTAACGCTTGATCGAGTGGTTTTTCACCCGGTCTAGCGGTGTTTAGGCTGCGATGCGGCTTTCTGACATACCCTGTGGGACGCCAAATCACCTTATCTGGTGGATCCTCCTTGACTTGAACTGGGGGATCTTCAATGCTACGCACTAAAAATCCTTCTTCGATCGAAGGTTGCTTCAAATTGTCATTGCGTTCAACACTTGCAACTCGATCTGGCGGAACACTTACCGTAGGCTCGATTTGCACAACTTGCTCGATCGGTTCCACCTATTCATCCTCGAAACCAAGACCAACATGGTAGAGTGATCTTTCTATTGCATCATTTTCCTTCTGCCACTTGTCTATCTCATCTGAAAAGGATGCAACACAAGATACCGCCTCCAAGGGATCTTTTTCAAGAGCTTGGGGCTTGTTAGAATAATTTACAACCACATTAACACTGAAACATTTCTCCTCAGTCATGGAGCTTTTAGGGGCATTATTCAGGTTAAAAATAACTTTATCAACCCCTACTGATAGTGTTAACTTACCACTTCTTAAATCTATGACTGGTCTTGCAGTGTTAAGGAATGGTCTACCCAAAATAATTGGGGTTTGCATATCCTCAGCCATATCAAGAACAACAAAATCTACAGGTATATAAAATTTACCTACTCTAACGGGGACATCCTCTAAAACACCTAAGGGGTATTTGAAAGAACGGTCAGCCATTTGTAGAGTTATATTGGTAGCTTTTAATTTACCCATATTCAACTTAGAACACACAGATAATGGCATGACGCTAACACTAGCACCCAAATCACATAATGCATTATCAATCAAGAGATTGCCAATATGACAAGGGATAGAAAAACTACCCGGATCTTTTAACTTAGGTGGAGACTTATTTTGAAGTACGGCACTGCATTCTGCAGTGAAAGCTACCGTCTCTACCTCACTAATAGACCTTTTTCTCGTCAATATTTCTTTCATAAATTTTGCATACGAGGGGATTTGTGTGATCAATTCGGTAAAGGGAACTGTTACCTTCAAATCTTTTACTACCTCCAGGAACTTACCAAACTGCTTATCCAAGTTTGTCTTCAATTGACGATTGGGGTATGGAAGTTTGATAATTGGCTTTGGAGAATTATTACTCTTGTCTAGAGTAGCCACCTTCTCTGGAGTTGTACCCTGCAATGTAGAATTAGATATGTTAATATTATCTTTTAGCCCTGCAGGGCTATCAACTACATTGTTTGGTTTAATGGAATCAAGATTAGCATTATTTAATAAAACAGGTTCATCAACTCTGGGCATAGAGGGCCCTTCATAGTTTGAACCACTCCTTAGGGTAATTGCAAATGCTTGATCCGTAGGTCGGGTTGGCTGCGCCGGCAAGGCTCCCTATTGGCGGGCTTGTAGAGTAGCGGAGAGTTGCGCAAATTGATTTTCTACAATTTTATTATGCGCTATAATTTGATCAATTGTCGCATCTCTGCTCTCCACGTGCTTTTGCATATTAACCAACATTGCGCTAATTTCCGCCAGAGAAGGGTCGGAAAATGAGGGGGTTTGTTGTGGTTGGTTCTTCTGGCTAGCATTGGGATGATAATATTTCACCTGCTGTGGCGCCTGTGGTTCTTGTGGTGGTGGATTTTGAACATTAGTGCTCCAGTAGGAAAGGCACGAGTGATTCCGATACCCAGGATTGTAGGTGTTGGAGTATGGGTTATTCTGCCTATAAGCTTGGAAGGCATTAACTTGCTCCATGGAACTCCTGCAATCTTGCTCCCAATGACCTACAATACCACAATTTTCACAGAAGGCCTCATTAGAATTATTATTAATTGTAGAAACATTAGCTACATTAGCAGTGCTCAGATTATCTATTTTTTGGCAAATAGAGGTTAGTTGGGCTTGCAAAAAGGATACAGAGTCGACACTATGCTTCCCCTTGTTAGCAAATCCTCTGGGATTCCCATATTGGGAATTGTGTAACGCCATATCTTTAATAACCTGACCTGCATCATCAACATTAAGATTCATAAATCTCCCACTAGCTGCAGAGTCTAAAATTATTCTAGAGGAATTTCAAATGCCGTTATAAAAGGCTTGGATTAACTGCCATTGCGCTAAATTATGGTGAGGGCATTCTCTTTGTAAGTCCTTGAACCTCTCCCAAGCCTCATATAAAGATTCATCAGCTTCTTGGGCAAATTTCTGAATCGCACTCCGTAGTACTGCTTGTTATAGAAATTCAAAAAAAGAGTTTCCCAGTCAGTTATACCAAGTGTAGTTTTATTTAAGCCATTAAACCACAATTTATCTTTTCCAGTTAAAGAGAAGGGAAAGAGAATCTCCCTGATTTGGTCTTGAGTGACCCCGACTTGCCTGATGGTGTTGCAATACTAACAATAGTCGGCAACGTGAAGATTCGGGTCTTCACCCTTGGCTCCACTGAATTGCTTCCTTTCTATCATCATTATAAATTGAGGTTTGATTTCAAATTGAACCCCATCAAGAGCCGGAGTAGGGGTGAGATGTGGAAAATCTGTAAGCTTTGGTTGTGAATAATCACTAAGCTTCTTTGGAGCCGTCATCTCTGATTCTGCGTCTGATGATGTCTCTGAATCGCTAGAACCAGTTGGAGGATCTCGGTGATTATAGTTATTATCACCAGAATCCGCCAGGATTTGCTTATAGAAATTTTTCTGTCTATGGAAGGAACGTTCGATCTCAGGATCGAATGGGATGTAACCTGATCTGGAACACCTGGGCATAAACAAAAACTAGAAGCAAATATGAGATTTGTCTCAGAGAACTAACGCTCTTTGAGACAAAAGGGAAATAATCTAGACTACGAAAACAATCAGAAATAAAAATAAAATCGTTACACCGGCAACGACGCCAAATTTTGACAGGGTAAAGTCATATCCCCTAATTAAAAGTAATTTCTAAATCCTCTAACTAACGTAGATAGGGAAGTAGGGTCGAATCCACAGAGAAACGAGTCTTTCTATTCCTAAATAATTAAAATAATCCAGATTATAAAGTAACCAATATATTGTAATTAAAGGAAACTAAACTACGAAGATTAAGAGTAGGGAGAAAACAATGAATAAAAGGATCTAGGGCATAGGTTCACCAATAAATAATACTTCAGGGTAAAACAAAATAATCAATCATCAATGCATAAATTAATCAGATTATAAAGGGCTTTCGCTATGTATTATAATCACACAATTAATTTACCGGTATAAACCTCATCTTTCGAATCTCGATCTAACCATTTATAAATTAACCTGCCTATTGAAACTAGACCTAAACATCAATTCTCATTTGTTGAATCTCGAATTAATATTGTTAAACTCATGCATAAAAGAGCTGCGCAAATCTAGTCACAGAGCATTAAATCAATCAATAGGAAATTAATCTAGCATTGGTAATGAACAACAATAAATTACCCCTTCATATTAATTATGGATCCCCATAAACCCTAGAAATAGAATTACTCACACATATTAAGAACTAAACAAATCAAAGCAATAAAATAAGTCATGATGGAAGGAAATAAGATTAAGAGAAGAGAAATCGTTACCAAACTAATCTGTATTAATGGAAATAATCAAGAACAAGAGTTGAGAGAAGAGTTAAGAGAGAGAAAAGATCCTAAGTAGAGAGAGAAAGTCTGAGAAAGAAGATGAACTAATAATTCCGTACAAAAACGTATTTAAACGTTTTCTAAAACAAGAATTAAAACTAAACATCATCAGGTCTTCTAAAAACACGCGCCCGATCGGGCGCGCCTTTTTCTTCGCGTTCTTCCCAAGCAGCATCGCCTGATCGTGCTAGCAGCTCGCACCATCGGGCGCGCCTCAACACTCTCAGCTTACTAATCTCGCCGCGCCCGATCGAGCTAAAGGTTGCCCAATCGGGTCTTTGCTCCTCTTGAGGCTTGGACTTTGATTGGGCTAGATTTCTCGGCCCAATCCGGATTTCCTCTCGGGTCTCGAATACTTGGTCCAAATGCCTCGGGATCCCAATTACCGAGCCCTTAATCACCGATTCTCACCGATCCTGGGCTCCAAAAGTGGTCGTGTCCTTCTAGCTTCCGTAGTTGATCCATAAAGCCCGGGAA
Source organism: Chenopodium quinoa (assembly GCF_001683475.1). Classification (NCBI taxonomy): domain Eukaryota; kingdom Viridiplantae; phylum Streptophyta; class Magnoliopsida; order Caryophyllales; family Amaranthaceae; genus Chenopodium; species Chenopodium quinoa. Next base: position 386,252 of record NW_018745151.1, on the reverse strand, counting down.
AATGCTCCAAGAGTGCAATTTCCTGTAAAATACAACTAAAACTACGAAAACACTAAAACACACAAATTAGTAATAAAAGTGGCCCGAAAGAGCCAAAAACACTACTAATAACGACCAAGGGACGGGGGTAAAACACTACATAAAATGGATATATCAGAGTCAAACAGAGAAACCACCAAAGGGGCATATGAATGTTGTTAATTTGAGGAGTGGAAAGCAGTTGGAAGATCCTCCCATGAAGGAGCCATCAAAGGAGGTTGTTGAAAAGGTAGTCACAAAAGAGAAGGTGGTCGATGGTAGCGCGATTGAGGAAGAGCTAAAGGCATTAACTCCATCACCACAAGTTCCTTTCCTGCAAAGGTTGGATCAAGCTAAGTTAGAGAAAAAGTATGGAAAATTTCTTGATATTTTGAAAAATCTTCACATCAACATTCCGTTCTTAGATGCAATATCCGAGATGCCATCTTATGCAAAATTTTTAAAGGATATGTTTTCTAACAAGAAGAAGCTACAGGAGTGTGGGGAATAAATTTCAAGCGTTAATCCCCTTAGCTTGAACCCCACTGTGATCATACACTAAAGTACGGTGGCGTCCAAAAGGGAAGAAGATAGAGCAAAAGAGTCGCCAACAAGTTTTAGGAACTTGTAAAACGTTCACAGGGTGAAGGTTACACCCCTTAACGATCCAAGAGATCGTCAACTCCATAAGGTCTAGAACCAAATAAGGGTTCGGGGATGAAGGTACAAATCCAACCTAAAAGAGATTGAACCTGCCCTAAAAATAGGCCTCTACTTTATTCTGATCGTATTCATGTGCGCTTTCTGACTAACATGCAATCAATAGGTTTAACCCTAAACCTGTTTATCTATGTTGGTTGAATTTAATGCACAAATAAACTATTATTGGCGATCAATTGAATTATAATCAAATTAACCCTAAACAAGATTATTAATTATCTTATTAAGCGTGATTACAAATACAAATTCTCTTTAAACATGCATAAAAGGCGTGATCAAGAAATAACAATAAATATCAAGCAACATAATATATAATCAAAACAATCATTATAATAATAATAATAATAATAATAATAATAATAATAATAATAATAATAATAATAATAATAATAATAATAATCATCATCATAAATTATAACAATTATAATCATAATCATGTTCATGTTAATATTAAAACATAATAATAGCAAGATCCTAGGCATGATACTAACAAGATTAATAACAAACCTTAGCATGTCACTAAGCAATAAAAATTAAAGCTTTAGCCCTAACATGATACTAACAATCATAGATATTAGGAAGAACATAGGGAGCATCGTAGGAATTATAATAAGCATATTTGATATTATAACCTTTTCCCTAAACATGATACTAGGAATATCATAATAACAATTTAAAAATGATTTCTACATCATAATATCAATAAATCAATTAAAGCACTTACTTTGATGCCTCGTACCTCTTTCTAATAACAAAATACACACGTTAGTAACTTCAAGGAAAATATTAAAACAAACAAATAAATGAAATAATTGAAATAGAGATTTGGGACCAAACCCTCAGAAATTAAACCTTTCACGTCTAGGGCGAAGGCAACTTCGAATATGGCTAGGTGTGTCTAGATCTTGCGAATGCGGAATTTTGTAAAAAAAAAAAAGAGGGTAGGTTTAGAAAAGAAAGAGAAAAAAAGCATTAGATTTAGAAAGAGAAAGAATTAGTAGGAATGATAATAAGACTAAAATAGACCCGGTCTACAATAACTTATTGTAGACCCAACCTTCTTGTATACCATACGAATGTGATTATATCATACGAGATGTGATTATATTACTACAAAAGTGATTATATCATTTTGAAACTGTTATGTAAATGTAGAGCTCAAAAAGTGAATTTATCATTATAAAAAGTATCAAATAGTAAATTACATCATTTCAAAACATGATTTTTAAAATTTATCATCCTAAAGATAATTATATAACCTAATTAAATGGTTTAATATGAGATTATATAATTCAAAATATGACTCACAAAAAGATAATTATATCATCTAAAAAAGTGATTATATCATCCAGAATGTGATTATATTATTTGAAAGTGTCAAATTTTGGGTCTACAATAATTTATTATAGACCGAACCATACAAGACCAATTAAATCATATTAGGCCCTCCCCTAGATCATTGGGCCGCATATAAGGCTCAAAACGGGCCCAGTTTAGTAAATTGGCCATAACTTCCTCAATATTCATCGGAATTGGGCTTATAATATATCGTTGGAAAGCTCTTGTCAAGCCCCATCCAACTACACTACTATTGGACCCATATCATGGACCAACCAAACTGGATTGGCTGTTTTCTTAAAATAAGTTTTCAAAAACAGAGAGAAGAGAAAAGAAATTAAAACTATCCGCAACACTAGACTTTCCACACTTTCGCTTCATTCGATTATGATTTGACGTGAAAGGTACTCATCACCGGGTTTGGTTTTTTGGGGAGACACAAATGGGTGTCTACAGAAGCCCCTAATTTGACTGAGTTTGGAGAAACACAAGTTTCGAAAACAAAAGTCAAAGTATCGATAGGGACGGAGAATGATTCAGAACGTTCTGTGATCCTAAGTCACTCTTGTAACGCCGATACCTGCAAAACTAGCATTAGTTAAACAGATAAAAGAGTTAAGAAACGCGTATCTTGCACCGTCGAGCACACGTCTCTGAAAGTAACCGATTGCTGTTTTGATGTTGTTTTGATGACCTCCTGCAAGCTAGAGAATGCCATCCCGCTTGAAAACCGCTACGCCCGTAATTGCTTCCAATATAGAAGATTGCTTCGCCTGAAACGACCCTCCTCCGCTATGATAATATTCCACATCCAAGGGAATACCATTGAAGATTGCTTCTCTTGAAACAATCCTCAGTTTTTTGTGACGACTCTCCACAATCTAGGGAACGCCACCTTGCTGTTTCGATGTTCACTCGTCTTTGAACAAATAGCTTCTCTTTTTTTTTCGGACATGTTCACGCGCCTCTGAACAAAGAGCTTCTCTTTTTTTTTAATATGTCCACGCGTCTCTGAACAAAGAGCTTCTCTTTTTTTTTAATATGTTCACGCGCCTCTGAACAAAGAGCTTCTCTTTTTTTTTAATATGTCCACGCGTCTCTGAACAATAGAACTTCTTTTTTGAATATGAACTTCTAAATGATGTGTCCACGCGTCTCTGAACGAAGAGCTTGATAATAGGATTCCCACGTGCCTCTGAGCAAAAGATCTTGAAAATAGGAGATCTTTGATGATATGTCCACACGTCTCTGAACAAAAGAGCTTTTGAATGATATGCCCACGCGTCTCTGGAGCAAAGGATCTTGATGGAAATGTTCACGCGTCTCTGAACAAAAGAGCTTCAATAATATGCCCACGCTTCTCTGGAGCAAAGAGCTTTGATGGAGATGTTCACGCGTCTCTGAACAAAAGAGCTTGAACAATATGCCCACGCGCCTCTAGAGCAAAGTGCTTTGATGGAGATGTTCACGCGTCTCTAAACAAAAGAGCTTGAATAATATGCCCACGCGCCTCTAAAGCAAAGAGCTTTGATGATATGTCCACACGTCTCTGAACAAAAGAGCTTCGGTAATTGAACGTTTGTTGCGATAATATTCTGAAGAAAAATTTCCGAAGACCAACGTTTTTCGATCTCTAAAGCTCGCTTGAACTTTGCTTCCGCTAAAACCAGTATGTCGGTGTTTCCGTGATGAGCCAATTCTTAGGCGCTTTAAGCTAAGTGAGACGATCTTTCATCAGGTCGACCACTTATTGCAATTGTAATCAAACTGCTACTTAATCTGGTCAAATTGCTTATAGGGGCTAAATGGCGTACCAAGGAACCCGAAATTGCTGTATGAGGTCAAAATCACCTTTCTGAGAGGCTTCGATCTCTGTCGCTGCTGAAATATCTCTGGCGCCAAGAATTGGAGTAGGGTCTTCCCTATTCTGCTGCACTTGTATTTATTTTTTACTATAGAACTTTGCCAATTTCTTTAATCATCTTAGGGTTGACCTAAGGTTTAACATTGCTTGACTCATTGACTTGACACGACCCAAGGTATAAACTTGACTCGATGTGATCGACTGACTCGAGGTTAACTCGACTCGAAGTGAAATGACACGTGTGACTCATGACCCGTGTGTGCATAGTGTTGATTATGTGACTCGAAAATGCAAAAAAGCAAAAATTTTCCGTCATTTTTGTGGAGGGTACCGACTTTCTCCCGAAAAAGAAAGACGTAAAAAAGAAAGAAGCGAAGTTTTTGAAGGTGCATGTTGAATGAGCTTAGTCAAATTTCATTTGATAATATCTCTCAAGGTGCAAGGATTAACCCATCCTAGGCTATCTCAATGGTTGACTCAATGATGAAAGCATTTGGGTAACTTAGGCACAGAGGCTAAGTACTTCATACTTCGTGATGCAATGATAATTATGATTGATGAGTGATGTTGGTATGACAAGGCATGCTTCATCGTTAAGATTTCATGACAAAGGGTTCCTAAGGGAAGTATATTTGGTCATGTATCTGTGATGTGTGTGATAGTGACACTAAAGCTAGGCCGCAAGAGCTAAGTGTGTGGGAAAATATATTGAAAAGAGTCAAATGGTGGTGACTCTTAGGCTAGGTAAGCTAATGATGTAGGGATCAAGCCCCCAAGTCTAGCTCTAAGTGAATATGGATGAGCATAGGATATCCCTTGATATGATCAATTATGAATGTGAATATGAATGCATGTTTATTACGGCCGCACCTCGATGTGAGGTTGCCTACGTATCCATTAGGAATCTGGCCGAATGTAGCTCTAGCCGAACCTCGCACAAGTGTGTATACCTCAGAAAGGTCTTTTTAAGGGTTATAACGTGGTTAGGCTAAAGGTTATAAAAGAAGGGGATAAAGGCTCAAGATCCTATATAAGCCCCCAAGGTGTGAAACCTCGCTTTTGAATCTTTATATTTTTATGCTTGAGTTTCTACTCTTTTTTAGCTCTCTTTTATCTTTTGCTTTAGCATTTATTTTATTTTTGTAAGTGTGGGCAATCCCGATCATGCAGTCTATCACTCACTTGGCATTCATGTTTCTCAGGCACGGTACTGAGCACTCGATAAGAGACGCAATCTGAGACGTGTTCTTATCGAAGATATTTTCATATCAAAGACATTGGAACACTTGCCCTTTTGTACACTTTTATTATTATCTTTTTCCATTTTTGCTATTTTAATTTTTTGAATTTGCTCAAGCCTTCTTTAGAATTGCATAAGTTACACACCATCCCATCCCAAGGTTAGGTAGATGTAGGTTGAAAAAAGAAAGGTCTATCATTAGACGAGGCTCAAAGTGGTTTATGAAGAAAGGATGTATATTTGAAAGGTGAAAGGAGATATGACGTGGCTACAAGGGGTGCCTCAAATCATTGGTATACCTTGTGCTTAATTCGACATGGATTTTTATTTATTTATTTATTTTAATGCAATATAATGAAATGATCATATATAAGGAAATAAATGCTCATTTTATTAAAAAAAGGGAAAAGAATCTACAAAATTCATCTAAGGGAAAATAAAAGGTGCCTATGCTAGACTTATTGGGGAAAGAGTAAATAAAAAAGAAATAGAAAAAAAAAGAGGTCACGAAATCTTGTCGTTGAAGCTCGCCTCTTGTCTTGTGTTGTTTGCTTTATCATCACTCGTTTTTCTTGTAAACTGGAGGCATGGGAAGCTTGTTATTATCAATCAAATGTTGGATAGCTTCCTTTAGCTTCCAACAGCTCTCGGTAGCATGACCCCTACCTTGATGGTACCTGCAGTGTTCGTTTGGATTCCAACTAAGCGATCTCTTCTCGAGTGGGGGATCTTGAATAGATCCGATGGGAGTAATGAGTCCTTTGGCATGGAGTCGATTGAAAGCATTATCGTAGCTAATTCCAATAGGGGTGAAATCCTTTCTTAGTCGATTACCCATGGCTAGGATCTCACTAAGGTCGAAAGTACCAACACTATTACTAGAGTAGGTGTTTCCGGAAGAAGAAGGATAGTCGTTCTTCTTCCCTTTACAGCCACTGTTACTATTGTTACTAATCTTGATCTTCTTGTCGCGCGGAGGAACATGAAGGAGACTTGAATCAATGGAGTCTTGAACACGATCCTTGAGGGCGAGACATATTTCGGTGGTGTGACCATGACCTCTGTGGTATCGACAATTAGAATTTGGATCCCAATTGGGAAACCGTTTTTCATGCGGAGGGTCTTGACCTTGATCGTGAAGATAGTCAAAAGCTTCATTGTAAGTCATTCCTACTGGTGTGTATTCTCCAATGGTCCGTTTTTCCTGTGGCTTAGGAGCATTAAGTTCTTCATTAAACTCTTGGCGAGAATTTTGTTCGATGGCCATACCCGATTTGCTAATCCTTCTACCACATTCAAGAGCATGGCAATGACATCTTGAAGTTTTCGAACGTCCTCTTTTAGACATGACGAGTCTTCCTTGGTATTATCTAAGAAAAGACTTTCATCCTCCTCAATTATGGCTACTTCATCGAGAGAGGTTATATAAGCTGCCTCGATCATGGGTTCTCCTACATGTGTGATAAGAAGTGATGGATCAAAGGATGTTTGACTTTCATCAATGACTAGAATCTCGGAAGTTTCATTGTTATCGATCTGATCTTGAATAGCTTCTTTGAGTTTCCAACACTCCTCAATGTTGTGACCCTTTCCTTGGTGATATTTGCAGTGCTTATTAGGGTCCCACTTAGGTGGCCTGGCTTTTGGAACTGGATCTTTGGTAGGCCCTATTGGCATGACTAGTCCTTTGTGATGTAGCTTCTTGAAAGCTGTTTCATAACTCATACCAAGTGGAGTGAACACCCTTTTTGATCTTTGGATTCGTGGTTTAGAGGCGTTCGTGGCATGTACTTCATTAATGGGAGAAGAAGAAGAAGGATGGTCGTTCTTCTTTACTCTCACACTATTATCTTTCAGAAGGTCATCTTCAATGTTAATGCCTATATCATAGACAGCCTTGAAAGTATTCAAGTTGTGTTGGTATTTTAAGTGCATTGAATACTTCCCTTGGAGATTCTTGATAAACATCCTCACAGATTCTTTTTCGGTAGGAGCCTTGACCATATTAGTGGAAGTTTCCCTCCATTTGTTGAAGAAAGACGTGAACCCTTCGTTTCCTTTTTGTTTTAACATCTCAAGTTGTATGTGGTCTGTTTCGTCTTGGATGTTGCACTTATATCTATCTATGAAGCGTTTACTATCGATTCCCAGGTAGAGGTTTTCTCTTTGTCAAGGGAGAAGTACCATTGTTGGCAAACGGTTTCAAGAGATAGTGGGAGCAGAGAGGGGAAAACCTTATTATCGATACCCTTAATGTTCATTATAGTTTCAAAAGCTCTTAGATGAAAGTAAGGGTTATCTGTTGCCTTGAATTTAGGGATGTCAGTGGAGTTGAACTTATGTGGAAGAAGTTCCTTGTCTAGCGAGACCCCTTGTGAACTCATGCCCTGAAATTTATAGTCACTAGATAGCTTTCTCAAGCTTTCTTGCATGAGGTTCATTTGTTGTTGCTTCACGGGATCATCGATCTTGAGTGTGAGTAGCTTCAGTTTCTCAGTCACGGTAACCAGTTGGTTCCTAAGCTCATTAACTTCCTCTTGAATTGCCATTATATTTTTAGCCTTCCTCTTTTGACGAATCGGTTTATCAAAAAGTGAGACTTGAATAAAGAGGTTGTCCTTGATTAATCGCCCTTCTCTCCTCGACCAAGTACTGTGGAAAAGGAATTTGGGGATATTCATTGTTAATTATTTGACTCAAACTTTATTCAACATGCAATGGATGGAAGAAGTGAAGAAAAATGGTATAGAATGTGAAAGAAGAATGATGGAGGTGGAGGGATATGAAGAATTAGGAATAGAATATACCCCCAACTTAAAATGACGGAAACACCGACTTATGCATGAACCTAAGACATGGCCATGGTGACATGTGTACTCAAAGTGTGTGCTAGGACTAGTGAGTGTAGGTGACATGTTGAGACTCGTGTCATGACCATGTGGCTAGACTATGTGACTAAGACTCGATTTATGACTCGACAAGGTGTTATTGACGGCGAAAAGTAACCGAATTAATTAGTAAACTGGTTAATTAGACACTCGACCAATAATCCAAAATGTCGGCCAAACGACAGGACTGGCGTCGCACTATGGAGCTTGGCGCCAGACGACAGATCTGTCGCCAGGCGCCACACTCCACAGTGTGGTGCTACAGCTCAGACTTTGGCGCCAATATTGGAGCCTCAGTCTGGGACTGTTTTCGGTATTATTAATCAAGTGGGGTATGCCTAAAGTCGTACTAGGTCAATTCTGATTAAAATATTAGACTTTATTTACTCAAATTAATTAATTAATTAATTAGGCAAAGTTTTTTAAGTCATTAATTTATTTAATCTCAACACAAGTCAAACAAACGGTTAAGAGAAACATAGAATATATGCACAACAAATAATGCACAATTAGTCAAGTAGGCATAATATGATACAATGAGTTCGCCACCTAACCATGGCTCTAGTTCTCTAAGGTTCGGGATATGGTTTAGTCAATAGAGGGTCCATGGTAAATTGTCCGGATGCACCGCGCGGAAGCCTAACCATGAAGGGTTGGCGCGAGTGGATGGGACACCGCGAGTTTTAGAAAAAACTCGCTTCCATGGTTTGGTGAATTCAAAATCTCGGATGTACCCTTTGTTGCACGGAGCGTTTAATCGGGTAGACGGAGCATGAATTCTCAGAGGGTTATGTACATATGCAGAACACATATGGGTTTTAGAAAAGTAAGAAAAAATTCAATCAGGAAGTAGGATTGGACAAACAATACGAAAAACTGGTCGAAATTAGAACGCATATTTCTGGCTCGGTATTGGGGGAAGTTGGCGCAAGCAATCAGAGACTGGCGCCAATTTTTAACTGTAGCACGTGGCGCCAATGCTGGTGTCTGGCGCTACGGCTAAAAGTCTGGCGCCAAGCTCTGGCCTCTGGCGCTACTTCCCACATGCCTCAGCAGCTGTCTGTGCTCGATAAAATTTTCCAGTTTCGTGCGGTGTTATTTCGGTCCTAGTTGTTAAAGATATTTCTCAAATTTCCTACGTATAAAATCCTATGTTTTAAACTCATTACGGATGGTCTTTCCAATGAGATCTTTTTTATGCATATGACAATAATGTTGATCAAAATTACGCACATGAAATACTTAGAACGTTTCGAGTCTCATCCACTCATTCTAAATCATTGTCGAAACAAATTCAAGAATTAAAATAGAAATCCTCCCCAGTGGAGTCGCCAAAAACTGTAGGGAATAAATTTCAAGCGTTAATCCCCTTAGATTGAACCCCACTGTGATCATACACTAAAGTACGGTGGCGTCCAAAAGGGAAGAAGATAGAGCAAAAGAGTCGCCAACAAGTTTTAGGAACTTGTAAACCGTTCACAGGGTGAAGGTTACACCCCTTAACGATCCAAGAGATCGTCAACTCCATAAGGTCTAGAACCAAATAAGGGTTCGGGGATGAAGGTACAAATCCAACCTAAAAGAGATTGAACCTGCCCTAATAATAGGCCTCTACTTTATTCTGATCGTATTCATGTGCGCTTTTTGACTAACATGCAATCAATAGGTTTAACCCTAAACCTATTTATCTATGTTGGTTGAATTTAATGCACAAATAAACTATTATTGGCGATCACTTGAATTATAATCAAATTAACCTTAAACAAGATTATTAATTATCTTATTAATCGTGATTACAAATACAAATTCCCTTTAAACATGCATAAAAGGCGTGATCAATCAATAACAATAAATATCAAGCAACAAAATAAATAATCAAAACAATCATTATAATAGTCATAATAATAATAATAATAATAATAATAATAAAAATAATAATAATAATAATAATAATAATAATAATAATAATAGTAATAATAATAATAATCATAAATTATAACAATTATAATCATAATCATGTTCATGTTAATATTAAAACATAATAATAGCAAGATCCTAGGCATGATACTAACAAGATTAATAATAAACCTTAGCATGTCACTAAGCAATAAAAATCAAAGCTTTAGCCCTAACATGATACTAACAATCATAGATATTAGGAAGAACATAGGAAGCATAATAGGAATCATAATAAGCATATTTGATATTATAACCTTTTCCCTAAACATGATACTAGGAATATCATAATAACAATTTAAACATGATTTCTACATCATAATATCAAACAAAATTAAAGCACTAACTTTGATGCCTACTTTTGTTTAGCATATACTGGTCTGAATTGAAGCATTACTACTACATTCTGCTATTGCGTAATGTGGGTATTTTTTTCCTAATTATTATGAAGTGTCTGTCTATCTCAACATGCTTCGTTCTGTCGTGTTGAACTGGATTTTCTGAGATACTTATTGCTGCTTTGTTATCACAAAAGAGTTTGCATGCTGTTTTTTTGTGGAAAACCAATTTCACTCATAAGTTTCCGGATCCATAAGATTTCAGTTATCCCTTTTGCAATACCTCTGAATTCTGCCTCTGCACTTGACAAAGCCACTACTTTCTATTTCTTACTTCTCCAGGTGACCAAATTACCTCCTACTAGGGTGAAGTATCCAGAGGTGGATTTTCTACCATCACGATCTCCTGCCTAATCTGCGTCCGTGTACGCAATTAGATCTAGGTGATCATTCTTGTCAAAGTAAATCCCAGTACTACTTGTACCCTTTAGGTACCTCAAAATCCTCATTACTGCTGTCATGTGTTGTACTTGTGGAAGATGCATGAATCTGCTCACTACCCCTACTGCATAGGCTATGTCTGGTCTTGTGTGAGCTAAGTAAATAAGTTTTCCCACAATCTTTTGATACTGCTCTTTATTAGTCAATTTTGCACCTTCAAGAATTTGAAGGCCATGATTTGCCACAATCGGAGTTTCAGCTGGTTTGCAACCAAGCATTCCTGTTTCTGCCAAAAGGTCAAGAATATATTTCCTCTGGTGAATGAAGATCCCTTGCTTTGATCTCAAGACCTCTATGCCAAGAAAGTATTTGAGGTTGCCCAAATCTTTCATCTCAAATTCCTGAAATAATTTTCCCTTTAAGTCTGCAATCTCCTCTTCATCATTTCCTGTAATAATCATGTCATCTACATAGATGATTAAACAAGTAATTTTCTCTTTTTCTTTCTTCAGAAATAAAGTATGATTGGAATTAATTTGCCTATATCCAAACTTCTTCATAGCTTTTGTGAATCTTCCGAACCACGCCCTAGGAGACTGTTTTAGTCCATAAAGAGCCTTCCTCAATCTGCATCCTTCCCTATCTCTAAAATCATGAGAATAACCAGGAGGTACATCCATATACACCTCCTCGTCAATGCTTCCATGAAGGAAGGCATTTTTCACATCAAACTGGTACAGAGGCCATTCCTTGTTTGCAGCTACAGAAAACAGAACTCGTATCGTGTCAATTTTGGCTACAGGAGAGAAAGTTTCTTAGTCTATTCCATATGTCTAACTGTATCCCTTAGCAACCAATCGTGCTTTGTATATCTCAATAGTTCCATCTGCTCTGTATTTGATGGAGAATACCCATCTACATCCCACCTTCTTCTTCCCCTTTAGTAAGATGCATTTCTCCCAAGTCTTGTTTTTCTGTAGGGCCTGATACTCTTCTTCCATAGCCTGCTTCCATTTTTCATTCTTGACAGCTTCCTCCACATTCTTTGGAATGTCTGCGGAGTATAAAGAGGCATTGAAAGCTATGTCTGTGCTGGAAAGATTTTCAGTGCTGATTCTTTCGATTGGATATCTCGACCGTTGGTCCTCATATTCAGGATCATATCTCCTTGGTGGAACTCCTCTCGTACTTCTAGGAGGTAACTCATACCTGTTTTGTTCACTTTCATTGGAGACAGGATTAATTTCAGGAATATTGTAAGAAACAGGAGAGCTTTCAGATGGTACCTCTTCTGATGATGGAATGTCATCAGATGGATGCTCATTTGGCGGATCTGGTGGAGACTGAAGGGGAAGTGGAACTACTGCTTCTGGGGTAGCATCGGTGGTATTGCCTACTTGTGTTGTAGGATCTGGGTCCACCATTTTTGGATATGTCAACCAGCTAAGGTCACCACTCAAATTCTCCCCCTGAGGACCTAGCTGGGTGTAATAGTAAGTTTGTTCAAAGAACTCACAGTCTAAGGTGGTGTAGACCCTTTTTTGAATTGGATCATAACAACGGTACCCTTTTTGATAAACCCCATACCCAATAAAGACACATTTAATTGCCCTAGGTTCGAGCTTATTTCGAGCCCGTTTTGGTAAATGAACATAGACAACGCACCCAAAGACTCGTGGAGGTAAAGAATGGACTAATGGGATGGTGACATGAGAGGATAAGGTGTCAAGAGGTGTTTGGTAGTCAAGCGGTTTACTAGGAAGTCGGTTTGTGAGATAGGTGGAAGTAGCAATGGCTTCTGGCCAAAAATAGACCAGGACATGGGATTCTAACATGATAGCTCTGGTTATTTCAAGAAGGGTTCGATTTTTCCGTTCGGCAATTCCATTTTGTTGGGGAGTGTCTGGGCATGTGGTTTGGTGAATCAGACCATGGTCAATAATGAATTGTTCCATATCTAAGGTTATATATTCCCCCCCATTGTCCGATCGTAAAATTTGTGGGTGAGCATGAAACTGAGTGCATATCATATGATAAAATTTAACAAAGACATCAAACACTTCAGATTTATGTTTTAAGAAATAAACCCAACTCATACGAGTACAATCATCCACAAATAAAACAAAATAAGAATAGTTATGGAACGCAAATTCAGGCGCTGGGCCCCAGACATCGGAATGAATCAAAACAAAAGGTTCAGAGGCATGACTTAAACTAGGATGATAAGTATGTTTATGACTCTTAGTTAAGACACATGCTTCACAGTTCAATGCTACATCAATATTTTTAAAAGAGGGAAATAAACGTTTTAGGTAACCAAGAGAGAGGTGACCTAGCCGACGATGCCACATCCAAAGTTGGCTTTCCGGTGATCCATGAGCAAGCAAAGCGTTACCCTGTTGAGCCTCCTCATCCACATAGTACAAACCCCCTCGTTCAGTACCACGCCCAATGATCCGTCCTGTTAGAGCATCCTGCACAATACAACCAGAATCCGTTAATAAGACTGTACAATTAAGCTCTTTAGTCAACTGACTCACAGATAAAAGCTTATGAGTAAGACTGGGAATTAAAAGACAATTATTTAAATGTATATCTAAAGTAACATCAATAATCCCAGTCTTGGTAACAGGAATATATTCCCCATTTGCTGTTTGAATTTGGTTTCGGTGAGAGGTTTGGGTGGCTTTAATATCTGATGGATCACTCGTCATAGTGTCAGTGGCTCCGCAGTCAAAAATCCATGGAATGATTTTATTACTAACAAAGCCAAGAGGTTTCGGGCTTAAGTCATTGGGCTGTAAGTTTTCGGTTTGGGCTTCCAAACAAATGGGACCGGTTAGAGGAAGATTGAGAGAGTGAGTTTTGTGGGCTAAGTTTTCTTCCCTTTCCTCACTTCTCCTAGCCGACATATGTAAGAGGATTTCATCCTCTTTCCTTCTTTCATCCTCACTTTCTATTTTCTGAATCTCACTTTCCATACTCTGCTCCCTACTTTCCTTACCACCATTTTTATCGGTGACATTTTCTTCTTCTCTCATGCCCGAAATTCCTGTGTTGCCTGAGATGTTGTCTGAAATGTTGCCGGATCCGGTGCTTTCTGGATTCGAGTACACGGCGACACTGGCCTTGCCGCCGGCTCCGGCCTTGGTGGTGGCCTTTTTCTTCGTGTACTCCTCCCACCATTCTGGATACCCGATAATTTCGAAACACCCTTTCTTGGTGTGTTTCGTTCCTCCACAATGGGTACATTTTAGGTGGGTTGTGTCTTCTCGCCGGAATGAGGATTCCGACCGGCGATTAGCAACGAGCCCGCTTCCAATTTCTGAGGGATTTTGTCTTGATGATGAAACGTCGGTCATTATCCCGCGACGGGCAATTTCCCGTCTAATGAACGCGTATGCTGCGTCAATTGATGGAAGAGGGTCGTGATTCAGTAAGTCCCTCTTCTCTTTGTCCAGTGAGTCGTTTACACCGGCCAAAAATTGGTATAATCTTTGCCTCTGTATAAACGAATTAAAGAGAGTGATATCTTCTAGGCACTGCATTGGATTTGGAATTCTCCTATCAATCTCTTTCCAGAGGGTATTCAGTTTACTGAAATACACCTCTAACTTTTCGTTTCCCTGCTTCAAAGATGCAGCCTTTGTGTTCAGATCAAAGGTCTGTAATTCGTCCCTCCCACTACTGAGTAAGGTTTCAATGCCCTTCCATAGATCTCGAGCATATTTTTAATCTAGAAATTGGTTCACTAGATCTCCATAGATGTTTTCGATGATCCAGGAGAGAACTAATGAGTCCCGTTGTGCCCATTGTGTGTACTCCAGATCGTCCAATGGTACGGGGTTGGCAGTGATGTGATTGAGCCTTCCTCGACCACCAATTGCTATTTGCATCAGTTTACACCATTTTGTGTAATTCGTGAAGGTTAATTTTTCGGCCACACGCACTGTTTGTGATGTGCCAGATTCTGGATTATTTTGTGTTTTGTTCATTTTCTGGAATAATTGGAACATTTGTTCCATTTGTTCCATGGAAATTAACTGGTTGTTTGGTGGTTGTTCGTCCATCGCAGGTAAGTTCTCCGATAAATGATGAGGAAAAACAAGGTTTCGTTTCCCAAATCGAACCTTACGGCTCTGATACCATATAGAGAAAAATAACGCGGAATAGGGTTTGTAATTTTTTGTGTGTTTATTTCTTGTGATAGTACAAATATTTATACGCAGAAGTATCCTGTAAATTAGGCAACTACTACCAAGATTACAACCTAAATATTTGCAGACTAAATTGGTTAATATTTAGTCCCTTTGATTAAGGAACTAATTATGGTTATTTCTACAGACAAGAAAATGGATTATTCACTCTTGAATGCTATGGGAACTCCTTCCATGGGAGAAACTATTTGTCAAGTGGATGTCCTTGATGACTTAGAACGTGAGAAACTTCCCTTGACTAAAACAGATGATGCACTTGAAACGGTGTTGGTGAGGAGTGCCAATGAGGAAGATCAGGAAACAAGGGAGAACACACTGCTACTTGAAGAAGGAAAAGTATAGGGAATATTTCAAGCCATCCCACACTTGAGCCCCACTGTGATCATACACTTAAGCATGGTGGCGTTCAAAGGGAAGGAAACTAGAGTAAAAGAGTCGCCAACAAGTTTTAGGAAATTGTAAACCGTTCACAGGGTGAAGGTTACACCCCTTAACGATCCAGGACATCGTTAACTCCAATAGGTCTGGAACCATTAGTGAAAGTTCGGGGATGAAGGTACAAATCCAACCTAAAAGTGACTGAACCTGCCATAATAATAGGCCTCTACTTTATTCTTCTCGTATTCATGTGCGCTTTTTAACTAACATACAATCAATAGGTTAACCCTAAACTTGTTTATCTATGTTGGTTGAATATTAATGCACAAACAAAACTATTATTGGCGATCACTTGAATTATAATCATATTAACCCTAAACAAGATTATTAATTATCTTATTAAGCGTGATTACAAGTACAAATTCCCTTTAAACATGCATAAAAGGTGTGATCAAGCAATAACAATAATAATATATCAAGCAACATGATAATCATAATAAATCATAATCATCATAATTAAAATAATCATGTTAAAGCATAATAATAATATCAAGATCCTAGACATGATACTAACAAGATTAATAACAAACCATAGCATGTCTCTAAGCATCAAAGCTTTAGCCCTAACATGATACTAATATGATATTAGGAAATAAGTAGGAAGCATTATTTTAATCATACTTGATATTAGAAACTTAATTAACCCTAAACATGATACTAGGAAGCAATAAAACACCCTAACATGATACTAGGAATCAACAAAATAATCTAAGCATGATTTCTATATCAAAAGATCAATAAAACAATTAAAGCACTTACTTTGATGCCTCATACCTATTTCTAATAACAAAATACACGCGTTAGTAACTTCAAGGAAAATAATAAACAAACAATTAAACTAAATAATTGAAATAGGGATTTGGGACCAAACCCTCAGAAATATCAAGTCTTTCACGTCTAGGGCGAAGGCACCTTCGAACTTGACTAGGTGTTTCTAAAGCTAATGTATGAGGAATTTTGAGAGAGGGAAGGTTTAGAAAAAGAAAAGAGAGTGAAAGAAAGCTTCTAGCTTTTAGAGAGAGAAAGAGAGAGATGATTGTAGATGATTAAAAACGGGGAGATACGACCCCTATTTATAGAAAAAATAGCACGAAAATCGAAGGAAAAGAATTCGAGTCCTATTCGGAATAAAAGACCTCATGTGCCAACAACAGGAGCAGTGCCAGAGGACAAGCTCGTCGCCAGGCGACAGGCCTATCGTTCAGCGTTGGGATAACTTTTTTGTGGATTTTGTTTTTATCATATCTTTTGATCCAAAAGTTCAAATAAGTCATTTAATATGTTGTTGGAAAGCTCTTGAAGTCTAATTTCCAACCCATTTAGAATCGGATTAAAATATTTTGTAGATAAAAATATATGGTCGAAATAGTGGAAGGGTGTCTGCTTTGGATAGAGTATTGTATTCCATTCATATCTTTTTCGTTATAGCTCGGAATTAATATTATAATATATCATTGGAAAGATAATTTCAAGATATATCCAACCATATAAGATTTGGATAAATATTATGAGGCACAAAAATAATATTTGATTTTCTTTGAACATCTTTAAATTCCAATAGAATTAGGATTTTAAAAAAGGAAAGTTTTATTCAATTTCAAACTCTTTGATTTTATCTTTTCAAAAAGGATAAATAAGATCTTTTAGAAAATTATGGAAGTTTCCGATTTATCCTAATTAGTTTAGGAATAGGATTAAACCTTTGGACCCTCCCCATGATCATTGGGTCGTAGGTAAAATCCGGTTTGGACCAAGTTAAATGTGTTTTGGCCATAACTTCCTCATTATTCATCGGGATTGGGCTTATAATATATCGTTGGAAAGGTCTTTTCAATCCCCATCCAACTACACTATTATTGGACCCATATCATGGACCAAACTAAACTGGAATGCACGTTTTTTATAAATAGGGTAAGAAAAGAAATATTTTCAAAAACAGAAAGAAGAGATATTTTAATAAAAACATCATCATCACTAGACTTTTCACACTTTCGCTTTGTTTGATAATCAAATGACATGAAGGTATTGTAGACACCCATTTGTGTCTCCCTAAAACCAAACCCGATGATGAGTACCTTTCACGTCGAATCATAATCGAATGAAGTGAAAGTGTGAAAATCTAGTGTTGCGGATAGTTTTGATTTCTTTTCTTTTCTTTTCTCTCTGTTTTTGAAAATCTATTTTAAGAAAAAAGTCAGTCCAGTTTGGTTGGTCCATGATATGGGTCCAATAGTGGTGCAGTTGGATAGGGTTTGAAAAGAGTTTTACAACGATATATTATAAGCCCAATTTCCGATGAATATTGAGGAAGTTATGGCCAAATTACTAAAGTGGGTCTGGTTTAAGCCTTATATGCGGCCCAATGACCTAGGGGAGGGCCTAATATGGATTTATCATCCCTAGTGCAATTAGGAATGGTTTTAGTCTTCTAGATTCTTTTAGAAAGTTGTTTTCATTCGTAATTCAATTAGAATTGATAAATTGGCTTTTGTTGACTTTTTTTTTAGAGTTTTAATCAGAATAAAAGAGTGTTTTTTGAGGAAAATACGATTTTATCCTCCTGTACGGTTAATTTCTATCTGAATTTAGTAAACGCGTCAAAAATTTAATTAGCGCCAAACGCCAGCATTAGCGCCTGACGCTAAGCTTGGCGCCTGGCGCTAATGTCAGCGTCTGGCGCTAACTCTGTTTTTTCACACCAGAACTCTGGTTCGATTTTCTATTTTTTTGGCGGATTTTCTCTATAAATGGCTTCCTAAAAACTCCGTTTTGGAATCATCTACAATCATCAACTCTCTAGTTTTTCTAATTCTTTCTCTTTCTAAATCTAAAGATTTTTTCTCTTTCTTTTCTAAACCTACCCTCTTTTTTTTTTTACAAAATTCCGCATTCACAAGACCTAGACACACCTAGCATAATTCGAAGTTGCCTTCGCCCTAGACGTGAAAGGTTTTAATATTTCTGAGGGTTTGGTCCCAAATCTCTCTTTCAATTATTTAATTGTTTGTTTTATTATTTTCCTTGAAGTTACTAATGCGTGCATTTTGATATTAGAAAGAGATACGAGGCATCCAAGTAAGTAATTTAATTGCTTTATTGATTTTTTGATATAGAAATCATGTTTAGGTTATTATTTTGATTCCTAGTATCATGTTTAGGGTAATTTCTAATATCAAGAATGATTAAAAGAATGCTTCCAAGTATCATGTCTAGGGTAAAGAATACGTTTTATAAATCAATTATGATTTCTATGATGCCTTTTATTGTTCTTCCTAATATTCATGTTAGTATCATGTTAGGGTTAAAACTTTGATTTTGAATGTTTAGTGACATGCTAGGGTTTGTTATTGATCTTGTTAGTATCATGCCTATGATCTTGCTATTATTATGCTTTAACATGATTATTTTAATTATAATTATTAGTATTCTGATTATGATTATGATTATGTTGCTTTATATTTATTGTTATTGCTTGATCACGCCTTTTATGCATGTTTAAATGAAATTTGTACTTGTAACCACGCTTAATAAGATAATTAATAATCTTGTTAGGTTTAACATGATTATAATTCAAGTGATCGCTAATAATAGTTTTATTTGTGCATTAATATTCAACCAACATGGATAAATAGGTTTAGGGTTAAACCTATTGATTGCATGTTAGTCAGAAAGCGCATATGAATACGATCAGAATAAAGTAGAGGCCTATTATTAGGGCAGGTTCAATCTCTTTTAGGCTGGATTGTACCTTCATCCACGAACTACCAGTCATGGTTCCAGACGTATTGGAGTTAACGATCTCCTGGATCGTTAAGGGGTGTAACCTTCACCCTGTGAACGGTTTACAAGTTCCTAAAACTTGTTGGCGACTCTTTTGCTCTATCTTCTTTCCCTTTGGACACCACCGTACATTAGTGTATGATCACAGTGGGGTTCAAGCTAGGGATAATGCTTGAAATATTCCCTACAGTTTTTGGCAACTCCGCTGGGGTGGATTTCTATTTTAATTCCCGAAATTTATTTCGGCAATGATTTAGAATGAGTGGATTAGACTCAAAAAGTTCTAAGTATTTCATGTGCTTAATTTTGATTAACATTATTGTCATATGCATCAAAAATATCTCATTAGAAAGACCATCCGTAATGAGTTAAAACATAGGATTTTTACACGTAGGAAATTTGAGGAATATCTTTCACAACTAGGATCGAAATAATGCTGTGCGAAACTGGAAAATTTTATCGAGCACAGAAAGCTGCTGAGGCATGTAGGAACTAGCGTCAGCGAATAAATTTTAGCGCCAACAATTTGACGTTAGCGCCAGACGACAACTTTTGTCGCCAGGCGCTAAAGCTAAATTGTGGCGCTGGCCTCTGTTTGCTGGCACCAAGTTCTTCCAATATCGAGCCAGAAATATGCGTTCTAATTTCGACCAGTTGGTAGCATTGTTTGCTCGATCCTACTTCCTGATTGAGTTTTTCTCAATTTTCTGAAACCCATATGTGTTCTACATATGGACATAACCCTATGGGAATTCATGCTCCATCTATCTGATTGAACGCTCTGAGCAACAAAGGGTACATCCGAGAATGTTAAATTCACCAAACCATGGAAGCGAGTTTTTCTAAACTCGCAGTGTCCCATCCACTCGCGCCAACCCTTCACGGTTAGGCTTCCGCGCGGTGCATCTGGGCAATTAACCATGGACCCTCTTTGACTAACCCATATCCCGAACTTTAGAGAACTAGATCCATTGTTAGGTTGCAAATTCATTGCATCATGTTGTGACTACCTGACTACTTGTGTATCTCTTACTTGTGCATACTTATTATGTGACTAAACTATTCGTTTAGTTTGACTTGTGTTTGTAAATAAGTATTAATAAACTAATTAATGACTAAAGGACTTTGTTTAATTAATTAATTGATTAATTAATTTGAGCTAAAAAACAATAAACTTAAAATCGAGTCATAGTCCTTTTGAGTCAACCCGGATTTTTATTCCCGTATACTGCACAAGCGTTAACTTGTTTTGGTTATATCCGGAGTTCTATGTAGAAATACGATTCATAAAACCTATGGATCTGTAGCCCCGAGTTTTATATTTAATTTGGCGTTGGTTTTATCCCAATCAGAGCCACAGATAAAAAGTTATGACTAAAATACCACAGCCTGTCCAATTTAATGCATATACGCGGGGTCTTAACTTAGTCTTTGTTCGAATCTAGTCACATAGTCTAGCCACATGGTCATGACACGAGTCTTAACATGTCACCTACACTCACTAGTCTTAGCACACACTTTGAGTATATGTCACCATGACCATGTCTTAGGTTCATGCATGAGTCGGTTTTTTTCCGTCATTTGAGTTGGGGTACATTCTATTCCTAATTTCTTCATATCTCTCCATCTACATCATTTTTCTTTACATCACAACCTTCATTCTTCCT
Source organism: Chenopodium quinoa (assembly GCF_001683475.1). Lineage (NCBI taxonomy): Eukaryota > Viridiplantae > Streptophyta > Magnoliopsida > Caryophyllales > Amaranthaceae > Chenopodium > Chenopodium quinoa. The sequence goes on along the minus strand of NW_018745151.1, from coordinate 365,347 downwards.
ACCTTCTTTCATGTATGCATGTTGAATAGAGTTGAGTCAAATAATTAACAATGAATATCCCTAATTTCCCTTTCCACAATACTTGGTCAAGGAGAGAAGGGCACTTAATCATGGACAACACCTTTGTTCAAGTCTTACTTTTTGATAAACCGATTCGTCAAAAGAGGAAAGATAAGAAGATAATGGCAACTCAAGAAGAAGTCAACGAACTTAGGAATCAATTGATTACCCTGAATGAAGCATTGAAGGCTTTAACCCTCAAAATTGATGACCCTGTGAAGCAACAACAAATGAACCTTATGCAAGAAAGCTTGAGAAGGCTTGTTTTCTTTATCACTTGAAACTGTTTGTCAGCAATGGTTATTTTCTCTTGACAAAGAGAAAACCTCTACTTGGGAATCGATAGTAAACGCTTTTATTGATAGATACAAGTGTAACATTCAAGTCGAAACCGATTATAGACAGCTTGAAATGCTAAGACAAAAAGAGAATGAAGGCTTTACTTCATTCTTCAATAAGTGGAGGGAAACTTCCGCTAAGATGATTGAGGTGCCCTCCGAAAAAGAATCTGTGAGGATGTTTATCAAGAATCTCCAGCAGAAGTATTCGAAGCATTTAAAATATTAACATAATTTGAATACTTTCAAAGCCGTTTATGACATCGGAATTGAAATCGAAGATGACCTCGCAAAACCAAAAGCTACTAACAATAGTAACCACAGTGGCTGGAAAGGAAAGAAGAACGAAAATCCTTCTTCTTCCGAAAACGCCCACTCTAGTAATAATGTTAGTACCTTTGATCATAATGGTGTCTTAGCCATGGACAATCAAGGATCTAAAAGGAAACCCAGGAGAGAGTTCACACCCATTGGAATGACCTACGAGGCTGCTTTCGATCGTCTCTATGATCGAGGATTAATCAAACCTATTGGCCCTACCGAGGATCCAACGCCAGAAAATCAATCTTCGAGATGGAATCCCAACTCTTATTGCAAGTACCATCAAGGACGCGGTCATACTACTTATGAATGCTACAGGTTTCAAAATCTCATTCAAGATCTCATAGAAGCCAATAAGATCCCATTGCCCCTAGCTAACAAGAAAACTGGGTGATGATGAAGCAAACAACACAAGACAAGAGGCGAGCTACAACGACAAGATTTTATGACCTTTTTTTCTATTTTTTTTTCATTTTTCCTTTCCCCAATAAGTCTAGCATAGACACCTTTCTTTTCCCTTAGATTAATTTTGCAGATTCTTTCTTTTTCTCTATTAATAAAATGAGCAATTATTTCCTTGCATATGACCATTGCATTGCATTAAAAAAAAATCATTGTCGAACTAAGCACAAGGTATACCAATGATTTGAGGCACCCCTTGTAGCCACATCATATTGCTTTTCACCTTTCTAATTTACAATCCTTTCTTCATGAACCACTTTGAGCCTCGTCTAACGATAGACCTTTTAGTTTTAAACCTACATCTACCTAACCTTGGTATGGGATGGTGTGTAACTTATGCAACTTCAAAAAGCTTGAGTGATTTCAAAATAATAATAAAGAAATAATAATAACAATAAAAGTGTACAAAAGGGCAAGTGTTCCAATGTCTTTGATATGAAAACATGTCTTTGATATGAACACGTCTCAGATTGCGTCTCTTATCGAGTGCTCGGTACCGTGCCTGAGAAACATTAATGCCAAGTGAGTGATAGACCGCATGATCGGGATTGCCCACACTTATAAAATAAAATAGATGCTAAAGCAAAAGAGAAAACAGAGCTAAAAAAAGTTAAAAGCCTCAAGCATAAAAGTATAAAGATTCAAAAGCAAGGTTGCACACCTTGGGGGCTTATCTAGGGTCTTGAGCCTTTATCCCTTTCTTCTATAACCTTTATCCTAACCACGTTACAACCCCTAAAAAGACCTTTTTGAGGTATACACACACTTGTGCGAGGTTCGGCTAGAGCTACGTTCGGCCTGATTTTTAACGGATACGTAGTACATCAAGGTGCGGCCGTAATAAACATGCATTCATATTCACATTCACACACTTACACCATGATCATATCTAGGAATTTCCAATGCTCATTCCTTTTCACTTAGAGCTAGACTTGGGGGCTTGATCCTTACATCATAAGCTTACCTAGCCTAAAGAGTCACCATCATTTGACTCTTCTTAAAATAATATTTTCCCACACACTTAGCCCTTGCGGCCTAACTTTAGTATCAGTTTCGCACACCGCACAGATACATGACCAAATATACTTTCCCTTAGGAACCCTTTGTCATGAAATCTTAACATAACGCTGAAGCATTCCTTGTCATGTCAAAATCGCTCATCACTCATCATTGCATCACAAAGTACGAAGTGCTTAGCCTCCGAGCCTAAGTTACCCAAATACTTTCATCATGGAATCAACAATTGAGATAGCCTAAGGATGAATTAATCCTTGTACAACATTTGACTAAGATCATTCAACATGCACCATTAAAAGCTTTGATTCTTTTTCGGGAGAAAGTCGGTACCATCCACAAAAATGACGGAAAATTTTTGCTTTTTTGCATTTTCGAGTCGCACGATCACATTATAATGCACACACGAGTAATGTACACATTGAGTCATGTCGTGTTATCACATCAAGAAACACTAATTCTTAGGTCAACCCTAAAGAAAGATAAGCAAAGTCCTATAGTCAAAGATATAAATGCAGGTGCATCCCAGCAAGCGAGGACATTCCCGGATTTTTTTCGAAAAAACCGCAAATATGACACAGGAGATTTTTCAAAGATAAGAGAAGTTACATAGATCAGTAAATTAGAGATGAAGAGCTTCAATTTATAAAAGACTTAAGCGGATTTGGTTGAAAGGAAACGACCAAGTTCAAAGTTCGGAGCGAAACTGAGCAACAACGGCAGCAAGAGCAGAATAGGGAAGATCCGACTCAAGCGCCAGACAACAACATCTGGCGTCTGACAATAGATTTCAGCGCCTGGCTCTAGATCCCATCGTTTGGCGACAGAGCCAATTCTTGTTGCTAGAGATATTTCAGCAGCGACAGAGCTCGAAGTCTCTCAGAACGGTTATTTCGACTTCATACAGCAATTTCGGGTTCTTTGGTACGCCAATTAGCCCCTAATAAGCAAATTGACATGATTAGTAGTCGGCTCGATTACAATCGTAGTAAGTGATTGACTTGACAAAAAATCGTCTCACTTAGCTTAAGCGCCTAAAACACTAGCTCATTACAAGCACCAACATATCGGTTTAAAAGCAAGCACTTAAATGACAATATTTCCAGATATGGATTGTCGCGTATTCTTCTTAAACGACAATTTTTCCAAAAATTGGATTGTCTTCCCCAACTGAAAATATTTTCAAATATAGATTGTCGTGCATCTTCTTCAACGACAATTTTTCCAAGAATTGGATTGTCATCTCTGGCAAAGTTTTCAAGCGTGGATTGTCGTGCTCCTTCTTTATTTGGCAAGTTTTTCCAAGTTTGGATTGTCATACATTCATGCATCTTTGGCAAGTTTTCCGACATTGGATTGTCATACACCCAGTTCCCTATGGCAAAATTTCCCAAGGGATTGTTGTAGGTCTCTATTCATCATAAATTTCGGCAAAGGTTCCTCAACGTGGATTGTCATTCATTTCAATAGGTGGCAAATTTTCCCGAAGTGGATTGTCGGTCGACTCTTTTTTGCAAATGTTCCAAGACGCGGATTGTCAATTGTTGCAATATTTTCCTAAAAGGATTGTCGCATAGCGTTGGCAAATTTCCAAGGTGGATTGCTTTCAAGAGTTATATTCCAAGATGTGGATTGTCGATCGTAGCAAAATTCTTATGACAGATTGTTACGAACCATTGGCAACTTTTCCCAAAATTGGATTTTGGCAGATTTTCCGAGATACAGATTGTCGTTTCATCGTAGCAACATTTCCAAGGATGGATTGTAACGAAGCATTGACAACTTTCCCTAAATCGAATTGTCATACATCATACAAGAGTTGTGTTGGCAACTATTCCCAAATAAAAGAGGATTGTCATCACAGCAAAAGCACCGACATACTGGTTCACAAATAGCAAAGCGCCGACGTACTAGCATAGCAACATTAAGGATCAACAAACAGTTATCTTTTCGAAGACTATCACAGCAAAAATTGGAGGTAGTTAAAAGCGTAGCAGTATCAAGGCGTTATTCTCTAGCTTGCGGAAGATCGTTAAAACAGCAAGATGACATTCCATATATTGTGGAAGGTTGTCACAATAGCAATACATCAGCAAATCAGTTACTTCAAGAGATGTGTGCTCGACGGTGCAAGATACGCGTTTCTTAACTCTTTTATCTATTTAACTAACGCTAGTTTGCAGGTATCGGCATTACAAGAGTGATTTAGGATCGCAGAACATTCTGAATCATTCTCCATCCCTATCAATACTTTAACTTTTGTTTTCGAAACTGGCGTTTCTCCAAACTCAGTCAAAGTGGGGGCTTCTGTAGACACCCATTTGTGTCTCCCCAAAATCAAACCCGGTGATGAGTACCTTTCACATCGAATCATAATCGAATGAAGTTAAAGTGTGGAAAGTCTAGTGTTGCGGATAGTTTTGATTTCTTTTCTTTTATCTTTGTTTTTGAAAATCTATTTTAAGAAAAACAGCCAGTCCAGTTTTGTTGGTCCATGATATGGGTTCAATAGTGATGTAGTTGGATAGGGCTTGAAAAGAGTTTTCCAACGATATATTATAAGGACAATTACGATGAATATTGAGGAAGTTATGGCCAAATTACTAAACTAGGCCTGGTTTGAGCCTTATATGCGACCCAATGACCTAGGGGAGGGCCTAATATGGATTTATCATTCCTAATGCAATTAGGAATGGTTTTAGTCTTCTAGATTCTTTTAGAAAGTTGTTTTCATTCGTAATTCAATTAGCATTGATAAATTGGCTTTTGTTGACTTTTTTTTAGAGTTTTAATCAGAATAAAAGAGTGTTTTTGAGGAAAATACGATTTTATCCTCTTGTACGGTTAATTTCTATATGATTTTAGAAAACGCGTCAAAAATTTAATTAGCGCCAAACTCCAGCATTAGCGCCTGGCGCTAAGCTTGGCGCCTAGCGCTAGCATTAGCGTCTGGCGCTAATGTCAGCGTCTGGCGCTAACTCTGTTTTTTCACGTCATAACTCTGGTTCGATTTTCTATCTTTTTTGCTGATTTTCTCTATAAATAGCTTCCTAAAAACTCCGTTTTGGAATCATCTACAATCACCAACTCTCTAGTTTTTCTAATTCTTTCTCTTTCTTCATCTAAAGCTTTTTTTCTCTATCTTTTCTAAACCTACCCTCTTTTTTACAAAATTCCGCATTCAAAAGACCTAGACACAACTAGCATAATTTGAAGTTGCCTTCGCCCTAGATGTGAAAGGTTTTAATATTTCTGAGGGTTTGGTCCCAAATCTCTCTTTCAATTATTTAATTGTTTGTTTTAGTATTTTCCTTGAAGTTACTAACGCGTGTATTTTGTTATTAGAAAGAGATACGAGGCATCCAAGTAAGTAATTTAATTGCTTTATTGATTTTTTGATATAGAAATCATGTTTAGGTTATTATTTTGATTCCTAGTATCATGTTTAGGGTAATTTCTAATATCAAGAACGATTAAAAGAATGCTTCCTAGTATCATGTTTAGGGTAAAGAATAAATTTTATAAATAAATTATGATTTCTATGATGCCTTTTATTGTTCTACCTAATATCCTTGTTAGTATAATGTTAGGGTTAAATCTTTGATTTTTAATGTTTAGTGACATGCTAGGGTTTGTTATTAATCTTGTTAGTATCATGCCTAGGATCTTGCTATTATTAAGCTTTAACATGATTATTTTAATTATGATTATTATTATTATGATTATGATTATGATTATTATTTATGATTATGATTATGTTGCTTTATATTTATTGTTATTGCTTGATCACGCGTTTTATGCATGTTTAAAGGAAATTTGTACTTGTAATCACGCCTAATAAGATAATTAATAATCTTGTTAGGGTTTACATGATTATAATTCAAGTGATCGCCAATAATATTTTATTTGTGCATTAATATTCAACCAACATAGATAAACAGGTTTAGGGTTAATCCTATTGATTGCATGTTAGTCAGAAAGCGCATATGAATACGATCAGAATAAAGTAGAGGCCTATTATTAGGGCAGGTTCAATCTCTTTTAGGTTGGATTTGTACCTTCATCCCCAAACTACCAGTCATGGTTCCAGACCTATTGGAGTTAACGATCTCCTGGATCGTTAAGGGGTGAAACCTTCACCCTGTGAACGGTTTACAAGTTCCTAAAACTTGTTGGCGACTCTTTTGCTCTATCTTCTTTCCCTTTGGACACCACCGTACTTTAGTGTATGATCATAGTGGGGTTCAAGCTAGGGATAATGCTTGAAATATTCCCTACAGGTATTCATCACTGGGTTTGGTTTTGGGGAGACACATTTGGGTGTCTACAAAAAGCCAATCCAACCGCCGCTCTAGTGAAGGAAGTCCTTAGTGTATTAAGTGTTGGGGAGAGTACTACGCCTCCTGAGGTAGAGTTGAAACCCCTTCTCTCTACTCTTAAATATGCATATCTTGGTCCTAATAATACATATCCTGTTATTGTTATTGCTAAGCTTAATGACACGAAATTACAGAACTATTCACTATTTTGAGAAAATATAAAAGTGTTATTGGGTTTACCACTGATGATATTGAGGCTATTAATCCTTCATTTTATATGCATCAGATAATTATTGAGGAAGATCATACCTCCTCCATAGAACCTCAAAGCCGACTTAATCCAAATATGATTGAGGTATTAAAAAAAGAGGTTCTTAAATTGCTTGCTACAGGAATAATCTACCCTATCTCAGATACTAGGTGGGTTAGCCCTGTACAAGTAGTTCCAAAAAAAGGGGGTATGACCGTTGTCAAGAATGACAAGGGTGAGCCAATCTCTACCAGAACTGTTACAGGTTGGAAAATGTGTATTGATTATAGGAGGTTGAATAAGGCCACCCCTAAGGACCATTTTCCCCTCCCCTTTATTGATCAGATGCTTGAACGTTTGGCTAAGCATTCCTTTTTCTGCTACTTAGACGGATATTCTGGTTTCTTTCAAATTCCCATTCGTCCATGTGATCAAGAAAAGACCACCTTCACATGTCCCTATGGCACCATCGCCTATCGAATAATGCCATTTGGATTATGTAATGCTCTAGCCACGTTCCAACGTCGTATGATGGCAATTTTCTCAGGTCTTATTGAAAATTCAATGGATGTTTTTATGGATGATTTTTCTATCTATGGAACATCTTTTGATGTATGTCTTGAAAATTTTGAAAAGGTAATCCATACATGTAAGGAAGTCAATTTAATTTTAAACTGGGAAAAATGTCATTTTATGGTACACCAAGGAGTTGTTCTAGGCCATGTTGTATCACATAAGGGTATTGAGGTTGATAAAGCAATGCAAAGATAGAGGCCATTAAGCGCCTACCCCCTCTGAATTCTGTAAAAGGAGTTCAGAGCTTTCTTGGTCATGTAGGATTTTATAGACGATTTATTAAAGATTTTTCAAAAATCGCTCGACCTCTAACTGAGCTTTTGGCCAAGGATGCTCCATTTATATTTACTGATTCTTGTCTTGAGGCTTTTAATAGGTTGAAAGAAGCTTTGATCTCCGCTCATGTTATGCAACCCCCGGATTGGACCCTACCATTTGAGATTATGTGTGATGCTAGTGACTATGCAGTAGGGGCCGTCTTAGGGCAACGAAAGGATAGAAAAATTCACGCTATTTATTACTCTAGTAAAACTCTTGATTCTGCTCAAATGAGTTATGCCACAATTGAAAAAGAGATGCTAGCAGTAATTTATGCAATAAACAAGTTTCACCCCTACCTTGTTGGTTCGAAAGTGATAATTCATACATATCACGCTGCATTGAAATATTTGATGACTAAAAGTCATGCCAAGCCGCGTTTGATTTGATGGGTCCTTCAATTGCAAGATTATGACATCGAGATAAGGGACACGAAGGGGACTAAGAATGTCGTCGCAGACCATCTTTCTAGCATCCTCCTCGATAAGGGGGATGGGGATGTCCTCCCCATTGATGATTCTTTCCCTGATGAATATTTATTAGCACTTTCTCAAATTGAATCACCTTGGTATGCTGATTTAGGTAATTTATTGTCCATAGATGTATTGCCTCTCGGCTACTCATCTCAATAGAAGAAGAAAATCTTTTACGAGGCCAAGCGACATTTTTGGGACGACCCATTCCTTTATAGGCTATGTGCAGATGCTATGATTAGACGATGCGTCCCAGAAGTTGAGGTAATGATGAGTGTCATTTATGGCACTCATAGGGTAGTCTTTTAGGATGATTTCATCCCTTTTTCATGCTTTCTTATCTTATTTTTGGTCCTTTTTCCTTTAGTTCCTCTATTTCCTTCTTTCTTTGCGTTTTTCGTGTTTTCTTCGTGTTTTCCTTTTATTTGGCCCTTTTTCCCTTTTATTCCTTTCCTTTGTTTGCTCTTGTAGGTACCTAGGAGTTGTCTTTGCAAAGGGATCAAGATGAGCTATTTTGACTAAGCAAGGAGGAAGCAATCTGTTCGGAGAGGGCTTGGAGAGGGCTCAGAGAGGACTCATAGAGGGCATCAGCTCTTACCGGGTTGCCGCGGGCGCGGGTCTTGAAGGCTGCGGGTGCGGGCTCGATTGCTCCAAATTAGCCAAAATCGACCAGGATATCTCCGCAGTCTGGCCGCAGGCTCCCCGCGGGCGCGGGATAGAAGACCCGCGGGCGCGGGTGTTGCCCAGATAGCCCGCGGAGTTTGTTGTGGATTCCGTACCCATTTTCCCGAGGGCGCGGGGTTTCTTAGAGAGGGTACGAGGATCCTGTTTTCCTTCTTTGCCTATAAATACACTTGTAATTCCTTTTTGAAAACTAACTTTTAGATAATTTTCATTAGCTTAGTTTTAGAGAGAGAAGTTAGAGAGAAGTTCTTGGTTTTGGATTTGTATTTCAACATTGGATCAATTATGCTTGGATTTCTTCATCTTCAATCATTAATATTAGTGAGAATATCTTCTTTTAGTTCATCTCTTTACTTGTTTGTTTTAGATTCATGTTTAATTGTTTGATTTTCTTGGATTTGAATTTGATATTATAGTTGATATTTTTTTCTCTTGATTTTGATTTAGAATGATTATCAATGCAATTTCTGGTGATTTGTTCTTGAATTACACCATGATTAGTGAGTAGATTAGTTGCTAGGGAGAAGGGGAAGCATGGTTGATTGATAATTTGTGCTAGTTGATGATCATTGATTGATTGAATTTTTGCAATTAAATTGGTTGACATAGTTTTGCATGTGGTTAATTAGATTAGGAGTGATCAACCTATAAGATTAATCTAGATTGCATTGCAATTCTTAATGACATGAACCATGAATTTGAGAATTGTTTTAATTCATTGAGTTTGATTGTGAATTTGCTTGACTAGCCATTCATAGTGACCACTAGCTTGGCCTCTAGGAAATAGCTCTTGAATTTTCTTCATTGCTACTATTGTTTGTCCTTTGCAACGCTTGAATCAATTGAATGAACTATCAATTAGCATGATTATTGAACTTGCATGTGGAACCTATATCTCTAGTGTTTAGTTTATTGAATTACTTGATTAATCTAGCTTTGTTGCCATAGTACCAACCATTTTGTCACTATAATCTTCGAAGTAGCTTGACTTAGGCTATAGTTAATACCGACTCACTCCTTTGGGTTTGACCCTATACTTGCCTTATACTTGTATTAGGTTTGTTTAGGATGTTATAAATTGTGTTTGATTTTGGGATAGATAGTTGACGACTCGTTTATTCCTCTATCAAAATGGCGTTGTTGCCGGGGAGTGATATTGGTGCTTAGCTTTAGTTGTTGAGTCTATTTCACTTTAATTGAAAAATACAAAAAGATTTTGTTTCTTAAGGCTACATTTGTAGCCGTGCTACTAATATTTTCAATGAGTTTTGCATGCATAGAGCTCGTGATCGATCCATTGTGCCTTTTGACCCGGAAATCGAAAGGACTCTCTCAAGGAGAAGAATTGCTAATCGATCCTTGGAGTTTAGTTCCTCAAGCGAAGAAGGATTTGAAGAAGACTAAGCATGGGAGAACAACCAAGAGTTGCTTTGAAAGAATTGGGAATTCCCGGTGCGTACAAATTTGAGAGTGGAATTGCTCCACCTACAACACCGACAAATGATTTCGAAATTAGGCCGGCTATGATCTCTTTGATCGAGAGGAGACAATATAGCGGAGCTAAGAATGAGAGTCCGTTGAACTATCTCAAGGAGTTCGAAAAGTATTGCAACACTATCAATGTAAACGGAGTTTCTCATGAGTTCATCCGGCTAAACTTGTTTCCCTTTTCTCTCATAGGCCAGGCCTTGGAGTGGTTGGATAAGGAGGTAAAGCCAAACTTCCTAAGAACATGGGACGAAGTCACCAAGGAATTCTTGTCCCGGTTTTACCCACAAAAGAAAACGACGGAGGCTAGAGCTTTGATTCAAGGGTTCAAGTAAAGACCTAATGAAAGCCTTTACGAAGCATGGGAGAGGTATAAAGAGTACCAAAGGGAGTGTCCCCACCACGGAATTCCAACCTATCAAGTCATTTAAATTTTCTATGGTGGCCTAAGTCCTCAAGGCAAATCATGCCTTGATGGGGGAGCCGGATGTCCCATAATGAATAGGACATAAGAAGATTGTGGACATTATTGAGGATGTGGTGAAGTACTATAGAGATTGGCAAGATGGTGAGAGGGATTCAACTAGCAAGAGTGGCTCTTCGGTTTACTCTATAGACCATCTAAATGCGATCAACAACCTATCCTCACAAATGACAAACTTGGGAAAAGAAATGACCGCAATCAAGGCCAAGTTGGAAAGCTCCTCTTCTTTTCAAGCTTCGAATCTTCCCTCCCAATTTAAGGGGAGAGGTACTCTTTCTAACTCTCAACCCCCTCACTCCTCAAATAATATGCCTAGTGGTTGCTTGTTTTGTGATGCATGTGGATGTTATGATCATGACTCTTGTAATTGCCCTCATGCTTCTCCGGAATGTGGTGATGATTTTGATAACAATGAGAGTGAGCATGTGAACTATGTGTCAAATAATAATGTGCAAAGGTTTGATAATCAAAGAGGTCAATGGAATAGGAATTTCCAAAACCAAGGTAATTTTGACAACTATAACTAAGGTGGTGGTTATAGGAACCAAGGGAACCTAGGTTCTCGTGGTAACTATGACAATCAAGGTTATAGTAGTCAAAATCAAAACCAAAACCAAAATTATGGAAATCATAACCAAGGTAGTGGAAAACATAATCAAGGTTATGGTCAAAATCAAAATATGGGTAATTGGAACAATCAAGGTAGGGGCAATTTTCAAAATAATTCTCAAAGAGGTCCCCCACCCGGATTTGTTCCAAAGACTCAAGGTGAAAATTCCTATTCACAACCTTCTTCTTCTAGGACCAATTTGGAGGAAATAATTGAAAATCAAACCAAGTTGTTGAACACATACATGGCCGTTAGTGACAAGAAATTCAATGAGATGATGACCCATAATAAAATGCTCGAAAATCAAATTTCTCAACTTGCTAATGCTTTGAATGACCAAGCAAGCCCTTCTTCTTTACCTTCCCAAGGCCTAGATCCCAAGAAACCCGTGAATGCTATTGTTACAAGGACTGTTAAGATTCTTGAGGAGAGATTGCCTAGGAGGAGTGAAGACAAGGAGGTCCCCAAGGAAGCTTTGGTTAAGAATGAGGGAGATAGAGCATCTTTAGATGAGGTTGTGGTTGAGATACCTAGTGAGGTGAGAGTAGAGAAAGAGATTGTGAAACCCAAGCTCCCTTATCCCCAAAAATTCATGAGACACAAATTGGATGAGCAATTTCGGAGATTTATTGATATACTCAAATAACTTCACCTTTCTCTACCTTTCACCAATGTGAACAACCAAATGCCTAACTATGCCAAATTCCTCAAAGACATTTTGAGTGGGAAAAGGACTTGTGATGTTGTAGAGACTGTCAACTTGACTGAGAATTGTAGTGCGATCATCATGAACAAAATGCCAACCAAGTTGAAAGACCCCGGAAACTTCTCCATCCCTTGTGCTATTAACAAGATGCAAATTGATAATGCCCTATGTGACTTAGGAGCTAGTGTAAGCCTAATTCCATATTCGGTTTATCAAAGACTTGATCTAGGGGAACTCTTACCTGCTAACATTACCTTGCAACTAGCTGATAGGTCAATCAAGTTTCCAAAAGGTAAAGTGGAAGATGTTCCATTGAGGGTTGGGAAATTTGTGTTCCCCGTGGATTTTTTTGTACTAGAAATGGATGAAGATGCTACCATTCCTATCTTTCTAGGTAGACTCTTTTTTTTTTTTTTTTTTTTTTTTTTTTGTAAAATAAGATTTTATTACCAAAGAGAGAAAGTTACAACTTACAAAAGCTAAGTTATAACTACCACCAGAACACCAAAAGACCTGAAAACAACAAGCCAACCCCACAACCAGTTCTAGATCCAAACCTACACCTTCTAGGAAGGGTTCTAGGAAGGATCTAGAACAACTGGACTCAGATTTCCGGCCACCTTCTAGGAAGGGTTCCGGAAACCAGGACCAGACAACAAACAACCAGAAAAACAGCAAAACCAAACACCCAAAAGACACCAAAACCAACAGTTAGTAGCAGAAAAGCCGGCAAACTGACAAGAAAACTAATACAACAAAAAGATAGCAAAAAAAAAAAAAAAGGAACCAAAGCTAGCCTCAACTGCAGAAAATAAAGCACAAAACAGCAGCATAAACAGCAAGGCAGACAGCAGTGCAAAGCAGTGCACAGCAACACACAGTAGAGCAGCAGAGGCACAGAACAGCAACAAGCACTGCAGACCAGCAACAACAGCCAGCAGCAAGCACAGCAACCAGCAGCAGATTGCAGCAGCCAGCAAACAGCATAGCAGGACAGCACAGCAGGCAGCAGCAGAAGCAGACCAGCAACAATAGATCAGCAGCACCTGCAGCAGACTGCAGCAGACAGACAGCACAGCAGGCAGCAGACTGCAGCAGACAGACAGCACAGCAGGCAGCAGACTGCAGCAGACAGCAAATCACAGCAGGCAGCAGAACACAGTAGGCAACAGCAGATCAGCAACAACAGCAACCAAACAACAGCAAAGAAACAACAGCACAGACTGCATCAACATCAGCAGCAACACACCAACAACACAGCAACACAAACCGCAGGCAGCAGCAACACAGAAGCACAGTAAAGCACAGAAATAGTCTGCAGAAAAGGAAACCAATACAAAAAGAAACAACGGGAAACCCAGTATCAGAACCCAAACCAAGGAAACCAGAACAAAAACACAAAGAGCCCGAGACAAGCCCTAAACGATCAAATATTTGCTTCCCACCGGGATTCTACAAACTAAGTGAAAGACAATATCCCGAACAAGAGCATCAACTGATTTGCAACAACCAGTAAAGAGAACTGCATTCCTTTGAATCCAAATACCATAAACCGTTTCAGTGAAGGCCACCTGGATCACTTTATTCTTCAATCTGGAACTTCTGCAGATTTTCTTCATCCAATCAATCTCATCACTAAACTGCTGAACAGGCTTGGAAACACGTAAGATCTCCAAAACCTTACTCCAAACTTTCCTAGAGAAATCACAATCAAAGAAAAGATGCTGAACACTTTCATTGCCATTCAGACAAAGGAAACACTTTGGATCACAAGAGATGTGTCATTGAAGCAACCTATCCTTAGTGACACGCTTATTCCATAAAGCTAGCCACAATATGAAAACACTCTTGGGAGTTGCTAAGTTATGGCAAGTAACTCTCTTCCAAGGAACTTTAGGCACTTGAGGCCTAATAGCAGCATAAAGCTTCTTGATTTTCAACTTGTTGCCCTGAACGAAACCATCCCATCCCCCTTGATCATTCACAATATCTCTACAACTCAAAATCTTCTTCAAGAACCAGGAGCATCTAGCAGGGGTAGGAGTGGTCAAATAATCTTTGTGCTTGAAATAGTAGATATGAACCCACTTAACCCAAAGATTATCAGCCATGTGAGCAATATCCCAAAGTAACTTAGTGACAGCTGCTTTATTCCACTCAGGAAGAGAAAGCAGATTCCAGCCACCAAAAACTTTAGGAAGACAAACATTATTCCAAGCAATCAAAGACTTCTTAGCAGGAGCAGAGGATCCAGTCCAAAGAAAGCATCTGAACCTAGCCTTAATCTCTTTCAGAATTTTCTTCGGAAGAATAAAAATTTGAGCCCAATAAGTCTGTATACCAAACAACACACTCTTAACCAATTGAAGCCTCCCAGCATAGGACAGGTGTTTAGCCATCCACCCTTGAATCCTAGCAGTGACTCTCTCCACCAAAGGCCTACATTGAGCAATAGTAAGCTTCTTTGAAGAGAGAGGGACCCCAAGATACCTAAAAGGAATGGAGCCTTGAGAAACACCAAGAAGCTCCCTTAACTCATTCTGAACCTCAACAGAGACACCTCCAAAGTAGACTTCACTTTTATCAAGATTAGCAGAAAGCCCAGAGGCTCCCGAGAATTTCGAGAAGGCTTGGAAGAGAAGCTTAACAGAAACACTATCAGCTCGAGAAAACATCAATAAGTCATCAGCAAACATCATGTGAGTTAGGTTTAACTTTTCACATCTAGGGTGAAAGTTAAAGTCAGGAGACAACCTAAGCTCATCAAGGCATCTAGAGAGGTATTCCATACCAATAGCAAAGAGAAAGGGAGACATAGGATCACCTTGCCTTAGCCCTTTCTTAGCTTCAAAGGGGGGGGGGGGCAGGAAAACCATTAATAAGAATACAATAAGAGACAGAAGTAAGACAATTCCAAATCCAATCAAAAAATCTCTGAGGGAAACCAAGCTCTTGCATGACAGTGATCAAGAAACCCCACTCAACCGAATCATAGGCTTTCTTCAAATCCACCTTAACCATACACCTAGGAGAGATAAATTTGTGATCATATCCTTTGATCAATTCAGTTGCAAGAAGAATATTGTCACCAATGTGCTTGCCAGGAATGAACCCTGTCTGAGCATCATCAATCACCTCACCAATGACAGCAGCAAGCCTAGCAGTTATGACTTTAGAAATGAGCTTATAGACCACAGTACAACAGGCTATAGGTCTAAAATCCTTAACATGAGAAGCAGAAAGGACTTTAGGGACCAAAGTAATAGTTGTACAATTCCATTGCCTAGGCAAAATCCCATTATTAAAGAAATTAATAACACTAGCATAAATATCATCTTTCACAATATGCCAAGCTCTCTTAAAGAAATAGGAGTTAAAGCCATCAATACCAGGAGCTTTAGTGTTATCAATTCCCTTAAGGCCAGCATCAATTTCAGCATGAGAGATAGGCCTAATGAGGTAGCTCTGAGCAGCAGAACTAAGCTGCTTACCCCTCCGCATAGTAATAAGGTCAACAACAGGGAGCCAAGGAGCCTGAGTCCCTAAAAGAGACTTATAGAAAGAGATAATTTCATGAGAGATAGCATTTGGATCCTTAAGCAACACCTGATTAGAATAAAAAATAGAATCAATTATATTCCTTGCTTGCCTAGTCTTCATCACAGAAAAGAAGTAGTGGGAATTGCCATCTCCAAGCTTAACCCAATTAATCCTAGATTTTTGCTTGAAGATGCTTTCCTGAATATCATTCCAATGCTTAACAACCTTAATAGCATCAGATTCTTTAGCATATAAATCCAAATCATCAGGGTTCTGAGCCATTAAGGTTTGAATTCTAGAAAGCTCATCATTAGCCTGGTCAATCTTTTCCTCAATGTTTCCAAACTGCTTGCTAGTAAGAGATTTGATACTAGACTTTACAGAATTGAGCTTCTGCCAAACAGAATTACCAGAGCCCCAAGCCTGCGAAACAGTATCAAGAAAATCAGGGTGATCCGCAATATAGTTTAGAAATCGGAAAGGTCTACCTTTCCCCACAGGGCCAGAGAAAGTATCCAGAAAAACAGGACTATGATCAGATAAAGAAGGAGGGAGATAAACAGTCTCCACATGCCCATGAGAAGCTAACCAAGCTTGATTACCAAAGGCTCTATCAAGTCTAGAGAGCGTTCTAAGGCCAGTATGAGCCTTATTAGACCAAGAGTAGAAGGACCCTTTTCTTTTGAGCTCAGTGAGGTCCAAATCATCAACCAAATTCTGAAAGTCTCTAGTCTCATAATCAGTAACATCAACACCATGAAGCCTATCAGAAGTATGAAGAATAGAGTTATAATCACCAACACAAAGCCAAGGAGAATGCTGTATAGAAATGCTTCTGAGCCCCTCCCATAAAGAAAGCCTATCATGAATGGAGTGAAGACCATAGACAACAGTGAGAAAAATCTGAGTAGAGAGATCCTTAGAAGAAACAGTACATTGAATGAACTGTTCATGAATCTTCAAGACATTAACAGTTACTCTATCCACATTCCAACCAAGCCAAATCCTCCCTTTGGGAGAATGATCATAATTACACAACCAGAGCCAAGAAGAGCCAAACTTCTTCTGATAAGTGAGAACATTTTTCAACTTGATTTTTGTTTCAAGCAAACCAACAACATCAACTGAATGAGAGTGAAGTAACCTCCTTGCAGGATGAACTCTAGTTTGCTGGCTTTTTGTTTTCCTCCCTACTATTCTCCAACCCTCATCTGAATTCTTAGTTGTATGAACCTGTGGAGTAATAATAGATTGACAATGAACAGAAACCCCAACATCAACAGCAACAGAAGGAGCAGGATCATGGGTAGGCTTAGGAGCCCAAACTTGCTTTTGCTTAGGAGGAATAGGAGCCGGTTGCTTAGAAGCCTGCTTAGGAAAAGGAGGCTTAACAGAGCAATCATGACCAATCTTGTTACACTTAGAGCAAAAAGAAGGAGCCCACTCATACACCATCCTGATCTCCAATAATTCCTTCAAAGGACTCTCAACCCACACAGAGGATGGTAAAGGCTTTGTAACATCAATTTCAATTAGAACCCTAGCAAAAGACACTCTAAGCTGTCTAGTAGTACACTCATCAGCACAAATTGGCACTCCAAGCAAACTACCAAGGCGGCTAAGAGTGTGAGATCCCCAACAATTAAGTGGAAGATTAGGGAATTTAACCCAAAGAGGAATAGTTCTAAGTATTTCAGCATGAAAATCAAAATCAGGGCACCAAGGCTTCACTATTGCAGGCTTTCCAAAGAACATATGAGGACCAGAACAAAGAATAGTATCTCTATCATCACTAGAACACATATTGATAATAAAGTACCCATCATCATGCCAATACACATCTGGTTTTTGCATATCATTCCATTGTTGAGCAAAGAAACGAAGAACAACATCAATAGTAGGATAAAAGCCAACCACATAAAAAACAAGAGCATTAGCCCATTTTCGATTACCTTCCTCAAGCTCGGCTGCTTGTAGCTCAGCAATTAGCTTCCCATCTTGCACTTTCGGAGCAATAAAGGATAGTGTAGCTCCTTTAGCAGCCAATTTCTCAGCAAAAGATGAAGCACGAGTCCCCTTCTGCTCCAGAATAGGGGAAGCAGCACGGTTTTCAGAAGAATCGCGCGAGCTCAGCTCCAAGGCAGAAAGAGGAGCAGCTCGATCTTCATTAATGTCATGCGCAATATGCTCCAGAGAGGTTGAGGAAGGAAATACAACATGTCCTGTTGCACCACCAAGCCCAGATCCACCAGCATCCAATGGAACAGTAACCCCCGAAACCCTAGGTACTGTTCCATTGGATTGCTTCGATTTGGCAGAAGCTTTAGCAACTGAAGTAGCTTCAACATCCACAGGAATGCCGGAAATAGCACCACCAGCTGACTGAACTACAGTCGGCGCCGGAGTAAGTAGTTCATCCCCCTCTTGAGTTGGGCTAGGAACAAAAGGGGTATTTGAAATCCCCAAATTCTTCAAAACCGAGCCAACAACTTCATGAGCAGCCTTTTGTTGCACAATTTGAGGTGTAGAAATAGCTTTCTTCTTCTTCTTCGCCATTGAAATCCAGATTTGATGAAGAAAACCAATCAAAAATGAAGAACCATGAAGAAGAGAGAGAAGAGAGAAAGTCAACGAAAGTCAAACCTCTATTCTTCAACCTTGATATTACTCATCTAGGTAGACTTTTTCTTGCTACCTCGGTGCTATGATAGATGTCAAGAGTGCAAAGATTTCGCTTAAGGTAGGAGATGAGGTCATAGAATTCGATTTGAATGAAAGCATGAAATATCCAAGTTCTTCTCTAGAAAATTGCATGATGATTGACTCTCTTGATCATGTTGTATCTTCCATGCATGAGCACTTTCTCACCTCTAACGATGCTCTTGAGAATGCTTTGTTGAACAAAGATAATCTAGGTGCACCATGCAAGGAGATGGCATTATATGAGGAATTGCTTAATGGAAGCATGGAGGAAGTGGATGAACAAATGTGCTTGAAGATCTCAAGCCAATAAGCTTTTCAAGTGGCCGCAACAAAAGAAGGTAAAGGTGTGCCTATGGTAGAGCTCAAAACTCTACCATCACACATTAGGTATGAATTCTTAGGCCCAAATTCCACTTAACCCGTAATTGTTAGTGCATCCTTGAGTGAAAGACAAGCTCAAGCGTTATGTTGTGTCTAGAGAAAGCACCAAGGTGCTTTGGGCTATACTATTGATGATCTTAAGGGTATAAGCCCCGCTTTGTGTACACACCACATAACGCTTGAGGAAGGCACCCTTCCTTCTATTGAACGACAAAGAAAGATACATCCTCAAATGGGAGAGGTGGTGAAAAAAGAGATCACCAAGCTTTTGGATGCGGGAATCATATTTCCCATCTCAAGCTCTAGGTGGGTCTCTCCCGTTCATGTCGTTCCTAAGAAGGGGGGTATGACCGTAGTCAAGAATGAGAGAGGTGAGCTCATTCCAACTAGGACGGTCACCGGTTGGAGGATATGTATAGACTATAGAAGTCTAAATACATTCACCAAAAAGGATCACTTTCCCCTTCCATTCATTGATCAAATGTTAGAGAGACTAACAAGGGAACAAGTTCTATTGCTTCCTTGATGGCTATTCTGAAGGAGTTATGTCTTCGATAAGTACAATTACTTGATATATCAAGGATCACGATTATGAAGATAATTAGTTCATTCTATAGGGTCGTCAAAGTTTGGTGCTAGATATGACAATTGATCTTTGGGCTAGCTTAATGGCCCAAAACCTTATAGAATGGATCCTACAAGGTCACACATAAGAGTATTGGGTTAAACAAGTTAGAGGTCCATTATTGGGCCTCGTGAGTTCATGACATACCATATTGATAATTGGGCTTGGATAGTTAGAAGAATCTAATGGGTTTTGGACTTGACATGGTTTTATTTGTAAATATGATCTATAAATATAAACCATGCCTAGGGTTGCAAGAGACAACAATTGACATACAGAGAATTGTCACACAAGCAACCAATTTCCCAAAACCCTAACTCTCTCTCTCTACTCGGCCCTCTCTCTCTCCTCCCTGTCCTTACGGCCCTCCTCCCCGGGTGGCGCGTGTGGTGGCGCGTGGGTGGTGTTGTGGTGTGTTCGTGGCTCAAATCCCTGTTGAAGGTTGATTGAAGTGTTTGGTCACAACTAAGTAGCATTAGTGGAGGTTTAATCCGTGCTCGTGGACTAAGTAGAGGAATCACACGTGGGGTTCCTTATATCCCATTGTTCTTGCTCGTTCGCAAGTGGAATCACGCTTCAAAGATACGATTATATGTTCTTTATGTGTTATGCATTAGATCTTGGGATTAGGTATTGTATGACTATGATTCATGTTTTTCCGCTGCGTAGTACCTACATTTCCCATCAGTGGTATCAGTTAGCCTGTTGTATTTACGCATATTGACTATAATTCTTTGATAGTCCACAATTTTAATTCAATTAGGAGGGAGCATAATTTAATTATGGGTCAATTATTATATTAAATGTGATTTAAAATTTTGAATTGAATAAATGTTATTTAATTATGCTCAAAATAGCCATGAAGAGATCCGAATTTTGCCCCTAATCACTCGAAAATTTCGAAACCCCCACCCTATTTTTTCGAAAATTTCAAAACCCTAAACCCTAATTTTAAAATTTTGTGTTTTGGTTTTGATTTAATTCGTTTACTCTGTAAATAAAGAATTTAATCTAATTGATTTCATGATAAATTATGAATTTTTCATGATCAAATTATTTAATTTAAGTATCAAAATTACATTAGGGATTAACTTCATGAAGAACACTAATTTCAAGATTGAATGTGATTTAATTTTGAAATTAATTGGACCACATTAGCATTAATTTAATTTTGCAAAATATGTTTTGTTTTATTTAAATTAAATCAAAAAGGGTTTTTAGCAGCGGCAACCACGGCTGGGTGGCGCAGCCACGACGGCTGCCGCTGCAGGTGGTCCGGAGGGAGGGGCGGGGTGGGGCAGGAGGATGGGTCAGCAAAGGCAACAACAGCAGCACCGTGCAAGGGTTGCGCGACACTACTGCTGATGTGCACCGCTGCAGTGCAGTGTACACCTTACGGTGTACGACCACCGTGACTGGCTTCAGCTGGCCACACCACGGTGGCTGGTGCACGTTTTTTTTTCAAAAAAAAAACTTATTTTATTTTAAAAAAATTTCAAGATAATTATGATTTATTTTGGATGAGATAAAATATTTTGAAAATATGATCTTTTATTTTGAAAGATAAATTCGGTTTTTTTTGGATAAAATCTTTTATTTTAGGATAAAATAAAATCTTTTAAAAGTTGTTATATTTGATATTATCCATATTTAAAGTTGTTAAATTGGTAATTATCCTAATTAAAGTGGTTAATTTTGGATAAGATTGATTAGGATATTCATAGCATATTCCAAAAGGATAATGATTGATTTAAATAATGTGATTATCCCATAATTAATTTTGGATATAATTGATTTAAAATTTTGTGATTGGCTAGTAATTAGGATAGAATTTCCTAACTTTGTTAGGATAATCTTTGAGGATAAATATGATTTATCTTTTTTAGATTAAAATAAGATTTGATTCTATCTCATGATTAATTTAGAATATATGATATTTTATTGATGATCATGAATTATATTTGATATTATCTAATTACATTAATTAAAATATGAGATATTTTGGTGCCATGTTTCCTTGATTAGGATCATTCGATGTTGTAGTTTAGGAAAGCATGATGAGTGATTTATTATGTGGCAATTTTATAATATATGATGTTGTTTATTGCTATATAATGATTAGTATGGCCCAGCAGATTGCTAAATACGATCTGCGCATCGTGATGTATTTTTGTAATCTTAATACGGTCTATGTACCGATAAAGTATTTTTATAATTTTATTTCACTTTATTTAAGTAGTAGATACAATAGAGTAAAATTATAGGTTGCAGTTAATTCAAGAAGCCCATGAAGTGAAGGCCCAAAGGAGCAAGGTGGATGAGATCCATGATGATTCAAGTGGGAGCATTTACTTTATTAGTTTTCTTAGAATTAGGGGCCATGCTATGTCTTGTTTATGCATTCAGTATTTTATGCATGTTAGATTTTATTGATATTTTGTGATGATGCGCTAGAATTCACTAAACAATCACAACATAATAAATCTAGGTCCCGGTAATATTGAGGTAGCTTTTCAAATCAAAAACCCGATGAAACCTTCGATATTTATGATGGTCATGCCAAAGCAGGGTGTCATATTATATTTTAGGGGAGTGGGGGTAAAAGAAATTTTACACTTTTGATTGGTTATACTCAACAAGGTTACCTAAAGAGTTTAGAACCTTGAAGCTAAGGGTAATAATTAAACTTGTGATGATTAATTATTCAACCAAGAATTACAAAGAGTTGTAATCAGTAAAGAGTTTACTCACCTTGAAAATATAATGGTTGATGGTAGGGCCAAAGTTCGGTCAATCATTGCACAAATAAAGGATATTGGAATCATTTTATTTAATAGGGATCAATTAAAATTGAATAAATGCTTTAAAGTTACCAATTTAATTCGCTTATGGCACTTTAAATTTTTATTAAACATAATTGAATTTTGCGTTTACTTTTAAGTAACATGTCTTTCTAATTTTATTATTATATATAATCTCCTTGATTGAAAATAAAGTTGAGAAACGTTCTCAAAAGGTTAAAAGATAATCCATAAACCTATATTCCAATATTTGCTAAAATGGTTCTAAAAGGCACGTTTTAGAAACTGATGTCACATGTCTAAGGTTGGTTATTCAAAATGTTTGAGCAAAAGGCCAACAAATCTTCATTTTGAAAAGTGTTTCAATGGATATAATGAGATGGGAGGTACAAATCCTCTAAAAGACAAGTATAGAAGTCCAATAAAATCTCTTATCCTCAATATGATTGAATATAAGAAAGTGATTGGAAGTTTTTATGATCAAAAGTTGATAAAATGGCATTATTCTTCAACCATTTCATATAGAGTTAATAGTTGATTAAACTCTAGTATGAATAATGATTGAATAAGACTTAGAAAAATCATGAAATGTGCTTAAAGTAGTTAAGCAAATCATCATTTTGAACCTAAGAGAAGTGTTCTAAGTGGTTCAAGTGGGAAAGGTTTTGGAATATATGAGGATTGCATTAAGAAGTTATAGGCCAAGAAATGTAAACAAGTTGCTACTTCTCAAACCTAGAACTACTTACATGCTATAAATTTTTTTAATGAACAACAATTGTTTCAAATTAAATGGACCAATTCCAATTGATTAGAAACTACCTCATATAGTTGGAAGGTAAAAGAATGGAAATGTTCCAATTTAAGAAGTATATTATAGAAATTGATTTAGCACATTACTACTTCTTGGACATATGATGTCTTGTTTAGTTCTCTCTTACTGAGAATGAGGTTGAACTAAATGAAGAAGTATGGATAAATGAGAAATAAATCTACAAGTTTAGAAGCAAATGTTGCTACATCACAAGTAGAATCTACAAGTCTGGAAGCAAAAGTTGCATCTTTACAAGTAGAACCTATATTTCACCTTACCTTGTTATTGGCTAGAATTAAATAAATGTTATTCATTCTTGCCATTATCAAAACACCATTCAATGTTAGTAATGACTAAGCATCGAATACTCAAAAAACGTGGAATAAATGTTATTCTATGCTTCATTGAGTCATAATGTGTTTTGAGATTGCTAAATAGGTTCAAAGTTCTAAATGATAGAAATAATTAAACCATTTCTATATATGAATTGTCTCTAAAATGTCAAAAATTCGAACGAAAATGAACATTGCATGTGAAAGATCCAGAGGGATAGACTTTAAATATCATTAGATTATGAATCCATTGATATATGTAAATATCATTATAATTTGAAATTATTGACAAAGTCACCATTTAGAGAAATGATGATGCGAACTCGAGGTCGAATACATATCGATGTAAGAAAACCAAAGGTTCAAAGGCTAGAGACGGACAATAAAACTTCATTTGTGATACGATCACTACTTGTGCTTAGTTGAAGCATAAGAGTGAAATTTTTGAAAATTTAAAAAATGTTCAGTATGAAGTTCAGTATCAACTTGACAAGATAATGATTACATTACAATATGATTGTAATTGTGAAAATTTAAGTCAAGACAAATACTTGGCAACACATTCAAAGTATTGCGATATGATCGTAATAATGAAAATTTAAGCCAAGACCTTGATAAACATCCAGGAGTTGTGAAATCGTTTTATAACAAACTCTGAAAGAAAACCTTATGAAATTTTCTTAAAAAAGAGCTATCAACCTACATGGGATATATTTTGATAATGGATGTAAATTACCTATCTTCCAACCATTGTTCAAGGGATATACTTTTAAGATAAGCTACAAAACTAAACAAAGATACATAGGTCAAATCAAAATGTAGCAAAGGCTTCATATGTGATATGGATAAGAAAAGTTCTTATTAAGTCTTTCAACAAAACAAG
The DNA here is from genome assembly GCF_001683475.1 of Chenopodium quinoa. NCBI lineage: Eukaryota > Viridiplantae > Streptophyta > Magnoliopsida > Caryophyllales > Amaranthaceae > Chenopodium > Chenopodium quinoa. The sequence goes on along the minus strand of NW_018745151.1, from coordinate 341,165 downwards.
GAATAAATGTTGTATTAAATCGTTTAATGCACGATCAATTCCTATACAGAGCATGAGGTACTACTACACAAATCATACTTAGCACAAAATGTTTGTTGCTCAAGTAGGTGCCCTTATGGAAATTGTTCCAAAAGGTCAAGTGGGAGTAGTGTAAACCTTGAAAGAGTTAGAGAAAAGAAACAAACAAACATGGTTTAAACCACAGTTGGTTCACCCTATGCTAAAAGTGCCTCCTCAAAAGGCAAGTGGGAGTATAAGAATCTCGAAAAGTTCGAGAGCCTTTAAAGAGTTCAAGAAAAATAATTTCGAAAATCTTGAAGAAATTTGAGAAATAATCGAATCAAAGCAACAATATGAGCATGATTCACCTCATGTTACAAATGACAACGCGTGGTCTCATTAAGTGTAATGGGAATAATAACCATGTGTCGAAGGTAGTAAATTCCAAGTGCACGTCCTCTATTGTCGTTTCTCATTGAAAACTAAACTAGGAAATCTGAAATAGATTCTTAGTCTATAAGCAAGTGTATGACACTTGAATAATTTGCCTAATTGGGTGAGACCCATTATAAGCAAAACAGAAAAGAAAGAAAAATGTTTTCTAACTAAAGCAAATACTTGCTAAAGGATTCAACTAATTCATAGTATGACTATGACTACGACGAAAACTTTACATTAGTCATGTTGCAAAGATCTATTAAAGACATTTTAGTGATTACTACCTTATGAGATTTGGTAGATGGATTTCAAAACACTTTCTTGAAATTGTTCATGAAAGAAGATTTGTATGTGATACAATCAGAGAATCCAATAATCCTAAGGATGCATAAAAGATTTATTAATGGATGGAAGTAAGCATCATGGAGTTGTTGCTCTTAATTTTGTGAGTTAATCAAATCGTTTGATGTTCTCATAAAATAAAGAAAAGGTCTTGTGTATACAAGATGTTTAGTGGGAGCTATAAAGTCTTCTTAGTCTAGTATAAAGAGAAATTATTCATTGCTTGAATAGTCAAGTGGTGGGTAATGCATTTTGTATGAAAACCTTGAAGAAGAAGAAGATGAGTACATTTGGGATTCAAAATTTATAGAGATAGTTTTTGAAGTATGTTTGAGTTTGGTTAAGAAGCTTATATTGATAAGATTCTTATAAGGTTCAACATTATATTGAAAGGAGCTTCAATCCCATGTAACATGACACGTTGCTTAATGATTCAATGCTTTGAGAAAGGTTGATGAAATTAAGGTTTTGAGTTATGATCCTTATGCAATTCGCAAAGGATGCATCATGCATGCCATGGACTATACTCATCTATTTTATTCACATGTTTTTAGAACAAGTGATGATAGATTTCAATAAAAATCCAATATAACGTTGGAATACAAATTAGAAATTCCAGAGTTCCTTGAGAAAGGGCGAAGGAAAATTCTTAGTGTATGGAGATGAAAATGATTATAAGATTTAGAAATTGCAAAATTCATGTTTATGAGAATGTCTCATGAACTCTACTTAGTAAACCCCTTCCATTTCCAAAGTATGAGAAACTTGCTAATGAAACTGGATTGAGTCAAATGATGTAATTAGAAGTTGTATCTGCTTTTGGAGAAAAACAAGTTCCATGTGTAATACATTCATTTGCGAATTATGTTTATCAATTGAAACAAAGTTTCAATCTTATTTAATCATGGTTTCAAGATTAAATAAAATGTCCAAAATAATTATGGATTGATGGGCTCATCAGGTTGATACTGGTGAATGAAACCCCACTGGTGAACAAAATCCATATATTATTTGAGTTCCTAGTTCAGAATCATTAAACTGGACATAAATGATTTCTTAAATTGGACTAGCATGTAAGATTGATTGGATAGTGCAGTTTCATGGGCTATAGGAGCATAGTGATGATGCTCGGTCAATCACATGGATATGCATGAATGATGCATGATCGAACTATAGACCTACTTTGAAGTTGAAATATAGAAATTTCGGATATATTAGTGGATTCCTTTGACATGAGTGGAACACTGATTCCATTCAAGGATTGATTTAGCTGTGGTACACTCAAACATTCAGCCGTAACTGGGGATTATAAAGGGTTTCCCGGTTGCTTCATGAGTTGGGTGGAAGCTTTGGTTTCCATAAGATTGGATTGAGTCTACCTATTAATTAGGAATGTGTCTTGGCCCCTTGAAGAGGGAGAATTCAGAAAATGCATGGCCGTGCTCAAATGCATTACATAGTAATCATTTGTTCTGTGAATCTAACTCAGTATTTCAAGAAACGATTTGTAGACTAATATGATCACGACATGAGATGCAATCATATTATCAAATTGACACACATTAACTTAAGGAATTTAAATATTGCACACTTGTCTCAGACAAGTGGGAGATTGAAGGAGTTATGTCTTCGATAAGTGCAATTACTAGATATATCAAGGATCACGATTATGGAGATAATTAGTTCATTCTATAGGGTCGTCAATGTTTGGTGCTAGATATGACAATTGATCTTTGGGCTAGCTTAATTGCCCAAAGCCTTATAGAATGGATCCTACAAGGTCACACATAAGAGTATTGGGTTAAACAAGTTAGAGGTCCATTATTGGGCCTCGTGAGTTCATGACATACCATATTGATAATTGGGCTTGGATAGTTAGAAGAGTCTAATGGGTTTTGGACTTGACATGGTTTTATTTCAAGATATGATCTATCAGTATAAACCATGCCCAGGGTTGCAAGAGACAACAATTGACATACAGTGAATTGTCACACAAGCAACCAATTTCCCAAAACCCTAACTCTCTCTCTCTACTCAGCCCTCTCTCTCTCCTCCCTGTCCGTACGACCCTCCTCCTAGGGTGGCGCATGGGTGGTGTTGCGGTGTGTTCGTGGCTCAAATCTCCGTTGAAGTTGATTGAAGTGTTCAGTCACAACTAACTAGCACTAGTGGAGGTTTAATTCGTGCTCGTGGACTAAGTAGAGGAATCACACGTGGTGTTCTTTATCTCCCATTGTTTTTGCTCGATCACAAGTGTAATCACACTTCAAAGGTACGATTATATGTTTTTTATGTGTTATGCATTAGATCCTGGGATTAGGTAATGTATGAATATGATTCATGTTTTTCCGCTGCGTAGTACCTATATTTCCCATCATATTCGGGATTTTTCCAAATCCAACCCACCCCGAAGATCAAGAGAAGACAACATTTACATGCCCCTATGGGATCTTTGCTTATATGAGAATGCCCTTTGGCCTTTGTAATGCCCCTGCAACTTTCCAATGGTGCATGATGAGCATTTTTGGAGACATGTTGGAAGAAGAAATTGAGGTGTTTATGGATGGCTTCTCCATAGGTTGGGTTTCATTTGAAGAGTGCCTTGTGAATCTTGAGAAATGTTTAGCACGGTGTGTGAAGGTTAATCTTGTCTTAAATTGGGAAAATTGACACTTCATGGTGGAGGAAGGAATAGTGCTTGGACACAAGAATTCTCATAAAAGGATAGAGGTGGATAAGGCCAAGATCGAGGTTATTGAGAAGCTTCCACCTCTGGTGAATGTCAAGGGAGTGAGATCATTTTTGGGACATGCGAGCTTCTATAGAAGATTCATCAAGGATTTCTCACTCATTGCTAAGCCCCTTAATGATCTTCTTCAAAATGATGTTGAGTTTGTTTTTGGTGGAAAATGCTTGGAGGCATTTTATAGATTGAACAAGGCCCTAATCTCTACCCCCATTGTTCAAGCCCTTAGATGGGATCTACCCTTTGTATTGATGTGTGATGATAGTGATTGGGCAATTGGAGGTGTTTTGGGACAACGTGTGGACAAAAAGCTTCATGTGATTTACTATATGTCCAAGACACTAAATGGGGCCCAAAAGAATTACACAACAACGGAAAAAGAATTCTTGGCCATTGTTCACTCTTTTGAGAAATTCTGGTGTTATTTGTTGGGTTCCAAGACCATTGTCTTTACGGATCATACGGCTCTCAAGTATCTCTTTGCCAAGAAAGAGTCCAAGCCAAGGTTGATTCGTTGGGTTCTTGAATTACAAACTTTTGAAATAGAGATTATGGATAAGAAGGGTGCGGAAAATGTTGTGGCGAACTATCTTTCTCGCCTTGAGGGTGATCAAATTCATGATGATGGTTTACCAATTAAAGATAGAATGCTTGATGATGTCTTGTATGCCATTAAGGTAAAGGAGCTCCCATGGTATGCCGACTTGGTGAATTTTCTAGCATGTGGGGAGTTTTAACCTTCTTTCTCCAAGAACCAACGGAAGAAAATCAAGAGGGAGGCAAGACATTACTTGTGGGATGATCCCATCTTGTATAAACGAGGGGTTGATGGCTTGCTTAGGCGTTGTGTTCCGAATGAAGAGGTGCCTAGTGTTCTAAAGATGTGCCATTCGGATCCTAGTGGTGGCCATATGGGGGTTTCCAAAACCGCCACTAAGGTTGTTCAATGTGGTTTATGGTGGCCACATCTCTTTGAGGATTCATGGGGCTTTGTAAACTCATGTGAACGATGTTAAAGAGTTGGGAATATCTCCAAATGGAATGAGATGCCTCAACAACCTATTCTTTAGTTAGAGGTGTTCGATGTATGGGGGATTGACTTCATGGGACCATTCCCATCTTCATATGGGAATCAATTCATACTTGTGGCTGTGGACTATGTTTCTAAGTGGGTTGAGGCTATTTCTTCCCCATCAAATGACCACAAAGTAGTGTTGAAGTTGTTCAAAAAAATCATCTTCCCAAGGTTTGGTGTGCATAAGGCTATGATAAGCGATAACGGTTCTCATTTTGTTCGCAATGCCTTCCAAAAGATGTTGAGGAACATGGAGTTCATCAACGCTTTGGCCTTCCATATCATCCTTAAACGAGTGGCCAAGTCGAGGTCTCCAATCGTCAAATAAAGCTTATTCTTGAGAAGACGGTTGCAAGGAAAAGAAAGGATTGGTCGGACAAGTTAGATGATGCTCTTTGGACCTATAGAACGACTTTCAAGACACCTATTGGCACCACTCCATATCGCCTTGTCTATGGAAAATCATGCCATCTCCCGGTGGAGCTTGAACACCGTGCTTTGTGTGCAATCAAGAAGATAAACTTTGATTTAGAGAGTGCGGGGGAGAAAAGGTGGTTGGATCTTCATGAGCTAGAGGAGCTTAGACTTGATGTTTATGATTGTGCTAGCACCTACAAAGCTCGTTCCAAGGAAGCTCATGATAAGCTTATTGAGAAAAAAGAGTTTTGTGTTGGTGATAAAGTCTTCCTCTACTGTAGGGAATATTTCAAGCATTACCCCAAACTTGAACCCCACTGTGATCATACAATAAAGAACGGTGGCGTCCAAAGGGAATGAAGATAGAGCAAAAGAGCCACCAACAAGTTTTAGGAACTTGTAAACCGTTCACAGGGTGAAGGTTACACCCCTTAACGATCCAGGAGATCGTTAAATCCAATAGGTCTGGAATCATTAGTGAAAGTTCGGGGATGAAGGTACAAATCCAACCTAAAAGAGACTGAACCTGCCCTAATAATAAGCCTCTACTTTATTCTTATCGTATTCATGTGCGCTTTCGGACTAACATGCAATCAATAGGATTACCCTAAACCTGTTTATCTATGTTGGTTGAATATTAATGCACAAATAAACTATTAATGACGATCACTTGAATTATAATAATATTAACCCTAAACAAGATTATCAATTATCTTATTATGTATGATTACAAGTACCAATTCCTTTTAAACATGCATAAAAGGTGTAATCAAGCAATAACAATAAATATGATCAAGCAACATAATAATAACAATTATATATAAGTTATCCGTCAATTAACAAATAATATGAAATAATTCGTAAATTAACAAATTACATGAAACAATTCGTAAATTAACAAATTATGTAAAAGAATTCGTAAATTAATAAATTAAGCGAAACAATTCGCTAATTAACAAATTACGTGAAATTATATAATTCGACACAATAATAATCATAATAATAATTATCATAATCATGTTAAAGCATAATATTAATAGCAAGATCCTAAGCATGATACTAATAAGATTAATAACAAACTCTAGCATGTCACTAAGCAATAAAAATCAAAGCTTTAGCCCTAACATGATACTAACATGAATATAAGAAAAGAATATAGGAAGCATCGCAAGAATCACAATCGTCATATTTGATATTAAAATTGTAGTTGTTACCCTAAACATGATATTAGGAAGATCAAAACACCCTAACATGACACTAGGAATCATAATAACAACCTAGACATGATTTCTATATCACAATATCAATAAATCAATTAAATCACTTACTTGGATGCCTTGTATCTCTTTCTAATAACAAAATACAAACGTTAGTAACTTCAAGGAAAATAATAAAATCAAATAATTAAATTAAATAATTGAAATAGAGATTAGGGACCAAACCCTCAGAAATTAAAACCTTTCACGTCTAGGGCGAAGGCAATTTCGAATTATGCTTGGTGTGTCTTGGTCTTGTGAATGCGGAATTTTGTAGAGAAAGGAAAATAATTCTTAAAAAAAAGAAAACTAGAGAATATTTGAGAATTAGAGAGAATTAGTATTTGATGATTGTTGATGATAATTTGTGATGAAAAATGGAGGTTTTAGGATGCTATTTATAGAGAAAATCAGCCAAACGGAAAGAAAAACGAATCAGAGTTTCGAAAAGAATGAATAAAACACGCGCGTGGCGCAAAACGCCAGAAATTAGAGCCTGACGCTAAGCATTAGCGCCAAACGTTGAAGGTTAGCGCCAGGCGCCAAGCCTTAGCACCAGGCGCTAATGCTTGTCGTCAGGCGCTAATAATCAGTTTCACGCGTTTTTGTTTTTATCATATCTTTTGATCTGGAAGTCCAAATAAGTCATATTTGGAAATCTCTTGAAGTCTACTTTCAAACCTAATTGGAATCAGATTAAAATCTTTTGTAGATAAAAATTTTTTGGCCAAAATAGTGGAAGGGTATCAGTTTTGGATACAATTTCATATCTCATTCATATCTTTTTCGTTATAGCTCAGATTTAATATTATAATATATCATTGGAAAGATAATTTTAGGATCTATCCAACTATATAAAATTTGGATAAATATTATGAGGCACGAAAATAAAATCTGAATATATTCCACTTCGTACAAAACAAGGATTCTAAAAAGGAGTAGTTTTATTCAATTTCAAACTCTTTGAAACATAATTATCAATCCTAACTCCATTAGGATTTAAGAGAACCTTCAATAATATTCTAGAAGACTATAATCAATCCTAATAGCTTTAGGAATGATAATTAATAATAGGCACTCCTCTAGATCATTGGGCCGCATATAAAAACCAAATCGGGCCCAGTTTAGTATTTTGGCCATAATTTCCTCATTCTTCATCGGAATTGGGCTTATAATATATCGTTGGAAATGTCTTTTCAAACCCTATCCAACTACACTATTATTGGACCCATATCATGGACGTAATTAAACTGGAATGCACGTTTTTCATAAATAAGGCATGAAAAGAAATATTTTCAGAAAAAGAAAGAAGAGATATTTTAATAAAAACATCCTCATCACTAGACTTTTCACACTTCGCTTTGTTCGATAATCAAATGACATGAAAGGTACTCATCACTAGATTTGGTTTTGGGGAGACACATTTGGGTGTCTACATCTATAATTCAAGAATGATGTTGTTTCCCGGAAAGCTCATGTCAAGATGGAGTGGCCCTTTCTTGGTGAAAGATGTTTTTGCTAATGGTGCCGTGGATATTTCTTCTTTGGATTCCTCATCTTCTTTCAAGGTTAATGGTCATCGGCTCAAGAGATATTTTGATGGAGTGTTTGTTGGTCTTATTCATAAAATGATTCTTTTCAAGACACCTTGAGTGGGGTGGTAAACGTCGAGCTAACGACGTTAAACAAAAGCGTTTACGGGAGGCAACCTGGATTCTCACCTCTACTCTCTTTTCTTTCCTTTCTTTTTTTTTTCTTTGTTGATGTTTGCTCTTACCTTTCCTTGTGTTTTTTTTTTTTGTTTTGTAGGTTGCCTTCATTCATCATCTATGGACTTAATATGTGTGATGAGGATGGAAAAAAGAGAATTTGGAGTGCAGGGGAGAGGGCACCCTGCGGGCTTGGAGAGGCCTCGGGTGCCCTTGCTTTAAAAAGAGGGAAATTCGATTAGGAACTTCCTGCGGTCTCTCCCGGTCTCCCCGCGTGCGCGGGTACCTTAGAGAGGGCGCGGGGAGAATTGGAGAGGGCGCGACCTATTTTGTCAAAAATGGATCAGGAACTCTCCGCGGTTGCCTCGCGGGCTCCCTACGGGCGCGACAATCCTGGAGAGGGCGCAACCCCATTAAAGGTAAAAAATCGAGTTTTTTTCCAGAATAGGCCCTCGGTTGCCCCGCGGTCTCTCTGCGGGCGCGGCAATGTCGGGAGAGGGCGCAGGCGCCTAGGTTACATAGTAGGACGACTTTCCCCCCCTCTCTCTCTCCTCTCTTAATTTTCAATTCCCCCTTATTTTTCCCCTTTCTCTCTCTTCCTCCTCTCAAACCCTAACCCCCAAATCATCTTTCTCACACAAATTAACTCAAATTTATCCTTGTTTTCCCTTAATTTTCCATCACAATTTCCTTCATACTCCATTTTCATCACGATTAGTCTCTTTTCTCGTGGGTTTTCGGGAAATTCGAGTCCTAGACGGATTTTTGAGCTTAGTTTGAGTCTTCAATCTTGGTATACTTCTAACCTTTGTTTTATTTTTGTCAATTTCAATTGATTATTATAGATTGGTTTTGGTTTGCCTTGATTAAGCATGACTATGATGTTTATGGTAGTTTGTATGGTGATTTTAGAATTATTTTGAGTGATTTGTGCTTATTTTTGTGATGGATTGTTAATGTTGTTGGTTGTTGTTGGATTTTTGGTTATTTTGTTGCTTGTAACAGGTACTTTGTAGTTTGTGGTTGTTTGGGTGGTATTATGAAGGTGTTTGAAAAATTAGTGGTAATGTTGGTGTTGATTTTGGGTGATTGTGTGGTTTCTTGTGTTGGTTGAGCTTGTGACTTTGGATTTGTTAAGGAAAGTTAAGAGTAGCAAGAAAAGTTCAAACCAATCCCCCGGCCAATCCTCCCAAGGCCAATCCTCTCGTAGCCAACCTTCAAACACCAAACCTCCTTAAAACCAAACTACTCAAGATGATACCCCACCTCCTCCTTTACCTCCTCTCAAATTTCACAATCGGTCTAAACATGTCCCTATCTATAACAAAATGAAATCCCGGAAATTTAGACCTACCCGCAACTATCTTCCCGATGATAGGGTCAAATTAGGAGTTGATGCCTATCTTGACATCTTACTCTGTAACCTTGGTTTGTATGAGTTTGTAAAGTCATCTCCGCGAACCTATTATGAACCGTGCATTGAGTTTTTCTCCATCTTTGAGTATAATAGGGCGGGGGATACCGACTATATCATCTCTTTCCAACTATTCAATTCGAAGCATACCATGAACCTTGCCGAATTCAATAAAGACCTTGGATTTAACCCCAATATAGACATCTTTGAGCCCTTGGTTGCCCTTATCAAGTCCGATTACAATGAGGTTGCATGGTGGAGAGCCATAGCTAAAAAGAAGGTGTTTAACTCTAAGGATTCACTTGCTAGTGAGATCATTCACCCAGCTCTTAGAATTCTTCATCGGGTTCTTGGCTATGCCGTGTTTAATAAGCAAGATCTTGGGACGCTTTCGAGGGAGGAGATCTTAGTCCTTTGGATGGCTACAAGGCTTGATTTGGGGTCGAGGTTGAATTTTGGGTATATTTTCATGAATTGTTGTCAAGTAATCATTAATGGGAAGAAGACGGGTGAGATACATTGTGGTGGTATGGTTACTAGATTGGTGCATTATTTCAAGCACGAACATTTCTTGAGGTCTTGCACTCCGATTGGAGGGAGTGAAGACATGTATTTAGATTTGAAGCAACTTAACAATTTGCGCTTCATTACTAAAATTAAGAGAGATGGTGTTTATTCTTGGCTAGTGCGTAATGTGCACCATTGTTTATTCCCAAACCCGGCTGCCACCTCAATTACTCGAGAGGATAGGATTGTTTGGAGGGTTCCTATGGATAATGGGAGAGCTGAGGATGATATGGAGGAGGAGGATGATGATGATGTGAATGATGGTGACGATGAGGATGATGATGGAGAAGGTGGGGAAGGAGAAGGTGGAGATGATGATGAAGAAGAAGATGAACAAGAACAACAACAACAATAACAACAATTTCAACATGAACAATAACAACCGCATCAAAGAAGAAGAAGAAGACGACAACATTAACAACAAGACTACCAAGGAGATGCCTATCTCCGTGAGATGGAGGCTATGCGTAAGCATATGGAGCGCATGCAATTGAGCATGCAAGGTATGTATTCCCACCATCAAACTTTGTCTTTTCTAACTAGCGCCCTATATGACGCGAGTGTGCGTAGGGGGGAGGTCACTCCTGCGATGAACTACCCATATGTGCCGCCCCAACAATGGTCAGTGCCATCTTGGGGTGGTGACAACCTCCCCAAGTACCCCTATTGTCCGGGGTTACACACCCCGATGAGCCAAGGCGTGACTTCCCAGATGAGTCAAGTCATTATGACTACTGGGTTTCGGGGGGGAGTGATTATCGGGGTGACCTCGACTACTACTATGTTCACCCCACTTACCCCGAGCTCTATATGCAACCCGAGCCATTTGACCAACTTTCCACATCCCAACTTGACCTTTTCAAGGGTCGTTATGGGTTTCCTCCTGGTTTTAACGGAGGTTGGGATGTGGGTGATGGTGGTGTCGGCCCTAGTTGCCAATAGTTTCCCCCTTGGTTGTTTGATTCCCTTTTTGTTTCCTCCCTTTTAGCTTTGCATGTTTTTGAGCATCGCGGTCGATGCCCTTATTTTGTGAGGGGAGGATTCAAAAAGGATGTTTAGGGTAGGTTTTGGGGGAGGCATCTTGGACTCATGGGGATGTGTTTGAAAAGGCTTTGATGGATTTTTCTTGCTTCGCTCTGGGTAGTCTAGTTGGTATGATATTTGTCTTGTTGTCTTGGTATTTATGATGATGTTTTGAGGTTTCTTTCAATGATGATGATGGTTTCTTTAGGTTTTTGTACATAGTTTTTGAGTTTCTATTGTTTGCTTTTGTTTGGAAGTTACTAACAATTTCATTTTGTATATAGACCATTTCTTTTTCTTACTTTGCTCGTAGCTTATGCTTTGGTCTTCGAAGCTTCTTGAAGGAGGTCTTTCTTGCTCCTTGGTTATTGTAGCGTAGCTTGGACGCTTGGTGAGATCTTTCTTGTTTTATCTCTTTACTTTTATTCCTTTACTTTTCTTGGTTGCTAAGATTAGGATTAGTTTTAGGGGAGTTGAACTGTTCGAGGATGTATGATTATAACACCTAGTGTGTTTGGGTTCTTTGGCGATGTGGCCATTTGACCACTTGTATGTCGATTGGGAAATAGGTGTTATGATTGCATCTTTGTCCTTTTCTTTGTTCTCCTACTTTTCCTTTATCTTTGCTTTCCATCTTTTATTCTCGATCTTTTCTTTTCTTTTCTTTTTGTTCTTGGTGTTGTACATAGCTTTTTGAGGCTTTATTTTTCACTCTTTCAATTTTGACTTGGACTTGTAAACAATGGACTCTTGCTTTTGAATAATAATCTTACTAGGTGGTCATGGCATGCATAGTTTGAGAATACGTTTGGTTGATTCTAGGATAAAGCATGCTAAGGTAGCCATCTAGAACTAGGGGGATCATGAAACCGGATTCTACTTGTTTGTGGCATGTTGGTAGTTTCTCCCTATCTTCGATTTGACAACCTTAGTGAATTTTTTCTACAATCATGTGAGATGCAGACTTTTTCAAGGTTTCAACATATTCTTGCATGAGTGGCGTGGATCCTTGACTTTCGCAAACCTAATCTTGATTCTTAATGTATGATTTCTAAGATCGAGACCGAACCACCGAGGGAGGACAAAGGCATCTTTTCGGGGAGGTATTTTTCCTTTTTCTAGGATAGTGTACTTCTTTTTCCTTTTGGTTTTTGGGATACATTTTCCTACTTGCTAGCCCTTTGAGCCTTTTTCCCTTCTTTTCCAGCCACATCTTTAGATCTTGAGCCTTTTGTTTCATTTTCATTTTCATTTTTGGTTTTTGTGAAGCAATGGTCATTGTTGTTGGAGATTGTGGTCTATAAGTTTGGAACTTGGTTCAAGTTTGTGAGCAAGTTTGTGTTGTATATACATTGTGAATAATGGCATATGTCTAGTAAAAAGCCATCCCAATTCAAAAAGGCAAGGACAAAATAAATGCATGTTTGAAAATAAAAGCCGTCTAAAGTTAAAAAGAGGCGAGGACAAGCACTACTAAAGAAAGAAAGCAAAAGAGAAACAACAAAAAAAAAAAATAATAATAATAATAATAATAATAAAAAGTGAAAAAAAAACAAAAATGCAAAAATATTTTTGTGTGAGTACTCTTCCTTTTTGAGCATTGAGGACTATGCTCCATTTAAGCTTCGGGGGAAGCGTTCTCATGCTTTTTGTGTATATGTTTGTGATTTTAGCTTTGAATAAGCTTGGGGGTGTTGGTATTTTTGTTTGGTGATTGCTTAGTTATGGTGTAAAGAAATGCGCAATCTTTACTTCACATTTTAGGTTAACCACCAAATTTTAAATTTAGCCTACCTTAACCCTTTTTGCCTTATGTTACAACCTTTGGGAAGACCTTTTGACCTAGGGTTTGAGTAATTCATCAGTGGAGGGAATCATGGGTTATAGCCTAAGGAAAGGGGATGCGAAGTCAAGATGTCAAGTAGCCAAAAATTTGATCCTTTTCCGATTCCTTCGCGGAATCTATGAGACTCTCACTAAGGGTAGATATGAGATTAGTAGGGAGAACGCGGTAAGATCATTTGGGATGAAAGTGGAGTGTGACAACTAGTTCCTATGCTTAGCATATTTATTTTTCAATCAACCTTAGGTATCTTATAACATGCATACCATGATTAACTTTAAAAAGGTTGTTATACATTTGAATTATAGTCACTTTGTAAAGTCCATTTCACAAAGATTTTTGATTAATTGTTTTTCAAGTTTTTCTTTTTTTTTCTTGTATTTCGCCTCATTTTTGCTTCTTTTGTTTTGTTTAATAAGAGTTATAGATTATCTCTAGGAAACCTTTACGAGAGCATCACTCGTCCTCTAGGGCGATCTAGGGGTTTAAATGGCTTGTCTTTTGTTGCTAAAATGGACCGTGATTCCTACGAAAGCGAGTTAGTGTATATTCTCACCTCCTTTTCTTTTTCTTTTTATTTTGAATAAGCCCTTATTTTTCCTTTTTAGCCTTAGTTTTGCTCGGGACGAGCAAAAGTCTAGCTTGGGGAATTTTGATGAGTGTCATTTATGGCACTCATAGGGTAGTCTTTTAGGACGATTTCATCCCTTTTTCATGCTTACTTATCTTATTTTTGGTCCTTTTTCCTTTAGTTCCTCTCTTTCCTTCTTTCTTTGTGTTTTTCATGTTTTCCTTTTATTTGGCCCTTTTTCCCTTTTATTCCTTTCCTTTGTTTTCTCTTGTAGGTACCTAGGAGTTGTCTTTGCAAAGGGATCAAGATGAGCTATTTTGACTAAGCAAGGAGGAAGCAATCTGCTCAGAGAGGGCTTGGAGAGGGCTCAGAGAGGCCTCAGAGAGGGCATCAACTCTTACCAGGTTGCCACGGGCGCGGCACCTGAAGTCCGCAGGCGCGGGCTCAATTGCTTCAAATTAGCCAAAATCGACCAGGAACTCTCCGCGGTCTGGCCGCGAGCTCCCCGCGGGCGCGGGTAGATTAGAGAGAGCACTGAAAATTAGAGAGACCGCGGCCCTCTGACCACCCTTTGGGAGCAGGGGATTCGCCGCGCCCTTGCCGCGGGTGCGAAGGCTTTTGCCGCGGGCGCGGGCTAGAAGACCCGCGAGCGCGGGTGTTCCCCAGATAGCCTGCGTAGTTTTTTATGGGTTCCGTACCCATTTCCCCAAGGGCGCGGGGATCCTATTTTCCTTCTTCGCCTATAAATACACTTGTAATTCCGTTTTGAAAACTAACTTTTTCATAATTTTCATTAGCTTAGTTTTAGAGAGAGAAGTTAGAGAAAAGTTTTTGGTTTTGGATTTGTATTTCAACATTGGATAAATTGTGCTTGGATTTCTTCATCTTCAATCATTAATATTAGTGAGAATCTCTTCTTTTAGTTCATCTCTTTACTTGTTTGTTGTAGATTCATGTTTGAGTGTTTGATTTCCTTGGATTTGAATTTGATATTGTAGTTGATATTGTTTTCTCTTGATTTTGATTTAGAATGATGATCAATGCAATTTCTAGTGATTTGTTCTTGAATTACACCATGATTAGTGAGTAGATTAGTTGCTAGGGAGAAGGGGAAGCATGCTTGATTGATAATTTGTGCTAGTTGATGATCATTGATTGATTGAATTGTTGCAATTAAATTGGTTGACATAGTTTTGCATGTGGTTAATTAGATTAGGAGTGATCAACCTATGAAATTAATCTAGATTGCATTGCAATTCTTAATGACATGAACCATCAATTTGAGAATTGTTTTAATTGATTGTGTTTGATTGTGAATTTCCTTGATTAGCCATTCATAGTGACCACTAGCTTGGCCTCTAGGAAATAGCTCTTGAATTTTCTTGATTGCTACTATTGTTTGTCCTTTGCAATGCTTGAATCAATTGAATGAACTATCAATTAGCATGATTATTGAACTTGCATGTGGAACCTATATCCCTAGTGTTTAGTTTCTTTAATTACTTGATTAATCTAGCTTTGTTACCATAGTACCAACCATTTTCTCACTACAATCTTCGAAGTAGCTTGACTTAGGCTATAGTTAATACCGACTCACTCCTTTGGGTTCGACCCTATACTTGCCTTATACTTGTATTAGGTTTGTTTAGGATGTTGTAAATTGTGTTTGATTTATGGATAGATAATTGACGACTCGTTTATTCCTCTATCAGGTAAGCAACATTATTTCACATTGCCATGACTTAACTTGTGGTGGACATGCAGGTCCTACAAAAACGGCCGCAAAGATTTTACAATGTGGTTTCTATTGGCCAACCTTGTTCAAGGACGTGTACTCATATGTCAAGGCTTGTGATCGTTGTCAACGGACCGACAACATTTCAAGGAAGAACGAGATGCCACTCAACAACATACTCGAGGTTAAGTTGTTTGACATGTAGGGGATAGTTTTCATGGGACCATTCCCTTCTTCTAATGGAAATCGATACATTTTAGTGGCCGTTAACTATGTCTCAAAGTGAGTAGAAGCAATCGCTACTCCAAACAATGACGCTCGTGTGGTAAGTAAGTTCTTCAAGAAAGTTATTTTCCCTCGTTTTGGTTTACCACGTGTGTTAATCAAGGACAGGGGAACAAATTTCTTGGAGCATCTATTTGAAGCAATGTTGAAGAAGTATGGAGTGCAACATAGGATTGGTATTGGTTATCACCCATAGATCAACGGTCAAATCGAGGTATCGAACCGAGATATTAAAGCTATCTTAGAGAAAACTGTTGCAAGGACAAGAAAAGATTGGTCGATGAAAATTGATGATGCATTATGGGCATACCAAACGCCATTCAAAATGCCAATCGGTACAACCCCATATCGATTGGTGTATGGAAAGGCTTGCCACTTACCTGTTGAGCTAGAACACTAGGCTTTTTGGGCTGTTAAGAATTTAAATTTCGATGCTCAAGCAGCGGGTGAAAAGAGATTGTTACGATTGAATAAGCTAGAGTTTTAAAGCCTATGAAAGTTCGAAATTGTACAAAGAGAAGACCAAAAGGTGGCATGATAAGGGTCTTGTGAGAAGAGAATTTAAGGAAGGAGATCAAGTCCTTTTTGTTTTGGGTGTTTTTGTCCTTCGGGAGAGCTACAACTCAAAGTCTGGTTGAGGAGCGCCTGTACCTGCAAAACAACGGAGACTATGGGTGGTTGGAGCTTCGCCTCCGACGATCAATTTAGAACGCGTAGGAGTGAGTAAAAATTGCGGAAAAAAGATAAAGGGGATCTCTTCTCGGATTCTAAGATCAGGAGATTTCTTTAATGTAGGAGAATGTTAGTGATTTTGTAATAAATTCAATCTGTTCCACAAATGGGGGAAAACTCCCTATTTATAGGGTCATTCTGGATAAGTGTGCCCTTACCTAAGTCATTGGACCTAGATTTGGTGGGCTGCACGCGCTTTTGGCTGCTTTTTGGGAATTTGGCCTTTGAAAGCCGTCATTCCTTTTGATGACAGTGGATTCCACATGTCATTTCGTAAGTGGCCCAATCTAAGCCAATATAAGATGGACACGTGTCCTATTCTCATTGGACCACATGGCAGGGTAATTTTACCCCAAACATTTGCCCCTCACAGATGTGACGTGGCAAGCCACGTGGCATCTGTGACACGCGTCACTCACACAGTGGTGGAACAGGAATTACTGTTCACCTTTTGGGGAATTTACCAGAATGCCCCTAATGTTACCCCTCTATAAATAGAAACTTTGCCCCTCTCATTTTCGCTCATTTACGAAAAAGGTCTTGAGAGAATCTTTGACTTTTTTTTTAAAACAACACTTTCGTCTGCCGCTTGCTGTTCGCCGCCTGACCCATTCGGCTTGTTTAACTTCGACACTACCTATTTCAGGAAACTGCCAGCTATTTTCTCTCTTTTTTCAGTTTCCTTTCAGTTCGCCTGTGTTCGTTTCTTTTCTTTTTTGAAAATGGTATCACAAACACACACGACACGACCTAGGGCAGCTGTTAGCTGGTCACCTGGGACGGCTGAATATAGAACTAGGGATGCCGCCTGTCCTGAACTGCTCTTGCCAACGAATCCGTCTGTGTCTGTGCAGGACACTATCGCTAGAACAAAAAGGACAGCCCGGCCGCCTAGTGATGAAGAGGACGAGGGTCCTATTAGGATGCCCAAAGCAAGTTATCTTATTACCCATTCGGTGTCCCAATGACGCCGACTGAATCGATTCTGAGTGAACCAGAAAATGCTTCCAGCGAAGAGGCATCCGGCTCTTGAGAGGGTTCATCTCAGTCGGATTCTAGCTAAGGCGACCTCAGGAGTGAGAAAGAGCCGCTTGTGAATGCTGAAGAAGGATTTGAAAAAGTGGCCGCCTCTATTGAGCGAGGCCAGGAAGAAACTTCTTTCTCCCTTCAAGAAAAATTAACTCCTTACTTTACTCATATATCCGCATCTACCCAGAGAATCATGCGGAAAAACTTGGATGATTTCCGTGACACCTATGTCATGGGTGCCGGCTATAAGATAAATGTTCTGGCCCTTGACGATTCAGTCGTTTGGGCGCTTGACCAGAGCTATGAGGATAGGTGCTTTGGGTGCTATGCGGCCACAATACAGGCGGACCTGCTGGATCCGGCAATTGAAAGGATCCTTGACGGGTAACGCCTGGGGATATGGCAACTAGCACCGAATTCTTGGGTTAATATTCTAGGATTCGTAGCCACCTGCAGGATGCAGGATGTTGAGCCTAGGTTTGAGGCCTTCGCCAATATGCATTACCTAAGCAAGGCTCCTGCATCAGCCGGTCCTGGGTGGTTCACCTTGTCATGTAACAAGGGTTACATGATGACTTTGAGGAAAGAGAACAAATGGAAGGAGTGGAGAAACAAAATTTACATTATTTCTTCACCTGATACTATCCGGAACCGGAAGTATAACTCCTGGAACCAAAATCCCTATCTCCTAGGTCAAAAAGCTATTCTCCCGCTTGTGTCCGATGAAGGTTGGAACCAGATTTTGACGCCTGGTCTTTTTAAAATTGATGTGAAAATGATTACAGGGGGAACCGAGAAAGAGATTACCCCTAAAAGCTATATCCTAGAATTCAATTGGCTAACTGTTCCTTTCTATTTGGCCACCTGTGGCCTTAACAGTGAGAAAGGAAGAGGTGGGCAGACGCCTGAGTCTTTGCATGGCCATTATTTCATCATTTTTTTAACTAATATTTCATTCGGAATTTTGCAGAAGAAGCCATGTCTAAGCTTGATCCAAACAAAAAACCAGGAGGCAGCGCCTCTGCTTAACGCCAAATAATGAAGCACAAGAACCAAGTATTCAAGAAAGAGAAGCTCGAGCATGTAAGCTTTTCTACATCCGTCCTCTTGTCATTGGCCTTTTTTTAAACTTCTTATTTATAAGTTAATTCTTTTTCAAGAAGGATCAGTGAAACCGCATGTACTGCCAACACTTGGGGTGAGGCCCCCAAAGCAACTGGCTCCGGATGAGGGCCAGAATCCATCTAAATGAAGGAAGACGGTTGCTCATAAGCCGTCGGCCGGCCAGTCTAAGTACCACCCCTCTACAGGCGGCAAGTCGCTGGTTGTAATGGTTGCCTTGAAGCAGGCGAAGGAGTCCAAATCAACAAAGGGCGAAACTCCAACTGGGGTCACCGACTCTCTAGGCGACCATTCAAGCAGGCGAATGGACAAGAATGCTCAGGATCTGGTAAACATCCCAGGTACCTCCGCCTTTGATCCCTTGCCTTACCCTTGTAGGGTTAAGACTTACAGTCATTCTCCAACCCAGTCTGAAACCAGTCGGTCTTATGGCCGGATCTATGCCAGCCTCTGACCAAATATTGAATGTGCAGATGCTCCCTAGGTTCCAGATGTTAAGCGGATTTCCATGGACATGCTCGCCGCCGTCTCTGCTAATCAGCGCGACTCTATCAAAGGAGTCAGCTTCCTGAACTTTCATGCTATCCTTGCAAATTTGGCGGAGGTATTTTTTAAGTTATTTTCTAACTCTTGCCTTTCCCGATTGTATACTAACCTTCTCTTTCTTTTTGCCTAGAAGAGGGTGACTGAGCTTAAGGCGGCTAAAGAGAAGGTTGAAGAGCTTCAAGATGCCGGAAAAGAGACGGATAGTCTCAAGCGCCAAAATGAAAAACTTCGACACAAGCTTGCCAACCAAGAAAAGCAGCTCACCTCCAAATGGTCTGCCAGGGTAGAAGAGGAGGGAAGGCTGCTCGTTGAGGAAAACGAGGTCGACTGCATCACTCGAATGAAGATGGCGTGGAAGGATCTGTTTCCCAATGAAGACTACTCCATTTGGGAGTATCGTTATGAGCAAGCTACAAAGGAGCTGGATGCTTAGGCGGGCTAGGGAGCTGATGGAGGCGAGGGGGACCAGCATGAGGACGAGGCCAAGGAGGGCGATGGAGATCATCCGGCCAATGAAGAAGTGGAGGATGAAAATGAAGCCGAGTCCACTCCTGAAGCTGATTAATTTGAATGTTGTTTATGCGGCCGGATGTCCATTTAAAAGACATTTCCGACCTGCGTGCCGAGTATCTCTTGTTTCTTTACCAACTGAGAAGTCGAGTTAACCAACAATTCCTCTTGCTTTTCACCGGCTGTGTAGCCGGTCAACAATTTAAATTTCTAATTATGCTGGCCAAGGGGTCAGCTTTTATGATGAATCATCCGCCCAATAGGTCGGTTTTTAACGTTTGTGTTTGGTTTCTAACACTTGTGTTTTATTTTGAATTGAATTGAATTTGAATGATATACCTGATGGTTTTGCCCCTGAGCGGCTGTGAGCTTGGTTTTATAAGTTGGTTGATTAGCTTGAAAATGTGTGATGCTGGATGTGGGTATGACTGATTTTTAAGTCAATCCATAACTAAGGTGATTACCCCAAGCCAAGCGCGTAGTCGGCCACTCGAGCGTCCGGATCTTATTGCAGGCGATCACTAGACCTTTCCGCCATGGTCAAATGGTTGTTCATACAACAAGTATTACAAGTTGAATGAACTTTAGTGTTAAGCTAGCATTTGTAACACCCCAACAATTCTCCCATTTCCAAACCACTTACTTTAAATAAAAAATAGAGGAGAACCATTGGCATGCTACCGCCACGTGTTAAAACGTTAAGGCTTTATCAAAGTATTGCAGCGGAAATCCAACTTAAATCTTAAAATAATATAATTTAGAAAACCAATAAGTCAAAGCTTACAAATTGGAACCATAAAGGCCCTTATTGAATCAAACCAATATTCAAAATCCCAAAACATAATTGAATTAGTAAAACGTTAATAAGTTCAACACAAAGAACGAATACTCTCAATCACACCAATCCCTTGACAATGCGTATGTCAAATCACTGAACTTCACATCATCAAGCTAACCTGTGCAATACTATTCCCCAATAATACAAGTGTAATAATTGGATCATCACAGGTCATTGAAATGTGAAGGCCATGACCAAAAGAAAACACACAAAAGCACGCAATCATCAAAACTGAGTACATACAAGCTACAACGCACAAAGCCTAGCATGCTCAACTAATTAAAGTAAATAAACATAAAACTCGAATTCATTAATCAAGATTCCACACTTAAACAATTCAATTGACTCAACATACTTACTAACCAATTCCAAACACTTGACTCTTTGTATTTAGTTTGATTAATTTAATTTGGAGTAATCAATAGATGAGGTTGTCCAATCCACCAAATCATTTTGGTCCCAAATGACCATTTAAAATAAAAGTTTAGCGCGATGCAAGAATGGGCGCAACTCCATTCTCACAAAGTTAGTCTAGGATCCCATCTAACTTTCATTATAAAATAAAATGTAAATACCAAAAGAAAAGAGGACATGTTGATCAAAGAAGCCTCCAAAAGCCACGTGCTACCATCGTGTACCCCAACCTATAATTGTCAATACTCTAGAAGAGAACATTTTCCAGAGTTTTATTGCTCATCCATGTTTCACTTTACGTGATTACAATTTTAATTAATAGCCGACTCATTCAAGAAGACTATACATAACAATCATACATCAATTCATTCAAGAAGACTATACATAACAATCATACATCTTATTTAGGACAATGGTGATCACATTACAAATTGACCTTTATTTCCATTAAACTTTCAAATTATCCAAATTATTGAACATAGTCAACCCACCTAGCCATTTCGGCTTAATAATCCACCTTTACTCAACATACTAACAAGTCATGATTGAGTAATAAATAAATAAATAATAACCTTGTGGAATAATTAATAAATTCATTCCACTTAAACTATTCAATTCCAATCCTTTAATAATCCAAATTTGGTTAACAAACCAATCCAATATGTTTGTATCAACATTCCATACAAAGAAATAATCCAATATAATTCAACATGATTTAATCCATAATTCCATATAAACATAATCAACTCACCAAAACATGTCTCATAAATATAAGCACATGCATAAATCAAATGTATAACCAAACAATTTCCATCCAAGTGTTCTCTAAACATGAAACTAATTTCTTTTCTTTTGGTACCTAAACATGATACTACTTGCAACGAAGTAGACATGTACGTACTTCGTGTAAACAATCCTTTGTGCCACTTTTAATCACTTAAAAGTCTTCTAAGGAATAATCACTTCCTGGAAAACAACCAATAATCTCAAATTAATACTTAAACAAATTTCTAACAATATAAATTTGATTAAAAGTCCATAAATCTTCATTAAAAACATGTTTTTATGCTTAACTAATCATTAGAAATGCAATAGGAACAAAAGCCCCAATTTAATTGCTCATTAGAACCCTAAAATCCCAATTTCATTAAATTGAAACCCTAGGTTTATAATTCATAAAATCTGAAAATTTATAACATAAATATAATCTGAAATTTATAATTTTTATACCATCAAAATATAATTTGATACTAAAAATATAATCTTTATACTACAAAAAATCAAAACATAAACAAAATTAATTATTTTAAGCAAAATAAGAAAAACAAAGGGGAGAGAGGAAGGAGCAGCCACAGATGGTGGATGGGCTGGTGGTCGCCGGCGACCAGGCGGCGGGTGGTTCGGCCAGCAGGTGGAAGCAACGGTGGTGTATGTGAGGATTTCCTCACGTGAAGGAGGAGGAAAGGGAAAGAAGAAAAATTAAAAAGAAAAGAAAAAGGAAAAATAAAGGAGAAAAAAAATAAAAGAAAAATAAAAGAAAAGAAAAATAAAGGGAAAATAAGAGAAATAAAATAAAGAGAAAAGAGTTTACTAACAGGTTATCCGGAGCAACCGACCTTGTCATTTCGATAATGAAGTCGGCAAACGCCTGACCCTTCACTGCCTTTCTCGGTTCGTAGGAGATTTCAAGACTCTGCATTTCAATAGCCCATTTAAGCATTATGTCGGATGAGTCTAGGGTTGTCATTGGCCGCTTGGGGGGTTGATCTGTATAGATCACCACCGGATGGGCCAAGAAGTATGGTTTCAACTTCTTGACAGCCATGTAAAGGGCAAGGCCAAGTTTTTCAACCATGGGGTACCGGAGTTTAGCATTTCGTAGCACATGGCTTATGAAATAGACCGGGAGCTGGATGCCATCCCTTTCATCAAGAAGGAAGACACTGAGGGAATAGTCTGAAACGGCTAAGTACATAAAGAGCGTCTCCTTTGGCTGAGGGCTAACAAGCCTTGGCAAGGAGTGTAAATGTTCTTTCAATTTCTGAAAGGCCGCCTCAGCATAATTCCCCCATTCAAACCGAGTCTTTTTCTTGATTGCTTAGAAGAAGTATAAGCATTTATCACTTGAGCGAATGAGAAATCTTCCCAATGGCGCCAGACAACCAGTGAGCTTCTGAACTTCCTTGACAGTGTGGGGTGACTTCATGTCAATGACCGCCTGTATCTTTTTGGGGTTAGCCTCTATCCCCCTTTGATCAATTAGGAATCTGAGAAACTTCCTTGACTCAACACCAAAGACACATTTCTTGGGATTTAACATCACTTTATGCCGCCTTAGTGTGGTGAATGTTTTTCGGAGATCAGCAAGATGATCCGCGTGGAGTTTAGATTTGACTGTCATATCATCAATGGACGCCTCTACGTTCCTTTCAATTTGATAAATAAAGAATGTATTAATCATTCGCTGGAAAGTAGCAGACGCATTTTTCAACCCAAACGGCATCAAAATATAGCAGAATAACCCCTGATCAATGACGAAGGCCATCTTCTCTTGATCTTTTTTCCACATGGGTATCTGATGGAAGCCAGAGTAGGCATCCGTAAAACTAATCAGGGCATGACCAGCTGTAGAGTCGACAAGACTGTCGATCTTTAGAAGTTGATACTTTTCCTTTGGACATGACCTGTTGAGATCTGTGTAGTCAACACACATACGCCAGGTTACATTCGACTTTTTGACAAGCACAACATACAACACCCACTCGGGGAAGTTACATGGCCTAATGAACCCATTGTCCAATAGCTTTTAAACTTTGGCAGCTTCCGCCTGACTTCTTTCGTCACTGTGGTTTCTTTTCTTCTGCCGAATAGGCTTCTTTTTTTGATCCACGACGAGCTTGTGGACGGCAAGATCCGGGTTGATGCTTGGCATCTCCTCCACTTCAAAGGCAAAGATGTCTTTGAATTCTTTCAGCAGGTGGTGCAAATCTGCACCTAACCATTCAAAAGCAACCGTCCCCACCTTAACAGTTCGCTCTGGACGGCTTTCGTCCAGAGGAATATCAACGTGCTCTCCAGTCGGCTGGGGACGGAGATCATCTTACTGTTCCCCAGTCAGTGATTGCTATTTCTTCTCCTTCTTCACCTCCACCAGCTTTTCAGTTTTTCTTTTCTTTGCGGCTGTTGGAGGGGGTGAATTAGGGTCCTTAACGTGGTCAAGGTCTATTGGCTCTTTCAGCTGACCGGCTGTAGCAGCAGTCGGCTAGACGTCCGAGAGAT
This sequence comes from Chenopodium quinoa, assembly GCF_001683475.1. Classification (NCBI taxonomy): domain Eukaryota; kingdom Viridiplantae; phylum Streptophyta; class Magnoliopsida; order Caryophyllales; family Amaranthaceae; genus Chenopodium; species Chenopodium quinoa. Next base: position 317,274 of record NW_018745151.1, on the reverse strand, counting down.
AGCACTCCCTAGTCGTCTTTTGTCCCCATTAAGGGAGCCAATAGTACCATCATGCCTTTTTTACTTGAGAAGCATGAGGGCTGGGATGATGACGGCCTTGCACAGTTGCACTCATTAAGCCGGATGGGTATGTCAATTTGTCCGACTAGGTGCACAACCCCACCCCCAAAGCCAACTAGTGGATGGGAGACGTCACGCAAGCCATCCCACTTATAATTAAGCCGGGATAGACACTTGTAGATGATAAGATCATTAGAGCTACCTATGTCAATGAGGATCCGGCTAACCAGCTGGTTGGCGACCTTGCATTCGATGATGACTGGGTCATCATGCGGTCGACGAACTTTGTCCCGATCCTTTTCACTGATGAGGACGTCTGGGAATGTTCCACTAGTGGACGCATGTCCATCATTGACCGAATGGATCATCCTTTTCAGATGATCCTTGGTGCCTCGAATGGTCGGGCCACCACTCGCGAATCCACCTGCTATGGTGTAGACCAGATCCTTGTCGGTATCTGAGCTACTAGTAGGTTGGACAGTTTTTGTCGACTGCCCTAGATTCGTCTTAGAAGTCGCTTTGGACTTCAGGACATAAGACTTCAGCAAGCCCTTGTCCGCCAGACGGTCCAACGTCAGCTTGAGAGTATAGCAGTCGTTGGTGTCATGGCCCACCTTCTGATAGAAGTGACAAAATTCATTTTTTTTTCCACGATTAAACGGAACTCTTCAATGGATTCGGCTTCTCAATGGTTAGCCGATCCTTCACCTCTGAAAAGATGGTGTAGTAGTCTTTATTGAATTCATACCGCGAAATATACAGTTTGAATTCTTTCTTATTCGTTTTGGACGGCTGATCAGGTTCCTCAACCGCCGAAACTTCTTTTCTCTTTTTTCTCTCTTTAGCTTTTTGAGCCGGTTGAGGAGACAGACTCTCTTTTTGTTTGTCGGACCTCCTGGAGTCCGATTGATGGTTGGATGAGTAGAGGTCGGTTGCTTGAATAAAGCTTTCCGCCTCTATCAATGTCTCTTGGAGGGTAAAAACCCTCTTTTGGACAAGGTCAAACTTAAAGGTTGACCCGTTCTTCAGACCCTTGATGAGTGGCATTTATGCCACGATTAAGGTTCATTTTAATGGTCATTTACCCACATTTGAGGTTGTTTGCATCCTTTTCTTTGCACTTAGTTCCCTTTCCCTTTATGCATCTTCTTTCCTATATTTTGCCTCTTTTTCCTACTCTTTACTTTAATTTCCATGCTTATGCTTTGTAGGAACCATCGGGGTTTTCAAGAGGAGGAAGCTAAGCTCAAGGGAAGCTGAAGGAAGCAAGATTCAAAAGAGGTTCGGCTGAACCTCCTGAAGGTGTGGCCGAACCTGCTCTGTGGTTCGGTCGAACGTCGAGGCAGGGTCAAGAATCAATTTGGTAATTTTTCAAGAGTGGTTCGACCAGACTAGACCAGGATCAGGGAGGTTCGACCAAACCTACAATAGTTCGGCCGAACCTACCCTGTAGTCTGGCCGAACCTACCATGTGTTCGGTTGGACCACTCCTCTATTTCAGCTGGCTCTGTACGGACTATATAAGTCCCATTTTTAGAACGTTTTGAAGTAATTTAGATTAACTTAGTATTAATTTTCGACACTTTTAGCCTAATCTAGGGAGAGAAAATAGATTGTTATTCAAGCATCCTTTATTGTATTCAACTTTGCTCAAGTTTTAATCTTCCATCAATCAAGCAAGAATCCAAGTTTTCATCTTTCATTAATTCTTTCTTTAGTAATCTCTTCTCCTTTCCTTTAGTATTATTTATTTGTTTTATTGTTACTTATTCTTGTCAATCTTATTAGCTTATCTAGTTGTTAATGATCTCATTGATTTTAATCATGTTTTGTTTTGAGTTTCTTGAGTTTATTTCTAGTTTTGATATTATGTTTAATCTCCCTTCTCTAGGATTAACTTTTAGTTAGGGGAAGGGGGTGGAAGATATGATTTGATATTGGATGAATGATGATGGTTGGATTGAACTTATGCCATATATTGATGAAAGACATGATTTTTATTAGCTTGGGATTATTGTTGCACTCTATTTGATGTTTTCTAGTTTAAATGCATGAAAGTGATTTGAACTAGATTAGGATCATCTCTATTTTAATGATTGCATGAGAATGAGTTATTAAAGTGGAGTTCTTATGGATTATGCTTCTTTATTCTCTTGATTTTATTGTAACTAATAGGATGCATGAGAATGATCCTTATTACTGTAGACCTCTTTCATTGATTTGCCTAGACTATTGCATTAGAATAAATTGTTTAGGTAGAATCTTGTGTTCTTTGGCATATGTTTCATGATAATCACCATTATTCACCTCTTTCTAATCATATTGGACACCCCCGTATCCCTAGCGTCATTTTCTATTGATTTTAAATCTTCATTTTCTTGCTTATTTGTAGTTTTAGTGTTCTTACTCAACAAAACCAACAAAAACAATCCCCTTTTCTCTCTTGCATTAGTGATATTTGATGTTGAATTAGCGTGCTTCCCTAGTGGTTCGACCCTTTACTTGCCAATAACTAGTTTAGTGTAGGTTTAGGTATTATAAATGATTAATTTTGTTAGGGTAGTAGCTAAACGACCTATCTAACCCGCGATCAAATTTTGGCGCCGTTCCCGGGGAAGCGGCTTGTTTAGCGCCTATTATTGCTTTTGTGAGAGTAATTTGCTTTCTTTTCTTTTTGTTTTTTGTTTTATCATCCTTGTCATTGATAATTGTTTTCTTAGCTTTGGTGAATGCTTAGGAGGTCTCAAGGAGCACCCTCACATCAAATTGACCACGAAATCAACCGAACCTTGAGACAAGTCCGTAGGCTTTATCAAGACGAGGGAAGAGGTTTTGGTGATATATTTGATAGTGAGAGTGATACTTACTCTTCAAGTTCACCACGCGGATCAATGGCGGGACAAGAGGATGATGTTTTGTTTCGTGAGTTCGGAAATCCGGAGGATTATGAGCTCACAGGAGGGATTTTTCTACCCGTCACGGAAACCAACTTCTCAATCCATCCACAATATACTCGAATGGTCCAATCGGAGCAATTTTTCGGAAGTGCAAGTGAGGAACCTATTGAACATTTGGACCGATTCCTTGAATTGTGCGCAATAATGCAAACCAATGAAGTGAGTCAAGACTACATTCGTATGCACCTTTTCCGGCAATCTCTCACCGGACGAGCAAAGAAATGGCTAAAGCAAGTAAATCCTAACAACTCTCACAACATGGAGGGAGGTGGTAAAGGCATTCTTGAAGCGCTTTATCTCTGAGGAGAAGACCGCCGAAATGAGAAGGAAAATTGCATCATTTGAGCAAGATGCCGATGAAAGTCTTGGTGAAGCATGGGAGAGATTTAAGGAGTTGGTACAATCATGTCCCCACCATGAGTACAATCAAGGGTTGCTCATGCGGTTTTTCTACAACGGATTGGAGCCCATGTCAAGAGCCAATTTGAATGCGGGGGCGGGTGGTCAATTAATCAAGATCCCTCAAAATCAAGTTGAAGCCACAATAGAAGAGGTAGCAAAGAATTACTCTTGGGGGGGCCGAAGAAGAAACACTCCAAAGAGAGGTGGTATTTACGAATTGGATAAAGTTGATCAATTACAACATCAAATTGATTAACTAACAAAAGGGCTTTCCAAGTTGAACACGAGTGTGAATGCAAGTTCAAGTGGTGGAGCAAGCTCTTCTCAAGTTAACTCTTTCTCTTGTCAAAATTGTGGAGGAACAAACCATGATACATCCTATTGTGGAGGTTTAAGCCCCGAACATGTAGCGGCATACAACACAAGGCAAGAGGGATTTAGAGGAAGCGGCGGTGGAGAAGCTTGGAGACAACCACCACCCAAATTTGTACCTCAACCTCAACAATGGAACCAACGAGCTCAACCTTCCTATAAATCCAACCCTCAATATCAAAATCCACCTCCATCTCAACCCCAAAACCCAAGAGGAAGCTATCGATGGAACAACCAATACAACAATCAAACCCAAGCACCTCAAAGAAATCATCAAGAACAAGCACCTCAAGCGGAGCTAACTCAAACTCAACTCCTCCAAGCCATGCATGCGCAAATGCAATCTTTGGGGCAACAAATGCAAGAGATAAGAGCTCACAACAAGATGGTTGATTCACAACTAGCTCAATTGGCCGAGAGAACTCCTTTCAATTCACCATCCACTCTACCCGGAGAACCACAACCTAACCCATCTCACAATCCGAAACCCGATACATGCAAGGCGATAACATTGAGGTCGGGAACTTCCTATAAAGGGCCAAATGAAGGGGATAGTGAGGAAAAGAAGGAAGGAGAGGAGAGTGTGAATGAAAACAAGGGAGGTGAGAAAGAAAAGGGTGATGAGATAGAAGGAGGTTTGGAGAAGAAGAAGCTTGACAATGAGAAGACAACTTCAATTCCTAGTGAGGCTAGAAATCTTGATGGACCGGTTCCTTTTCCCGGTCGGCTTGCGAAGAGGAAGTTGAATGACAAGTTTACAAAATTTCTTAGTGTCATGAAGAATTTGCATATCAACCTCCCTTTTCTTGAAGTTGTGACACAAATGCCATCTTACTCCAATTTCCTTAAAGATATTCTCACCAACAAGAGGAAGCTCAATGATGAGCTTATCACCCTTCCACATTAAGTGAGTGCTCTTGTCCAACATAAGATGCCCAAGAAGGAAAAAGACTCGGGAAGTTTCACTTTGCCGGTGAAAATTAGGAACATGGAAGCTAGGGGCGCCTTAGCCGATCTTGGAGAAAGTGTTAGTTTAGTCCCTCTATCCATTGGTCAAAAACTCAATATAGAGATGATCCCTACAAGGAAGACAATTCAATTGGTCGATCGATCGGTGAAATTACCTTGTGGAGAGCTTGAGGATGTTCCAATTCAACTGGGACACATCTACGTGCCTTGTGACTTTGTAGTGATGGATATGGAGGAAGATGTTAACACCCCTTTGATTTTGGGACGTAAAGCTCTTAAAACTTTGGGGGCGCTCATCAATTGCAAGAAAAACACCATCACATGTGAAGTGGCCGATGAAAAGATTGTCTTTGAGTTTTCTAAGTTGCTCAAGACCCCCATGGTTGAAAAATGCTATAGAGTTGATGTTGTGAATGAAGAGCTAGATCGCTTGGGGAGGGTCGTGATGAGGCCTCAAGATCCAATGATAGAAGCCCTTACATGCAAAGAAGAGTTCCACTCTCAAGAGGCTAAAAAATTTGTCATGGCAATGGAGGAATCCTCAAAGGAGGAAGTTGAACAACAAGTTGAGATCGAGCTTGAGTCCAAGGAGGAGAAATTGGAGGAGAGTTCTAAGCCTCCTCCCAAGGTAGAACTCAAGCCCCTTCCCCCTTCTTTGAAATATGCTTTTCTTGATAAGGAGGGAAAATACCCTATTATTGTCAATGCTACCCTAGATAGTCTTAATTTGGAAAAATTTCTTGATGTTTTAAGAAAATATAGGGATGTGATAGGGTATAGCATTGATGATATCAAAGGTATTATGCCTTCTTTATGCATGCATCGTATTCTCTCAAAGATGATCATTCCACCTCCATTGAACCTCAAAGAAGGTTGAACCCCAACCTTCAAGAGGTTGTGAAGAAAGAAATTTTGAAACTACGTAAGACGGGCATCATCTATGCTATCTCCGATAGAAAATGGGTTAGCCCGGTTCATGTAGTTCCAAAGAAGGGTGGAATGACCATAATAAAGGATGAAAAGGGAGAGGAAATCTCCACCCGGACGGTGTCCGGGTGGAGAATGTGCATTGATTATAGGAGATTGAACAAAAACACTAAGAAAGATCATTTTCCTCTCCCTTTCATGGACCAAATGCTTGAAAGGTTTTCTAACCATGCTTTCTTTTGTTTCTTGGATGGGTATTCCGTATTTTTCCAAATCCCTATCTATCCAAGTGATCAAGAGAAAACTACTTTCACATGTCCATATGGAACATTTGCATACCAAAGAATGCCATTTGGATTATGCAATGCTCCCTCTACTTTTCAAAGATGCATGACTTCCATTTTCTCTAAGATGCTTGAAAAAGAAATTGAAGTTTTCATGGTTGATTTTAGTGTTGGTGGCTCGTCTTTTGACAATTGTCTTTTTAACCTTGAAAAAGTTTTTAAAAGGTGTCAAGAGACGAGTTTGGTTTTAAATTGGGAAAAGTGCCATTTTATGGTCGAGGAGGGTATTGTCCTCGGCCATAAGGTTTCAAAAAATGGCATTGAGATTGATCCGGCCAAGGTTTCTGTGATTGAAAAGTTGCCCCCTCCTACTTCCATCACGGGGGTACGGGCTTTTCTTGGGCATGCCGGTTTTAACCGGAGGTTTATCAAAGATTTTTCTTCAATCGCTAAACCTTTAACCAAATTACTCAAAAAAGAGGTTGTTTTTAGCTTCAATGAGGCTTGCCTTGAGGTGTTTCGTAAGCTCAAGGAAGCTCTCATTTCTTCTCCCATTGTGCAAGCTCCGGATTGGAGCTTGCCTTTTGAGCTAATGTGCGATGCTAGTGACTTTGCAGTAGGTGTCGTTCTTGGTCAAAAGAAACAAGGAAAATCGTGTGTCATCTACTATGCAAGTAGGACTCTAGATGAGGCTCAAAAGAATTACACAACAACGGAGAAAGAGATGTTAGCGGTAGTGTTTGTTTTTATAAGTTTCGGTCCTATCTTATATGCTCAAAAGTTATTGTGTACACGGATCACATCGCGGTGCGGTATCTCATGACCAAGAAAGAAGCAAAGCCTCGCTTGATCCGTTGGGTTATCTCTCTCCAAGACTTTCACATGGAAATAAGGGACAAAAAGGTAGCGGAGAACTATGTAGCGAATCATTTGTCTAGGCTACCTTTTGAGAACAAGGAGGATGTACCGATTAATGATGAGATAGGATTTGAGGCTCTCATGGCTTTGGTGTCAACTTCTACCCCTTGGTATGCGGATATAGCCAACTATCTTGCGTGTGGAGTGGTTCCCCCGGAGTACTCTTCTCAGTAAAAGAAGAAGTTTTTCAAGGAAGTGAGAAGGTACTTTTGGAATGACCCATACCTATTCAAGCAATGTAGAGATGGCCTTTATCGGAAGTGTGTTCTAGATCATGAAATCCAAGGAGTTCTTGAGCATTTCCATTCACTACCATGTGGAGGGCATGGTGGTGTTGACAAAACAGTGGCAAAAATCTCTCAATCTTTATTGTGGTGGCCGACAATGCATAAAGACACCCACCAATTCGTTGCGCAATGTGATAGATGTCAAAGGAGCGGAGGCATTACCAAGAGGGACGAAATGCCCCAACAAAGTGTTTTAGAAGTTTAACCCTTCGATGTTTGGGGGTGGATTTTATGGGGCCTTTCGTTATTTCTTGTGGGAATATATATATCTTGGTAGCGGTCGATTATGTGACGAAATGGATTGAATCCATACCCTCACCTACCAATGATCACAAGGTTGTGCTTAAGCTTCTAAAGAAGATCATTTTTCCTAGGTTTGGAGTTCCGAGGATGCTAATTAGTGATGGAGGCTCCCATTTCGCCAAAAAGCAATTTGAAGCTCTTCTCAAGAGGTATGGCGTTCATCACAAGGTTGGATTACCTTACCACCCTCAACTCAAGGACAAGTGGAGGTCTCGAATCGTGAAATCAAAAATCTTCTTGAAAGGATGGTGAACAAATCAAGGAAAGATTGGTCTCTCAAACTTGATGACACACTATGGGCTCTTAGGACGGCGTACAAGACTCCAATCAGCACGAGCCCCTATAGATTGATCTATGGAAAGGCTTGTCACTTGTCGGTTGAGTTAGAATACAAGGCTTGGTGGGCCATCAAAGAGCTAAATATGGATTTATTGTTGGCCGGTGAGAAGAGATTGCTTAAGCTCAATGAACTTGAAGAGCTTAGAGATGATGCTTATGAGAGCTCAAGGTTATATAAGGAGAAGACCGAAAAGTGGCATGACCAACATATTCAAAACAAGAACTTTAAGGTTGGAGAGAAGGTTTTGCTTTTCAACTCAAGGCTTCGTTTGTTTCCGGGTAAACCCAAATCAAAGTGGTCGGGTCCTTTTGTGATATCAAAGACTACTCCTTATGGCTCCTTTGAGTTAGATGTGGATGGTAACAAGTTTATGGTTAATGGTCATCGTTTAAAGCATTACTTTTGCAAGGAAGAAGTTGGTATCATCGAATGTATAATGCTTGATCCTTTGGATCCCAAGCCTCCCACTTGAAGAATTTTTCTCATGGTCAAGCTAGTGACCTCATAAAGAAGCGCTTCTCGAGAGGCAACCCGAGTCTCTAACTCTTTTCTCTTTCCTCCTTTCTTGATGCTTTGTTATTTTCCTATCTACATTGTTGGATTGTTAGATTTTTGAATTTTGATTGTGTTGGAATTTTTGGTATGCTTTGCCTTAGCATGATGGTATGGTGTTTAGTGTGTTTTGAAGAGGGGTGTTTGTGCATATTGTGTTGGAAAATGGGCATTTTTTTTAAAAAGCCAGGTGGTTCGACCGAACTCCCTGAAGGTTCGGTCGAACCTTTTGAATGGTTTTCCCGAACCTTCTTGAGTTCGGTCACACCTCCTCTGAAACCTCAAGTTGAAAAATTTCTGCCAGAATTGCAGAAATTAATAATCTAGAGTAGGTTCGACCGAACCTTGGAGAGGTTCGACCAAACCTTAGTTCGCCCAAACATTGCTGTGTTCGGTCGCACCTGCTCTGGAATTAAAACTTGAAAACTTTCTGCCATTTTTGTGAATTTCAAGTTAGAGAGAAGGTTCGACCGAACCTTGAGCAAATTCGACTGAACCATTTCAAGATTTCGACCGAACTTACCCATGGTTCGGCCGAACCTTTGTCGAATTGTAAAAAAAAAGGGGGTTGCTCTTCTTTTCGAATTCATTTCATTCGACCCCCTCTCTCTCTTTCTCTATTCTCCTCCTTCTCACTCTAACCTCCATTGTAATCCCCTCCTACAACCTCAAACCTCCATCAAAATCACTCCAATCTTCTCTTTTTCTCACTTATTTTCCATCCTCTACTCCATTTCTACAATCTCCACCAAAAATTCCTCACAAAAATTCCATCTTTTCATTTCCCTCAATTTCTAGGGTTTGAGTGTTTTGGTGTTTTTGGGTTTCTACGTACTTACAATCAATTGTGGTATGGTTTTCTTAACTTTTACAAGTTCATTTCTTCAATTTCTAATAGTTATACCATGTTTTGCATGTTTAAATATGAATTGTGGTATTCTTGAAATTGTTAGTAATAACTTGCTTCATTCTTGGTTCTTTGGATTTATATGTTGCAATTGATTGGTAATTGATAGTAGAACATGTTGTTATCATGATTATTCATGTATACCTTTGTTTTATTTGATCTTAATGTATTTGCTTAAAAATGTTGATTTCATGTTATGGTGTTCATGCTACTATTTGATGATTGAGGAATTCATGAATTGGATGTTGTTGGAGAATGATTCTTGTTGTTTTTGGTTTGTTTTGATGGTTTGGTGAATGACTATCACGTAATTAGGAGACATCATGCCAAAATTCACCTAGACTTTGTTAGGACTTATATATGAATGTCATAGGGTTTCTTGCCCATGCCTTGGTTCAAATGTGTCCATTTATGCATTGAATTGTATTGTTGTCATCCTCTATATCTATTTCACATCTCAAGGCAACTACTTTCACGCATACACTTTTACCGTGGCTAGATTCTTATGACATCTCTTATCAAATTTTCCTAATAATAGCTCTTGGTAATTTTGTAGAATCATGGTTTTCGGCAAGAGTAAGTCAAAGAGTAAGAGAGTGGGTGAATCTTCATCAACGAGTTTCCCGCCTCCTCCCGGCATAAATGATCATAGCATAATTTCTCCGAATGAGCACTTTTGGGACGTCTACAATGCCCTCATCAATCGTCCCATCCGTTCAACAAGGTTCTTTTGTCCTACAACGTTGCAAAAGCTCGGTATATTGGATGAGGTAGTCCGGTTAGCAAAAAATTTTGGATGGGGTGAATTCATCTACCTTCACGCTCACACCTATGAACGAGTGACTTTGGAATTCCTTTCCTCTCTCCGCAAGGAAGTCATAGAGCCATAGTTTAACGATGAGGAACCTCAACTTGTGATACAGTTTTGCATGTTCAATGAGGATCACTCCCTCACCGAGAGTGATTTAAACAAGATTTTCCATTGGCATGCGACCGGGCTAGATCATCCTTGAGAGATGACTTCCACTCTTTGTATCCCCTACAACGAGCAAGAATGGTGGAGGAGCATACCCACCAGGGATAGTTTTCGAACTAACACATCTAAGGTCAACAACATCATCCACATAGCAATGAGATATTTTGCTCGGCTTCTCCAATATGCCGTGTTCTTCAAAGAAAACCTCGGCTCAATGGTTAAGGATGAGGTAGCTTTTCTATTTTTGGCCAACAACCCTCAGCGCCTCAAGTTACAATGCTCTTCCACCTTCATCCAAAGGCTTTTGGATACTCGGGACAACCGTCTTGGTGACGACATTTTTATGGGGGGCATGATCACTACCATTGCCCTTTCCTTGAAAGATGGAGCTTACAAGGAGCAAATAGAAATGCTCCCCTTTGTGCACCAAATCCAAGCGGAAGTCTCTGACGAGTTTCCTCCCTATTCTCTCTCCCTTAGTGCTCTCTGTCATAACCGCTTCATCAACTACTCCACAAGCAAGCGCAAATTCATTCTCTTAGTGGACAAAGAAGTTGAATGGTGTGTCCTTCCGGACCCATCCCTCACTACGGTGGACCACTCCTCTCCTCTCAAATGGAAGATCCCCCGGCAGCACATCCCCGATGAATTAAGAAGAGTAAGAGCCCGGGGTGCAGTTCCTCATCATCCACCGGTCCACCGCCAGGAGCAAACCGTTCCCCCCCTTAGCGGGGGAGGTGAGGCATCTTCCTCTTCCTCCTTTCCTCCTTTTGATATGAATGTCCTCCGTAGTATCCTCGAGGATATCCGCCGGGATAACCAAGCTTCCATTAAACAATGGGGGTACTACGGGGGGATGAATTATGATAACCTTGTACAAGCGGGCATCCAAGCACCCTATGTTAACTACCCCTACCACCCTCCTCAAGAGGGTCCGGTTCCACATTGGGACCCCTATGACCCCAACAATCCTACCCCCAATGTCTACCCCTATTGGGAAGGTCCCATCGACCCTTCTCAACGCATTGGCACCCCACCGTATGATCCTTATCGCTCGGGTGGGTGTGATCCGGCTTATGATCCGGCTCGCACATCCACCCCAAACCCTTTTGATGGTGGTTTAGGTGACCAGGGGTGGCCTTATGAGCATTTTAACCAACCCTTCCACCCATTTATGGACACTCCCGGGTTCGATTTTGAGAACTCCCCTCGACCTAGAGGGCAAGGAGAAAGGACCCCTTGATGAGGGTTCCCTTCCTTCCCCCCGGAACTTCTAACTTTTAACTTTTGCTCAGGACGTGCAAAAGACTAGTGTGGGGGAGGATGTTCCTTTTGGGTTGGTTGAAGTGTACATAGGAGGGAAGTGTGGTAGCGTAGTGGCTTGTACATGAGAAGGACTATTGAGGATTGTGGCCTTGTTGTAGTTGATGATGTTGTGATGGTGATGTGATGATGGTGATGTTTTGATGTTTTTATGATGATTTTTTCTGATTTTTGATGATTCTTGAGCTTTGTGTAGGCGAAGATGCTCCCAAGGAAAAATCCGAAATTCCCGACAATCAAAATTCCCTTAATCCAAACTTTGTAGATAACTTTTTATTTATTTTTCTTTTTATCTATAACTTTATTCTTTTTCTTTGGTTTCTAACTTTTTTTTTTCTTTTTCTTGTTTTGTCATAGTTTCTTTTGTTTTGGCTCACCTTTCTTGAAGCTTGAAAGCGGAAACGAAGGAAGTTAAGGAGCAACACAAGCTCCCTTGGTGAGATTGTATGAATTATCTTGTCTTCCATTTCAAGAGGCATTTGGTGAGATCTTTCCACTCTTTTATTTGCACTTTCTTTAAGTGTTTAGTCTTGGTTAGCTTAGAAAGAAGTTGAATGGTTCGAGGATGTTTGCTTTTGGTTCTATGGAACCTAGGATCGTTAATGTTGTTATCGAACGATCACTTGTATGACGATTGGGATTTAATTGGATTATATGCCTCATGTGTGAACCTTTTTGATTTCTTCCTCTTTCTTTTTTTTTTTCCCCTTTTTGTATTACAATCATGACTATGACAAGTAAAAACGATTTTTGATGTGGAATGTGCTCATTCATTTGGTTGTGTATGCCTTTTATGATGTTGCATCTTTGAATGCTTATCTTCCTAATTGATGAGGGTTTTCACGGTTTGAGAATGCTCAGGGTTGATTTAGACACATTGTAAGCTAAGGTAGCCCGATTTAGAACTTTTGAGGACATTTGAACCCCTAGTTCACGGGAAAGTGGTAAGATGGAGTTTCTCTCTAAAGTGGGTAGGATTCCCTCTAGTTAGTATTTGCTTATTTCTTATCCCATGTGAGCGTCATTTGTTCTAGCCTTCATCATTCTTGTGAGCGGCATTTTGGATCCTTAACTATGCATGTCTTAATCTTTGTGTGGTTATCTAGTTCCCGAGATCGTTACCAAACAACTGTAGAGGAGGAAGAGGGCATTTCTTCTCATTTTTCTTTGTTTTCTTTATGTTTTGTTATAAATTTTGTTTTTATTTTTGCATCCACCTACTTGCTAACCAATTTGAGCCTTATTTCCCTTTCTTGGCTTAGCCATGTTAAAAACCTATCGGCCTATGTTCTACCGACCCTTGTAGTTAGTGAAGTATTGGCTTGTAAGGTTCGAGTTTGAGAGTGTTGATTTTGAGCAAGAAAGTTGTGTAATCGGTTCAAGTAAGGTTATGAAAGTTGGTTAAGAATATGCAAAAGGTTTGTGAAGAAGGTTGCAACACATGAAAACCAAGTGAAGTTGAAAAAAAAAAATAAAAAATAAATGAAAAAAGTGATGAAAAAAAAATGAAGTGAAAAGAAAAAAAAATGATGAAAAAAAAGAGATGAAAGAAATGAAAAGGGATGAAGTAATGATGTGAGGTTTGTATTTAAGGTTGTAATTTGAGATTATTTTCAATTCTTAGGTTGTTCTTGAGAGATGGCCACTCTTTTTCTTCACTTAGGATTTGCCACAAAAATTTTCAAATTGATTCCCAAGCTTAACCCCTAGCCATGACATTACAACCCTATTTAAGGCCCTTGGATTTGGAGGAGCGCGGTCAAAAACCGGTGGAGGGAGATAGATTTCAACCCTATGGAGAGAGTATGCATAGTTGAGATGTCGGGATGACCTTTTGATTCCACATAAAAACATATTTTTCTGGTTCCCTCGAGGAATCATAAGGAGCTAGCTAGGGGATGACTTGAAACTAGTGGAGAGAACGTGGACCGTCTTGGTTGGGGCTAGGGCGGAGAGTGAAGTCATTAGTTCTCTATGCTTAGCTTAGGTTTGTCTCTTTCAACCCCGAGCATCTTATAACGTGTTTTCCCTCATTGAATTGAGAAAGGTGAGTATTCTTTGGTGCATGTCTTTTCTTTCGAGTTCAAATGGAGCATTTTCTACATAAGTGCTTAATTGGTTTTCCTTAACCCTTGTCATGTTATGTTTGTTGTGACATTCTCTTTGTTTTGGCATTCCTTGCTCGAGGACTAGCAAGAGGCAAGTGTGGGGGAATTTGATGAGTGGCATTTATGCCACGATTAAGGTTCATTTTGATGGTCATTTTCCCACATTTGCGGCTTGTTTGTATCCTTTTCTTTGCACTTAGTTCCCTTTCCCTTTATGCATCTTCTTTCAAAGATTTTGCCCCTTTTTCCTACTCTTTACTTTAATTTCCAAGCTTATGCTTTGTAGGAGCCATCGGGGTTTCCAAGAGGAGGAAGCTAAGCTCAAGGGAAGCTGAAGGAAGCAAGATTCAGAAGAGGTTCGGCCGAACCTCCTGAAGGTGTGGCCGAACCAGGGTGTGGCCGAACCTGCTCAGTGGTTCGGCCGAACGTCGAGGCAGGGTCAAGAAGCAATTTGGCAATTTTACAGGAGTGGTCGAACCTCAGAAGTTCGACCAGACCATGATCAGGGAGGTTCGGTCGAACCTACCCTGTAGTCTGGCCGAACCTACCCAGTGTTCGGTCGGACCACTCCTCTATTTCAGTTGGCTCTGTACGGACTATATAAGTCCCATTTTTAGAACGTTTTGATGTAATTTAGATTAACTTAGTTTTAATTTTTGGCACTTTTAGCCTAATCTAGGGAGAGAAAATAGATTGTTATTCAAGCATCCTTTATTGTATTCAACTTTGCTCAAGTTTTAATCTTCCATCAATCAAGCAAGAATCCAAGTTTTCATCTTTCGTTAATCCTTTCTTTAGTAATGTCTTCTCCTTTCCTTTAGTATTATTTATTTGTTTTATTGTTACTTATTCTTGTCAATATTATTAGCTTATCTAGTTGTTAATGATTTCATTGATTTTAATCATGTTTTGTTTTGAGTTTCTTGAGTTTATTTCTAGTTTTGATATTATGTTTAATCTCCCTTCTCTAGGATAAACTTTTAGCTAGGGGAAGGGGGTGGAAGATATGATTTGATATTGGATGAATGATGATGGTTGGATTGAACTTATGCCATATATTGATGAAAGACATGATTTTTATTAGCTTGGGATTATTGTTGCTCTCTATTTGATGTTTTCTAGTTTAAATGCATGAAAGTGATTTGAACTAGATTAGGATCATCTCTATTTTAATGATTGCATGAGAATGAGTTATTAAAGTGGAGTTTTTATGGATTGTGCTTCTTATTCTCTTGATTTGATTGTAACTAATAGGATGCATGGGAATGATCCTTATTAGTGTAGACCTCTTTCATTGATTTGCCTAGACTATTGCATGAGAATGAATTGTTTAGGTAGAATCTTGTGTTCTTTGGCATATGTTTCATGATAATCACCATTATTCTCCTCTTTCTAATCATATTGGACACCCCCGTATCCCTTGCTTCATTTTCTATTGATTTTAAATAAACATTTCCTTGCTTATTTGTAGTTTTAGTGTTCTTACTCAACAAAACCAACAAAAACAATCCTGTTTTCACTCTTGCATTAGTGATATTTGATGTTGAATTAGTGTGCTTCCCTAGTGGTTCGACCCTTTACTTTCCATTAACTAGTTTAATGTAGGTTTAGGTATTATAAATGATTAATTTGGTTAGGATAGTAGCTTAACGACCTATCTAACCCGAAATCAATGAATATTGACCATGTACGGTATTACTGCCTGTATGGCTCTCATGTAGAGATTTAATATTCACTACAGATGTATTCTTAAAGTTTTCTGAAAAGTTCGATGTAGAGGCTGACTCAGACAGCTGCTGACTCCTTCTGCGGGTAATGATTTCCATAGCGTCAGGAGTTGATTTTTTGTTTCCCACCGGTTGTTCACTCCGGCGGGTATTGGTGGTATTCCTCTTAGGTAGAAGAATTTTGGACCAGTCAAGGTTCCAGGCTGCCTTCTCCTTTGGATACGGATTTGGCTGCTTGTCTCTGACTGGCATCCTTTTTTCTAGAGGAGTCTTCCTTGCCGATTGTCCCTTACTTGGGCCAGCCTTACTTTTGGTGATAAGATCCTTGATTTCACCCTTGAAACTAGTCATGAATTTCATGAGTTTGTCCCGGGTGACTGGGGCGGATCCACCTGCCGTGTGGGTTTCCCCTTCCGGCTGACTAGGGGGTCGGTTTGTACCCGCCTGGCTCTTGCCCCGTTCCAGAGTGTCTCTGGGACGGATGCGTTTAGTGATCAGAGAGCCCTCTTTGGCAATGTAGGTTTCGACTTGAGGATAATCATCCTCTTGTTCAGTAAAGACCTTTGGCTGATCTACTGGACGTTCGGGAGGTAGTACAGACTCTTGAACCATCCTTGAGGTACTCTCCCCACAGACGGCGCCAAATGTTTTGGGTGTTTTTGTCCCTCGGGAGAGCTACAAATCAAAGTCTGGTTGAGGAGCGCCTGTACCTGCAAAACAACGGAGACTCCGGGTGGTTGGAGCTCCGCCTTCGACGACCAAGTTAGAACGCGTAGGATTGAGTAAAAAGTGCGGAAAAAGATAAAGGTGAGATCTTCTTGGATTCCGAGATCAGGAGATATCTCAGATGTAAGAGAATGTTAGTGATTTTGTAATAAATTCAATCTGTCCCACAAATTGGGGAAATCACCCTATTTATCGGATTATTCTGGATAAGTGTGCCCTTACCTAGGTCATTTGACCTAGATTTGGTGGGCTGCCCGCGCTTTTGGCGGCTTTTTAGGAATTGGGCCTTTGAAAGCTGTCATTCCTTTTGATGACAGTGGATTCCACGTGTCATTTCGTAAGTGGCCCAATTTAGGCCAATATAAGATGGACACGTGTTAATTCTCATAGGACCACGTGGCTGGGTAATTTTACATAAAACACTTTTATTCAACTCTAGATTGAAACTATTTTCCGGAAAGCTTCGCTCTAGGTGGTCGGGTCCATTCAAGGTTTTTAAAGTCTACCCCTATGGTACTATACAAAAATGGGAGTACTTTTAAGGTGAATGGGCAAAGAGTGAAGCACTATCGAGTAGGTGATCCAATTGATGAAAGAGTGGATATCACACTCTCGACACCATCACAAGACAAATGAGAAAAAAAAAATCAAAAAAAAAAGATCGAGAATCGGCACAGAGATGAGATTTCAAGCAAGTTTCCTCATACCCCTTATTCGATTTTAAGATCTCCACCCCTGTCATCATCATTGTTGTTGGATTAATTCCCAAATATACATCAGCAATATCAAGAAGCATCTTGTTTTCTCGATCAAATGGTATTTCAAATGCAATCATGAACCCCATGTTTCATTGGCGAGGTATTTTATCTAACCCTAACCTCCGAATCAATTGTTTGCCGGTGAAAACTATTGAATTTTGAGAAATTATTACCCGTTCTCCCCTTAAAAGCTTGATTTCTTGGTTGTTCCCTGTGTATTGGAATTATTTGATGATATTTACGTGTTATTGCTCTTGATTTCGCCGCATCATTGATTTGTTCAATCGAAATTGCTTCAATCTCGAATGGCTCGTTCTACCACAACTAGGAGTATGAAAATTTCTGGAGTATCGTGACCTGTACCCGTCTCTAAGACCTCTGCATCCAAGAAGAAATCTTCCATTACTAAGGGAAAGGTGTCATCGACCAAGACTAAGGAGAAAGTGGTGGTTGACTACTATGACATTAAATTTCATGATAAAGAGCATAAGGAGAAATATGAGAGATTGTTTGAGAGAGGAGTAACTGCAACTCGTTTTTGTGATGTTGATGCCTTAAAAACTCTAAATATTGAAGATGACATTCAGTGGCTTTTCTTTGATGTTCACTAGTGGAAAAAACGCCACCAGTAACGGGCAAAAAGGGTTCATCCGTAACGGGCAGCGTCCGTTACGTATGCGGCCGTTACGGATGGCCATTGTTATTCGTAACGGGCACTGTTCGTTACGAATAACCCATTATTCGTAACTAACATTTCAAATGTCCATTACGAATAACCCATTATTTGTAACGGACATTCGAAATGTTAGTTACGAATAAGGGGTTATTTGTAACAGACATTTGAAATGTCAGTTACGAATAAATCCTTTTTTGTATTAAAATAAGTCCTTATTCGTAACGGGCACCTAAAACGCATCTTAAATGTCCGTTACGTATAAAGTTTTATTGTATATAATTTAACACTTATTTGTAACGGGCAACAAAAATGCATGTTACGAATAAGTGGTTATTTGTAACTAACAATTCTGTTGCCCGTTACAAATAATTATTAAATTAAATTTTTATTTTATTTAATTTCGACAGCATGTATTTATATATAATTAATATATATTAATTAAAACCTGTTATAATAAACCTGTTCCTGTAAATAAGCAATTATACCGAACAATCTTTCGTAAAAATTAATACGACGTAGTATAAAAACTGAAGTAGTAACACATTACAAATAAAAACTTGTATAAATTTATCCAACATATACAACAACACTAAAAATATTACTTTGTTCTACCTAAGCTAAGAGTTATGCATTCAATAAAGATTAAATTCTAAAGTATTGCGCCCACTGTTCTCAAACCACATTCAACTCGTCAACATCATACATGGCTGTCCTTGGACAAAAATCCTATTGAAAAAAAAAACATATGAAAGAGGTTAGAAAATAAAAACAATCCATAATAAAACAATCATTAGAATAAATGTGATGAACCAAATTATAGAAATAAAACTCATAATATAGAAATAAAACACATAACATCCTTAATTGACTTATATTTTGATTTCTATGAGTTGAAATCAATGAAAAGTGAACATTTACTCACTTTAGGGAGCGTATAGAGCCAAAAAGGCTTCAAAATTGCGCTAAGGGACTTGTATCTTTTCCATCTTTCAAGTATTGGTTCAAATTAACACAATATAACACATAACATCCTTAATTACCTTATATTTTGGTTTTTATGAATTGAAATCGATGAAAATTGACCATTATCTCACTCTTGGGAGCTTATAGAGCCAAAAATGCTTCAAAATTGCTTAAGGGACTTCTACCTTTCCCATCTTTCATGTATTTGTTCAAATTAACACAATATAACACATAACATCCTTAATTAACTTATATTTTGGTTTTTATGAATTGAAATCAATGAATATTGACCATTATATCACTTTTGGGAGCGTATAGAGCTAAAAAAGCTTCAAAATTTGCGAAAACAAAACTACTAACCTTCTCTAAGACACCTTTGCACTCCATGTGAGAACTAACAATCTCATACATGTATCTCATAATGTAGTAGCCACATTCAACTCCTCCTTGTTGTTGTGAACACTAGTATATATAACAAATAGTTACAAATTTTGTTTTTAAAGTGAACAATATATAACAATAAGGGGTAAGTAGTGTATTTACCTCCATTTGTATGAATTTCAATTTTTGCCTATGTGATTTCAATTCACTCCCTGTGAGATTCGCCCGATATACTTTATAAGCCCAACAAAAATATAATATATATTCTAACACTTAGAACAAAATAATCTACAACACCACATACAAAAATGATATAGAAACTAGGGCATAATTTCAAGGTTGTGGCTCACGTCATCATAATTTCGGCAATTTTCAATTGTCGTGGTTTTTCTTTAGGTAGCTTCATAGATTCAAACTCATAAGCTAAACCTAATTGTAGATCGACCACCACAAGAACCCGATGACCATTACATCATTTAAGAGGAAAACACAAGTTAGAATATTGGAAAATTGGTGAAAAACATATCATTTATATGATTAAGTTTAGTGGCAGTATAAAAAACATATTTCGAACCTTGCAACATATGGAGCCACGATGAATTTGAAACATTTACCCGTCTTTCTTACTTCATGCAAAAATGTATTCTTCACATATGTATAAGTTTCAAGGTAATCATTCTCAATTGAAGATTCAGAAATGAGTTGAGGACAAAAGAATGTGATCTCAGTCTTGTTGAAAAGGTCGATGAAGTTGTCTACTAAATACCTACATGATAAAGTCATAGAAAACCAAAAATTCAGCATTATAGCAATAAAAATATTACTATAGTGAATATAAGAACCAAACTAAAGGAAGATTAAGTAACCTACATGATATAAACATGAATCGGTGAAACATTAGCCCACGATCCTCTTAGAAATTCACGTACATCAGTAGCGGTTACCCAAATCTTTTTGTCGCTATAAAAATTAAACATTAAGGCATTTAAAAGTACCGACGTTGTATCATACTTTGCATCATCGGAATTCATTTAACAAATACAACAACTAACACCCTCGCCAAAAGTATCGACAATTTTATCTTCAAGTGGTAGGAATTTTGTGGGTTTGATGGTAGATTGCCTTGATTTCACACCACAACTATCGTCCCCTTCTTCGCTTTGGCGAGATCAACTATAATGAGCAATAAACAGAAAAGGCCTCCCATTAAACAACGTAGGAAATGAGCAATAAATAGAAAAGGCCTGATTAGAACTGATCAGCTCAAAAGTATAAACAAGTAACTGTAAAACAAACTATACTTGGTCACTTAGAACAACACTTACAATAGCATTGGCTATTTGCTGGGTTTCGGCATTCTTCGGGTCTATAGCCCACGATCCATCTGCATTACGAGTTTGACGGGCCAAAATCCAATAAAGAGACCGATTTTTAAGCTTTTCACTCATTACACAGCTTGTCGTGGACTCTGTGGTGCTTGAGGTTGAAGATTCTGCTGGAATTATATTGGTCTTACTCCAATCAACTTGAGCCCTCTCATAAATCTTGGATCCTAGATGGTGGCGATGCTTATTATTCTTTGCATTTTCCTTTCCTTTTTCACTCAGAGCCTATTACAAAATGAAAAGCTATTGTAAGTAGTATTGTAGTTGAAATAAAGTATATATGTAAAAAATACTTTCATAATATCTTACACACCTTAAATTCATCTGTATGCAATATGTCTCAAACTTTTTCCATTGCTCTTCTCTGATGTAACCTTCATAAAGCTCCCGGGGCTTAATGTTTGCACTAGGTGAGTCAGGCGGAGGTGCACTTTCCTTAGTAATGAATCGTGAAACTAACCAAGACTTGTGCTTCCTAAATTTAGCACCAATAGCTTCGTGGAACTTCTTCTCTTTACTACCCTTGGGATTATCAATGTGGAACTTCCGCTACAAAATTAGAGAATGTTAATATTCATAATTAATTATAAGTATCATAAAGTTTAGAGCGATAAACCATATTTATATCGTAATTACCTTACTCTCCTCCCACAAGTTTTGCTTTCGAACTTTATCATACTTCGGATATCCCTTCACATTAATGTTAACTCTTTGATCACAATTACCAATTTGCTTCCCATAAGAAGATTTCCACTTTCCAATAGGCATGTCAAACTCATCAAATTCGAGGAACATGGGTGTAGTTGTTTGGACTGCTCTAGACGGGCCTCGTCCCTTTTTTGTAGAAGATTTTACTTGGGAAGTGGAGGCATTCATGTCAACAGATTGTTCCTGTCCATCATGATCATCTATGTTATCTTCCATTGTAGTATGCCTACACCTACACAAAGAATGAAATTAATAAGAATTAGAATCAAAATCATAACAATAAAATCATATTAATGTAAATACTATACAATAAAGAAATTTATGATTTAGATATATACCAATTTAATAAATTCAGTATTTATTGCAAAAAAATACTATGGTTCAAGGAATACAATAACACAAACCTTGGTTGTAGTTATAGGAACCACTAACCCTTCCTCATGATCATACTCTACATCGTCAACAGTATCTTCCCCTTCTTTTAGAGGTTGCACTCCCATTGTTATAGGTGGGATGTCATCAAATTAGTCATACTCTTCTTCATCCACAACATCTTCCACACCCACAATTTTTCTCTTTCCTTCAACTATAACACGCCATTGCGGATCTATATTATCCTTGATGTAGAATACTTGTTTCGATTGTGAAGATAATACAAAAGGCTCTTCACCATCAATGTATCGACTAGAGTCAACCAAGGTGAATCCAAATAACTCATCGGTTTTCATACCACGATAGTTATCAGCCCATGTGCAACGAAATAAAGGAATTGTGAAATCAACATAATCCAACTCCCAGATTTCTTAAATGACACCGTAATATGCCTGTGTAGCTTTAACTGGCCTTGTATCCCTAGAACTTAAGTATTCAGTAGAAGATGCAACCACGACAACACCACTATTTTGTTGCATACTTTTTTCATATTGACGACAAGTGGCAAAAGTAAATCCATTGATATCATAACCCTTATAAGTATAAACAAGTGGTTGTGGACCTCATGAAAGCCATTTCAGAAACATTCTCATCTCTACTCAATTCAAGATTCACTTGGCCTTCAAATCACTCAGCAACGTGGTGATTATGCTCCTGCATCAACGCAAAGGAGCTGATCCTGGGATTGTGAATTTTCAACTCATGAAGATGTTTTTCAATATATGGATGAACTGCAGATAGGTTTTGTAGCACAAATCGGTGGGATTTTTTATATCGATCAAGTGGAGGTTTAACCAATTTCCGACCTACTGTACCCTTTCCTTGAAGTCTTCCCTTGTGACGAGAATTCGGAATCCCAATTTCTTTAGCCTTAGCTAAAAACACTGAACAATAGTTCCTTGCTTCCTCTGCTATGAACCCTATAACGATGCTCCCTTCAGGATTTGTCATGTTCTTTGCCAAGTACCCATTTGCCTCTCATAAGGGTACATCCAACGCATAAATACAGGACCACACTCCTTTACCTTATGAGGCAAGTGCATAACAAGGTGAGTCATTATGTCAAAAAAGGAAGGAGGAAAATACATCTCGAATTTGCATAATGTTTCAACAATATCATATTCCATATCGTCGAGTGTTTTTGGATCTATCACCTTACTGCAAATTGCATTGAAAAACAAGAAAATATTCACAATAGCATACCTAACATGTTTTGGAAAAAGGCCTCAGAGTGCAATTGGCATGAACACTTGCATCATCACATGACAATCATGGGACTTCATACCAACAACTTTCTTATCAGTAGTAGAAACAAAAACGTCTTATGTCGACGAATACCCTGTCGGCACCTTGATTCCTTTCAAACACTCACAAAAGATCCTTTTTTCTTCTCTAGACAATGTATAACACGCATGGGGAAAAAATGCTTTTTTCGTTGCTTCATTATCCTCAGGCCATAACTTAGGTCGAATTTTGGCTTCCTTCATGTCTCTACGCACATTATCACCATCCTTTGTCTTCCCTTTGATATTTAACAAAGTCCCAATTAGTGCCTCACAAACATTTTTTTCAATGTGCATAACATCAACACAATGTCGAATCGACAAGTGCTTCCAATAAGGCAGATCCCACAACTTAGACACTTTTTTCCACAACACACCCTTCTTCGGTTTTTCTCTGTGCATCTTACCGAAGATTTTCTTAACATTTTTAATTTTCTCATACACTTCAATTCCTGTCAATGGCTCAGGACTCACTCCCTTCTCAACATGCCCGTTGAATTGTTATCTTATCTTCCTGTATGGGTGATTTCGACGAAGTGATCGTCTGGTATGCATGTTGATAGGACCATAAAAGTATATTATTTTTATATATTAAACTCTTGATTTTATATTGGCATTTGATAATTTAAGAGTATAATAAGTAATTTTCTATCCTATACATGAGTTACTACTATTTTATTTATTTGTTTGCAGGAAAGAAAATATCGGCATCAAATTGCATTCTACGCCACATTGATTAAGAGAAGCAAAATTTACAAGCCAGTTGACTCTCAAATATTTCAAGCCCAATATTGTTTTATTGTGTAGGCTTTTACATTTGGGCCTTGAATGAAAATATCTTCCTACTTAGCTGAGTGAAGAAAAGAGGCAGCTCAAGAACATTTCTCCTTACTCTAAAGCATAGAGTTTTTCACCGACTTTCACGGAGAACAAACCGTCAAACAAGATGATAAAGATGAAATTGGATAATTATTGGAGCGAAATACTTGGAGCAATGGAGATGAATCAAAGGCTAGTTCCTTATCTTTCGGTTAGGGAAGTTTTTGAGTGTTATCAGATCCGTAATTTTGGGGAGCAAAATTGAGGGAATATAATCTGAATTTCGGCGGAGAGTTGCGAGATCCAACAGTGAACAGAGGTGGTAGACGAGTGAACAGAGGTGGATTGGTTCTGTGCATGGCTACTCTGATCATCTACTGGAAGCTTTTGGTATTTTATATATTTTGTTTACATTCAATTGTCAGCTACTTGTTTTTACTTTGGATTAGCAGTAGAAGTTTTGTTTAGAAAATGGAAATAATAAAGTTAGTGCTTCCTTAATTTGTTCTTGAATGCGTCAGTTACTCCTGGGAATTATACTTTGATTGCTTAATATAATTTCTAGTAGTCTATTTCTATTTTGCTTTGTTAACTAGTTTGACTATGAATTATATATGTTCTAGTATGATAACCTCAATATTTGTTATGTTAGGCTAATTCTTCTTAGGGTAGGGATATATATTATGCATTGGATTATTTTGTTGTGAGAATAGAGATGTTATAATTCTTGGGTATTATGTTTATTTCTTGATTGGGTTGATAATCTGTTTTATTAGTATGAATTACCAGATTATATTTTAGACCGGCCATCTTTAGTATAATTTGCTAGTTTAAATGCTAGAATAATCTATGATACGTAATTGTCCGGTTAGTACTCCTTAGTAGCACTTAGGTGTTTAATAGGTGACTGAAACTTGTCCGATGCCTATGATTATTAGCTCTTTAAGTTGCACGAATCCGAGCTTGTGAGATTTGTGGCTTAAGTTAGCTACTTCCTAGTTATTAATGCTGCTAATTAATCGAGTCTAGAGAGCTTGTTCTAGATTGTTAGTTAGTTAGTTAGACAATACTCCAAGAGCATGTTTGGTTTATTTGCAATTAAGGGAAGTGTTGAATGTTTGTTTGTGTTCATCGGCTAACATTGAGATAAGAACATAATTTTTATAATTCGATGATCTACAAATACTCCAATGCTATAATATGTCTCCCGATCCCTGTTTTATTATTATTGATTTTTATCATATTTCAATTTTAGTAGTCTTTCTTTCGTACTTTATTTGTCCCATAGTTCATAGTAGTTTATTTATTAGATCGTAGTACTATTTCTTCAGAACAGGGGTTTCTAACTTACACAAGTTATAATTTAATAAACCAATTCTATGTGGGATCGACCCTAGCTTACCCTACTACATTTTAGGAGGTTGGAGTTAGGTTTATTTTTGGTAGACACGCGACAGTCGTACCAAATTTTGGCGCCGTTGCCGGGGACTTGGCGTTTTATTTTATTATTTCTTGTGTTTTTCTAA
Source organism: Chenopodium quinoa (assembly GCF_001683475.1). Taxonomy (NCBI): domain Eukaryota; kingdom Viridiplantae; phylum Streptophyta; class Magnoliopsida; order Caryophyllales; family Amaranthaceae; genus Chenopodium; species Chenopodium quinoa. The sequence goes on along the minus strand of NW_018745151.1, from coordinate 292,205 downwards.
TTGTTCTTACTAACTTGTCACCTAGTTCCTTGTTCTTGTATGTGTGACAGAAATTTGAAACATCAAAGATTGAGAAATTTTGCGGCAAGGAACCAGGGACTTATAATTCATCCTTTTTCTACTCTTCCTGTAGCTAAAAGGACTCGTGCTCATATACTGGAGCAAGCTCGTCATATTCCGTTACCTCACAGTGAAAGTTCATCTTCGGACGAGGAGGGTGAATATATTTTTGAGATGGGTGATCAAACACTAAAGCAGCTTGCAGCTTCAACGTTTGATCCAAATTTATTGTGCATAGTAGACGATGAGGCAGAAACTGAGATCAAGCCGGGGTTGATTAGAGCTCTTCCCACATTTTCAGGTTTCCGTAATACTAACTCCTTGGGTTCAGTTCACATGAATGAGGCTAGCAGATTTTTGAAGGAATTTCACATAGCATGTGCGGGGATGAAACCGGCTGGTGTCACCCTCGACCAGCTCAAGTTGAAGGCATTTCCTTTTGCCTTGTCTGATGCTGCCAAGGAGTGGTTATTTGAAGTACCTGCTGGAACCATCACAACATGGGATCAAATGCTAAAAGTATTCGCAGAAAGATATTTTCCAGCATCTTTGATAACCAATATCAGGAAAGAAATATGTGGAATTCGACAGGACGATGCAGAGACACTTCATGAGTACTGGGAACGTTTCAAGAAACTATGTGATAGGTTCCCAAACCATCAGATCAGTGAGCAATTATTAATACAGTACTTTTACGAAGGACTAAGGGAGACAGACAGGAATCTAGTTGATGCAGCAAGTGGTGGAGCACTGGTTGACAAAACACCCGCAGAGGCAAAGAAACTGATTGCAAACATGGCTGCAAACTCTCAGTATCGAGGAGGTCGAAATATCACGTCCACCTCTATACGTCAAGTTAATGAAGTGGTGAGTTCTAACCTCGAGCAACAAGTAGCTAAACTCACTTCCTTAGTGGAGCGAGTAATGATCGAAAAAGGGCAAGAAAAAGTATGTGGCCTTTGTTCAATGGTAGGACACCTAACTGATATGTGTCCTACTCTACAAGAAGAAGAAGTTAATTTGATTGGTGGTGGTCAGGGGCAGCAAAGACGTTATGATCCATTCTCTCAGACTTATAATCCGGGGTGGAGAGATCATCCAAATCTAAGATATGGTAATGCTCAGCAGCAGGCAGGCAACTCTAACCTCAGACCACCAGCTTTCCAGCAACAACAAGCTTCTAATCCTTCACCTGGGTTTCATCAGCAACCACAATATCAGCCGCGACCTCAAAATCAACAAGTTTCCCAGCCACAATCTGGTAGCATGTCTCTGGAAGATATTGTGAAGGCAATGACTGACAACACTTTGCATTTCCAGCAAGAGACAAGAAGTGGTCTAAAGAACTTGGAGAACCAAGTTTCTCAGTTAGCTAACACAGTGGGAAAGCTCCAAGCTCAGAACTCTAACAAGCTTCCGAGTCAGCCAGAGAGAAATCCAAAGGAGAATGCGAGTGCAATCTCCCTTAGAAGTGGCAAGCAATTAGAGGTTCCAGCGAAAAAGACTGAAAGGCTGGCAGCACACCAACAGGAACAAGAGACTATTGTTCCAGAGCAAGATAAGCAGCCCACTAAGGTAAGAGATGTTGTTTCTCCTAATACTGATCAGTTTAATTCTTCTGTTCCATTTCCTAGCAGGTTATCATCTAAGAATAAGAAGAGAGAGCAAGAAAAGGAGAAAGAGACCCTGGACATTTTTCGCAAGGTTGAGGTAAACATACCTTTACTGGAAGCTATAAGACAAGTGCCGCGGTATGCAAAGTTTTTGAAGGAGTTATGCACTAACAAGAGGAGATTGAGTGGAGATGAAAAAGTCAGTGTAAGTGAGAATGTGTCTGTTGTTTTACAGAGGAAAGTTCCTCCAAAGTGCAAGGATCCAGGTATTTTTACTATACCATGTAAAATAGGTAACACGAGATACGATAAATGCATGCTAGATTTAGGAGCTTCTATTAATGTCATGCCTTTATATATCTATAAAGCTCTGAACTTAGGACCTTTGAAAGACACTCGAGTGATTATTCAGCTTGCTGACCGTTCTAATACATACCCTGTAGGAGTAGTTGAGGATGTTTTAGTGCAAGTGAATGAACTGGTATTTCCTGCTGATTTTTATGTTTTAGATATGCCAAATGATGAATCCCCTAGTGCAGCACCTATCTTATTAGGAAGACCTTTTCTGAAAACATCTAGAACTAAAATTGATGTTCACAGTGGGGTGTTGACCATGGAATTCGATGGGGAGGTTATCCGGTTTATTTTATTTGATGCCATGAGATATCCCTCTGATTGTGAATCTGTTTCTAGTATAGATGTCATTGATGCACTAACTGAGCAGGTATTCTTTCTCTCTGGTCATGATGGGTTAGATGTTGTTTTGACTGCGCCTATGGAAAAAGAAAAGTATACTGACTTGCAGGAACATTTTGAGCTTAAGGGGGAAGTTAAGGAAGCTTTTTCCTCTCTGGAAATACTTCCTGATAAGCAATTAAGGTATGACAAACGGTTTATGCAGTTATCTGTCACTTCTAACAGATTGTTACCTTCTATTGTACAGGCCCCTGAAGTGGAACTAAAGCCACTGCCAGACCATCTCAAGTATGCATTTTTGGGAGAAAATGACAATTTGCCAGTCATAATCGCGAGTAATCTAACTCCGAATCAAGAGAAAAAGCTGGTGCAAGTTCTGAAGGAACATAAAACAGCTCTAGGGTGGACAGTTGCTGATATAAAAGGAATTAGCCCCTCTATGTGTCAGCATAGAATCTTATTAGAAGAGGGAGCTAAACCCGTGAGACAAGTGCAACGACGACTTAATCCACCTATGATGGAAGTGGTGAAGAAAGAAGTAATGAAGCTTCTTGAAGTAGGGGTGATATACCCTATATCAGATAGCCCTTGGGTCAGTCCCTTGCAAGTGGTCCCAAAAAAGTCAGGAGTCACAGTGGTGGAAAACGATAAGGGAGAAATGGTTCCCACCCGAGTACAAAATGGGTGAAGAGTTTGTGTAGATTACAGAAAACTCAATTCTTTGACTCGAAAAGATCATTTTCCCTTACCATTTATTGATCAAATGGTAGAACGTCTTGCTGGTCATGCTTATTATTGTTTTCTTGACGGTTTTTCAGGTTATGTGCAGGTCCCTATAACTCCGGACGATCAAGAAAAAACGACGTTCACATGCCCGTACGGCACGTTTGCGTATCGTCGTATGCCATTTGGACTGTGCAATGCTCCAGCGACTTTTCAGAGATGTATGGTAAGCATCTTTTCAGATTACCTTGAAAATTTCATAGAAGTTTTCATGGATGATTTCACTGTACATGGAGATTCTTTTGATAGATGCTTAGAACACCTCACTTTGGTCCTTAAACGTTGTCTTGAAACTAACCTTGTGCTTAATTCTGAAAAATGTCATTTCATGGTTCAACAAGGTATATTTTAGGCCATATTGTGTCGTCTGAAGGAATAAAAGTTGATAAAGCTAAAATAGATCTTATTTCTTCTCTGCCTTACCCCACCTCTGTGCGGGAAGTTCGATCTTTTCTTGGCCATGCAGGGTTCTATCGCAGGTTTATCGAAGGATTCTCGAAGATTGCGCAACCACTATGCAAACTACTCCAAAAGGATGTGGAGTTCCACTTTGATGAGGCCTGTAAGCAGGCATTTGACAAGCTGAAAGACAAGTTGGTCACTGCCCCTATTCTACAACCTCCTAATTGGGAGCTCCCATTCGAGCTGATGTGCGACGCTTCTAACTATGCTGTAGGGGCAGTGCTAGGCCAGCAAGTTGGAAAAGTTCCCCATGCCATCTACTATGCCTCAAGGACTTTGGATGCAGCTCAAGCTAATTATACTACAACTGAGAAAGAACTTTTAGCTGTAGTTTATGCTTTAGACAAATTCAGGTCTTATTTATTGGGTACTAAAATTATTGTGTTTACTGATCATGCAGCGCTGAAATATTTATGGTCAAAGGATGTATCCAAACCTAGGCTAATATGTTGGATTTTATTGCTTCAACAATTTAATGTTGAAATAAAATATAAAAAAGGTTCTGACAATAGTGTTGCTGATCACTTGAGCAGGTTAGTTATTGAAGCTGATGAAGGTCACGACCCAATCAATGAAGAGTTCCCCGATGAGCAACTTCATGCCTTGAACTCAGGAACTCCGTGGTATGCTGATTTGGTGAATTTTCTAGCATCTGGGAAGTTTCCAGCCAGCTACACCAAGGCACAAAAGGACCGGATGCGTAGTATAGCAAAATACTACATATGGGATGACCCATACCTCTGGAAATACTGTGCTGATCAACTAATCAGAAGGTGCGTTCCCGATTCAGAAATTCTGTCTATACTAACTTTCTGCCATTCTTATGCATGTGGGGGACATTTTGGACCAAAGAGAACCGCACGCAAGGTTTTAGAGAGTGGATTCTACTGGCCATCCATATTTAAAGATGCATATGAAATCTGTAAGGCATGTGATAGTTGTCAAAGAACAGGTACACTAGGTCCTAGGAATGAAATGCCCCAAACTCCTATCTTAATATGTGAAATCTTCGACGTTTGGGGTATGGATTTTATGGGTCCCTTCCCCTCTTCTTTCGGTTTTCAATATATTTTGCTTGCTATCGATTATGTCTCAAAATGGGTGGAAGCTATAGCCACCCGTACTGATGATTCTAAAGTTGTTGCAGAATTTTTGAAATCAAATATTTTTGCTAGATACGGATTCCCGAAAGCCATCATCAATGACAAGGGGACACACTTTTGCAATAAGACAATAGGAGCTGTCTTGAAGAAGTATAATGTGTTTCATCGAGTGTCCACTGCATATCACCCACAAACAAATGGACAGGCAGAAGTCTCCAATCGAGAAATCAAGTCCATTCTAGAGAAGACTGTGAATCCAAACAGGAAAGATTGGAGTCTCCGCCTCAACGATGCTCTGTGGGCGTACAGAACAGCGTATAAAACTCCGATCGGGATGTCTCCTTATAGGCTTGTGTTTGGTAAACCTTGCCATCTACCAGTAGAATTGGAACACAAAGCCTTTTGGGCCGTGAAACAATGCAATATGGAAATGGATGCAGCGGGGGAGCACAGGAAACTTCAATTGCAAGAACTTGAGGAAATCCGAAATGATGCTTTCGAGAATGCGAGAATTTACAAGGAGAAGACCAAGGCATTCCATGATGAGCGCATAACACAAAAGACATTTATAGTGGGGCAGAAAGTTCTCTTGTACCATTCTCGGCTCAAACTATTTCCTGGTAAACTCCGTTCTCGATGGGTGGGACCATTTGTTGTCACAAAGGTGTATGAGCATGGTGCAGTGGAGATTCGCAGTGAAGATACGGGGAAGGAATTCAAGGTGAACGGCCATCGACTCAAGCCGTACTATGAGGGTCATCAGGTCCAAAACGTTGAAGTGATGGAGCTAGAAGTTTCAAATTATGACAACTAGCATGCTGAAAAGGCATCGAGCTAACGACGATAAATAAAGCGCTATTGGGAGGCAGCCCAAATTTAATTTGTTTGTTTTTGTCATTTTATTTTTAAGTTTATATTTCTGTTTTCTTTCTTAAAAAATAAAAATAAAAAGAGAGAGATCTATTGCTTTTTCTTATTTTTAAGCCCCTTATAAGATTCAGGAAACTAATTCTGCTTTTATTTGGTGTCCGTTGTTGCACGACAGTGAGATTGGCTGGAACAATCAACTGCTGGTGGAGTCACAGCTAACCTGAAACAAAACCGGCCATATTCGATAGTGTTTACAGCAAGTTATGAGCAGGCCCAAGCTTGGGGGATGCCAACAGGGAGCTACACAGTCCATGTTCACAGTTTGCCAACTGCATCCAGTGAGCTCGTTTCCTTCTCTCTGTCTATTTCTCCTCTTTATTCATCATGTTCTTATATTCTTTAAGTCACACATTGAGGGCAATGTGTGAATAAAGCTTGGGGGGAGTGCATTCAGCTCTATTTCTTGGTTTTGAGTCTGACAGTTTGTTTTTGGACAGTGCTTTGCATATATGATTCCATATCCACTCTACAATGCTTAACTTTGGCTTATAGACTTGTATGTATGCAGACTAATTTCTTTAAACAGTCGCCAGCCTGATGGAAGTCAATATTGTGGTGTTGTAATAAGAAAGAAATGATTTAGACATTAAGGTATTTGCACCCCATAAGCCAAGAAGCTTAGCAATGACATGATCCATTAAAAATCCCGATTTGATAATTATTAGCCTATTTTTCTGATTACACTTATGAGTCATTGTCTGAAATTTGAAATTTGCCACTCTAAGATTAGTAGAGCATATGTAGTGTGAAGAAGATTATGGTTGTTATATTGATTTGATCCGTTATTGTTTTATTCAAAAAGTTTCATATTGAAGGCTCTATGTACCAATGTATGGGCTTAAAAAAAAAAAAAAAAAAAAAAAGCAGTTGAGCCTATATATGTACGTGTGGTGTTTAATTTATGTATCGTAGTTGAGTAACTCGAGTTAGTAAATCCGTAGGGGTTTCTTCAAACCTAGTGCCTTGGGCCAACTGGACCGGGAGTCATTGGTTGAAAGCTCGTTACATGGGTTGCTTGACAGATACATGGCATTAAGAGTCAAGCCACCTCTGTTCACTCGTCTACCACCTCTGTTCACTGTTGGATCTCGCAACTCTCCGCCGAAATTCAGATTATATTCCCTCAATTTTGCTCCCCAAAATTACGGATCTGATAACACTCAAAAACTTCCCTAACCGAAAGATAAGGAACTAGCCTTTGATTCATCTCCATTGCTCCAAGTATTTCGCTCCAATAATTATCCAATTTCATCTTTATCATCTTGTTTGACGGTTTGTTCTCCGTGAAAGTCGGTGAAAAACTCTATGCTTTAGAGTAAGGAGAAATGTTCTTGAGCTGCCTCTTTTCTTCACTCAGCTAAGTAGGAAGATATTTTCATTCAAGGCCCAAATGTAAAAGCCTACACAATAAAACAATATTGGGCTTGAAATATTTGAGAGTCAACTGGCTTGTAAATTTTGCTTCTCTTAATCAATGTGGCGTAGAATGCAATTTGATGCCGATATTTTCTTTCCTGCAAACAAATAAATAAAATAGTAGTAACTCATGTATAGGATAGAAAATTACTTATTATACTCTTAAATTATCAAATGCCAATATAAAATCAAGAGTTTAATATATAAAAATAATATACTTTTATGGTCCTATCAACATGCATACCAGACGATCACTTCGTCGAAATCACCCATACAGGAAGATAAGATAACAATTCAACGGGCATGTTGAGAAGGGAGTGAGTCCTGAGCCATTGACAGGAATTGAAGTGTATGAGAAAATTAAAAATGTTAAGAAAATCTTCGGTAAGATGCACAGAGAAAAACCGAAGAAGGGTGTGTTGTGGAAAAAAGTGTCTAAGTTGTGGGATCTGCCTTATTGGAAGCACTTGTCGATTCGACATTGTGTTGATGTTATGCACATTGAAAAAAATGTTTGTGAGGCACTAATTGGGACTTTGTTAAATATCAAAGGGAAGACAAAGGATGGTGATAATGTGCGTAGAGACATGAAGGAAGCCAAAATTCGACCTAAGTTGTGGCCTGAGGATAATGAAGCAACGAAAAAAGCATTTTTGCCCCATGCGTGTTATACATTGTCTAGAGAAGAAAAAAGGATCTTTTGTGAGTGTTTGAAAGGAATCAAGGTGCCGACAGGGTATTCGTCGACATAAGACGTTTTTGTTTCTACTACCGATAAGAAAGTTGTTGGTATGAAGTCCCATGATTGTCATGTGATGATGCAAGTGTTCATGCCAATTGCACTTTGAGGCATTTTTCCAAAACATGTTAGGTATGCTATTGTGAATATTTTCTTGTTTTTCAATGCAATTTGCAGTAAGGTGATAGATCCAAAAACACTCGACGATATGGAATATGATATTGTTGAAACATTATGCAAATTCGAGATGTATTTTCCTCCTTCCTTTTTTGACATAATGACTCACCTTGTTATGCACTTGCCTCATAAGGTAAAGGAGTGTGGTCCTGTATTTATGCGTTGGATGTACCCTTATGAGAGGCAAATGGGTACTTGGCAAAGAACAGGACAAATCCTGAAGGGAGCATCGTTATAGGGTTCATAGCAGAGGAAGCAAGGAACTATTGTTCAGTGTTTTTAGCTAAGGCTAAAGAAATTGGGATTCCGAATTCTCGTCACAAGGGAAGACTTCAAGGAAAGGGTACAGTAGGTCGGAAATTGGTTAAACCTCCACTTGATCGATATAAAAAATCCCACCGATTTGTGCTACAAAACCTATCTGCAGTTCATCCATATATTGAAAAACATCTTCATGAGTTGAAAATTCACAATCCCAGGATCAGCTCCTTTGCGTTGATGCAGGAGCATAATCACCACGTTGCTGAGTGGTTTGAAGGCCAAGTGAATCTTGAATTGAGTAGAGATGAGAATGTTTCTGTAATGGCTTTCATGAGGTCCACAACCACTTGTTTATACTTATAAGGGTTATGATATCAATGGATTTACTTTTGCCACTTGTCGTCAATATGAAAAAAGTATGCAACAAAATAGTGGTGTTGTCGTGGTTGCATCTTCTACTGAATACTCAAGTTCTAGGGATACAAGGCCAGTTAAAGCTACACAGGCATATTACGGTGTCATTTAAGAAATCTGGGAGTTGGATTATGTTGATTTCACAATTCCTTTATTTCGTTGCACATGGGCTGATAACCGTCGTGGTATGAAAACCGATGAGTTATTTGGATTCACCTTGATAATCCCAAGGGTAGTAAAGAGAAGAAGTTCCACGAAGCTATTGGTGCTAATTTTAGGAAGCACAAGTCTTGGTTAGTTTCACGATTCATTACTAAGGAAAGTGCACCTCCGCCTGACTCACCAAGTGCAAACATTAAGCCCCGGGAGCTTTATGAAGGTTACATCAGAGAAGAGCAATGGAAAAAGTTTGAGACATATTGCATACAGATGAATTTAAGGTGTGTAAGATATTATGAAAGTATTTTTTACATATATACTTTATTTCAACTACAATACTACTTACAATAGCTTTTCATTTTGTAATAGGCTCTGAGTGAAAAAGGAAAGGAAAATGCAAAGAATAATAAGCATCGCCACCATCTAGGATCCAAGATTAATGAGAGGGCTCAAGTTGATTGGAGTAAGACCAATATAATTCCAGCAGAATCTTCAACCTCAAGCACCACAGAGTCCACGACAAGCTGTGTAATGAGTGAAAAGCTTAAAAATCGGTCTCTTTATTGGATTTTGGCCCGTCAAACTCGTAATGCAGATGGATCGTGGGCTATAGACCCGAAGAATGCCGAAACCCAGCAAATAGCCAATGCTATTGTAAGTGTTGTTCTAAGTGACCAAGTATAGTTTGTTTTACAGTTACTTGTTTATACTTTTGAGCTGATCAGTTCTAATCAGGCCTTTTCTGTTTATTGCTCATTTCATGCGTTGTTTAATGGGAGGCCTTTTCTGTTTATTGCTCATTATAGTTTATCTCGCCAAAGCAAAGAAGGGGACGATAGTTGTGGTGTGAAATCAAGGCAATCTACCATCAAACCCACAAAATTCCTAACCACTTGAAGATAAAATTGTCGATACTTTTGGTGAGGGGTGTTAGTTGTTGTATTTGTTAATGAATTCCGATGATGCAAAGTATGATACAACGTCGGTACTTTTAAATGCCTTAATGTTTAATTTTTATAGCGACAAAAAGATTTGGGTAACCGCTACTGATGTACCTGAATTTCTAAGAGGATCGTGGGCTAATGTTTCACTGATTCATGTTTATATCATGTAGGTTACTTAATCTTCCTTTACTTTGGTTCTTATATTCACTATAGTAATATTTTTATTGCTATAATGCTGAATTTTTGGTTTTCTATGACTTTATCATGTAGGTATTTAGTAGACAACTTCATCGACCTTTTCGACCTTTTCAACAAGACTGAGAAACTCATTTCTGAATCTTCAATTGAGAATGATTACCTTGAAACTTATACATATGTGAAGAATACATTTTTGCATGAAGTAAGAAAGACGGGTAAATGTTTCAAATTCATCGTGGCTCCATATGTTGCAAGGTTCGAAATATGTTTTTTATACTGCCACTAAACTTAATCATATAAATGATATGTTTTTCACCAATTTTCCAATATTCTAACTTGTGTTTTCCTCTTAAATGATGTAATGGTCATCGGGTTCTTGTGGTGGTCGATCTACAATTAGGTTTAGCTTATGAGTTTGAATCTATGAAGCTACCTAAAGAAAAACCACGACAATTGAAAATTGCCGAAATTATGATGACGTGAGCCACAACCTTGAAATTATGCCCTAGTTTCTATATCATTTTTGTATGTGGTGTTGTAGATTATTTTGTTCTAAGTGTTAGAATATATATTATATTTTTGTTGGGCTTATAAAGTATATCGGGCGAATCTCTCAGGGAGTGAATTGAAATCACATAGGCAAAAATTGAAATTCATACAAATGGAGGTAAATACACTACTTACCCCTTATTGTTATATATTGTTCACTTTAAAAACAAAATTTTTAACTATTTGTTATATATACTAGTGTTCACAACAACAAGGAGGAGTTGAATGTGGCTACTACATTATGAGATACATGTATGAGATTGTTAGTTCTCACATGGAGTGCAAAGGTGTCTTAGAGAAGGTTAGTAGTTTTGTTTTCGCAAATTTTGAAGCTTTTTTAGCTCTATACGCTCCCAAAAGTGATATAATGGTCAATATTCATTGATTTCAATTCATAAAAACCAAAATATAAGTTAATTAAGGATGTTATGTGTTATATTGTGTTAATTTGAACAAATACATGAAAGATGGGAAAGGTAGAAGTCCCTTAAGCAATTTTGAAGCATTTTTGGCTCTATAAGCTCCCAAGAGTGAGATAATGGTCAATTTTCATCGATTTCAATTCATAAAAACCAAAATATAAGGTAATTAAGGATGTTATGTGTTATATTGTGTTAATTTGAACCAATACTTGAAAGATGGAAAAGATACAAGTCCCTTAGCGCAATTTTGAAGCCTTTTTGGCTCTATACGCTCCCTAAAGTGAGTAAATGTTCACTTTTCATTGATTTCAACTCATAGAAATCAAAATATAAGTCAATTAAGGATGTTATGTGTTTTATTTCTATATTATGAGTTTTATTTCTATAATTTGGTTCATCACATTTATTCTAATGATTGTTTTATTATGGATTGTTTTTATTTTCTAACCTCTTTCATATGTTTTTTTTTTCAATAGGATTTTTGTCCAAGGACAGCCATGTATGATGTTGACGAGTTGAATGTGGTTTGAGAACAGTGGGCGCAATACTTTAGAATTTAATCTTTATTGAATGCATAACTGTTAGCTTAGGTAGAACAAAGTAATATTTTTAGTGTTGTTGTATATGTTGGATAAATTTATACAAGTTTTTATTTGTAATGTGTTACTACTTCAGTTTTAATACTACGTCGTATTCATTTTTACGAAAGATTGTTCGGTATAATTGCTTATTTACAGGAACAGGTTTATTATAACAGGTTTTAATTAATATATATTAATTATATATAAATACATGCTGTCGAAATTAAATAAAATAAAAATTTAATTTAATAATTATTTGTAACGGGCAGCAGAATTGTTAGTTACAAATAACCACTTATTCGTAACAGGCATTTTTGTTTCCCGTTACAAATAAGTGTTAAATTATATACAATAAAACTTTATACGTAACGGACATTTAAGATGCGTTTTAGGTGCCCGTTACGAATAAGGACTTATTTTAATACAAAAAAGGATTTATTCGTAACTGACATTTCAAATGTCCGTTACAAATAACCCCTTATTCGTAACTAACATTTCGAATGTCCGTTACAAATAATGGGTTATTCGTAACGGACAGTTCTCGTTACGAATAACAATGCCCATCCGTAATGGCCGCATACGTAACGGACGCTGCCCGTTACGGATGAACCCTTTTTGCCCGTTACTGGTGGCGTTTTTTCCACTAGTGAACATCAAAGAAAAGCCACTGAATGTCATCTTCAATACTTAGAGTTTTTAAGGCATCAACATCACAAAAACGAGTTGTAGTTACTCCTCTCTCAAACAATATCGTTATAACTAATTTGTGTTTTCTAGTGTTTTCGTAGTTTTAGTTGAGTTTTACAGGAAATTGCACTTTCGGAGCATTTTCCGATGTTTTCATGGATCAACTATGGAAGCTAGAAGGACACGACCATTCTTGAAGCCCAGGATCGGTGAGAGCCGGTGATTAAGGGCTCAGTATGTGATACCGGTGCTATTGGATCAATTAATCAAGACCCGATGAGGAAATCCGGATTGGGCCGAGGAATTGAGCCCAATCGAAATCCAAGCCTCAAAGAAGAAGCCAGGCCCGATCGGGCAAGCATACGCCCAATCGGGCGGGTGCGTGCAAAAGCAACCTCAAGGAAGAAGCACGCCCGATCGGGTGAGCGTAGGCTCGATCGGGCGCAGCATACCAAGCAAGGGCAGAGTAAAAAGGCGGGCCCGATCAGGCGGCCCTTCGCCCGATCGGGCTCGTGTTTTTCTTAGTAGCTGATTAGTTTTGTTTTAATTTTTTTTATGAGTGTTTAAGTTCGAATTATGTACACAAATTCTGATTACCTTCTCTTTTAGATTTTCTCTCTCTACTTTGGATATTTTTCTCTCTCTTAAATTCTCTCTCAACCTTGTTCTTAATTACTTTCATTAATCTAGATTTCTTTTGGTAACAATTTCTTCTCTTTTAATTTCAGTTATTTTATTTACTTCTTTGATTATGTCTTGCTTTATTTATTTGATTTGTTTAGTTATGATGATGCTTGAGTAGTTTTATTTCTAGGGTTTATGGGGATCTAATAAATATTATGAAGGGGTAAATTTGTGATTGTTGATTATCAATGCTTGGTTAATTTCCTATTGATTGATTTAATGCTATGCAATTAGGTTTGGCCAGATTTAATTTTATGAGTTTAGCAATATTAATTCGAGAGTCGACCGATGAGAATTGATGTTTAGGCTTAGTTTCAATAGGCGGACTAATTTATAAATGGTTAAGTCGAGATTCGACAGATGAGATTTAATACCGGTAAATTAACTCTGTGATTATAATACGTAGCGAAAGCCCTTTATAATCTGATTAATCCATTCTTGATGATTGCTTATTATGATTTTCCATGGATTATTGTTTATTAGTGAACCTATGTCCTAGGTCTTTTAATATTTACAACAATATTGGTTACCTCGATAATTTAGATTATAATAATTAATTAGGAATAGAAAGACTTGTTTCCCTGTGGATTCGACCCTAATTTCCTATCTACTTTAGTTAGAGGACTTAGTAATTACTTTTGATTAGGGGATACGACTTTACCCTGTCTAAATTTTGGCGCCGTTACCGGGGAAACAATTTTTTTTTTTTTTGATTTTTTTTTGTAGTCTAGATTATCCCCTTTTGTCTCAAAGAACTTTAGTTATTTGATGCAATTCTTATATTTTTCTTTTAGTTCGTTGTTTATGCCCAGGTGTTCCAGATCAGGTTACATCCCATTCGATCCTGAGATCGAGCGCTCTTTTCATAGGCAAAGGAAAATCTATTGACAAATTCTGGCGGGTTCCGAGGAGGACAACAGTCGAAGAGATCCTCCCTCTGATTCTAGTGACACAGAAATTCCTTCAGATTTAGAATCAGAGATGACGGCCCAGAAGAAACTCAGTGACTACTCGCAGTTAAAGCTCACAGATTTCCCGCACCTTACTCCCACTCCGGCGCTAGATGGAGTTCAGTTTGAAATCAAGCCCCAATTTATCACTATGATAGAGAGGAAGCAATTCAGTGGAGCTAAGGGTGAAGATCCTAATCTTCACATCGCAGATTTTTGCCAATATTGTAACACCATTAGACAAGCCGGGGTCACGCAGGACCAAATCAGGGAGATTCTTTTTCCCTTTTCATTATGTGGCAAAGCTAAATTATGGTTTAATGGTTTGAATAGAACTGCACTTGATATTACATACTGACTGGGAAACTCTTGCTTTAAATTTCTGTAATAAATATTATCCTGCAGAGAGAACAGCGGTACTAAGGAGTTCTATTCAGAACTTCGCTCAAGAGGCCGAAGAAATGCTATATGAGGCTTGGGAGAGGTTCAAGGATCTACAGAGAGAATGCCCCAACCACAATCTAGCACAATGGCAATTGATCCAAGCATTCTACTATGGACTTGGAAATTCTTCTAGATCAGTTCTAGATTCTGCAGCCAGTAGGAGGTTCATGAATTTAAATGTGGACGATGCAGGACAGGTTGTCAAAGACATGTCAATACACAATTCCCAATACGGGAATCCGAGAGGGTTTGCAAATAAAGGAAAACATAATGTCAATTCCGTATCCTTTTTGCAAGCTCAATTAACGTCTATTTGTCAAAAATTAGATAATCTTACTGCTACTCCTAACTTGTAGCTAATGTTTCTGCTGTTGCTAACAATGAAGCTTTTTGTAAAAGTTGTGGAATTGTAGGGCATTGGGAGCAAGATTGTAGGAGCTCTATGGAATAAGTTAATGCCTTTCAAACCTATAGGCAAAATAACCCATATTCCAACTCTTACAATGCCGGTTACCGGAACCATCCATATCTTTTGTACCGGAGCACCAATGTACAAAACCCTCCACCTTTACAACAACCACAACAGCAACCCCCACCACAGCAAAAATATTACCACCCAAATTCCGGCCAGAAAAGCCAAGCATCACCCTCATCATCTTCCGACCCTGCCATGACAGAAATTAGAGCAATGCTTGCCAATATGAAAAAGCGTATGGAGAGTAGGGATGCGCAAATTGATTCTATTTTAGCCCACAATAAAATCATGGATAATCAAATTGCACAACTTTCATCTACCCTACAATCCCGTCAGCAGGGAGCTTTACCATCACTACCTATCCATCCTACAGATCATGTGTAGACACCCATTTGTGTCTCCCAAAAACCAAACCCGGTGATGAGTACTTTTCGCGTCGAATCATAATCGAATGAAGTGAAAGTGTGGAAAGTCTTGTGATAGTTTTAATTTCTTTTCTCTTCTCTCTGTTTTTGAAAACCTATTTTAAGAAAATAGCCAATCCAATTTGGTTGGTCCATGATATGGGCCCAATAGTAGTGTAATTGGATGGGGCTTGACAATAGCTTTCCAGCGATATATTATAAGCCCAATTCCGATGAATTTACTGAGGAAGTTATGCCCAATTTACTGAACTGGGCCCGGTTTGAGCCTTATATGCGGCCCAATGATCTAGGGGAGGGCCTAATATAGATTAATCATTCCTAATACAATTAGGAATGGTTTTAGTCTTCTAGATTCTTCTAGAAGGTTCTTTTCATTCCTAATTCAATTAGCATTGATAAATTGACTTTTGTTGACTTTTCAGAGTTTTAATTAAAATCAAAGAACATTTTTGAGGGAAATACGATTTTATCCTCCTGTACGGCAATTTTTATCTGATTTTAAGAAAACGCGTGATTTTCGGAATCAGCGCCAAACGCCAGTTGTAGCGCCTGGCGCTAGTGTTGGCGCCTGGCGCCAACAGCCAGCGTTGGCGCTGGTTCAATTTTTTGTGCGCCGGGCTCTGTTTTGATAATTTTATCTTTTTGGCTGATTTTCTCTATAAATAACGTCGTGAAAACTCCGTTTTCATTCACCTATAACCAGTTTTCAATAATCATTCGCCTACTCTCATCAATTTTCTTTTTATTCTCTCTCTCTTTTTCTAAACTCGCTTTTACATACAAAATTCCGCATTAATTAGATCTAGAAACACCTAGCCATATTCGAAGTTGCCTTCGCCCTAGACGCAAAAGGTTTAATTTCTGAGGGTTTGGTCCCAAATCTCTATTTCAATTATTATTTAATTTAATTGTTATGATTATTATTTTCCTTGAAGTTACTAACGTGTGTATTTTGTTATTAGAAAGAGGTACGAGGCATCAAAGTAAGTGCTTTAATGGTTTAATTGATGTTATGATGTAGAAATCATGTTTAGATTGTTATTATGATATTCCTAGTATCATGTCTAGGGTAAATTTAATATTAAATATGATTGTTACGGTGCTTCCTATTTTCTTCCTAATATTTATGATTGTTAGTATCATGTTAGGGTTAAAGATTTGATTTTTATTGTTTAGTGACATGCCAGGGTTTGTTATTAATCTTGTTAGTATCATGCCTGATTAGGGGATTTTGCTCCCACCAATCGGAATGCGCCACGTGGGCCAATCAGGTCCTGCCAAGTGTCCCCCAGTTGGACCTCTCAGGGCTTGCCACGTGGCACACGCTTATTCGTCCACCCTGGACCTATTATATCATGACACGTGGCATACTCCATGCCTAATGGAGAAGTCGGCCACCTAGGCCCAACTTCCGAGGGAAGCCCAATCAGCCCAAGATTAACCTAAACCTAGGGTTGGCACGTTTCTAGAGGTTATAAATACCTCCCTTAATCCTCATTAAGGCAGATTACACACATTAAACACTCTCACCTAGAGAGACCCAATCACTTTAATTTCCGCATTAATTACTCCTTAATCAAGTACTAACTTGACCGTCGGAGGCGGATCTCCAATCCTCCGGAGCATCCGTTTGTTTTGCAGGTACAGGCGTCCGGTTCCAGTCTCGGAATTGTAACTCTCCCGCAGGACATCAGAAAACCCCGAAACATTTTGGCGCCGTCTGTGGGGAGAGTACTTCTGAGATGGCATCCACGTTTGTACCGGCTCTTGAAGAGAGACGTCCCCTGGACGACCCTCTAGTTCAGTCGGACCACGATACTGAGAATGAATTTGAAGTTGAAGCTCACACAGCTTCAGACGGGACCCTAAGAGCCCGACGTACCCGTCATACCGAAAGGAGGGAACGGGAACATCTTCAAACTGGAAGTGAGCCAGCAGGCGCCCCGCCTGTTCGGCAGCAGCCGACTGATGGGTTTGCTCCCATCACAAGGAACGAACTCATGACCTTCATGAGGGACTTCAAGGGAGAAATTCAAGAGTTGATCAACAAGAAGCCGCCTGCTCTGGACAAGGAGCAGTCGGCTAAGAAACCCGCCACTTCACGAAAGAGGAAGCCAGTTCAAGGGCGAGAGGCGACCCCTCATCCTAAATCTAGGAAGTGGGAGCCGTCTGCCCTTGATTTCACAAAATACCGTTTTCCTACTCTAGGAAAGAGGAAACCTGTTCGTCATATTCAGGCGGACGGGTCAAGGAAAACATACACAGATGCTCGGCTACTGCTAGAGCAGAAGAAGAGTGACCGATTGTCAGAGTCGGCCTCTACTTCAAACTTCCAAGACAGTCTGCGCAATACCTCGATGAGGCATACTCAGTCGTATCATGAGAGTCAGTCAGGCGGCACCTCCCGTCAGTCCGGCTTTCATAGCGACCAGGCGGTACCAAACTTACCGTTTGTACCGCAACAACAGTATTTTTTGCAGCCACCTCCGTTTGGTGGGCATGCAACAAAAAATGTCCAACCTATGGACTGGCAACTACGGTTGCTTAGACTTGGCGAACAGCCGTCGGCCTTCTCCAAGGAAATTACTGAAGCCGCTCAGCCGGCCAAATAGAAAAATGTATTAGTAGGCGCCTATGACGGCACTACTAACCCAGAAGACCATCTAATGGCATTCACTAACCTGATGTACCTTCAAGGGTTGGATGATCCCACTTGGTGCAAGTGTTTCCCAGCGACTCTCAAAGGAATCACACAACAATGGTTCGGCAACCTGCCGACTGATTGTGTAAATAACTTCAGGACGCTTGCTTACTTATTCACCTCCAACTTCGCCATGAACATCCCTGCGAAGAAGACGACTCTTGATTTAGGAACGATTCAGCAGGGCGAGAAGGAGGGGCTTTGTTCTTACATCAGGCGGTTTAACCTGATGAGAATACAGATTCAAGGGTTACCGGATGAAGTAGCCTATACTGACTTTTTCAGAGGTCTCAAAGACGGGTCGACCTTCAAATTTGATTTGGTCCGAAAGAGGGTGGCGACTCTTCAAGAGGCCTTGATTGAAGCGGAAGCCTATATACAGGCAACTGATCTTTGTAGTACGGTAAAACAGTCAGACGGGAAAAGGTCCGACAAAAGAGAAGGACGACAGAAACAGTCGTCAAACAAAGATGAGAAGAGAAAAGAGGTCTGGGCGGCTGATTCCTCAAAACAGCCGGCCTAGAAGAAGAAAAAAGAATTCAAACCATACTCCCCAAAGTATGCGTTTAACAAGGATAGCCAATTTATCCTAAAGGAAATCAAGGGACGGATCTCAATTGAGAAGCCGGTCCCCATGAAGGGTTCTGCAAACAACCGGAACCAAGAAAAATTTTGTGATTATCATGAAGATGTTGGTCATCACACCAATGAATTCATCAGTCTCATGCGGTATCTGGACCGCCTGGCTGAGCAAGGTGATCTTGACACTTATGTCAAGAAATCTACGGGGAACAATTCCTCGAAAAAGCAGTCGGCCAAAAAGAATCAACAGGCCGACAGCTTCGATACAGATGATGCAGTCGTCTACACCATTGCAGGCGGCTTCTCAGGAGGCGGCCCCACTATTAGGGGCAACAAAGACAATATCAGACGGCTAGATGTAAATTCCGTTCACCAAGAACGGCCCTCCAAATATTCATTTCCTGAGATTGTCATCACTGAAGAAGATCTAGGAGGGGTAAGAGGGCCGCATAACGACCCTATTGAATGTAAAGTGGCTAACCAGAAAGTTGGCCGAATCCTCATAGATACCGGAAGCTCCTCAGATCTCATCAGTAGCAAATGTCTGTCGAAACTAAAATATCAGACTGATTGCATACATCCGGCATCCCACCCTTTAGTAGGGTTTGGAGGAGGAGGAGTCCACCCAGTGGGACGAGTGGATTTACCCATCCGTCTGGGTGAAAAAGGGGAAGGACGACACATGGTAGTCCGGTTCCTGGTAGTAGAAGAACTCTCGGCCTACAACATGATTCTGGGACGACCAACCCTGAATAATTCCAAGGCTGTTATAATCCCATCTCTTATGTTGCTCAAGTTTGAGAGGGATAATGGAACAGTCGGGTCCCTAAGGGGAGATCAGAGGATGGCCCGAGAGTGCTATCTCTCGGATGTCAAGCCCACTGTTATGGCCACTGGGTCGAGTGGTGGAAAAATAGACTTTGACAATGTCAAGGAGAGTGCGCCTGTTCAAGAAGCAGGCGGCAAAAAGAGAAAGGCATCCCAGACGGGGGCCGTAAGAAAAGACAGAAAATAGCAATCATTGGCAGAGGGGCGGTCGGATGAATTCCATCCTCAGCCGGCTGGTGAGCATACAGACCTGATCTTAGATGACTCGCGTCCTGACAGAACAGTTTAAGTTGGGACGACTGCTCTAAGGGTCCTGGGTGACGACTTTCACAAACTATTGAAAGAATACAAGGACATCTTTGAATTCGAAGTCCATGAAATGCCAGGCATCAGTCCTGATCTGGCGGTACATAAAATGGCCGTGGATCCGAAAAAGAAGCCGGTAAGGCAGAAGAAGCGGAACCATGGCGAAGAAAGAAGTCAGGCGGCAGCCGCCGAAGTTAAAAAATTACTTGATGCAGGGTTCATCCGGCAATGTTACTTCCCAGACTGGGTTGCAAATGTGGTGCTTGTTAAAAAGCCGAATGGCACCTGGCGAATGTGTGTAGACTACACAGACTTAAACAAGGCGTGCCCCAAAGACAGTTACCCTCTGCCTAAAATTGATAACCTGGTCGACTCAACAACCGGCCATGCTTTGATGAGCTTTATGGACGCCTACTCTGGTTTCCATCAAATTCCTTTATGGAACAAAGATCAGGAGAAGACGGCCTTCGTCACTGATCAAGGGTTATACTGTTACACGGTCATGCCGTTTGGACTTAAGAATGCCCAGGCCACCTTCCAGCGAATGATAAACACTGTGTTCTTTGATCAGATTGGGAGAAATGTCGAGGCATATATTGATGATATGATTGTCAAGTCTAAATTTCATAAAGATCATCTGTCGGACCTCCGAGAAACTTTCGCCACACTCAGGCGGCACCATGTCATGCTCAATCCCAAGAAATGTGTCTTTTGAGTTGATTCTGGGAAATTTCTCGGATTCCTTACAGAGAGGAATAGAGGCGAACCCTGAGAAGGTGCAGGCGGTCATCGACATGCAGTCGCCTCGTACCATCCGAGAGGTTCAGAAGTTAACAGGTTGTCTGGCGGCCTTGGGAAGATTTCTAAGCCGATCAGGCGACAAATGCCTATACTTTTTCCAGGGAATTAAGAAGAAGGCAAGGTTTGAATGGGGGCCGGATGCTGAGGCGGCCTTCCAGAAATTGAAAGTTCACTTGCATTCCTTGCCGAGGCTGGTCATCCCTTTACCCAAAGAAGTACTTTACATGTACCTGGCCGTCTCTGATCATGCGTTAAGCGCTGTTCTTCTTGCTGAAAGAGACGGCTGTCAGCTCCCGGTCTACGTTGTCAGTCATGTACTGAAAAATGCCGAGTTGAGGTATCCCTTAGTGGAGAAATTTGGTCTTGCACTCTTCATGGTTGTTAAGAAATTGAAGCCCTACTTTTTGGCACATGCAGTCGTCGTGTATACAGATCAACCTATCAAGCGGCCACTGACCACCATGGAGTCGTCAGGCCGAATGATCAAATGGGCCATAGAAATACAGAGCCTCGAAGTTACTTTCGAGCCTAGAAAAGCAGTGAAGGGGCTAGCCTTTGCTGACTTTATTGTTGAGATGACTCGTCCCCCTGATTCTCGAGATCCAGACCAAGTCTGGAAGGTATATGTGGATGGAAGATCTACATCAAATGGTTGTGGAGCAGGCGTCATATGTCAGTCGCCATAGGGCGACAGGTACGAGTATGCTCTACGCTTCAGTTTTCAGGCCTCAAACAATGAGGCAGAATATGAAGCTTTACTAGCTGGAATCCGCATGTGCAAGGCGGCAGGGGCACGAAAGATAGACGCCTGTTCCGATTCACAATTGATAGTGAGTCAGTATAATGGCGAATACGAAGCAACCCATCCGGCCATGATCAAGTATTTACAGGCGGTACGACAGGCGGTCGGATCCCTTGAAGATTTTCGTCTGACTCAAGTGCCGAGATCAGAAAACAACCAGGCGGATGCACTTTCAAAATTAGCATCATCCGCTTCTTGTGATACTCCTCGAACTGTATTTTGGGAAGTAATGGAGAAGAGAAGCATCGAGGAGGACCCTATTGGAATCCTAGACAGAAGCTCAACCTGGATGGATCCAATCAGGGCATATCTGACAAACGGTACCCTGTCGGATGATCATCAACAGGCGGCAGCACTGAAAAAACGAGCAACCAGTTTTGAAATGATAAAGGGAGAACTTCACAAAAGGGGGTACCTTCAACCCTTCTTGAAGTGTGTTACTCCAGAAAAGGGGCGAGAGATACTAGACGATCTTCACTCTGGTTACTGTGCTTCCCATATAGGCGGTAGGACGCTTGCTCAACGGGTAAGGCGGCAGGGCTACTTTTGGCCTACTTTAGAAGCAGATGCAATGGAGATGGTGAAGAAATGTGACAAGTGCCAAAGGTTTGGCAAGCTAATTCACCGTCCGGCTACTGACCTCACTACCATTCATAGCCCACTACCGTTTGCTAAGTGGGGCATGGATATTCTGGGTCCATATACGCCTGCTACAGGCGGAAGGAGGTACATACTTGTTACAGTCGACTACTTCACTAAATGGGTAGAGGCGGAGGCTGTAAAGGGAATTAAGACGAAGGATGTAATTTCATTCATTTGGAAAAATGTCATCACTCGGTTCGGGGTTCCCATGTCTATGATTTTTGATAATGGTCCCCAATTTGAGACGCCTGTTCTCAAAAGCTGGTTGGGTGACCAAGGAATTGCACACTACTTTGCATCTGTCGGCCGTCCACAAGCAAACGACCAGGTAGAAGCCTTTAATAAAATCATCTCAGACGGTCTCAAGAAAAAGATTGAACGAGCAGGCGGCCTATGGGCGGATGAATTACCACATGTTCTCTGGGCCATTAGGACGACTGAAAAAGGGGCGACTGGAGAAACTCCGTTCCTCCTAACTTATGGTGCGGAAGCTGTTCTTCCAATAGAACACTACGAGCCGACTCTTCGAATTATGCTATATGACGAAGAGGTAAACTGGGAAGCCATGCGCCTGGCATTAGACTCACTCCCTGAAAGGAGGGGCAATGCTGTCTTGCGCCATGAAATTTACCGCCTGAGAATGACTAGATCATACAACAAAAAAGTACACAGGCGTCCACTCAAAGTGGGGGACTTTGTACGTAGAAAAATGGAAGCAGTTGGTAGGGCTAATGAGTCTGGCAAACTAACTCCCAACTGGGAAGGACCCTACCAAATCTGTGAAGAGGTCAGGGACGGTACCTACCGTCTGGAAACACCAGACGGCCAACCGTTGCCTCGAACTTGGAATGTAGATAATCTTAAGAAATATTTCTTTTGAATGATGTAAATAGTCAAGGGCTACTTAATAAAAGTTTGTTGTTTCATTCAATTTTGTACTAAGAGGGGCACGCCTACTAACAAACAGTCGGCTACTCTCCATATTTAGTTTTTATTTTTACCTAAGAGGGGCATGCCTACTGACAAACAGTCGGCTACTCTCCATGTTTAATTTTTAAGAGGGGCACGCCGCTTGTTTCACTCAACCAGCTACTCTCCCATAATACAGTTCAACAAGAACTATCAAAGGCTCATAGCTAAAATGATCAGACCAGGCGTCAAGCCAACTGATCAAAATATAAAAATTCAATTCGACCTGTCCCAACGTTATAGCTGGCGTCCGACGGCATCCATCCGGATGAAATTCGTCGCAGAGAGCAGCTCCCTTTTGGGTGGAACATTGTTTTATAAAATCATTACACGGCACCTATACGACTGTCTAACCAAGACAACCACGTAGCCATTTCCCGGACAAGGATATCTCTCACTTAACTGACTAATCACGTCAAGCAAGTGTTCGCAGTAACCATCCGGGTCAACCGACCGACTGAACTACTTGGGATAAGAACAGTTGGTATTTTATGAGTTAATAGCCAACAAACATTGGCGAATAAAGGGGAACAACCGGTACCCACCGCTTGATACCTCTACTACTCAGTCACTTGGCGACTAGGTAACAATCATGTTTACTTGGTCACTCCTTAAAAATTTAGTATGAAACTAAAAAGGTGTTCATACAGCACTTGTTCACACTAGATTAAATGTGGCGGGGAACAGTCGGCCTAGACTGCCTAAAGTCTCTAGCCTAAAACATGACAAGTAGGAAACCACTTTCCTACTTGGTTAATTTTACAAATGACAGGACCGCCTGCCTAAAGGGGATCCAGTCTTTAAAATGGGTCGAATACCGATTGGATAAATGGCCGACTGATCGCCTAGCCTGGAAACAGACAACCAGTCGTCCAGGGGCATAGGCGGCGTGACTAACTATTCGTACCTGTCTGCCACTATCGGCCATGTAAAACAGTCGGTATAGTGTGCAATTGGGTATCAGAATATTCAGTCCTTAAACAAATTCGAAGCAAAACAAAAATATTCATTAAAAGGAAGCTGGTCATTAAAGACCGGCCAAATATTCAGAGCCCCGGCCCCCTGGCCGGGTAAATACAAACAAACGGCACGCAGGCCGTAGAAAGAAGACATAAAGCTTAAGAAGGGGGCAGATCTTCAATATTAGCAGCTGCCGCCTGGTCAGCACTCTTCTTGCTGGACTTGGCTTCAGCTGCATCCTTCTTCGATGCATTACCCCCAAGCGGCACAAGCGCCACTACCGGCTGCTCCTCCTCCTCCAACGCCTCGTCCTCAGCAGCCGCCAGGATCTCTTGATTATATCTATCAGAACACTGGCGGTACGTTTTTTCCCATGAGGCAAAGTCGACATTGGGGAAGAGGCGGCCCCAGGTCATGCACTGGATTTGAGCAGAGTCTTCCATCATCTCCCGGACCAGCTCTTTCTTTTCTTGCTCGGCCTTTTTCGAGAGCTCCTGAGTAAGACTCTTCTCCTGGGTCACAAGGCGTTCCTTTACGTTCGCCAAGGATTTCTCCAAGGTTTCGTATGAGGACATCTTTTGGCGAAGAGGTCTCAGCTCGGCCTTGAGGTTGTTGATGGTCGCCTCCAGCTCGCTATTCCTCTTCTGAGCCGCCTCTAACTGAGCCCGGATAGCGGCGGTAGCCTGCGCCTGATAATAAAGAATATCAATTGTCAGAACTTCATTTTGGGCAATTTGAAACATTGCCTTATCATAGTCAGAGGCGGCCATAGCTTTTGCAGCCTTTACCTCTTTGTTCTTCCGGTCAAGCGGCTTGCGAAGGCCGTTCACTCGGAGCAGGGCCTAAGTAAAAAGGGAACAGGCGTCAGTTTCCAAACAAAAAAAAAACAAAAAAAAAACAGGCGTCCTGGAATTCAAATACTAAAAAATATGCTAAGTATACCTCAGCAAGGACCCCTGCAATCCCGTCTAGGTCAAGGGTGCCGACACCCCTGAACGCCTCCCTTTCAGCTAGAGGAACGGCCTTGATCATAGACTTGGCCACCTCGACCAAGTCAGGCTCCTGAGGGCCGGCTGCATCAAGCATAAACAAACGGATTAGACCTAGTAAAGAAGGGAGCAAGTCTAAAATTTACAAGGACAATTTCATACTTCTAGGTGGCCCAGCTGGAGTTTTAGAAGGAGTGGCCGGCTGTTTCTCAGCCGCCGCATGTTTCCTGGCAGAACCAGGAGAGCTCGCAACAGTCGTCCTCCGGGCCTTGAAGTCCGGCTGTTGGGAAGAAGAAGCTCTTGGAGTGCCCGTCTAAAAAAGAAGAAAAGAGTCAGTATATGCATAAACACAACTCCAAAAAGAGAGTGAAAGGTTCGAAGTCCACCAAGGGTGCCCCCTTGTTGGGGGAGTCGGTTGAAGACTGTTGCATGATGGAGGCCCGCAACATGGCCGCCGCAGTCTTGGAGGCGGTAATTTTGCTCATGGCGTCCGCTGCAAAAACAAATAGCAAAGTTAATAAAAGTCATAACAAGAAATGCACGGAACAACAGAGTATTCGACAGGCCGGCTACCTCTTGAGCACCGACTGCTGAGGCCACAGGCGGCCAAAAAGTACTCTTCGTAGAGCCATTTGAAGCTCGGGACGCAGTGCAGGGGTACTTGCTCTCGTACCCCTGAAGTAGAGTTCACCTTCGACTCTACTTTGAAGAGTCCTTTATCTAGGATCTCTTTCTTAGCCTTGGGGGGAACAGGCGGCATGCTGCGGCCGCCTGCAAGAAGGGGCGGATTCCTGTTCCACCTGTTGAAGCGCTTGTTCAGCTTTGTGTCTGAACTCTCAATGATAAGGAAGGTGCTCCGCCAGTCCTTCCATTTGTTTGCTTTACCTCTTGTCATGAGGTAGCCCCTGTGGCTCGTCAATTGATACCAGCCGGTACCGCCTGCCTTAGGAGTCCGGCTGAGGTAGTTCATGTGTGCGAAAGCCTCGAAGTTCGGCTCCACCCCGTGCAGTTCGCACCCGGCCACATAGCCGAGTACATTGACCCAGGAGTTCGGGGCTAACTGCCATAACCCCAACTCATACCTATCCAAGATCCGCTGAACAGCCGGATGTAGTGGGAAGCGCAGCCCACCCTGATGGCCGCCTCGTAGCAGCCAAAGCAGGCGCCATCATAACTAGTACCAGCCGGCCAGACGACTGTGTCTTCTGGATCCGGCACGAACACTAAAAAGCCGGGGCCCATTGTGTGGTTTGCGATAAAGCTCCCCACTTTCTCTTGCATGGCCGTGATCCGGCCCCAAGGTACCGTGCAGTAGTAGGAGGTATTTTGCTCTCGGTGAGAGGCGGATGGCTCCGCCCAATTGTCCCCCTTCTCAACTGCGTGAGAAAGCCTCGCCTCTTGTAGGCGACTGTTTTTCTCTTCTGTGTCCAGAGAAGCATGGCCAGAAGAGCTAGACTCGGATTCGTCCTCTGACGAGTCCGAAGAGGACGACTCCTCTCCTCTCCCAGAGGGGCCCGCCTCCTCTCCTTTAAAAGGAGCAGGAGAGAATGTAGAATTGTCAACTGTAAAATGGGAAGGGGTCACTTTGACTCCTCCCTCAGAACTGCCGGCTTTCAAGCCGCTTTGTTTCACTTCTACATCTGGCGCCTGGTCAGATGTTTCACTAATCGGCACCCTGTGGGAGGAGCCGTCTGAGTTTGAGATCCTGGCAGTCTTTTTTGTTCTGGCCATCATGTTCTGCATAGACACAGATACAGTCGGACTTTGTATAAAGGGCAAAGATGGGTCCAGAAAAGGGCAGGCGGCACTCCTAGTCCTAGATGCAGCCGTCCCCGGTGACCGGCTGATCACTAACCTAGGTCGTGTTGTGTGCTTCCGTGGTGCCATTTCAAAAAAGAATAAAGTAAAGAGAAAATTAAGAGTAAGAGAACCGACGATTACCTGAACGAGTGACGATTGATGAAGTTCTGAAAATCCTTTGCAGTCGGCTTGTCAGAGCAGGCGGTAGGCAGAAAGGGTCCAAAATGTCAGAGCAAGTTCAGGGGTCCGAATGTTCTCTCACAAAGTTCTCAAGTGTGAAAATGACCAAAGTCAACACTCCTTTATATAGGCGAAGTGAGAAGGCGAAGGGTCACTTCCAGAATTCAAAATTTTGGCGGGAGAATCTCTCGGCCTTTCGCCGAGTGACACCTGTAGCAGGCCGTCGCCTGTTACAGGGCGACACCTGTCACAGGTAACACGTGACCAGTCACGTGCCACCTGTGAGGGGCAAATGATTAGGGGATTTTGCTCCCACCAATCGGAATGCGCCACGTGGGCCAATCAGGTCCTGCCAAGTGTCCCCTAGTTGGACCTCTCAAGGCTTGCCACGTGGCACACGCTTATTCGTCCACCCTTGACCTATTATATCATGACACGTGGCATACTCCATGCCTAATGGAGAAGTCGGCCACCTAGGCCCAACTTCCGAGGGAAGCCCAATCAGCCCAAGGTTAACCTAAACCTAGGGTTGGCACGTTTCCCGAGGTTATAAATACCTCCCTTAATCCTCATTAAGGCAGATTACACACATTAAACACTCTCACCTAGAGAGACCCAATCACTTTAATTTCCGCATTAATTACTCCTTAATCAAGTACTAACTTGACCGTCGGAGGCGGATCTCCAATCCTCCGGAGCATCCGTTTATTTTGCAGGTACAGGCGTCCGGTTCCAGTCTCGGAATTGTAACTCTCCCGCAGGACATCAGAAAACCCCGAAACAATGCCTAGGATCTTGCTATGCTTTAATATGATTATTATTATTTTTTATTATGATTATGATTGTTATTATGATGATTATTATTATGATTATTGTAGACACTTAAATATGTCTCCCCAAAACCAAACTCGATGATGAACAACCTTTCACCGCCATTATTGATCGGGTTTAATATTTTATCTTGGAGAGCTTAAATCCATATTTTCATTTCATAAACAAACCCAATCCTATCCCATTTTTCCAAACCATAACTTATTTTCCTCTTTTCGTGCCTTTAAACCCAAAATAATTCATTTCGTGTCCTTTAAAATCATTCATTTCGTATCCTTTTCATAAAAACGTTTAATACAGTTTATTTTGGTCCATAATCTTGGTCCAATGATTGAATAATTGGATGGGGCTTTAATAGAGATTTCCAACGATATATTATAAGCCCAAATCCGAGTTATAACAAATAAGTTATGACCAAAATATTAAACTGAACCCAAACCGAACCTAAGCCCACCTTACCTACGACTCAATGATCATGTGGAGGGTCCACATGATTTAATCCAATTCCTAAACCAATTAGGATTAATTGGAAGTTTCTATAAGTTTCGAAAAGATCATAATTATCCGTTTTGAAAAGATAAGATTAAAGAGTTTGAAATTGAATAAAACTCCTTTTTTTGAAAGCCCTATTTCTATCCGAATTAAAAGACGTTCAAAGATAGACAGATATGAATTTCGTGCCTCATATTTTTTATCTGAATTTAATATGGTTGGATATCCCTTGAAATTATCTTTCCAATGATATATTATAATATCAATTCCGAGCTATAACGGAAAAGATATGAATAAAATGTCAAACTCTATCCAAAACTGACACCGTCTCACTATTTCGGCTATATATTTTGTTATACAAAATATTTTAATCTGATTCCAATTGGATTAGAAAGTATAATTTAATATATTTCCAACGATATCTTATTCATCTTATTCCGATTTTTGGATCAAAAGATATGATAAAAACCAAAACCGCAAAAACTGCTGTCTATCGCAAGAGTTTTATCCGATTCGAATTCTTATCTTTTCTTGATTCTTCGACCTTCTTTTTTCTCTATAAATAGAGGTCATATATCCCCTTTTCCAATCATCAATAAGCTTGATCACAAAGTAATTCTCTTCTCCCTCTTTAGCCTAAATACTAGCCATCCTATTTTCTCAAAATACTTCCCCTAATTAAGCACTCCAAGGAGTTCATACAATACCCAAAGTTCTATACTTAAACCAAGGCGTGAAAGGTATAATTGACTGAGGGTTTGGACCAAATCAACTCTACTTTAATTTAATTATCATTTGATTTATATTTTTATTGAAGTTACTAACAGTTTATTCATGATGTAGCAATTCAAGGAACGCGTGGAATGTGAGTAATTAATTAATTTTGCCGTTAATTTAATTACTCTTATTTTATTTTCTTATTGCTAGTATCATGATTAGGTTCACTAGTATAAAAAGTGTTATTTGTAACGCCCTATTTGTAACTGGCGTATGTTATGCTAGTTACTAAAGCATTAATAGTAACCGACTAAAATAGTGTCAGTTACTAATTTTATGATATTTGTAACCGGCGTAGTAAATGTGAGTTACTAATATGTGGTTTATCATTATTTGAAGTTTTATAAGCAACGAACCATATAAATACCGGTTACAAATATTAAGTCAAAAAAATTTTAACAAAAATTTTTGTAACTAGCTTACAAACGTCAGTTACAATTATGAAGTCAAAAAAATTTTGACCAAAATGTTTGTAACTAGCTTACAAACGTCAGTTATAAATATTAAGTCAGTTAAAGTTTGACAAAAGATTTATAACTAACTTACAAATGCCAGTTACAAATATTATTATTATTATTATTATTATTATTATTATTATTTTGAAAAAAGTTACAAATATTTCGTAACTTGTTTTTAATCGCAAGTATTAGTTCTTTAAAAAAAATTATTTTTATTTAATTTTAATCTAACACTAAAACATAGACTTTTCCTTAAAAACAAACACAGACTTAAAAATTTTTATTTTCACTTTCATTGTTCTTTGGCGCGATTCAGAGGTTCCTGTATCCTCCACAACTTCTTCCTCCTTTGCTCTAACGAATTGCTCCAATCATAATTGCTTTGGTTTTTTCGAATTTTGGTTCAACAAAATTCATTCTATATCGTTGTTCAAAGGTATGTAATTTTTCAAATTAGGGTTATTCTAATTTTCCCAATCTTAATTCTAAAATTACGCCCTAATATTGGAATTGAATTTTGTTTTTCATTAAAGTCGAATACCCTAAGATTATGTATGAATTTGATATACTCTAGAATTGTATTTGATGCTGGTCTGCTATTTCTTTATTTGATCTGATTTCAGTTTCAAGGAAGGATTTATGTCTTCTGGTGTGATTTTATTTTGATTGAGGTTTAATAGATAAAGGTTCTAATTGGGGTACACTGGCCAAGTATGTCAGGCTGCTGTTTTTCTCTTTGAAGCGTGTGTAAATTTGTGTGTGCAAGTTAATTGAGATGTTTATATCGACTGTGAGTCTGTGAATAACAATTTTCAACATAGTGCTATAGATGTTTCCGGGAATTCACCTAGGAACTTAGAGGTTCATGTGCTCTTAGAATCGCTTATTTTGTCATAGCTTACATATTTCTGTCTTATAATGCTGGTGATGTCTATTTACAGGGGCACATCAATTAATTCATTATTTTACTTGCCTGTTTGTATATAATAGACTAAACATTCATTTCACTCCTTACCTTTCTTGGTTCTTTTGATATATGGAAAATGGTTGCTATATTTTAATGTACGCGAGGAGCTGGAAGATCGGTCATCGGTGTCTAAGTTATCTGATTCTGAATTCCTTGCTGATCTTTTGTCAGCTCAGGGAATTTTATCGATTCTTGATGTATAAAAATTATAGATTGAGTATTTATAAATCTGCTGTGTATTACGGAATTGAATGAAGCTATTATACTAAACAAACAAGCGACTGATTCTAACTATTATTAGTATAAGTTTTATAGCTAGTTGCTGAGATGCTAAAGTTGTTGCTGACACTAATACCTTGATATTGTTGAATTTGTTACACCTGCTGCTACCTATAAGTAGTAAGACTTGTAACAAACTAACAACCATCACTAGATCACTATCCTTGGCAAGATGTGCCTATAGTTCGTATCCGAATACCGGTTAGCACGGTTTATTTAGCATCCCTTGCTGCTGCCCCCCTTCTGCTGCTCCTGTGGTGTTACTCCCTACTTTCGATCTGCTGCTCCATTAGTCCATTATTGCTGCCCCCCTCTTTCTGCTGCCTCCCCTGCATTCTGCAACTCAAACAATGCAATTTAAGGTACTTGGTATATTATTATTACGTGTGTATATATAGTTATAATATTGTCTATTTTATATACAGTTTATATAATTAGATAAAGCAACAAACATTGCCATAAAATACTAGTTCATAGCGTTTAAATTTTGATATTTTATTGTGTTCATAACCCCTTAAAGTTACTGATCAGTCGCACTTGTTCTCGGAGGATCAGTTTGCTCGATTAACTTCAGAAGGCTCGTTCTCCTTCGTTACGAGGTCTTTTTAGGTGATTATTTTTTTGAATTTGAGTGAAATTTTGTCTACTTTCTTCCTGCAAAATTTCATAATTTTTCGAGTTCTTTTGCTATTAAACTGGACTGTTTTCCGTAATTGTGTCAGTTTTAGTCCGAGTTAATAGTTATTGCTGTTTGTGTGCGATTTTGTTCCAAGTTGTGCTGCGGTTTTTGCTTTGTTTTGTGCGCATATTGTGTGTATAGATCATGGCAGACGAGGCTATATTCAATACATGAATAGACTACACATTATATTCAATCATTCATGTTTTCTTAATAGAAACCAGTATTTTAATTGATTAAGCAAATAAATTTGCACCCACCTCTGTGATTGTGTCATCATAATCCTAATTGAAATAAACTATATACATGGACTGTCAAAGGAGATAATTTGAATTCTCCTTAGCAAATTTAGAATGTGTTACTATCTCTGTTTTATAATGCTTGTAGAATTAGCTTAATTTTATTTCCTTTAATTTATCAAATCAATGGAGCATTTTAATGATTTTTTTTCTTTAATTTAATTGCTAAACTTTTGTTTCTGTCCTCATCTGAATTCTGAGTTCAAATTGGTTTGAATGAAAACTCTAAGTTGAGGGTAAAGACTGATAAAATTAACAGTAACCGTGAAGAATTTTCTAAGGTATGCAGATTATCAATTTTTATATGGTGCCAATGCTGCAACTTATGATATTATTTGAAAAGGACATAATCTTTCTTTAGGAACTTGCTCCTGTTCAAGGTAAGTTAATATCAGAGAGATCAAGATGTTTCATGCAAAGGCTGCAACTATTCTATATCTACTGAACATGCTTTTTTTTTTTGACAAGATCTACTGAACTGCCGAACTTGCTGATGAAAAATAATTGTATATAGGGAGCATACTGATCTCCACTCATCTGTTGTTTCATCTGTCTACATACTTATCTAAACATGGTTTAAATTCTATATATCTAAGAGTTGATGGCGTACTTATGAGACTTCGGACACTCTTGGGCATTTTTTTTTTGGAGAAAACTCATACCATGTGGTCCTTCGAGAAAGCTTCGTGCCGGAGAGAGTGTTCATTATGTGCCTTGGCTGCAATAAGTATTTGTATTACCCCTTAGCTGTCTATTTACTGCTTTAAATGAATTTCGGCAACTATTTTGCTCTCATACAAATAACTTTCTCTTTTAATTAATCTTGTAGAAAGGTATCCATTAATGTTGCTTCATATAATGATCCAAGAATATGGTCTAACAAGGCTTTAGATGTATGCAATATGTTATATTAGCTTAAACATTTATATTTGATAATTGGACACGTTTTGTTCGAGGATCATATTTGGTGCTTTATTTTGTTGATGTATGTCTGTACGATTCAATCTTTATTTTGTTGAATTGTAGCAAGTTATAACTTATTTGCCGATGGGTCGTTTGGTAGGATATATTACCAATCTTGTATTCGAGTCAAATAATTATTTTTTAAAAAAATTATTTATTTATTAGTAACTAGCGTAATCTAATGCTAGTTACTAATAATATATTATTTAAAAAAAAAACTATTCGTAACTGGCGTTAGGCTATGCCAGTTACAATAATACCCTAATTGTAACCGGTGTTACTTAATGCCAGTTACAATAGTATGATTTCTAACTTTAAAAATAGACTATTTGTAACTAGCGTTAGGTTAAGTCAGTTACGAATAATTTATTATTAGTAACCAACATTAGCCGGTTACGAATAATTATCACTAGTTGTAACGGTGGCAATCGCAACCAACAATGCCAGTTACAAAAAGTCAATTTCGCCAGTTACAAATAGAATTTTTTCTAATAGTTGTTATTTTATATTTAATTTGACTAACGCTATTATTGTTAAATTGCTTCCAATATTAATGATAATTCTATTATATTTTTTATGATCACCATATTGCATGTTTAAACGGAATATGTAATTGAAAATCACGCCTAATAAGATAATTTGGACGACCGGTTTAGGTTCCTTTTTAATCTTATTGTTTAATAAAGTGGTCACAATATTTTAGAATAATGTGTTGCATTAATATTAAACCAATTTAACTTAATAATAGTTTGGACCAAATTGAATATTTTGTTTGCATGCTGCCTTTGAGATCGCAGGAATCACTTATGACTATAAGAATCGAGTAGAGGCCAATCCGGGCGAATGTGACTCCATGACTCACTTCGTACCATCATTGCCGATCCTCCTTTCGTGGTTCCGAACCATATGGAGTTAGTAATCTCATGGATTATGAATGGGGTTTAACCTTCACGGGTCAATCGTTGTTGTCTTCGTTGTCCCTTTATCGTGGTTGCCTTTTATGATCCGTGAACGGTTTACAAGTTCCTTAAAAACTTGTTGGCGGCTCCCTACTTTCGTTGTCCCTAATCGTATATGTCAATTCCTACTTCCTAAGAGTGCCAAGCATATTCACACATGCTTTTAATGTAGGCGCACTTCGAACGACGCCTACAATTATACTTTATGATTTATGATTATAATTGTTATAATTATTGTGATGATGATTAATTTTATTTTTATTATTATTATGTTGCTTGATTTGTTATTGCTTGATCACGCGTTTTATGCATGTTTAAAGGGAATTGGTACTTGTAATCACGCTTAATAAGATAGTTTAATAATCTTGTTATAGTTAATTTTTATTATAATTCAAGTGATCGCCAATAATAGTTTTATTTGTGCATTAATATTCAACCAACATAGATAAACAGGTTTAGGGTTAATCCTATTGATTGTATGTTAGTCAGAAAGCGCATATGAATACAATAAAAATAAAGTAGAGGCCTATTATTAGGGCAGGTTCAATCTCTTTTAGGTTGGATTTGTACCTTCATCCCCGAACCCTTATTTGGTTCAAGACCTTATGGAGTTAATGATCTCTTGGATCGTTAAGGGGTGTAACCTTCACCCTGTGAACGGTTTACAAGTTCCTAAAACTTGTTGGCGACTCTTTTGCTCTATCTTCTTTCCCTTTTGGACGCCACCGTACTTTAGTGTATGATCACAGTGGGGTTCAAGCTAGGGGATTAACGCTTGAAAACATTCCCAACAGTTTTTTGGCGACTCCGCTAGGGAGGATTTCTATTTTAATTCCTGAACTTGTTTTGGCAATGATTTAGAATGAGTGGATGAGACTCGAAATGTTCTAAGTATTTCATGTGCGTAATTTTGATTAACATTATTGTCATATGCATAAAAATGATCTCATTGGAAAGACCATCCGTAATGAGTTAAAAACATAGGATTTTACACGTAGGAAATTTGAGAAATATGTTTCACAACTAGGACCGAAATAACACCGCGTGAAACTAGAAAATTTTATCGAGCACAGAAAGCTGCTGAGGCATGTAGGAATTAGCGCCAGGGGCCAGAGCATCGGCGTCAGAATTTTAGCCGTAGCACCAGACGCCAGCATTGGCGCCAGGCGCTACAGCTAAAACCTGGCGCCAGTCTCTGTTTGCTTGCGCCGAATTCCTCCAATACCGAGCCAGAAATATGTGTTCTAATTTCGACCAGTTTTTCGTATTGTTTGCTCGATCCTACTGCCTGATTGAATTTTTTCTCACTTTTCTGAAACCCATATGTGTTCTACATATGGACATAACCCTCTGGGAATTCATGCTTCATCTACCTGATTGAACGCTCTGAGCAACAAAGGGTACATCCGAGATTGTTGAATTCACCGAACCATGGAATCGAGTTTTTCTAAAACTCGCGGTGTCCCATCCACTCGCGCCAACCCTTCACGGTTAGGCTTCCGCACGGTGCATTCGGACAATTAACCATGGACCCTCTTTGACTAAACCATATCCCGAACTTTAAAGAACTAGAGCCACGGTTAGGTTGCAAACTCATTGCATCATATTGTGCCTACTTGACTAATTGTGCATTATTTGTTGTGCATATACGCTATGTTTTCTTAACCGTTTGTTTGACTTGTGTTGAGATTAAATAAATTAATGACTTAAAGAATTTTGCCTAATTAATTAATTAATTTAAGTCAATAAAGTCTAATATTTTAATCAGAATTGACCTAGTACGACTTTAGGCATACCCCTGTTGATTAATAACACCGGAAGAAGTCCCAGATTGAAGCACTAGCATTGGCGCCAAAGTCTGGACTGTAGCGCCACTCTGTGGAGTGTGGCGCCTGGCGAAAGCTCTGTCGTCTGGCACCAAGCTACACAGTGCGACGCCAGTCCTGTCGTTTTGCCGACAGTTCGGATTATCGGTCAAGTCATCACCTAGTGTCTAATTAATCAGTTTGCTAATTAATTCGGTTAACTTTCGCTGTCAATAGTACTTGGTCGAGTCATTAATTGAGTCTAGTCACATAGTCTAGTCACATGGTCGTGACACGAGTCTTAACATATCACCTACACTTACTAGTCTTAGCACACACTTTGAGTATACATCACCATGACCATGTTTTAAGTTCATGCATGAGCCGGTTTTTTTCCGTCATTTAAGTTGGGGGGTACATCCTATTCCTAATTCTTCATATCCCTCCATCTACATCATTTATCTTCACATTCTATTCTAATCTTTCTTCACTTCCTCCATCCATTGCATGTTGAATAAAGTTTGAGTCAAATAATTAACAATGAATATCCCCAAATTCCTTTTCCACAGTACTTGGTCGAGGAGAGAAGGGCGATTAATCAAGGACAACCTCTTTATTCAAGTTTCACTTTTTGATAAACCGATTCGTCAAAAGAGGAAGGCTAAAAAGATAATGGCAACTCAAGAAGAAGTCAATGAGCATAGGAACCATCTGGTTACCATGACTGAAACACTGAAGCTCCTCACACTTAAGGTCGATGATCCCGTGGAGCAACAACAAATGAACCTTATGCAAGAAAGTTTGAGAAAGCTATCTAGTGACTATAAATTTCAGGGCATGAGTTCACAAGGGGTCTCGCTGGACAAGGAACTTCTTCCGCATAAGTTCAACGCCACTAACATCCCTAAATTCAAGGCAATAGATAACCCTTACTTCCATCTAAGAGCTTTCAAAACTATAATGAACATTAAGGGTATCTATAAGAAGGTTTTCCCCTGTTTGTTCTCTCTATCTCGAAACCGTTTGCCAAAATGGTACTTCTCCCTTGACAAAGAGAAAACCTCTACCTGGGAATCGATAGTAAACGCTTTCGTTGATAGGTACAAGTGCAATATTCAAGTTCAAACCGACTATAGACAACTTGAGATGCTAAGACAAAAAGAGAATGAAGGCTTTACATCTTTCTTTAATAAATGGAGGGAAACTTACGCTAAGATGATTGAGGCGCCCACTGAAAAAAAATCTGTGAGGATGTTTATCAAGAATCTCCAAGAGAAGTATTCGAAGCATTTAAAATATCAACACAATCTGAATACTTTTTAGGCCGTCTATGACATCGTAATTGAAATCGAAGATGACCTAGCAAAGCAAAAAGCTACTAACAATAGTAACCACGGTGGCTGGAAAGGAAAGAAGAACGACAATCCTTCTTCTTCCGAAAACGCCCACTCTAGTAACAATGTTAGTACCTTTGATCTCAGTGAAGTTTTAGCCATGGATAACCAAGGATCTAGAAGCAACTAAGGAAAGACTTCACCCCCATTGGGATGAGCTACGATACTGCCTTCGGTCGACTCCATGCCAAAGGACTCATTACTCCCATTGGACCTATTCAAGATCCCGCACCTGAAAAGAGATTTCCTAGTTGGAATCAAGACGAACACTATAAGTACCATCAAGGTAGGGGTCATGCTACCGAGAGCTGTTGGAAGCTAAAGGAGTCTATCCAACATTTGATTGATAATAACAAGCTTCCCATGCCTCTAGTTAACAAGAAGAGCGAGTGATGATAAAGGAAACAACACAAGACAAGAGGCGAGCTTCAACGACAAGATTTCGTGACCTCTTTTTTCTATTTCTTTTTTATTTACCCTTTCCCCAATGAGTCTAGCATAGGCACCTTTTTATTCTCCTTAGATTTATTTTGTAGGATCATTATATATTTTCTTTTAATTAAATGAGCATTTATTTCCTTATATATGATCATTTCATTATATTGCATTAAAAAAAAAACATGTTGAATTAACCACAAGGTATACCAATGATTTGAGGCACCCCTTTTATAGCCACATCATATCTCCTTTCACCTTTCAAATTTACAATCCTTTCTTCATAAACCACTTTGAGCCTCGTCTAACGATATACCTTTCTTTTTTCAACCCAAATCTACCTAACCTTGGGATGGGTTGGTGTGCAACTTATGCAATTCAAAAAAAAAAAAAAATCTCGAGTGATTTCAAAAGATTAAAATAAAAATAAAAGCAAAAAATAAATAAAAGTGTACAAAAGGGCAAGTGTTCCAATGTCTTTGATATGAAAATATCTTTGATAAGAACACGTCTCAGATTGCGTCTCTTATCGAGTGCTCGGTACCGTGCCTAAGAAACATGAAGGCCAAGTGAGTGATAGACCGCATGATCGGGATTGCCCACACTTATAAAAATAAAATAGATGCTAAAGCAAAAGATTATAGAGAGCTAAAAAAGAGTAGAAACTCAAGCATAAAAATATAAAGATTCAAAAGCAAGGTTGCACACCTTGGGGGCTTATCAAGGGTCTTGAGCCTTTATCCCCTTCCTCTATAACCTTTAGCCTAACCACGTTACAACCCTTAAAAATACCTTTTTAAGGTATACACATACTTGTGCGAGGTTCGGCTAGAGCTACGTTCAGCTTGATTCCTAACGGATACGTAGGCAACCTCACATCGAGGTGCGACCGTAATAAACATGCATTCATATTCACATCCACACACTTACACCATGATCATATCAAGGGATCTCCAATGCTCATCCCTATCCATTTAGAACTAGACTTGGGGGCTTGATCCCTACATTATTAGCTTACCTAGCCTAAGAGTCACCACCATTTGACTTTTTTTAAAATATAATATCTTTCCACACACTTAGCTCTTGCGGCCTAACTTTAGTGTCACTTTCAAACACTGCACAGATACATGACCAAATAGTCCTTCCCTTAGGAACCCTTCGTCATGGATCAACGCTGAAGCATGCCTTGTCATATCAACATCACTCATCACTCATAATCGTCATTGCATCACAAAGTATGAAGTGCTTAGCCTTCGTGCCTAAGTTGCCCAAATACTTTCATCATTAAGTCAACCATTGAGATAGCCTAGGATAAATTAATCCTTACACCTTGAGAGATAGTATCAAACAACATTTGACTAAGCTCATTCAACATGCACCCTCAAAACATCAATTCTTTTTTCGCGTCTTTCTTTTTCGGGAGAAAGTCGGTACCCTCCACAAAAATGACGAAATTTTTTTGCTTTTTTGCATTTTCGAGTCGCACGATCACATTACAATTCACACACGAGTAATATACACGTTGAGTCATGTCATGATATCACCTTATTTGAGTCTAACACATGTGTCAAACACTTTGAAAGTCGGTACCCTCCACAAAAATGACAAAAAATTTGCTTTTTTGCATTTTCGAGTCGCACGATCACATTACAATTCACACACGAGTCATGTACACGTTGATTCATGTCATGATATCACCTTGATATGAGTCTAACACATGTGTCAAACACTTAGAGCCGAGTCAACCCCGAGTCAATCACAACGAGTCAAGTTTATGCCTTGAGTCGTGTCAAGTCGATGAGTCAAGCAATGTTAAACCTTAGGTCAACCCTGAGGTAATTAAAGAGATTAGCAAAGTGCTATAGTAAAAAATAAATACAGGTGCAGCAGAATAGGGAAGACCCTACTCAAGCGCCAGAGATATTTCAGCGCATATGGGAACAGATTTCAGCGCTTGGCGCTAGATCGCAGCGTCTGGCGGCAGAGTCAATTCTTGGCGCCAGAGATATTTCAGCAGCGACAGAGCTCGACGCTTCTCAGAAGGGTGATTTCGACCTCATACAACAATTTCGGGTTCCTTGGTATGCCAGTTAGCCCCTATAAGTAATTTGACATGATTGAGTAGTCGGTTTGATTACAGTCACAATAAGTGATCGACCTGATGAAAGATCGTCTCACTTAGCTTAAAGCGCCTAAGAATTGGCTCATCACGGAGACACCGACATACTAGTTTTAGCGGAAGCAAAGTTCAAGCGAGCTTTAGAGATCGACAAGCGTTGGTCTTCGGTAATTTTCTTCGGAATATTATCGCAATAACTGAGGGTGACTTCAAGTAAAGTTATTTTCGACAGCGTTTGCTAAGATTGTGGAAGTAGTCACCAAAGATTTGAGAAGATAGCACGAGATGGGCGGTCTTCGACGGCATTCGCTAAGATTGTGGAGGTTGTCAACCAAGATTTGAGAAGATAGCACGAGATGGGCGGTCTTCGACGGCGTTCGCTAAGATTGTGGAGGTTGTCACCAAGATATGAGAAGAGCGGTTCATGATGAGGCGGTCTTCGACAACTTTTGCTATGATTGGAAAGGTTGTCACTATGATTCAAGAAAAGGCTCGAGATGTAGCAACATTAATCGATGGCGTTCCCTAGATTGTGGAAGATCGTCAAAATAAGCAGCAAGATGGCGTTCCATAGATTGTGGATAGTTGTCAAAAAGCAATTGAAGGTGATTTCAGGCGAAGTTATCTTCGATCGTGTTCCATTAGACGTGGAAGATGGTCACAAGGCGGAAGGGGATGATTTCAAGTGAAGTTATCTTCGATAGTATTCCCTTGGACGTGGAATATTATCAATGTAGGAGAGGATCGTTTCAAGCAAAGAAGTCTTTTATATTGGAAACAGTTACAAGCGTAGCAGTTTTCAAGCGGGAAGACATTCTCTAGCTTGCAGGAGGTCATCAAAACAGTAAAGCAGCAGTAAATCGGTTACTTTCAGAAACGTGTGCTCGACGGTGCAAGATACGCGTTTCTTAACTCTTTTATCTGTTTAACTAACGCTAGTTTTGCAGGTATCGGCGTTGCAAGAGTGATTTAGGATCGCAGAGGGTTCTGGATCATTCTCCATCCCTATCGATACTTTGACTTTCGTTTTCGAAGCTTGCGTTTCTCCAAACTCAGTCAAAGTGGGGGCTTCTGTAGACACCCATTTGTGTCCCCCCAAAACCAAACCCGGTGATGAGTACCTTTCGCATCGAATCATAATCGAATGAAGTGAAAGTGTGGAAAGTCTAGTGTTGCGGATAATTTTAATTTCTATTCTCTTCTCTCTGTTTTTTAAAACTTATTTTAATAAAACAGCCAATCCAGTTTGGTTGGTCCTTGATATGGGTCCAATAGTAGTGTAGTTAGATGGGGCTTGACAAGAGCTTTCCAACGATATATTATAAGCCCAATTCTGATGAATATTGAGGAAGTTATGGCCAATTTACTGAACTTGGCCCGGTTTGAGCCTTATATGCGGCCCAATGATCTAGGGGATAACCTAATATAGATTTATCGTTCCTAATACAATTAGGAATGGTTTTAGTCTCCTAGATTCTTCTAGAAGGTTCTTTTTATTCCTAATTCAATTAGCATTGATAAATTGACTTTTGTTGACTTTTTAGAGTTTTAATTAAAATCAAAGAGCATTTTTTAGGGTAATACGATTTTATCCTCCTGTACGGCAATTTTTATCTGATTCTAAGAAAAGGCGTGATTTTCTGAATTAGCGCCAAACGCCAGGCTCTGTTTTGATAATTTTATCTTTTTGGCTGATTTTCTCTATAAATAACGTCGTGAAAACTCCGTTTTCATTCACCTATAACCAGTTTTCAATAATCATTCGCCTACTCTCATCAATTTTCTTTTTATTCTCTCTTTCTTTTTCTAAACTCGCTTTTTACATACAAAATTCCGCATTCATTAGATCTAGAAACACCTAGCCATATTCGAAGTTGCCTTCACCCTAGACGCAAAAGGTTCAATTTCTGAGGGTTTGGTCCCAAATCTCTATTTCAATTATTATTTAATTTAATTGTTTTGATTATTATTTTCCTTGAAGTTACTAACGTGTGTATTTTGTTATTAGAAAGAGGTACGAGGCATCAAAGTAAGTGCTTTAATGGTTTAATTGATGTTATGATGTAGAAATCATGTTTAGATTGTTATTATGATATTCCTAGTATCATGTCTAGGGTAAATTTAATATTAAATATTATTGTTACGGTGCTTCCTATTTTATTCCTAATATTTATGATTGTTAGTATCATGTTAGGGTTAAAGATTTGATTTTTATTGTTTAGTGACATGCTAGGGTTTGTTATTAATCTTGTTAGTATCATGCCTAGGATCTTGCTATGCTTTAATATGATTATTATTATTATTATTATTTATTATGATTATGATTGTTATTATGATGATTATTATTATGATTATACTTTATGATTTATGATTATAATTGTTATAATTATTGTGATGATGATTAATTTTATTTTTATTATTATTATGTTGCTTGATTTGTTATTGCTTGATCACGCGTTTTATGCATGTTTAAAGGGAATTGGTACTTGTAATCACGCT
The DNA here is from genome assembly GCF_001683475.1 of Chenopodium quinoa. Taxonomy (NCBI): domain Eukaryota; kingdom Viridiplantae; phylum Streptophyta; class Magnoliopsida; order Caryophyllales; family Amaranthaceae; genus Chenopodium; species Chenopodium quinoa. Next base: position 250,517 of record NW_018745151.1, on the reverse strand, counting down.
TAATAAGATAGTTTAATAATCTTGTTATGGTTAATTTTTATTATAATTCAAGTGATCGCCAATAATAGTTTTATTTGTGCATTAATATTCAACCAACATAGATAAACAGGTTTAGGGTTAATCCTATTGATTGTATGTTAGTCAGAAAGCGCATATGAATACAATAAAAATAAAGTAGAGGCCTATTATTAGGGCAGGTTCAATCTCTTTTAGGTTGGATTTGTACCTTCATCCCCGAACCCTTATTTGGTTCAAGACCTTATGGAGTTAATGATAGGGGATTAACGCTTGAAAATATTCCCTACATCATGCTAATGCAATCAATCTAAGGAGTAGTTCACATTATGATGGACCTCCTATGCCAAAGGAAGATAGACCAGTTCCTGATCTAGATTCCTCTATACCAAACGCTAATCCTGCTAATCCTGCAGGGCTACAAATAGATACTAACTCTACTAATTTTTCTGTGCAGGGTAAATCTCAGGATAAGAGAGGAGATGTGCAGAGCCCGGTTATCAAACTTCCATTCCCTAATAGACAACTGAAGATTAAGTTTGATAAACAATTTGGTAAGTTCTTAGAGGTTGTGAAAAACCTGCAGGTAACAATTCCTTTCACTGATTTAATCACTCAAGTTCCTGCTTATGCTAAATTTATGAAAGACATTCTGACTAGGAAAAGGGCCTTCAATGAAGTAGAAACTGTAGCTTTCACAGAGGAGTGTAGCGCTCTATTGCAAAATAAATCCCCTCCTAAATCAAAGGATCCCGGTAGTTTTTCTATCCCTTGTCATATAGGGAATGTTTTTATTGATAAAGCTTTGTGTGATTTGGGTGCTAGTGTCAGTGTTATGCCATCGTCTGTCTGTGCTAAACTTAATATGGGAGAATTAAAAGTTACTAATATAACTTTGCAAATGGCAGACGTTCTGTAAAGTACCCCTTAGGTATTTTAGAGGACGTCCCTGTCAGAGTTAGTAAATTTTTTATTCCTGTTGATTTTGTTGTTTTAGACATGGTAGAGGATATGTAAATACCCATTATATTAGGTAGGCCTTTTCTCCATACGCAAATACCCATATTAACTAACCCTTTCCGTTGGTGATGATAATGTTACTTTTAATCTAGGGAAAGTTTTGAAAAGGCCTATGCTAGAGGAAAATTGTTGTTTTATTGATATAATTGATATAATGGATGATATTTGTGATGCTAGCTTGCCACAGGTTCTTGCAAGGGATCCCCTAGAGGAATTTCTCTGCGGGAATTGATCTAAAGACAATGCAAGCGTTTGGGGTAATGAGGTACAGGATATTGAAAAAGCTTTTTCCTTAAAAGAGTTAAGCCATAAGGAAACAATGAAGGTAGTAAATTTAGTTCAGGAATCGAAACCTGAAGAGGTCAAGAAACCTGAGCTAAAACCTCTCCCTTCTCATTTAAAATATATTTTTCTAGATGAACAGGAACTATACCCCATGATCATCAGTACTGCACTTAATGACCTACAAACTTTCCAACTTCTAGGGGTTCTTCAAACCCATAAGAAAGCTATTGGGTACAGTATTGATGATCTCAATGGTACATCTAGAGGACAACTATAAGCCCTGTATTCAACCCCAAAGAAGATTAAATCCCAACATGCAGGAAGTAGTCAAGAAAGAGGTTATGAAACTACTTGATGCAGGTATTATCTATCCTATTTCTGACTCCAAATGGGTAAGTCATGTGCAGGTAGTGCCTAAAAAAGGTGGGATGACTGTGATCACTAATGAAAAAAATGAATTAATTCCCACTAGAACTGTAACAGGGTGGCGTATGTGCATTGATTATCGTAGACTAAATATTGCCACAAAAAGGACCACTTTCCTCTTCCCTTTATAGATTAAATGCTTGAGAGGTTAGCTAACCATAAATTCTTTTGCTATTTGGATGGGTATTCGGGATTTTTCCAAATTGTGATTCACCCTAAAGATCAGGAAAAGACAACTTTTACATGCCCTTATGGCACTTTTGCATATCGTAGAATGCCTTTTGGTTTATGTAATGCACCCGCTACCTTTCAACGTTGTATGATGAGCATCTTTTCTTATTTCATAGAGTCTATTATGGAAGTCTTTATTGATGATTTTAGCGTGTATGGTTCTTCATTTGATTTATGTCTAATTAATCTCGCTAAAATTTTGAAACGATGTGAAGAATGCAATTTAGTTCTAAACTGGGAGAAATGTCACTTTATGGTGACAGAGGGAGTAGTTCTAGGTCACATTGTATCTGATAAGGGCATACAAGTAGAAAAAGCTAAGATTTCAGTGATTGAGCAATTACCTCCCCCAGTTAATGTTAAGGGAGTTAGAAGTTTCTTGGGTCATGCGGGGTTTTATCGCCTCTTTATCAAAGATTTTTCTAAAATTGCTAAACCACTGACTTAGCTTTTGCTCAAGGATGCTCCTTTTATTTTTATTGACGAGTGTCTTGAGGCTTTCAACAGGATTAAGCAGGCTTTGATATTGACACCCATCATATGTGCTCCCGACTGGAATATTCCTTTCGAAATCATGTGTGATGCAAGTGACTTTGCACTAGGAGCCGTGCTCGGACAAAGAAAGAACAAGGTTTTGCATGCTATTATTATGCAAGAAAAACTTTGGATGAAGCCCAAGTCAACTATGCCACTACGGAGAAGGAGTTCTTGCTGTTATATATGCTTTTGAAAAATTTAGATCATATCTTGTTGGTTCTAAAGTCATTGTTTTTACTGACCATGCAGCATTGAAGTACTTGATAGCTACGGCGGAATCAAAGCCAAGGCTAGTCCGATGGGTTCTCTTGCTCCAAGATTTCAACATCAAAATAAAAGATAAAAAGGGAGCAGAGCACATAGTGGCAGACCACTTGTCACGTATCAGGTATAATGAGGGTAAGGATTCTCTTCCTATAGATGATTCTATCCCAGATGACAACTTATATGCAGTTGTAGAGCAACACCCATGGTATGCCGATTTTGCTAATTATTTAGTGGGTGGTACTCTACCTCCTGACTTGTCCTACCAACAAAAAAAGAAATTTCTTTCTGATGATAAACATTTTTTTGGGATGATCCTTTTTTGTTTCGTGAGTGTGCAGATGGATTGTTTCGCAGGTGTGTTCCCGAATGGGAAGTCCATGGTGTGCTTACTAGTTGCCATACCTCACCATATGGAGGACATCATGACCCCGCTAAAACGGTGGCCAAGATTAATGAGTTGGGTTTTTATTGGCCTACAATGTTTAAGGATGCTTACATTTTTGTGCAGACTTGTGACTCTTGCCAGAGGACTGGAAACATCTCGCGGTGGCATGAGATGCCTCAAACCGGAATTTTGGAAGTTGAAATTTTCAACGTTTGGGGTGTTGATTACATGGGACCGTTCCCTTCTTCAAAAGGGAACCACTATATTCTTGTCGTCGTCGACTATGTATCCAAGTGGGTTGAGGCCATCGCCACTCCTACCAATGATGCTATGGTGGTCCACAGACTTTTCAAGAAGACCATCTTTCCAAGATTTGGCGTGCCTAGAGCGATAATAAGTGACGGAGGATCTCACTTTCATGAACGGAAGTTAGACACCCTCCTTAAAAAGTATAGTGTCTACCATAGGACAGGTTTAGCCTACCACCCCCAAACTAGTGGCCAAGTTGAAATTTCTAACCGTGAGATCAAAGCCATTCTAGAGAAGGTGGTGGCAAAGTAAAGGAAAGATTGGAGCGACAAGTTGGATGACAACCTTTGGGCGTACAGAACTGCATTCAAGACCCCTATAGGTACTACTCCGTATAGACTCGTGTACGGTAAAGCATGTCATCTCCCGGTCGAATTGGAATATAAGGCATATTGGGATATTAAGGAGCTCAATTTGGATGCCAAACTAGCGGGAGAAAAGAGGTTACTTCAACTTAACCAACTCGATGAGTTCAAGTTGACGGCCTATGATAGTGCTCGAGTCTACAAGGAGAAGACAAAGAGGTGGCACGATAAGATGATCCTTCCGAGAGAATTCAAGGAGGGTGATAAAGTGTTACTATTCAACTCTCGATTTAAACTTTTCCCATGAAAGTAAAGGTCAAGGTAGTCGGGTCCTTTTATTGTAAAAAGGGCCTATAAATTCGGTTCTGTGGAGGTTTTCGACGAACATGGTAACGAGTTCAAGGTTAATGGCCAAAGACTCAAGCTATATCATGAGGGGGCTACGATTGGTGCAGTTGAATTACTTCACCTAAGCGGTTCCCATTCACTTTGAGTTTTAATGTGGTAAGAGGGTCGTGCGGGACCTAGATATACCAGCGCTTTGCGGGAGGCAACCCGTATTTCTTGCTTTCTAGACTAATATTTTTCTTCATTTTTATTTTTACTTTTTATTAGAGAGGTGAGAAGAGTGAAATTTTACCTTTCATGAGTGTTTTGTACAGGTTTTAGATCACAAAGTACGGAGGTTTCAAGAGAAAAAAGGCGAAGAAGAGATACTCCAAGATTGGGTACGGGCCCGATCGGGCGAGGCTCGCCCGATCGGGCGCACATCTAAGGTTCCGAATTGAAGTTTATTTCGCCCGATCAGGCAAGGAGTCCCGATCGGGCGCGAAATATTGATTTTATCAGAGCATTATTTCGCCCGATCGGGCAAGGAGTTCCGATCGGGCGCGCAAGTGAGGAAGAAAATCAAGGGAATGTTCGCCCAATCGAGTGAGGCCGCCTGATCGGGCAGAATTTTGGAGAAATCGAGTGTCACAAAAAGAAATATCGGGCGAAGCTCGCCCGATCGGGCCGGAAAATTGGCGATTTCTAGGTTCGTGTTCACGCCCGATCGGGCGCACACTTTACATTTCAGAAAGAACCACCTTCGCCCGATCGGGTGCGTCTATTTATCCGGAGGATTAAATCCTCCTTCCCCCTTTCTCTTTTCTTTTTCTTTCTCTTTCACACTTTCTCTCTCTAAAACCTCCATTTTCAAACCTTCAACTTGACTTTCTTTTCAAGATCTCCTCAAATTCACCCATCAAAACCTTAAATTTTTTACATATTCTTAATCCTCACACCATCCTCTAAATTTTCCACCCACTTTCTCCCAGTTTGTCTCATAAATTCTTCTAACCCTTAGGAAGAGAAAGCTTCAAATACCCAAATTTCCACCTACATATGGCTTCCAAACGTTCTAGACAATAAGGGGGCGAAAGTTCAAGGCAACAACAACCATTGGTCGACCCGGAGCTTCAAATACCGGGATGGGAGGAGGTTTTTATCACCTCGGCAAAACAACGGGCAAGGATGCTCAACCTCATCGAGAGGCAGGTAATCACAACCCGTTTTGTTCATCATCCTACGCTATCTAGATTAGGTCTTGATAAATATGTAGAAAAATTGTTTAAGGGCATAGGCATGAGTGGTTTCTTCCAAATGCATCATGATACTTATGGTTATTTAACATTTGAATTCATCTATAGTTTTAATGTTATTAAAATGAATGCTATAATCACTCATGTGCAATTCCGATTATTAAACAACGATGTGCGATTAACTCTAAAAGAATTTGGGAAGTTGTTTGAATTGAAATCGGATAAACCTATCGAACCCTCCCAAGACCACATTGCCGTGGTCTACAAGAGACTCATTGGGGAGGGTTTGGCCAACCTCCAACACGCCAAAGGGACGTGGATTCAACATCCCGTCCCAAAGTTTTACAAAGGTTTGCCAGCCTCACTATTTTTGGGAGGCATGAACCGGCAAATGTGAGGATTGATGAATTAGAATTGTTGGCATCCTATGTAATCCCTAATGATGAAAAATTAAACATACCCTATAGGATTGCCAATCACTTTCAAAGGGCGGCCAATGCGACCGAAACGGGTAGGTCTAGGGCACCTATCTATTTTTGGGGGTTAGTGACCCATATTGCTATCAAAAACCTAGGTTGGAACCCGGATGGGCATAGGAAATTAGTGGGCTCAAACTTCATGGACCTAGCTTATTTAGGGAGCCTAAACTGGGTGCAACCCGTGGGAGGTGACACTTGGTGGATAGTCCTCCGACAATCGGGTAGGAGAGACCAAGCCTTTACCTTACCCAACCCCGCCTTGACCAAATTTGAGAAGGGGAATCCTTCTTATACATTTGAGATTAACGGTCAAGGCGAGATTCAAGAACCTCACCTTTCACCACAACCCCACCAATCTCCCCAAGACCATTTCCCTCAACACCATTCACCACACTACCCACCACCTCCACCCTTCACCTATGGCATACCCACCTCCTCGGTCGATTATAACATCGACCCCAATGCCCCTTAAGACTTTTTGGCTTTTAGGAGCCAACTGGACCGTATAGAGATGGGGCAAGGGAGAGAAGAGGGCATGGTGCAAAACCTAGATTCTAGGTTAAGCACCTTGGATAGTCGGGTAGTTCATATAGAGAGGAACCTTGGGAGGGGTCTATACCCCATATATGATGACTATGCACGCCGAGGGGCTATTCCCCCCGAGTCATTAGTTCCCGACTGGTTCCAATACCCCCAACGAGGGTATTCCACCCCCGGAGCATTTGGTACTTATGTGGACTACTCTTCAGTCCATGGATATGGGGGTGATGCTCCTTTTGGGGGTATGGGGGGAAATGTGAACCCTAACTACTTTGCAGGTGGTTCGGGTTATGGTGGTGCTGGAACGAGCCAGGGTGGTGCCGCCTCGAGCTATGGAGGAGGGTACGAGAGGATGGATGATGATGTCTTCTAGCTACCTTCCCAAGTCAATGAGGGCTCAATATGAGTATTGGTTTGCAACTATTAGTAATGTTTATATGGCTCAATATTATGAACATTGAGTAGGACGAAGGCATTTGTTCTCTTAGGTAGCCTTCAGACGATATTAGATACCTTTGTTCCCTTCTCGTTACCCATGTTGTTGCTTGTTCCCTTTTTATTGTCTATTTAACCACATTAAAAGCCTATATGAGCCCCATTGGTTACTAGTCCCAAGCTTGGCTTGGGGAAGCTATTAGTTGGTGAGGTGAGGGAGTTGTGGTGTGCATATCATTTGCACAATGTGGGAATAAAAGAAGAGTGATTATTCTTTGATATTATGATTGGAAAATACTGATGTTTTGTGTTACAAAGTTGAAAATTTCCAATATGAGGTAAAAAAAAAAGAAAAAGAAGAGCAAAGGAAAAAAAAAGTTGTTTCATATGTTCAAATGTTCTATTTGAAGGTTGTTCAAGGAAATTCAAAAGAAAAAAAAAGAGTTCAAATTTGAAAAAAAAAGAAAGAAAAAGAATAAGTGGTTCAAAGTTTGTTTTAATTCACTCTATTCCATATTATCATATTTTGTGAGTGAGTATGTAAGTGTTGGGATTGTGTTATATATATGATTATTTGGTGAACTTTTGTGGAGTTGAGTTGTGATTGGAGATGTTTTGGTCATCACTTGTTGTGACCTTGGGTTTTATTAAGATATGGCTCCCTTAAGCATGGCTTTACTTTCACATTTTCCTAAATTTATCATACCCTTTACCTTAGCCTTACATTACAAGCTTTAAAGACATTCCGACCTAGCTTTGTGCATAGAGTTGTATGAATGTGAAAGTGTTGTTTATCAATGCAAGTTGTGATTTGACATATTTTGAGTCGTCTAGTAGGTTGAGCGTTCATTGTTTTAAACACACGAGAGTGTGAGATGGGAGAGCATTGTTCACAAATAAAGGGGTTGGTTGGAGAGCGATCGAGTACATCTTTTACTCTCCACATAAATGAGAGTTGAGTGTGTGAGCACTAGTCTTGAATTCTATATGCTCATGTGGTTTGCTTTACTTGACAATTGTTGGGGATGAAGGATAATTAAATGAACGAGATTGATTGACATTGAAGCATGTTCATTAGATTTATCTTGAATCGTTTGTGCTTGATTTTGTTTATTGGGATGAGGCATGTTTTATATGTTCATTGATGAGCTCTTTTCTTAGGGACAAACAAAGGTTTGGCTTGGGGGAGTTTGATATGTCTAATTTATATAGTGTTTTACCCCCGTCCCATGGTCATAATTAGTAGTGTTTTTAGATCTTTAGAGCCACTTTTATTACTAATTTGTGTTTTCTAGTATTTTCGTAGTTTTAGTTGAGTTTTACAGGAAATTGCACTTTTGGAGCATTTTCCCGGGTTTTCATGGATCAACTACGGAAGCTAGAAGGACACAACCATTCTTGAAGCCCAAGATCGGTGAGAGCCGGTGATTAAGGGCTCGGTATGTGACTCCGGGGCTATTGGATCAATTAATCAAGACCCGATGAGGAAATCTGGATTGGGACGAGGAATCGAGCCCAATCGAAATCCAAGCCTCGAAGAAGAAGTCGGGCCCGATCGGGCAAGCATACGCCCGATCGGGCGGGTGCGCGCAAAAGCAACCTCAAGGAAGAAGCGCGCCCGATCGGGTGAGCGTAGACTCGATCGGGCGCAGCATACCAAGCAAGGGCAGAGTAAAAAGGCGGGCCTGATCAGGCGGCCCTTCGCCCGATCGGGCGCGTGTTTTTCTTAGTATCTGATTAGTTTTGTTTTAATTTTTGTTTTAGGAGTGTTTAAGTAAGAATTATGTACGTAAATTCTGATTACCTTCTCTTTTAGATTTTCTCTCTCTACTTTGGATATTTTTCACTCTCTAAAATTCTCTCTCAACTTTGTTCTTAATTTCTTTCATTAATCCAAATTTCTTTTGGTAACAATTTCTTCTCTTTTAATTTCAGTTATTTTATTTACTTCTTTGATTATGTCTTGCTTTATTTATTTGATTAGTTTAGTTATGATGATTCTTGAGTAGTTTTATTTCTAGGGTTTATGGGGATCTAATAAATATTATGAAGGGGTAAATTTGTGATTGTTGATTATCAATGCTTGGTTAATTTCCTATTGATTAATATAATGCTATGCAATTAGGTTTGGCCAGATTTAATTGTATGAGTTTAGCAATATTAATTCGAGATTCTCATATATAAGGAAATAAATGCTCATTTTATTAAGAAAAAAGGAAAGGAATCTATAAAATTCATCTAAGGGAAAAGAAGGGGTGCCTATGCTAGAATTATTAGGGAAAGGGCGAATAAAAAAGAAATAGAAAAAAGAGGTCACAAAATCTTGTCGTTGAACCTCGCCTCTTCTCTTTTGTCGTTCGCGTCATCATCACCCAGTCTTCTCGCTAACTAGAGGCAATGGGATCTTGTTTGCCTCTATGAGATCTTGAATGAGATTTTGAAACCTGTAGCATTCATCAGTAGTATGACCACGCCCTCGATGGTACATGCAATAGGAGTTTGGATTCCATCTCGAAGATCGATTTTCTGGTGTTGGATCCTTGGTAGGGCCAATAGGTTTGATTAATCCTCGATCGTAAAGACGGTCGAAAGCAGCATCGTAGGTCATTCCAATTGGTGTAAACTCTCGCCTGGGTTTCCTTATAGATCCTTGATTGTCCATGGCTAAGACATCATTATGGTCAAAGGTACTAACATTATTACTAGAGTGGGCGTTCTCGGAAGAAAAAGGATTGTCGCTCTTCTTTCCTTTCCAGCCACCGTGGTTACTATTGTTAGTAGCTTTTTGCTTTGCAAGGTCGTCTTCGATTTCAATTCCGATGTCATAAACGGCCTTGAAAGTATTCAAGTTGTGTTGATATTTCAAATGTTTCGAATACTTCTCTTGAAGATTCTTGATAAACATCCTCACAGACTCCTTTTCGGTGGGGACCTCAATCATCTTGGCGGAAGTTTCCCTCCATTTATTAAAGAAAGAAGTAAAACCTTCATTCTCTTTTTGTCTTAGCATCTCAAGTTGTCTATGATCGGTTTCAGCTTGAATATTGCACTTGTACCTATCAACGAAAGAATTTACTATCGATTCCCAGGTAGAGGTTTTCTCCTTGTCAAGGGAGAAGAACCATTGTTGGCAAACGGTTTCAAGAGATAGTTAGAACAGAGAGGGGAAAACCTTCTTATCGATACCCTTAATACTCATTATGGTTTCAAAAGCTCTTAGATGAAAGTAAGGATTATCCGTTGCCTTGAATTTTGGGATGTCGTTGGCATTGACCTTCTGCGGAAGAAGATCTTTGTCCACCGAGACCCCTTGTGATGTAAGCTCCTGAAACTTGTAATCGCTAGACAACTTGCTTAAGCTCTCTTGCATGAGGTCCATCTGTTGTTGCTTCACGGGGTCATCGATCTTGAGTGCGAGAAGCTTCAGTGTCTCAGTCACGGTAGCCAGTTTGCTCTCAAGATCATTGACTTCTTCTTGAGTTGCCATTATCTTCTTAGCCTTCCTCTTTTGACGAATCAGTTTATCAAAAAGTGAGACCTGGATAAAGAGATTGTCCTTGATTAATCGCCTTTCTCTCCTCGACCAAGTACTGTGGAAAAGGAATTTGGGGATATTTATTGTTAATTATTCGACTCAAACTTTATTCAACATGCAATGGATGGAGGAAGTGAAGAAAGATGGAATAGAATGTGAAGAAAAATGATGGAGATGGATGGATATGAAGAATCAGGAGTAGAATGTACCCTCAAATCAAATGACGGAAAGATCGACTTATGCATGAACTTAAGACATGGTCATTGTGTTGTGTACTCAAAGAGACATGGTCATGGTGTTGTGTACTCAAAGTGTGTGCTAAGACTAGTGAGTGTAGATGGTACGTTAAGACTCGTGTCATGACCATGTGGCTAGACTATGTGACTAGACTCGATTAATGATTCAACAGTACTGGCGTCACACCATGGAGCTTGGCGCCAGACGACAGAGCTGTCGTCAGGCGCTACACTTCAGTGTGGCGCTACAGCTCAGACCTTGACACCAATATTGGAGCTTCGGTCTGGGATTGTTTTCGGTATTATTAATCAACTGGGGTATGCCTAAAGTCGTACTAGGTCAATTCCGATTAAAATATTAGGCAAAGTTCTTTAAGTCATTAATTTATTTAGTCTCAACGCAAGTCAACAAACGGTTAAGAGAAACATAGAATATATATGCACAATCAATAATGCACAATTAGTCAAGTAGGCACTATATGATGCAATGCGTTCGCAACCTAACCATGGCTCTAGTTCTCTAAAGTTCGGGATATGGTTTAGTCAAAGAGGGTCCATGGTTAATTATCCAGATGCACCGCGCGGAAGCCTAACCGTGAAGGGTTGGCGCGAGTGGATGGGACACCGCGAGTTTTAGAAAAACTCGCTTCCATGGTTTGGTGAATTCAACATCTCGGATGTACCCTTTGTTGCACGGAGCGTTCAATCGGGTAGATGGAGCATGAATTCCCAGAGGGTTATGACCATATGTAGAACACATATGGGTTTCAGCAGCATTCTGTGTTCGATAAAATTTACCAGTTTCGCGCGGTGTTATTTCACTCCTAGTTGTGAAAGACATTCCTCAAATTTCCTACGTGTAAAATCGTATGTTTTTAACTCATTACGGATGGTCTTTCCAATGAGATCTTTTTTATGCATATGACAATAATGTTAATCAAAATTACGCACATGAAATACTTAGAACTTTTCGAGTCTCATCCACTCATTCTAAATCATTGCCGAAACAAATTCAGGAATTAAAATAGAAATCCTCCCCAATGGAGTCGCCAAAAACTGTAGGGAATAATTTCAAGCCTTTAAATCCCACTAGCTTGAACCCCACTGTGATCATACACTAAAGTACGGTGGCGTCCAAAAGGGAAGAAGATAGAGCAAAAGAGTCGCCAACAAGTTTTTAAGGAACATGTAAACCGTTCATAGGATGAAGGTTACACCCCTTAACGATCCAAGAGATCGTCAACTCCATAAGGTCTAGAACCAAATAAGGGTTCGGGGATGAAGGTACAAATCCAACCTAAAAGAGATTGAACCTGCCCTAATAATAGGCCTCTACTTTATTCTGATCGTATTCATGTGCGCTTTTTGATTAACATGCAATCAATAGGTTAACCCTAAACCTGTTTAATCTATGTTGGTTGAATTTAATGCACAAATAAATCTATTATTGGCGATCACTTGAATTATAATCATATTAACCCTAACAAGATTAATAATTATATCTTATTAAGCGTGATTACAAGTACAAAATTCCCTTTAACATGCATAAAAGGTGTGATCAAGCAATAACAATAAATAAGCATCAAGCAACATAATAATAATGAATATCATCATATTAATAATAATCATAATAAATAATCATCATCAAAATAATAATAATAATCATCATAAATTATAACAATTATAATCATAATCATATTCATGTTAATATTAAAGCATGATAATAGCAAGATCCTAGGCATGATACTAGGAAGATTAATAACAAACCCTAGCATGTCACTAAGCAATAAAAATCAAATCTTTAACCTTAACATGATACTAACAATCATAAATATTAGGAAGAACATAGGAAGCATCGCAACAATCATATTTAACGTTAAATTTAACCTAGACATGATACTAGGAATATCATAATAACAATATAAACATGATTTCTACATCATCATAACAATAAAAACCAATTAAAGCACTTACTTTGATGCCTCGTACCTCTTTCTAATAACAAAATACACACGTTAGTAACTTCAAGGAAAATAATAAATAAACAATTAAATTAAATAATTGAAATAGAGATTAAGGACCAAACCCTCAGAAATTAAACCTTTCACGTCTAGGGCAAAGGCAACTTCGAATATGGCTAGGTGTTTCTAGATCTTGTCAAAGCGGAATTTTGTATGTGAAAACAAAGTTTAGAAAAGAGAGAGAGAGAGAGAGAATAATCAAGGAAATCTTGATGAGGGTTGGTGAATGATTAAGAGAGAATTAGAGAATTAATGATTGCGAATGAAAACTGATTGTAGGTGAGAATTCGTGAGAATTGGTGAATGAAAACGGAGTTTTTAACACGATATTTATAAAGAAAATCAGCCAAAAAGATAAATTAAACAAAACATAGTCAGACGCACAGAAAACAGAGCTGGCGCCAACCCCGGCTAGCTGGCGCCAGACACCAACACTAGCGCCAGGCGCCAAGGCCTGGTTCCAGGCGCCAAGGCCTGGGGTTAGGCGCCAAGCCTGATTTTAACGCGTTTTCGAAAATTCGATAAGTTTGCCGTACTAGAGGATAAAATCATATAATTTCCTCAAAAATGCTAATTGATTTTGATTAAAACTCTAAAAAGTCAAAAGTCAATTTATCAATGCTAATTGAATTAGGAATGAAAAGAACCTTCTAAAAGAATCTAGAAGACTAAAATTATTCCTAATTTCATTAGGAATGATAAATCATATTACGCCCTCCCCTAGATCATTGGGCCGTACATAAAGCTCAAACCGGGCTCAGTTTAGTAAATTGGTCATAACTTCCTCAATATTCATCGGAATTGGGCTTATAATATATCGTTGGAAAGGTCTTTTCAAGCCCCATCCAACTACACTACTATTGGACCCATATCATGGACCAACCAAACTGGATTGGCTGTTTTCTTAAAATAAGTTTTCAAAAACAGAGAGAAGAGAAAAGAAATAAAACTTTCCGCAACACTAGACTTTCCACACTTTCGCTTCATTCGATTATGATTTGACGTGAAAGGTACTCATTACTGGGTTTGGTTTTGGGGAGACACAAATGGGTGTCTACAGTTACAAATAGACTTTTTTCCACTAGTAGTTGGGTGGGGTAATTTTCTCATGCATAAATATCCAACATATAAAAGAGTCACGTTAGAGTTTTCAAGTTCCTGAAAGGCAGTTACTTACTCAGAACCAGGTTGCGGTGAAGGATCTATTAGTTTTCAATTGTACAATGAAGAGCATACTTGGACTTTGGCAAGGTTTAATGAGGTGCTTGGGATACCCCCTAGTGGCCTGAGACTAACTCCCCCACGTTGGTCTGCAGATCCTGTTTGGCAGCTATTACCCGGTGAGAGTACATACGATTCAAAGATGAGCCCAACAAATCATATTCACCATCCAACGCTTGGATATGTCCAAAGGTTATTAGCTAACACTGTATTTGGTCTTCAAGAGAGGAGCAAGTCTCGAAAGGATGAGTTATTCATGATATATCAAATGCTTCATGCTCAACCCTTTGACACAGGTGCATTCCTCATCAAGAAGATGAAAGAGTTGGCAAACACTACTACCAAAAAGGGAGCAATCATTCTTGGCGGTCTCATAACTCCTATTGCTCTTCATTTGGGACATATGGAGCGTCTTATGAAGGAAGAATCCATTGAGGGAACCGATTGCATAGACAATCTTGCATGTTTGTTAATGGGTTGGATTCACAAGAAAGATGGCACCACTCTTTGGTGTTCGAAATTTTAACGACGAATTACCCCCTAGAGAGGCATTATCTCTACGTGATAAAGCTAACAGGTCATTTGATGGTGTTCATCCTCGAACCCGGATTCAAATTCTTTCTAAGCCAATGCCTGCACCATATATCTCCAATGGCGCTAGTTCATCCTCTACATTGACAGAGATGGTTCTCACATATCTCCTTACTTCAAGTGATAAGATCAATAATGAGCAAAGAGAGATTAAAGAGAAATTGGTGTCGATGTCCACTTTTCTTGGTACCTTGAGCAGTTGGATTCAATCAGGAGGATCTCAAAATCTTCCTCATTTCCCCCCTCAATGAAGCTTTGTGAGTGCCTTTTCCCCCCTATTATATTCATGTCATATTATTGCATTGTGGACAATGCAATATTCAAGTGTGGGGAAGGTTCTTGTGTACGCATGGTACATTTTTGTTTAGTATAGATTTATTGCTTTTAAGTATAGTTTTACCGCTTTGAAAAAAATGAAAAAATACATTAAAAATTTAGAAAATTTCAAAATTTACAAAAATACGTTCCAATGAATGATAATCATGCTTCCCATGCCCCATACTTGAAAATTGTTTTGATTATTGGTATTTGATGATGAGTATTATGGATAGGTTAGCCATACTTTGATATTTGATTGCTTGGATGCCTTAACATGCGTCAATTTTGTCCAACTGCTTGTGAATATAATGCTTGACTAGTTGATTTGGTGAGGAATGTGTTTTAGTTCCCGGTATGTTAATGAATTTGAGTATTAGTTTGCGACTATAAGTAGTGTTTTATGACTCATTATTATGCACATTGAGGAGGATGAACGCGTTGTTCTCTTAGGCTGCCTTCAAATGAAATTAGATACATTTGTTCCCTTCTTGCTACCCATGTTGTTGCGATGACCTTTTTGTTGTTTATTAGCCACATTACAAGCCGATTTTGCCCCATTGGTTATGTAACACCCCGACAACAAACAAATTAGGGAGGGGCCTAATGTCACGAAATGTGCATCGAGGGCCAACAACTGTCCCCACAAACCAACACAAGTCCTTCCGGTGCATTTTGTCCTCACTTATGCGCACCCCGAGAAAACTTCCCAGGAGGTCACTGAGCGCGGGGAAATTAGGTCGTTGACTAACATCCTCACAACCAAACAAAATTTATTATAATCCTAAACTAACCCCTAAACAAGTCTAGTGGTAAGTTCGGAGTCGAACCACAAGGAACGGTGTTGTTAGATTGTTCTCGATCTAATGCTTAAGCTACGCCGAATTCGGTTTATGGATATTGGACACTACAACTGCACTAACACACATAAAAAGACCAAGATATTATAAAGTCTACTAGGGGAAAAGATCCACTTTGAACAATTGTTAACAAGTTAATGAGAATACAATTGATAATAAATCATGCAAAGAAAGAATTAAAATGGGAGTTAATTACACTCAAGAGCAATCTCTCAAATTCCTAGCCTAGATCCCTCATTGACTAGGTGCATAGAAGAAATTTACCCAAAATGCAATCAAATATATAAATTCTAATTCATAATCCCTTGTCAAACTAGAACTAATATGCAATCAAGTTTGCTATCATGGGAGATCAAACCAATCTAAAACAAACAACATGTCATCATCAATTCAATCAATTTAATCACACAATTATCATCAAATTTATCTCAAACAACTCAATTAACCATTACAAAGTTTCACTCAACACCTAGTAGAAGGAAATCTACTCAAACATGATTAACAAAGCAATTAAAGAAAGCATAAAGAGAAAAGAGAGTAAGAATGCTCATTGATATAAGATGGAGATCTTCAAATCATCGAATTCCTCCTTTGATTATCCAAAATCCATGAAAACCTTTGTATTCCTCACTTTCTCTCTCCAAAATTTGAGAGTTTCTCTCTCTAAAAACCTAAAACTAACCTAAAAACTACTGAAAAAATGAATTCCCCCCTCTAAAATGAGCAAAAAAATCTATTTATAACCCTTACTAAATTGCCTAGGAAGCTCCGCAACAAGTCGAGCAGCGCGCAGAGGAGTGGGCGCTCCAATTTCGTGCACGGGCGCTCCTAGCTGCAGCAAAATATGGCAAAATCGTTCCAGAAAGTTTGGAGCGGGCGCTCCTCACAGGTGCGCGCCCGCTCCTCTCGGACTGGGTAAACTACTCAGCTTCAAATGAGCAAATCTCCCACGTTTTACATTGGAATTGGGCATATGACCTGTCATTGGAAAGCTCTCGAGATAAGCTTTCATCTCCAATTAGAATCGCCCCAAAATGTTTTGTAGATCAAAATATATAGGCGTTTGAAGTATGATCTTTGCAAATCAAGTACACATTTCCTCATTACTTGTTCTTTCATGTTTTATATTTCTTCAATCTTGAGCAATGAACTTATCCAAGTGTTCCTAAACATAAGAGTAAACCAATAAAGTTTAATCTAATGTCATAAGCCACCAAAATATGCAAGAAAAGCCAAAATTGAGCAATAACGACATTTCACACACAAATATGGCAAATGTAGTAAAACGTTATTAAAACCAAGTAAAAAGATAGAAAAACTATGAAAAACTAACTAGAAAACTACTAAAAATAACGACATAAATGACACTTATCAGTGACCCATCCCAAGACTACTCCCAGCCAAGCACGCTTAACTATAGAGTATCTTAGCAAAATGAGCTCCATAAAGGAAGATGCACCTTGTTGATATGTGTAGTATATCAAATCCTTTTAAAGCAATCATGAGGGGTATTACATACACTCCCACTTGAGAACGGCAACGCCCTCGTTGCGCCTGGAAAGCTAGGGACTCCAGTATTACGCCTGATGGAAACTGGGTAGCCAAAGTGTTACATCCAGTCTGGCTACGGCCATATGGCCCCAGAATTCTCCCCCGTTAGACGACTGACATAGGATCAATTATCCACAGCCAGCACGTGGTCGTAGGGTTGCTGTGATACCATTTGTAACACCCCGACACCAAACAAATTAGGGAGGGGCCAAATGTCACGAAATGTGCATCGAGGGCCAACAACTGTCCCCACAAACCAACACAAGTCCTTCCGGCGCATTTTTTCCTTACCTATGCGCACCCTGAGAAAACTTCCCAGGATGGGTGACCTCCATAATTAAGCGTGCTTGGCTGGGAGTAGTATTGGGATATATATATATATATATATATATATATATATATATATATATATATATATATATATATATATATATATATATATATTTTTGTGATAGCACACCATACCCTGGTTTTCTATCTTTGTCTTGGTTTTCAGGCATTGACCTGCATGTGAAGAGCACGTGTTCCGGTCACTCTCCCCTTTTACTATTTTCCCCCCTTTCCCCTCCAATTTACCCCCCCCCCCTCTAATTTAACTTTCTCTCTCCTCTCTTCCCTCACTACTTCACTCTGTCTTCCTCACATCACCATTACTACTTTACAAGGTAGGTCTGCCATGACAGGGGTGAATTGAATCACTAGTAGAAAAAACATAATGAGAAGCCCCAAATGGAAAGCGTTTATTGAATTCATCTTCCAATAACACCCACAAAAAAAAAAAAAAAAAAAAAAAACTAAAACAAGCAAATGACAAGCGGATTTGGGTGAATGATGAGTGACATTTATGCCACGATTAAGGTTCATTTTGATGGTCATTTTCCCACATTTGCGGCTTGTTTTCATTCTTTTCTTTGCACTTAGTTCCCTTTCCATTTATGCATCTTGTTTCCTAGATTTTGCCCCCTTTTCCTACTCTTTACTTTGATTTCTGTGCTTATGCTTTGTAGGAACCATCGGGGTTTTCAAGAGGAGGAAGCTAAGCTCCAGGAAAGCTGAAGGAAACAAGATTCAAAAGAGGTACGGCCGAACCTCCTGAAGGTGTGGCCGAACCTGCTCAGTGGTCCAGCCGAACGTCGAGGCAGAGTCAAGAAGCAATTTGGCAATTTTGCAGGAGTGGTCAAACCTCAAAAGTTCGACTAGACCAAGATCAGGGAGGTTCGACCGAACCTACCCATGGTTCGGCCGAACCTACCCTGTAGTCCGGCCGAACCTACCCTGTAGTCCGGCCGAACCTACCCTGTAGTCCGGCCGAACCTTCCCAGTGTTCGGTCGGACCACTCCTCTATTTCAGTTGGCTCTGTACGGACTATATAAGTCCAATTTTAGAACGTTTTGATGTAATTAGATTAGCTTAGTTTTTATTTTCTGCACATTTTTAGATTAATTTAGAGAGAGAAACACTATTAATATTCATTTTGGTAGAGAGAGAAAGTGTGGGGTGATGAACTTGGATTTTGAAGAAGGAGTTTGTTGAATCCTTTGTAGACCTTCATCTTCAATTAATGAGCAATCTCTTACTCTTTCTTTTTACCATTGTTTTTTATTTTGTTTATTTACTTTGATTTTCCTTCTTTGCTTATTAATCATGTTGATGCTTATTGATTTGATGATTGATATTGTTCTCAACATGATTTGTAAGTATTCTCTTAGCCAAGGGTGTGGGGATGGTGTAGTTGCTAATTGTTCATGCTTTTAATATTGAGATTAAGTTAATTGTGATTAAAATCTTTGCATTCTTTTTATTCTTTGATCTTCTTGTAAGTGCACATTGTTAGTTGATTAGAGGTGAATCTTTGCTAACAAGGAACGGAAGTTGACTAAGTTAAGGTTCATTACTATCGATTGTTCTTTGATTGCACCTCCCAATATATGGTTCTAGTGTGGAAACATAGAGGCTATGTTAAGAGAAACCGATTAACCCCGGAAGGCGATTAGATTGAACCTTATATCGATATTCGTGCATGTTTAGTTCACTATTGATTTGCTTTTATGTTATTGCATGATCAAGAGACATCTACATCTACCCATCTCCCTTGGTGTTTATTTATATTGATTTTAACTCGTTTTATCTTTAGTTTAATATCTTAGTCTTTCCTATCCTTTGTCTAGAGATAGCTTAAAGTCTACTGATGAATGCGGTGTTTATGTGCTTCTCCCTGTGGTTCGACCCCTCTTCTTGCCATATACTTGTATTAGGATAAGTCGAGTTTTAAAAATTGTATTTGATTTAGGTGTAGTTGTCTAACGACGCAATTATTCCTCTATCGAATTGACGCCGTTGCCGGGGAGACGGCTTCCATTGCTATTTCATTGCTTGTTTGAGACTATCTCATCTTTTATTTGTTAGTGTTTGCTAATTTTGTTACTTGTCAGTGCTTACGTTCTTCTTAGCTTTGTTGTATGAACAGAGGATGAACCCGCTCAAGATCTTTGATTCCCATCGATCTAGAGCTAGAGAGATCTTTGTCCCTACTTCGAAGAGAAGCAAGAGCAAGGAGTAGAAATTCTCACACCCCGACGAGAGAAGTAAGAGAATTAGAAGATACTCCACCCTTTTCACCCTCAAGTGAAGAATTAGATAGCCCTAAATCATCATCGAGTCCGGAAATCAACCCTTTCTCAACCTATAAGTTCAAGAGTGAAGAAGGTCCAAAAATGGGAGAGAATACGCCTTTGAGTCGTTTTGGGGCCCCCGAAGCCTTTAGAGCGCAAAGTGGGATCCTAACTCCTACTATTCAAGCCAACAATTTCGAGATCAAGCCTAATTTGATTGCTTTGATTGAGAGGAAACAATTCTCGGGTGGAAAGTTTGAGAGTCCTCATGAGCACTTAAAAGAGTTTGAGAAATATTGTGACACAATAAAGGCCAATGGAGTGACTCAAGAATATATTCGCCTCAAGATGTTTCCATTTTCACTTATTGGGAGAGGTCTAGAATGTCTAGAGAAGGAGGTGCCCCCTAATTCTCTCACAACATGGGACCAAATGACTACGCCTTTCTTGAGGAGGTTTTATAACCATCAAAAGACCGCCGAGGCTCGGTCTTTGATTCAAGGTTTTCGCCAAAAGAGTGGTGAGTCTCTAAGTGCGGCATGGGAATGATACAAAGAGCTTCAACGTCAATTCCCACACCATAGGATACCCAAGTATCAACTCATTCACACTTTCGATGGAGGTCTCACACTTCAAGGAAGAACAAGCTTAGACGCCGCGGCCGGCGGTCCAATCATGAACAAAGGAGAGGATGAAGTGGAGTGTATTATAGAGGAGGCCTCAAAGCACTATGATGATTGGTGTGAAGGAGAAAGGGATGATACTTCTAGTAAGGGTGTTTATGCATTGGAGCAAGCCAACGTAATCAACAACCTCTCTACCCAAATCTCCAAAATGACCAAGAAAATGGATGAATTGATGAAAGAAAGGTCCAATCCTCATGGTAATACCTCCCCTTCAACCAAGGGAAGCAATGGTATGGATACTTCCTCCTCTTCTTACAATACAATGCCCCAAGGATGCATGTTTTGTTCTAATTGTGAAACCTATGATCATGATACCTCCCATTGTGTATATGCTTGTGAAGTTCAACCCCTTTCCCATGAACATGATGATACTATGGAAAATGTCAATCCTATGAATTTTGCTCCTAGAATGGGAAATGTAGGGAACTTGAGGCCAAACTCCAATCAAATGGGGAATTGGAATCAAGGTGGAAACCGTGGTTGGAACCAAAGTGGTGGTGGTTATGATAACCAATACCATGGTGGGGGAGGCCCTTCCAATTTCAATGGAAGAGGCTACTCTAACCAAAGGGGGTATGGTAATCAAAACCAACAACCTATTTCCCGATACCATGACAATCAAAATCAAAATTTTGGTGATCAAGGTAACATGGGAAATAATCAACAAAGAAATGTTCCTAACCAAGGCACCGGAGGCAATAGGGGTCAATATGTTTCTAACTATGCCCAAACTAATAGGCCTCCGGGTTTCCATCAACCCCAACTTCCTCCACCTCAACAACCTCTTCAACTTGAAGCCCCTCCAAATGATCCCGTGATGGCTAAATTAGATGCTCTATTGAAAATGCGTGAGGAGGATCAAAAGAAACACGAAGAGGCCCAAAAACGCACCAATGCTCACATGAAAATGCTTGAGACCCAAATTGCTCAACTTGCATCTAATTAATCCCCTTCATCTTCTTCTTCTTCTTCTTCTTCTTCTTCTTCTTCTTCTCACATTCCAAGTCAAGGAGCCAACCCAAAACCTTTGTATGCCATGACAACTAGGAGTGGGAAGGTAGTAGGGAGTGACCCTTTAGTTGATGAAGAACCCCAAGAAGAGGTGGAGTTAGAGAATGAGGGTGAAAAAACCAATGAGCCATTGAGTGTTGAAAAGGAAAAAAATGTTGAGGTGCCAAAGGAAAAAGAAGCCACCCCCTTTCCCCTTAATCTCCAACCTAGAGAGGAGAAGCTACCCTTTCCACAACGATTTGTGAGAGCTAAACTTAATGCCCTATTTTGGAAGTTTTTGGAAGTCATTAAGAATTTGCATATTTCCGTCCCTTTTGTTGATGCGATAAAGAAAATGCCCCACTATTCCAAATTCTTGAAAGATCTTTTGAGTGGGAGAAGGGACTGTGAAACGGTGAGTTTGACCGCCAATTGTAGTGTAATTCTTTCCAACAAACTTCCTACCAAATTGAAAGATCCGGGTAACTTTTCCATCCCTTGTTCTATCAATGACATTGAATTTGATAAAGCCTTGTGTGATTTAGGAGCAAGTGTGAGTCTCATGCCCTATTCCGTCTACCAAAAGCTTAGTGTAGGAACCCTCTCCCCCACTAACATTACTCTCCAACTAGCGGACCATTCCATTAAGTTCCCTATGGGCAAGGTTAAGGACATTCCCCTTAGGGTAGGAAAGTTCACATTCCCCGTGGATTTCTATGTGCTAGAGATGGATGAGGATGAGAGGATTCCTATAATTTTGGGTAGACCATTTCTAGCTACTTCTAGAGCTATCATCGATGTGAAGGAGGGTAAGATATCCTTGAAAATTGACAATGATTCCATTGAGTTTGATTTGAATAATGTCATGCAACAACCCTCCTCAAGTGGTGAATGCTTTAGAGTAGATGTTCTTGATACCGTGCTTAATGAATTTTCTCGCTCCCACTTGCATGGTACTAATGATCCTCTCGAAAGTGTGTTGTTGAATGAATCAAAGATAGGTACTCACAAAGAAGACATACAATTCTATGAGGATTACTTGAGGAAAGAAAGAAGGAGTGCAAGGATGCGAGCATGGAAGAAGAGACTCCTTACATTCATGACCTTTTTCAAGTTGAAGAAAGAGAAGAAAGCCCCAATGGTAAGGGAGCACCAAAGGTAGACTTGAAACCTCTACCTTTGGTCTTGAGGTATGCATTTCTTGGTCCCGATGAGTCTTTCCCCGTGATTGTCAATTCTAACCTAACGGAGGAGCAAACCTCCCTCTTGATCAATGTTTTGAGAAAACACAAGAAAGCTTTGGGTTATACCATTTATGATATCAAAGGTATAAGTCCAACTTTATGCATGCACAAAATTGATCTAGAGGGAGATGCCAAACCCGTTAGACAAAGGCAAAGAAAGCTTAACCCTTCCATGCAAGAGATTGTGCGGAAGGAAGTGGCTAAGCTTCTTGATACGGGAATTTTTTACCCAATTGCTCATAGTGAATGCGTATCTCCCGTGCAAGTTGTGCCTAAGAAAGGGGGAATGACGGTAGTGAAAAATGATCATGATCAACTAGTGCCTACTAGGCTTGTTACCGGTTGACGCATGTGTATTGACTATCGCCAACTTAACACAAGTACATGCAAAGATCATTTTCCACTACCGTTCATTGATCAAATGTTGGAAAGGCTTACAAAGAATTCCTTCTATTGTTTCCTCGATGGTTATTCGAGATTTTTCCAAATCCCAATTGACCCCAAGGATCAAGAGAAGACGACTTTCACTTGCCACTACGGTACTTATGCGTATCGTAGGATGCCTTTCGGGATTTGTAATGCCCCCTCAACATTCAAACATTGCATGATGTCCATTTTTAGTGATATGATTGAGGATGAGATATAGGTCTTCATGGATGGCATCTCCGTTGGAGGAGCCACTTATGAAGATTGTCTATCTAATTTATCTCGTTGCTTAGAAAGATGTGAGAGGGCTAACCTCGTGTTGAATTGGGAAAAGTGCCACTTTATGGTGGAAAGTGGGATTGTTCTTGGGCACAAAATTTCCCATGCCGGCATTGAGGTAGATAAAGCCAAGGTAGAGGTCATTGAAAAACTTCCTCCCCCCACCAACGTGAGGGAAGTGAGATTCTTTCTTGGCCATGCCGGGTTCTATCGGCGCTTTATAAAAGATTTTTCAATGATTGCTAAGCCTCTCACATCCCTATTGCAACAAGATAAGGAGTTTGTGTTTCATGATTCTTGTCAAGAGTCTTTTTGTAGGTTCAAAGAAGCCCTTTACACCGCTCCTATTGTCCAAGGTCCGGATTGGTCTCTTCTATTTGAACTCATGTGCGATGCAAGCGACGAGGACATTGGATCGATTCTTGGGCAACGAAAGGATGGGAAACTTCATGTCATACATTATTTGTCTAAAACTCTCAATGATGCCCAACAAAACTACACAACTACCGAGAAGGAGTTCCTAGCGGTTATTCACTCATTTGAGAAGTTTAGAACCTACCTCATTGGTTCTAGGACAATTGTGTATACCGACCACTCAGCTCTCAAATAATTGATAGGAAAGAAGGAAGCTAAACCGAGGTTGTTGAGATGGGTTTTAGTCCTCCAAGATTTCGATTATGAGATGAGAGACAAGAAGGGAGCCGAGAATGTGGTGGCGGATCACCTTTCAAGGTTGGGCGGTGCAAGGTTTGAAGATGATGGTTTTCCTATAGAGGATGCTCTAAGGGATGATGTGCTATATGTCCTTGAAGTGAAGTCAGAGCCGCGGTATGCAGATATTGTGAATTACTTGGCTTGTAGTGTCGTACCTCCGGATTTCACTTCACAACAACGCCGAAAACTCAAGCATGAGGTCAAGAGATACATTTGGGATGATCCCATTTTATTGAAGAGAGGGGTCGATGGTTTGTTGAGGAAATGTGTCCCCAACGATGAGGTTCAAAGTGTTCTCCATATGTGCCACTCTTCTCCTTGTGGTGGGCATATGAGTGCTCAAAAGATCGCCTCAAAGGTTCTACAATCTATGATCTTTTGGCTTTCTCTATTCAAGGATGCTTGGATTTTTGTTAAGACTTGTGATAGATGTCAAAGGATGGGGAATATTTCTAGGAGGGATGAAATGCCGCAAAACCCCATCCTTGAGCTTGAAGTTTTTGATGTGTGGGCTATAGATTTCATGGGCCCTTTTATTTCTTCACATGGGAACAAATATATTTTGGTTGCCGTTGACTATGTCTCAAAGTGTGCGGAGGCCGTGGGTTCCCCTACGAATGATTCTAAGGTAGTGGTTAATCTTTTCAAGAAAGTGATTTTCCCGTGATTTGGTGTTCCAAGAGCCATAATTAGTGATGGGGGGTCACATTTCAAGCACCACACCTTCGTTCGACTTCTTGATAAATATGGAGTGTCTCATAAGCGGGGGCTTACTTACCACCCTCAAACGAGAGCGGAGATCACCAATAGAGAGCTCAAGGTGATCTTGGAGATGACGGTTGCTAGAACAAGAAAGGATTGGTCTTCTAAACTCATCGACTCTCTATGGGCGTATAGGACCGGCTTCAAAACTCCAATAGGGACCACTCCCTATAAGCTTATCTATGGGAAAAATTGTCACTTGCCCGTAGAGATGGAGCATCGAACGCATTGGGCAATCAAGCAAATCAACTTTGATCTCCATAGTGCGGGTGAGCAAAGGCTTCTAGAGCTACATGAGTTAGAGGAGTTGAAGATGAATGCCTACGATAGCGCAAGCATGTATAAGGTGCGGACTAAGGCTTGGCACAATGCTCAAATTGTCAAGCAGGAATTTGTCAAAGGCCAAAAAGTCCTCCTATTCAACTCCCGCTTGAAGCTTTTCCCGGGAAAGCTTAGGTCAAGGTGGAGTGGGCCGTACATTATCACGGAGGTGTTTCCATATGGAGATTATGAGATTTCCCAAGACGGGCATACTCCATTCAAAGTGAGCGGTCACCGGCTCAAGCCCTACTACGAAGGATTCCCAAGTGATGAACCAATTTCTGTGACTCTTCTTGATATGCATCATCAATTTGACCCTCCTTGATCAATTCAAGGAACATCGAGCTAACGACGTAAACCAAAAGCGCTTCCGGGAGGCAACCCGAGTCTCTTACCCTTTTCTCTTTCTTCCTTTCTTGATGCTTTGTTATTTTCCTATCTATAATGTTGGATTATTGGATTTTTGAATTTTGATTGTGTTGGAATTTTTGGTATGCTTTACCTTAGCGTGATGGTATGGTGTTTAGTGTGTTTTGAAGAGGGGTTTTTGTGCATATTGTGTTGCAAAATGAGCATTTTTTGAAAAAGCCAGATGGTTCTACCGAACTCCCTGAAGGTTTGGTCGAACCTTTTGAAAGGTTTGCCCGAACCTTCTTGAGTTCGGTCGCACCTCCTCTAGAACATAAATTTGAAAACTTTCTGCCAGAATTGCAGAATTAAGAATTTAAAGTAGGTTCGACCGAACCTTTGGGGGGTTCGACCGAACCTTGGTTCGCCCACAAAGAACTGAGTTCGGTCGCACCTATTCTGCAATCAAAAGTTGGAAAGTTTCTGCCCATTTTGTGAATTTGGAGTTAGGGAGCAGGTTTGGCCGAACCTTGAGCAAGTTCGGCCGAACCATTTCAAGAGTTTGACCGAACTTACCCAAGGTTCGGCCGAACCTTTGTCGAACTATAAAAAAAACGGGGTTGCTCTTCATTCGACCCTCATTTCATTCGACACTCCCTCTCTCTATTTTCCTCTTTCTCGCTCTAAACTCCATTGCAATCCCCTCCTACAACCTCAAACCTCCATCAAAATCACTCCAATTTTCTCTTTTTTCTCACTTATTTTCCATCCTCTACTCCATTTCTACAATCTCCACCAAAAATTCCTCACAAAAATCCCATCTTTTCATTTTCCCCAATTTCTAGGGTTTAAGTGTTTTGGTGTTTTTAGGTTTCTACTTACTTACAATCAATTGTGGTATGGTTTTCCTAACTTTTGCAAGTTCATTTCTTCAATTTCTCATAGTTTTACCATGTTTTGCATGTTTAAATATGAATTGTGGTATTCTTGAAATTTTTAGTAATAACTTGTTTGATTCTTGTGGTTCTTTGGATTTACTTGTTGCAATTGATTGGTAATTGATAGTAGAACATGTTCTTATCATGATTATGCTTGTATACCTTGGTTTTATTTGATCTCAATGTCTTTGCTTAAAAATGTTGATTTCATGATAGGGTGTTCATGCTACTATTTGATGATTGAGAAATTCATGAATTGGATGTTGTTGGAGATTGATTCTTGTTGTTTTTGGCATTTTCTTGATGGTTTGGTGAATGATTATCACGTAATTAGGAGACATCATGCCAAAATTCACCTAGACTTTGATAGGACTTATATATGAATGTCATAGGATTTCTCGCCCATGCCTTGGTTTAAATGTGTCCATTTATGCCTTGAATTGTATTGTTGTCATCCTCTACATCTATTTCACAACTCAAGGCAACTACTTTCACGCATACACTTTTACCGTGGCTAGCTTCTTATGTCATCTCTTATCAAATTGTCCTAATAATAGCTCTTGGTAATTTTGTAGAATCATGGTATTTGGCAAGTGCAAGTCAAAGAGGAAGAGAGTGGGTGAATCTTCTTCAACGAGTTTCCCGCCTCCTCCCGGCATAAATGATCATAGCATAATTGCTCCGAATGAGCAGTTTTGGGACGTCTACAAAGCCCTCATCAATCGTCCCATCCGTTCAACAAGGTTCTTTTGTCCTACAACGTTGCAAAAGCTCGGTATCTTGGATGAGGTAGTCCGGTTAGCACAAAATTTTGGATAGGGTGAATTCATCTACCTTCACGCTCACACCTATGAGCGAGTGACTTTGGAATTCCTTGCCTCTCTCCGCAAGGAAGTCATAGAGTCGGAGTTTAACGATGAGGAACCTCAACTTGTGATACATTTTCACATGTTCAATGAGGATCACTCCCTCACCGAGAGTGATCTAAACGAGATTTTCCATTGGCATGCGATCGGGCTAGATCATCCTTGCGAGATGACTTCCACTCACCGCATCCCCTATGACAAGGGGAAAACTAGGTCGTTATCTAATCTTCCCTCGGTCAAACAAAATTTGTAAACACCTAACCAACCTTATATGAATATAGGGCAAGTTAAGGGTCGATCCCTAGGGAATGCAATGATGAAAACTAGAGTCTAAGTCAAGCTACCTCGAAGATGGAGTTGAGATTATGGTTGGCACTATGGTAAACTAAAGCAAGTCTAATCAAGTAAAACAGAGGTCTAAACACTAGGGATATGGGTTCCACATGCAAGTTCAATGATAATGCTAGTTTAGAGCTCAATCAATTAATTCAAGTATTGCAATGGACAAACAATAGTAGCAATCAAGAGAGTTCAAATGCTATCTCCTATAGGCCAATCTAGGTGTCACTATGAAAGGGAAATCAAGAAGGATCACAAGCAAACCCAATCAATTAGAGCAACTTTCAATTCAATTGTTCATGTCATTAAGAGTTGCAATGCAATCTAGATTAATCTTATAGGTTGATCACTCCTAGTATAATCAATCTCATGCAAAACTATGTCAACCAATTTAATTGCAAGAAATCAATCAATCAAAGAGCATCAACTAGCAATTTCATTAATCAAACATGCTTCCCCCTTTCCCTAGCAACTAATCTACTCACTAATCATGGTGAAATTCAAGAACAGATAACTAGAAATTGCTTTAATCTACATTTCTATATCAAAATCTAAGAGAAATCAAAATAATCAACAATATCAAATTCAAATCCAAAGAAGAACAAGCAACAAGCAAAAATCAAATAGCAAGTAAGTAAAAGATGAAAGAAGGAAGAGATTCTCACTAATATTGATGATTAAAAATGAAGAAATCCAAACGTGATTGATCAAATGTTGAGTTACAAATCCAAAACCAAGAACTTCTCTCTAACTTCTCTCTAGATTCTCTCTCTAAAACTAAGCTAATGAAAATTATCAAAAAGTTTTCCTTTTAAAAGGAATTACAATTCTATTTTATAGGTAAAGAAGAAACCGGCAAATCCCGCGGTCTCTCTCGATGAATCCGCTGCCGCGGAGAAATGGGTACAGAACCCTCCGCGGGCTTTCTGGGCAGCACCCCCGCCCGCGGCCAAAGGTGTCGCGCCCGCGGCCAATCCCTTGCTCCCAAAACTCAATCAAGGGGTCGTGGTCTCTCTGAGAAGGAGCACCCTCTCCAGATTTCCCGCGCCCGCGGAGAGCCCACAGGGCAACCGCGGGGAGCTCCTGCCAAAATCTTGCAATTTGCTCCTCTTAAGCCCGCGCCCGCGGCTCCTGACCCGCGCCCGCGGCTTGCTAGGAATACTTTGGAGACCTCTCTAAGCCCTCTCTAGCCAAATGCTTCTTCCTTACTTGATCATTAAGGCCCCAACTTGATTCCTTTGCAAAGGTGATACTCCAAATACCTACACAAGCAAACAAAGAAAGGAAATAAAAGGAAAAAGAGCCAAATAAAAGGAAAACACGAGAGCCATACAGAAAAGAGGAGAAAGAGAAACCTAAGGAAAAAGGACCAAAAATAAGAGAAGAAAGCATGAAAAGGGAAAGAAATAACACTAAAAGACCACCCTATGAGTGCCATAAATGACACTCATCAAATTCCCCCAAGCTAGACTTTTGCTCGTCCTGAGAAAAACAAAGGCTAAAAGGGAATAAGAAGGGTTTATTCGAAGAAAAAAGAAAAAGAGGGGCGAGAATTTACACTAAGACTCACTGTCGTAGGTATCACAGTTGTTTTTAGCTACAACAAGCCATTTAAACCCCTAGATCGCTCTAGAGGACGAGTGATGCTCTCGTAAGGGTATCCTAAAAGTTTACCCATAACTCTCCACCAAACCCCCAAGAGGCAAACCAGAGAAGGAAAAGAAAGAGGAAAAAGGAATCAAAATCTTTACGAAATGGACTTTACAAAGAGACTATAATTCAAATGAATAACAACCTTTCTAAAGAGAATTATGGTATGCACGTTATAAGATACCTAAGGTTGATTGAAACATAAACATGCTAAGCATAGGAACTAGTTATCACATTCCACTTTCATCCCAATCGGTCTTACCGCGTTCCCCCTACTAATCTCATGTCTCCCCTTAGTGAGCATCTCATAGATTCCGCGAAGGAACCGGAAAAAGATCAAATTTTTGGGCTACTCGACATCTTGATTTCGCATCCCCTTTCCTTAGTCTACAACCTATGATTCCCTCCACCGATGAAAGATTCAACTCCTAGGTGCAAAGGTCTTCCCCAAGGTTGTAACGCAAGGCAAGAAGGGTTAAGGTAGGCTAAAATTTAAAATTTGGTGGTTATCCTAAATTGTGAAGCAAAGACCGGCCAAATCTCAACACCAAACTTAAGTAATCACCAAACAAAAACGTATTAACACCCCCAAGCTTATTCAAAGCAAAAATCTACAATCATTAGAACAAAAAGCGCAAGCGCTTTCCCCGCAAGCTAAAAGAAACACTGTCCTCAATGCATAGAGAGGAGAAAGACACTTCATTTTTTTTTTTTTTTTGCATGTTCTCATTTATAAATTTGTTTGAAATTCCTTGAACTCCTTCAAAGAATTAGTCCTTGCCTTTTTTTACTAAGGACGGCTTTTACATAAGCATTTGCCATTATTTACCAAATATAAACAACTCAATTATGCGTACCACTTCGAACCAAACCCCAACTTCATAGACCACAATCACCAAATATTGACTTTTGCTTCACAAAAACCAAAAAGAAGGAGAACGAAACAAAAGGCTCAAGATATCTAATTATGCGGCTTGAAAAGAGGGAAAAAGGGTTCAAAGGGGTAACAAGTAGGCAAATGTATCCCAAACCAAAAAAGGACTATCCTAGAAAGAGAAAAATACCTCCCCGCAAAATTGCCTTTGTCCTCCCTAGGTAGTTCGGTCACGGTCTTAGGAATCATACGCTAAGATTCTAGATTAGGTTTGCGAAAATCAAGGATCCATGCCGCTCATGCAAGAGTATGATGAAAGCTTGAACAAATATAAATCTCACATGGGTGTAGCAAAGACTCACTAAGGTTGTCAAATCAAAGATAGGGAGAAACTACCAACATGCCACAAACGAGTAGAATCTGGTTTCATGATCCCCCTAGTTCTAGACAACTATCTTAGCATGCTTTATCCTAGAATCAACCAAACGTAATCTCAAACCGTGCATACCATTATTACCTAAGAAGGCCATTAATCAAAAGCAAAAGTCCATTGCATACAAGTCCAATTTTCAAAAAGAGAAAGAGTGAAAATAAAGCCTCAAAAAGTTATGCACACAAACAAGATTAAAAGAAAAGGAAAGAAAAGAAAAGAAAAGAATGGAAAACTTAGACATGGACAAGAAAGGGAAAGAGGAAAAGATCAAAGATGCAATCATAACACGTTTATCCCAATCGACATACAAGCGGTCTAATGGCCACATCGCCAAAGACCCCAAACACACTAGGTGTTAAAATCATACATCCTCGAACCGTTCAACTTCTCCTAAATCTAATCTTAATCTAAGCAACCAAGAAAATGAAGAAGTGAAAAAAAAGGTAAAATAAGAAAGGCCTCACCAAGCATCCGCTCTAAATTAAAGTATCCAAGGAGTAGGAAGGTGCATCTCCAAAAGGTTCCGCAATCCAAAGCAAAGGCTACGAGCAAGGTGAGTTAAAGAAAAAGGCTATATATACAAAATGAAATTGTTAGTAACTTCCAAACAAAATCAACCAATAAAACACTTAGATACAAATTATATACAAAGACCTAGAGAAACCATCATCATCAAAATTTTTATTTATTTGTTTTTTCTTCTCAAGAAACTCCCAAAAACATCAAGAAATGAAACAAAACAACAAGCAACAGACCAATGAGACCATTAGCTAAAATCCACCAAAAGCCTTATCAAAGACTTCCCACCGAGCCCCAGGTGCTTCCCCAAACCAACATAAAACATCCTTTTTGACCCTCCCCCCTCACAAAATGAAGGCATCGACCGCGATGCCTATAATCATGCAAAATAGGGAAAGGGGAGAACAAAAAGGGAAACAAACATGCATAAGGGGACTATTGGCCACTAGGGCCGACACAATCATCACCCGTATCCCAACCTCCGGTGTAACCGGGAGGAAAACCATAGTGACCCTAGAATAGGTCAAGTTGGAATCGGGTTAATTGGTCAAAGGGCTCAGGCTGAACAAGGGGCTCGGGGTGATGGGGGTGAACATAGTAATATGCGGGATCACCCCGATAATCACTCCCCCCCGAGACCCTATAATCATAAGGTGGGAAATCGCGCCTTGGCACATCGGGGTCCTCCACCCCGGGCCAATATGGGTACGTAGGGAGGTTGTCACCACCCCATGAAGGTACCAGCCCTTGTTGGGGCGCACATAAGGGTAGTTGACCGGAGGTGTGACCTCCCCCCTACGCACACTAGCGTCATACAATGAGCTAGTTTGATAAGACAAAGTTTGGTGGTCCGAGTACATATCGTGCATGCTCAATTGCATGTGCTCCATGTGGTCTCTCATGGCCTCCATCTCTCGGAGATAAGAATCTCCTTGGAAACCTTGTTGTTGTTGTTGTTGTTGTTGTTGTTGTTGTTGTCGTCTTCTTTCTCTTCTTCTTCCATGAGCATCATCATGAAAATGCTCATGTTGTTGTTGTAGTGGCGGTTGTTGTTGCTCTTCATCATATTCATCTCCTCCTCCTTTCTCCTCTTCCTCATCATTCTCATCACCCCCATCAATCTCATCATCCTCCTCCATCTCATCCTCAATCCTCCCATTGTCCTTAGGGACCATCCAAATGTTCCTAGCCTCACGAAGGATGGAGGTGGCGGCCGGGTTAGGGAGAAGGATGGGTATTTCTCACTAGCCAAGAGTAGGTGCCGGTTCTCCTAGTGCTAGTTATGAAACGTAAAGTGTTAACTTGCTTCAAACTAATCCACACATCTTCACTCCTTCCAACCGGAGTGCAAGACTTCAAGAACCCCTCTTGCTTAAATTACGACACAAGACGTGTCACCATGCCCCACAATGAATTTCCCCCGTTTTGACCCCATGCATTATTATATCCTTGCAACAATTCATGAAGATATAGCCAAAATTAATCCTTGACCCTAACTCCGGCTTGGTAGCCATCCATAACACCATAATCTCTTCCCGAGACAACTTCCCCAAATCTTGCTTATTAAAAACCGAATACCCAAGAATTCTATGAAGGATCCTAAGGGCCGGATGGATAATCTCACTAGCAAGAGACTTTTTCGAATCAAACTCCCTCTTGTTGGCTATGGTTCTCCACCAAGAAACCTCATTGTACTCAGATTGGACTAGGGAGATAAGGGACTCGAAGATATCACCATTGAGGTTGAAACCAAGGGCTACATTGAACTCGGCTAGGTTCATGGTGTGTTTGACATTGAAGAGTTGGAAGGAAATAATAAAATCGGTTTCCCCCACCTTATTGAACTCAAATGTGGAGAAAAATTCAATGGAAGGCTCCAAATAGGTTCTAGGGGCCGATTTTAGAAACTCACCCAAGCTAAGGTTATCTAGGAGGATGTCAAGGTCATTTTCAATTCCTAACTTGGCCATACCCTCACGAAAGTAATGCCGGGAGGGTCTAAAATTCCGGTCTTTCATTTTGTTATAGATGGGGGTTTGTTTAGACCGGTTCCAAAATTTGAGAGGGGGTAAAGGAGGAGGAGGAGCATCATCTTGAGTTGTGGAATGCAGTTGGGGTTGAGGGTTTGAGGATTGGCCTTGAGAAGATTGGCCGGGGGATTGGTTTGAGCGCTTCTTGCTACTTTTGACTCTTCTTATGAAATCCATTTTAACAAAATTCACACAAGTCACAAGAACACAACAAACTCCCTCAAACAAATCAACTTCCTCCAAAAATTACTCACAAACCTCCTTACAAATCTAACCAAACCACCATAAACTACAAGGTACCTGTTCCAACCAACACAACAACCAAAATCCAACAACAAACAACAATATCAACAATCATTCAATAATATAATCATGAATCAACAATAAAAAGTAACAATCACCCAAATATACCAATTTTCCCATAAATCAACAATAAAACACAAAAATCATGCTAAAATTCAAGGTAAACAAACCAATGTACATAAATCAATTGAAATTGACAAAAATATTACAAAGGTTAGAAGTATACCAAGATTGGAGACTCAAATTAAACTCAAAGCACTTCAAAGACCCGAATTTTCCCGAAGAAGCACGAGAAAGAAGAGGAGGAGTGTTGAAAAAGGAGGAATATGGAAGAAATTGTGTAAAATTTGGGCAAAAGGTGAAGGAAATTGTGAGAAATTGATGTTTTGGGGTTAGGGTTTGAGAGGAGGTAGAGAGAAAATGGGAAAAATAGGGAGAAGAGGAGGAAATAAGAGAAGAGAGAGAGAGAAGAGAGGCGTGCCCCGGGTTAAAACCCAGATCGCCGCGCCCTCTCCCGAAAATGTCGCGCCCGCGGCAAATCTCCTGCGCCCGCGGAGAGATCATAGGGCAACCGCGGGGACTTCCTGGAATTTTAGAATCTTAATACCTGATGGGGGGCCGCGCCCTCTCCTAATTTGCCGCGCCCTCTCCAAAACCTCCCGCGCCCGCGGAGAGACCGCGGGGCAACCGCGGGGACTTCCTGGAATGGGGTTCCAAAATTTGCCGAATTAAGGCCCGCGCCCTCTCCAACAGGAAGCGCTCTCTCCAGATCTCCCGCGCCCGCGGAGTGACCGCGGGGCAAACGCGGGATGTCCCTGGAAATGACATTTCAATTTGCCTCAAAAGGAGAAATTGCCCCCGAGGTTTCTCCTTGCCCTCGGGGGGCCCTCTCCCAGCACTCTTAACTTTTCTTCAAACTCCTTTTTTTCCAACAAGAGATGATAATGGGCGACCTACAAGACAAACACAAAGCTAACTCAAAAATAAAATAAAAAACCAATCAAGGAAAAATAAAAGAAAAGAAAGGAAAAAGAAATGAGATGAGAATCCGGGTTGCCTCCCGTAAGCGCTTTTGGTTCACGTCGTTAGCTCGACGTGCACCACCATCTCAAGGTGGCTTAAAAAGAATCATTTTGTGAACAAGTCCAACAAACACTCCCTCATAGTACTTCTTGAGCCGATGAGTATTAACTTTGAATGAATATGAGGAGTTTAAAGGAGAAACCTCCACGGCACCATTATCAAAAACATCTTTCACCAAGAATGGTCCACTCCATCTTGACATGAGCTTTCCGGGAAACAACTTCATCCTTGAATTGTAGAGGAGGACTTTGTCACCTACACAAAACTCCTTTTTCTCAATCAGCTTGTCATGAACCTCTTTGGAGAGAGCCTTGTAGGTGCTAGCACAATCGTAAGCATCAAGTTGAAGTTCCTCTAGCTCATGAAGATCCAACCACCTCTTCTCCCCCGCACTAGCTAAGTCAAAATTTATCTTCTTGATAGCCCATAAGGCACGATGTTCAAGCTCTACCGGGAGATGGCACGATTTTCCATAGACAAGGCGATATGGAGTGGTACCAATAGGTGTCTTAAAAGTCGTTCTATAAGCCCAAAGAGCATCATCTAACTTGTTCGACCAATCCTTTCTATTCCTTGCAACCGTCTTCTCAAGAATGAGCTTTATTTGACGATTGGAGACCTCGACTTGGCCACTCGATTGAGGATGATATGGAAGGCCGAACCGTTGATGCACTCCATGTTTCCTCAACATCTTTTGGAAAGCGTTGTGAACAAAATGAGATCCGTTATCGCTTATCACAGCCTTAGGCACGCCAAACCTTGGGAAGATGATTTTGTTGAACAACTTCAACACGACTTTGTGGTCATTAGTAGGGGAGGCAATGGCCTCAACCCATTTAGAAACATAGTCCACAACCACAAGTATGAATTGATTACCATATGAAGATGGGAACGGTCCCATGAAGTCAATCCCCCAAACATCGAACACCTCTAACTCAAGAATGGGCTGTTGAGGCATCTCATTCCTCTTGGAGATATTCCCAACCCTTTGACATCGGTCACATGAATTCACAAAGCCCCATGAGTCCTTGAAGAGATGCGGCCACCACAAACCACATTGAAGAATCTTGGTAGCGGTCTTGGAAACACCCATATGCCCACCACTAGGGTCCGAGTGGCACATCCTTAAAACACTAGGCACCTCTTCATTTGGAACACAATGCCTAAGTAAGCCATCAACCCCTCGTTTGTATAGGATGGGATCATCCCACAAGTAATGTCTTGCCTCCCTTTTGATTTTCTTCCTTTGGTTCTTTGAGAAAGAGGGTGGAAACTCCCTACATGCTAGAAAATTCACCAAGTCGGCATACCATGGCAGTTCCTTCACCTCTATGGCATATAAGAAGTCATCAAGCATTCTATCCTCAATTGGTGAACCATCATCATGAATGTGATCACCCTCAAGGCGAGAAAGATGGTCCGCCACAACATTCTCCGCACCCTTCTTATCCCTAATCTCAATCTCTAAAGTTTGCAATTCAAGCACCCATCGAATCAACCAAGGCTTGGACTCTTTCTTGGCAAAGAGATACTTGAGGGCCGCGTGATCCGTGAAGACTATGGTCTTGGAACCCAAAAAATAACAACGGAATTTCTCAAAAGAGTGCACAATTGCTAAAAATTCCTTTTCCGTTGTTGTATAGTTCTTTTGAGCCCCATTGAGTGTCTTGGACATATAATAGATCACATGAAGCTTCTTTTCTACACGTTGTCCCAAAACACCTCCAATAGCCCAATCACTTGCATCACACATCAATTCAAAAGGACGATCCCACCTTGGGGCTTGTACAATAAGAGTGGAGATAAGGGCCTTCTTCAATTTATCAAATGCCTTCAAGCATTTGTCATCAAAAATGAACTCAACATCCTTTTGAATTGAAGAAGGTCATTTAGGGGCTTAGCAATAAGTGAAAAATCCTTGATGAATCTCTATAGAAACCCGCATGACCAAGGAACGATCTCACACCCTTGACATTCACCGGAGGTGGAAGTTTCTCAATAACTTCTATTTTTGCCTTATCCACCTCAATGCCTCTATTTGAAATCTTGTGCCCAAGCACTATACCTTCTTCCACCATGAAGTGGAATTTCTCCCAATTCAAAACAAGATTGACCTTAACACATCTTTCCAAACACTTCTCAAGGTTCACAAGGCACTCCTCAAATGAGACACCCCCCACCGAAAAGTCATCCATGAAGACCTCCATTTCCTCCTCCAACATATCCCCAAAAATACTCATCATGCACCTTTGGAATGTAGCGGGTGCATTGCATAACCCAAAGGGCATTCTTCGATAGGCAAAGGTCCCGTAAGGACATATGAAGGTAGTTTTCTCTTGATCATTGGGGTGAATGGGGATTTGGAAGAATCCCGAATATCCATCGAGGAAACAATAGAACTTGTGCCTTGTTAGTCTTTCAAGCATTTGATCAATAAATGGAAGATGGAAGTGATCCTTCTTGGTGGATGTGTTTAGACGTCTATAGTCTATACACATCCGCCAACCCATGACCGTCCTAGTTGGAATGAGCTCACCCTTCTCATTCTCAACCACGGTCATGCCTCCCTTATTTGGAACGACATGCACGGGGGAGACCAACCTTGAGCTAGAGATGGGGAATATGATTCCCGCATTCAATAGCTTGGTGATCTCCTTATTAATTACCTCTCCCATTTGGGGATATAATTTTCTTTGTCGTTCGATAAAAGGAAGGGCGCCAAGGCACAAGTGATCTCCTCAAGTGTTATATGGTGTTGGCACAAGGCGGGGCTTATACCTTTAAGATTATCAATTGTGTACCCCAAAGCACCTTGGTGCTTTCTCAAAACACCACATAACGCTTGAGCTTGGCTCACGCTCAAGGATGCACTAACTATCACGGGATAAGTGGAATGAGGGCCCAAGAATTCATACCTAAGGTGTGATGGTAGAGGTTTGAGCTCTACCATAGGCACACCATTACCTTCCTTTGATGTGGCCTCTTGCAAAGCCTCTTGGCTTGAGATTTTCAAGCACATTTGCTCATCCACTTCCTCCATGCTTCCATTAAGCAATTCTTCATAGAATGCCACTTCCTTGCATGGTGTACCTATTTTGTCCTTGTTCAACAAAACATTCTCAAGAGCATCGT
The DNA here is from genome assembly GCF_001683475.1 of Chenopodium quinoa. NCBI lineage: Eukaryota > Viridiplantae > Streptophyta > Magnoliopsida > Caryophyllales > Amaranthaceae > Chenopodium > Chenopodium quinoa. Next base: position 212,820 of record NW_018745151.1, on the reverse strand, counting down.
TAGAGGTGAGCAAGTGCTCATGCATGGAAGACACAACATGATCAAGTGAATCAATCATCATGCAATTTTCTAGAGAAGAAGATGGATATTTCATGCTTTCATTCAAATCAAATTCAATGACCTCATCTCCTACCTTAAGGGAAATCTTTGCACTCCTCACATCAATCATATCACCCGAGGTAGCAAGAAAGGGTCTACCTAAAATGATCGGAATGGTAGAATCTTCATCCATTTCAAGCACAATAAAATCCACCGGGAACACAAACTTCCCAACCCTTAATGGAACATATTCTACCTTACCTTTTGGAAACTTGATTAACCTATCGGCTAATTGCAAGGTAATGTTAGAAGGTAAGAGTTCCCCTAGTTCAAGCTTTTGATAAACCGAATATGTCATTATGCTAACACTAGCTCCCAAGTCACATAAGACATTATCAATTTGCATCTTGTTAATGGCACAAGGGATGGAGAAGTTTCCGGGGTCTTTCAATTTGGGTGGCATTTTGTTCATGATGATAGCACTACAATTTTCGGTCAAATTGATAGTTTCCACAACCTCACAAGTCCTTTTTCCACTCAAAATATCCTTGAGGAATTTGGCATAATTTGGCATTTGGTTGATCACATCGGTAAAAGGTAGAGAAAGATGAAGTTGTTTTAGCATATCAATGAATCTCCCAAATTGCTCATCTAATTTGTGTCTCATGAATTTTTGTGGGTAAGGGAGCTTGGGTTTCACAATTTCTTTCTCTACTCTCACCTCTCTAGGTGTCTCAACCACAACCTCATCCAATGATGCCCTATCCCCCTCATTCTCAACCAAGGCTTTCTTAGGAATCTCCTTATCCTCACCCTTCCTAGGAAATCTCTCCTCAAGAACCTTACCACTCCTATTAACAATAACATTCACGTGTTTCTTGGGATCAAGACCTTGGGAAGGTAAAGAAGAAGGGCTTGCATGATCTTTCAAAGCATTAGCAAGTTGAGAAATTTGATTTTCAAGCATTTTATTGTGGGTCATCATTTCATTGAACTTCTTATCACTAACGGCCATGTATGTGTTCAACAACTTGGTTTGATTCTCAATTATCTCTTCTAAATTGGTCCTAGGTGAAGAAGGTTGTGAATAGGAATTTTCTCCTTGAGTCCTTAGAACAAATCTGGGTGGGGGACCTCTTTGAGCATTATTTTGAAAATTGCCCTTCCCTTGGTTGTTCCAAGTACCCCTATTTTGATTTTGTCCATAACCTTGATTATGGTTACCACAACCTTGATTATGGTTACCACTACCTTGGTTGTGATTTCCATAACCTTAGTTTTTATTACCATAATTTTGGCTTTGATTTTGGTTACTATAACCTTGATTATTATAGCTACCACGAAAACCTTGGTTCCCTTGGTTTCTATAACCACCACCTTGATTATAGTTGTCAAAATTTCCTTGGTTTTGGTAATTCCTATTCCATTGACCTCTTTGATTATCAAACCTTTAAGCATTATTATTTTACATATAATTCACATGCTCATTCTCATTGTTATCAAACTCATCAACACATTCATTAGGACAATTACTAGAGTCATGATCATACGATCCATATGCATCACAAAACAAACAACCCATAGGCATATTATGTGAAGAGGGAGGGGGTTGAGAGTTAGAAGGAGTACCTCTTCCCTTAAATTGGGAGGGAAGATTCGAAGCTTGGGATGAAGTAGAAGTGCTCTCCAACTTGGCTTTGATTGCGGTCATCTCCTTTCCCAAGTTTGTCATTTGGGAGGAAAGGTTGTTGATCGCATTTAGATGGTCTACCGAGTACAATGAAGATTGCTTGCTTGAAGAGTCTCTCTCCCCATCTTGCCAATCTCTATAGTACGTCACCACGTCCTCAATGATGTCCACCACTTCTTCTTCGGTCTTGTTAATGATAGGAACCCCGGCCCCCCATCAAGGCATGACTTGCCTTGGGGACTTAAACCGCCATAGAAGATTTGGACCACTTGGTATGTTGGGATTCCGTGGTGAGGGCACTCCCTTTGATACTCTTTGTATCTCTCCCATGCTTCGTAAAGGCTTTCATTTGGCCTTTGCTTGAACCCTTGAATCAAGGCTCTTGCCTCCGCCGTCTTCTTTTGAGGGTAGAAACGGGACAAGAAGGCCTTTGTAATATCATCCCATGTTCTTAAGGAATTGGGCTTCACCTCTTTATCTAGCCACTCTAAGGATCTTCCTATGAGAGAGAAGGGGAACAACTTGAGGCGTATGAACTCTTGAGAAACTCTGTTGACTTTGATGGTGTTGCAATATTTTTCAAATTCTTTAAGATGGTTCAACGGGCTCTCATTCTTAGCCCCACTATATTGCCTCCTCTCAATTAAGGTGATCATGGCCGGCCAAATCTCGAAATCATTTGCCGGTGTTGTAGGCGGAGCTATGCCGCTCTCAAACCTATAAGCACCGGGTATTCCTAGCTCCTTCAAGGCCACTCTCAGATTTTCTCCCATGCCTTGCTCTTCTTCAATCTCTTCTCCACTTGAAGAACTATACCCCAAGGAGAATCGATTATCTATTCTTCTTCTTGAGAGAGTCCTTTCAATTTCCGGGTCAAAAGGCACAATGGATCGATCACGAGCTCTATGCATGCAAAACTTCAAAGAAAATATTAGTAGCACGGCTACAAGTGTAGCCTAAAGAAACAAAATATTTTTGTATTTTTTTTTTCAATTAAAATGAAGTAGACTCAACAACAAAAGCTAAGCACCAATAGCACTCCCCGGCAACGGCGCCATTTTGACAAGGGGAAAACTAGGTCGTTATCTAATCTTCCCTCAGTCAAACAAAATTTGTAAACACCTAACCAACCTTATATGAATATAGGGAAAGTTAAGGGTCGATCCCTAGGGAATGCAATGATGAAAACTAGAGTCTAAGTCAAGCTACCTCGAAGATGGAGTTGAGATTATGGTTGGCACTATGGTAAACTAAAGCAAGTCTAATCAAGTAAAACAAAGGTCTAAACACTAGGGATATGGGTTCCACATGCAAGTTCAATGATAATGCTAGTTTAGAGCTCAATCAATTAATTCAAGTATTGCAATGGACAAACAATAGTAGCAATCAAGAGAGTTCAAATGCTATCTCCTATAGGCCAATCTAGGTGTCACTATGAAAGGCAAATCAAGAAGGATCACTAGCAAACCCAATCAATTAAAGCAACTTTCAATTCAATTGTTCATGTCATTAAGAGTTGCAATGCAATCTAGATTAATCTTATAGGACGATCACTCCTAGTATAATCAATCTCATGCAAAACTATGTCAACCAATTTAATTGCAAGACATCAATCAATCAAAGAGCATCAACTAGCAATTTCATTAATCAAACATGCTTCCCCCTTTCCCTAGCAACTAATCTACTCACTAATCATGGTGAAATTCAAGAACAAATAACTAGAAATTGCTTTAATCTTCATTTCTATATCAAAATCTAAGAGAAATCAAAATAATCAACAATATCAAATTCAAATCCAAAGAAGAACAAGCAACAAGCATCAAATAGCAAGTAAGTAAAAGATGAAAGAAGGAAGAGATTCTCACTAATATTGATGATTGAAAATGAAGAAATCCAAACTTGATTGATCAAATGTTGAGTTACAAATCCAAAACCAAGAACTTCTCTCTAACTTCTCTCTAGATTCTCTCTCTAAAACTAAGCTAATGAAAATTATCAAAAAGTTTTCCTTTTAAAAGGAATTACAATTCTATTTATAGGTAAAGAAGAAACCAGCAAATCCCGCGGTCTCTCTCAATGAATCCGCGGCCGCGGAGAAATGGGTACGAAACCCTCCGCGGGCTTTCTAAGCAGCACCCGCGCCCGCGGCAAGATGAACCCGCGCCCGCGGCCAAAGTTGTCGCGCCCGCGGCCTATCCCCTGCTCCCAAAACTCAATCAGGGGGCCGCGGTCTCTCTAAGAAGGAGCGCCCTCTCCAGATTTCCCGCGCCCGCAGAGAGCTCGCGGGCCAGCCGCAGGGAGCTCCTGCCAAAATCTTGCAATTTGCTCCTCTTAAGCCCGCGCCCGCGGCTTGCTGGGAATACTTTGGAGACCTCTTCGAGGCCTCTCCGAGGCCTCTCCTAGGCCTCTCTAAGCCCTCTCTAGCCAAATGCTTCTTCCTTACTTGATCATTAAGGCCCCAACTTGATTCCTTTGCAAAGGTGATACTCCAAATACCTACACAAGCAAACAAAGAAAGGAAATAAAAGGAAAAAGAGCCAAATAAAAGGAAAACACGAGAGCCATAAAGAAAAGAGGAGAAAGAGAAACCTAAGGAAAAAGGACCAAAAATAAGAGAAGAAAGCATGAAAAGGGAAAGAAATAACCCTAAAAGACTACCCTATGAGTGCCATAAATGACACTCATCACCCTACAACGAGAAAGAATGGTGGAGGAGCATATCCACAAGGGATAGTTTCGAAACTAACACATCTAAGGTCAACGACATCATCCACATAGCCATGAGATACTTTGCTCGGCTTCTCCAATATGTCGTGTTCTTCAAAGCAAACCTCATCTCAATGGTTAAGGATGAGGTAGCTTGTCTATTTTTGGCCGACAACCCTCAGCGCCTCAAGTTTCAATGCTCCTCCACCTTCATCCAAAGGCTTTTGGATATTCGGGACAACCGTCTTGGTGACGAAATTTTTATGGGGGGCATGATCACTATCATTGCTCTTTCCTTGAAGAATGGAGCTTAAAAGGAGCAAATAGAAATGCTCCCCTTTGTGCATCGAACCCGAGAGGAAGTCACCGACGAGTTTCCTCCATATTCTCTCTCCCTTAGTGCTCTCCGTCACAACCGCTTCATCAACTACTCCACAAACAAGCACAAATTCATCCTCTTATTGGATAAAGAGGTCAAATGGTGTGTCCTTCCGGACCCCTCTCTCACTACGGTGGACCACTCCTCTCCTCTCAAATGGAAGATCCCCCGGCAGCACATCCCCGATGAATTAAGAAGAACACGAGCCTGGGGTGCAGTTCCTCATCCTCCTTGGTCCTCCGCCAGGAGCAAACTGTTCCCCCCCTTAGCGGGGGAGGTGAGGCATCTTCCTCTTCCTCCTTTCCTCCTTTTGATATGAGTGCCCTCCATAACACCCTCGAGGTTATCCGCCGGAATAAACAAGCTTCCATTGAACAATGGGGGTACTATGGGAGGATGAATTATGATAACCTTGTACAAGAGAGCATCCAAGCGCCCTATGTTAACTACCCCTACCACCCTCCTCAAGAGGGTTTGGTTCCTCATTGGGACCCCTATGACCCCAACAACCCTACCCCCAATGTCTACCCCTATTGGGAAGGTCCCATCGACTCTTCTCAACGTATTGGCACCCTAACTTAAGATCCTTATCGCCCAGGTGGGTGTGATCCGGCTTATGATCCGGCTCGCACATCCACCCCAAACCCTTTTGATGGTGGTTGGGGTGACCAGGGGTGGACCTATGAGCGTTTCAACCAACCCTTCCACCCATTTATGGACACTCTCGGGTTCGATTTTGAGAACCCCCCTCGACCTAGAGGGCAAGGAGAAAAGAATCCATGATGAGGGTTCCCTTCCTCCCCCTAGAACTTCTAACTTTTAACTTTTACTCGGGACGTGCAAAAGACTAGTGTGGGGGAGGATGCTCCTTTAGGGTTGGTTGAAGTGTACATAGGAGGGTAATGTGGTAGGGTAGTGGCTTGTACATGAGGAGGACCATTGAGGATTGTGGCCTTGTTGTAGTTGATGAAGTTGTGATGTGATGATGATGATGATTGTGATGTGATGATGATGATGATGTGATGGTGATGATGGTGATGTTTTTATAATGTTTTTATGATGATTTTTTTCTGATTTTTGATGATTTTTGATGATTCTTGAGCTTTGTGTAGGCGAAGATGCTCCCAAGGAAAAATCCAAAATTCCCGATAATCTAAATTCCCTTAATCCAAACTTTATAGATAAATTTTTATTTATTTTTCATTTTATCTATAACTTTAGTCTTTTTCTTTGGTTTCTAACTTTTTTTTCTTGTTTTTTCATAGTTTCTTTTGTTTTGGCTCACCTTTCTTGAAGCTTGAAAGCGGAAACGAAGGAAGTTAAGGAGCAACACAAGCTCCCTTGGTGAGATTGTATGAATTATCTTGTCTTCCATTTCAAGCGGCATTTGGTGAGACCTTTCCTCTCTTCTATTTTCTCTTTCTTTGAGTGTTTATTCTAGGTTTAGCTTAGGAAGAAGTTGAATGGTTCGAGGATGTTTGCTTCTGGTTCTATGGAACCTGGGATCGTTGTTGTTGTTATCGAACAATCACTTGTATGACGATTGGGATTTAATTAGATTATATGCCTCGTGTGTGAACCTTTTTTATTTCTTCCTCTTTCGTTTGTTTTGTTTTTCCCTTTTTGTATTACAAACATGACTATGACAAGTTAAAATGATTTTTGATGTGGAATGTGCTCATTCATTTGGTTGTGTATGCCTTTTATGATGTTGCATCTTTGAATGCTTATCTTCCTAATTGATGAGGGTTTGCACGGTTTGAGAATGCTCAGGGTTGAGTTAGACACATTGTAAGCTAAGGTAGCCCGGTTTAGAACTTTTGAGAACATTTGAACCTTTAGTTCACGGGAAAGTGGTAAGATGGAGTTACTCTCTATAGTGGATAGGATTCCCTCTAGTTAGTATTTGCTTATTTCTTATCCCATGTGAGCGTCATTTGTTCTAGCCTTCATCATTCTTGTGAGCGACATTTTGGATCCTTAACTATGCATGTCGTAATCTTTGTGTTGGTATCTAGCTTCCGAGATCGTGACCAAACAACACTAGAAGAGGAAGAGGGCATTTCTTCTCATTTTTCTTTGTTTTCTTTATGTTTTGTTACAAATTTGGTTTTTATTTTTGCATCCACCTACTTGTTAACCAATTTGAGCCTTATTTCCCTTTCTTGACTTAGCCATATTAAAAACCTATCGGCCTATGTTCTACCGACCCTTGTAGTTAGTGAAGAATTGGCTTGTAAGGTTCAAGTTTGAGAGTGTTGATTTTGAGCAAGAAAGTTGTGTAATCAGTTCAAGTAAAGTTTTGAAAGTTGGTTAACAATATGCAAAAGGTTTGTGAAGAAGGTTGCAACACATGAAAACCAAGTGAAGTTGAAAAAAAAAAAAAGAGTTAAAAAAAGGAAAAAAAGAAAAAAGTGATGAAAAAAATGAAATGAAAAGAAAAAAAAATGATGAAAGAGATGAAAAGGGATGAAGTAATGTTGTGAGGTTTGTATTGAAGGTTGTAATTTGTGGTTATGTTCAATTCTTAGGTTGTTCTTGAGAGATGGCCACTCTTTTGCTTCATTTAGGATTTGCCACCAAAATTTTCAAATTGATTCCCAACCTTAACCCCTAGCCATGACATTACAACCCTATTTAAGACCCTTGGACTTGGAGGAGCGCGGTCAAAGACCGGTGGAGGGAGATATATTTCAACCCTATGGAGAGAGTATACATAGTTGAGATGTCGGGATGACCTTATGATTCCACATAAAAATATCTTTTTCCGGTTCCCTCGAGGAATCATGAGGAGCTAGCTAGGGGATGAATTGAAACTAGTGGAGAGAACGTGGACCGTCTTGGTTGGGGCTAGGGCGGAGAGTGAAGTCATTAGTTCTCTAAGCTTAGCTTAGGTTTGTCTCTTTCAACCCCGAGCATCTTATAACGTGTTTTTCCTCATTTAATTGAAAAAGGTGAGTATTCTTTGGTGCATGTCTTTTCGTTCGAGTTCAAATGGAGTATTTTCTACATAAGTGCTTAATTGGTTTTCCTTAACCCTTGTCATGTTATGTTTGTTGTGACTTTCTCTTTGTTTTGGCATTCCTTGCTCGAGGACTAGTAAGAGGCAAGTGTGGGGAAATTTGATGAGTGGCATTTATGCCACGATTAAGGTTCATTTTGACGGTCATTTTCCCACATTTGCGGCTTGTTTGCATCCTTTTCTTTGCACTTAGTTCCCTTTCCCTTTATGCATCTTGTTTCTTAGATTTTGCCCCTTTTTCCTACTCTTTACTTTGTTTCCGTGCTTATGCTTTGTAGGAACCATCGGGGTTTTCAAGAGGAGGAAGCTAAGCTCAAGGAAAGCTGAAGGAAGCAAGATTCAGAAGAGGTTCGACCAAACCTCCTGAAGGTGTGGCCGAACCTGGGTGTGGCTGAACCTGCTAAGTGGTCCGGCCGAACGTCGAGGCAGAGTCAAGAAGCAATTTGGCAATTTTGCAGGAGTGGTCGAACCTCAGAAGTTCGACCAGACCAGGATCAAGGAGGTTCGACCGAACCTAACCATGGTTTGGCCGAACCAACCCTGTAGTCTGGCCGAACCTTCCCAGTGTTCGGTCAGACCACTCCTCTATTTCAACTGGCTCTGTACGGACTATATAAGTCCCATTTTAGAACGTTTTGATGTAATTAGATTAACGTAGTTTTAATTTTCTGCACATTTTTAGATTAATCTAGAGAGACAAACACTATTAGTCTTCATTTTGGTAGAGAGAGAAAGTGTGGGGTGATGAACTTGGATTTTCAAGAAGGAGTTTGTTGAATCCTTTGTAGACCTTCATCTTTAATTAATGAGCAATCTCTTACTCTTTCTCTTTACCTTTGTTTTTTATTTTGTTTATTTACTTTGATTTTCCTTCTTTGCTTATTAATCATGTTGATGCTTATTGATTTGATGATTGATATTGTTCTCAACATGATTTGTGAGTAGTCTCTTAGCCAAGGGTGTGGGGATGGTGTAGTTTCTAATTGTTCATGATTTTAATATTGAGATTAAGTTAATTGTGATTAAAATCTTTGCATGCTTGATATTCTTTGATGTTCTTGCAAGTGCACATTGTTAGTTGATTAGAGGTGAATCTTTGCTAACAAGGAACGAAAGTTGACTTAGTTAAGGTTCATTACTATCTATTATTCTTTGATTGCACCTCCCAATATATGGTTCTAGTGTGGAAACATAGAGACTATGTTTGGAGAAACCGATTAACCCTGGAAGGCGATTAGATTGAATCTTATATCGATATTCATGCATGTTTAGTTCACTAATGATTTGCTTTTATGTTATTGCATGATTAAGCGGCACCTACATCTACCCATCTCCCTTGGTGTTAAGTTATATTGATTTTAACTCGTTTTATCTTTAGTTTAATCTCTTAGTCATTCCTATCCTTTGTTCCGAGATAGCTTAAAGTCTAGTGATGAATGCGGTGTTTATGTGCTTCTCCCTGTGGTTCAACCCCTCTTCTTGCCATATACTTGTATTAGGATAAGTCGAGTGTTAAAAATTGTATTTGATTTAGGTGTAGTTGTCTAACGACGCAATTATTCCTCTATCAGTAAACCGCTTGCCAAAATGTAAATGACAAGGGGTTTGGACATTGAACCGCTTGCCATTTGCTAAAAAACCTTAAAAGCGGGGTTCTCTCTCCTTTCTTCCTCCTCACACCTCTTCTTCTTATCTCTCCTCTCTTATTTCTCACGCTCATTTCTCTCTCCTCTCTTCCTCCTCACGCTGTCTCTTCTTCTCTCTCCTCTCCCCTCATTTCATCCCCTCCATTCTCGATCTCCTTCATTTCTCTCTCCTCTCTTATTTCTCATGGCGAATTTTTGTATTTACACCATGAAATCCCTTCTTTTCAAGCTCCTCTTCCTCAGCCCACAAAAATGGTGAGTCTTCTTTTTCTTTTTCTTTTCGATCTCCTCTTCCTCAGCCCACACAACAAACACCGCCCGCAACACCAACAACAACCACCGCCTGCAACACCAACATTAACAACTTCGACGAGCTTCGTTCTCGGTCTCACAAACTTCGATTTTCATGGTTTTTTATGTCAAATTCGACCATGAAAACTCTAGATTTAGAGCCTACATGGTCAAATTTGACCATTAAAACCCAAATTTCAAGCCAATTTAAAGGTTTTGGTGGAATTCAAGGTATGTTCCTTTTTTTTATCTTTTATTTTTTTTAAGTAATTTTTGGTAGATTTTTTTTTATTTTGTGGTGAGGTTTAGGTCGTGGTGGCCTGGGGGATGAGGGTTTTTTTTTTATATTTTCTGGAAATTTGTATTTGATTGACTTCGAATTTGTTTATATTAGTTGATTTGTTGAAGATTTTTGTTGAATTTGGTTTTGATTGTGATTTATTTTGGTGAAATTGATTTTCTAGGGCGAGAAGAAACGTAAATCTGAAGCTGATTTCAAGGAAGGCGGTCAAAGGCTGGTGGCAGTGCGGTGGTAAGTGGTTGGCTGGTGGCGGTGGTTGTGATGGTTACGGTGGTGGGCTGGTGGCGGTGGAGGCAGTGACTTTTTTCTAATAGTGTTTATTAGTTTTTTTTTTTTTGTTGAATTATAATGTATTTTTTTTGTGTTGAATTATAATGTAATTTTGTAGGAAGAATTATAAATGAAATATTACAACTAATTATGGAAATATATATTTTTATACATATGTTTTATTTTTGTGTATCAATTTCTGTGAAAAAAAATTAATTTTTTTATTTTTATTTTCTTAAGCCATAATGGCCAGCGTTTTGGCGCCAAAACCCCTGCCCTTTCACTACAAATGGCAAGCGATTCTGAACCGCTTGTCATTTAAAAGCCCAAAGGGCAAGCCCCCTAAGGGCATGTGGTTCAAAATCGCTTCCCATTAGGGGGTTTGAACGGCTTGCCATTATGTTTTTTCTACTAGTGAATGCTCCAATTCGTGGGTTAATTATGGCCAAGTGAAAGACTAAGTTGTAATTTTTCTCTATCCTTTTACTTGTTAGTCAATTTCTACTTTTGTAATTCTCTAATTTGCTCCATCATTTTTTCTCTGTATCTGTCATGGGTAAAGGTAAAAAAGGCAAGCTTGCTGAGAAGAAAACGCCGGGAAGGAGGACCAATTAGTCCTCGAAACAAATTCTAATTCCATCCTACAAACATTAGAGAGCAGAAATTAGTCCTATAAAAGTAACCCCAAATTCCAATTTAATCTCTAATCCCTAATTTTGGGACATTCGAAAATAAAACATCATGAACACAAAATTTCAATAATTAAACCCAACATACCTTACTCGAAATTAGTTTAATCGGACCAATTCACGCTTGAAAATAGAGTATTTTTCGTCAATGCTGAGTAATTAGGGATTTGATGGAGAATAAGGGAGGAGAAGGAAAGTTCATTTGGAGAAATAGGGTAAATAGGAGGGGAAAAAGGGGAAAAATAATAAAAGGGGAGAGTGACCGGAACACGTGCTCCTCATGTGTAGGTTAACACCTGAAAACCAAGTCAAAGGTCGGAAACCAGGGTAAGGTGTACTTTTACAACAAAAAAATTATAAGGTGTTTTTTTACAAATAAGTTGTTATAAAAGGTTTTTTTTTTTTTGGCAATTTTCCATTTATATAGTGTAATCAATCAATTTTGCATTAATAATTTGGTAAGAAAAGAAAATAAAAAATACAAATAAAAGTTCCTCTTAATTAATAATACTCTCTTTCGTTGTTTTTATTATTTACATTTCGTATTATTATTCATGAAGATTAATAACAATTTAAGTGGAGATATTTTATTTGTGAACTTATAAATGAAATACTTTGTAAGTATTCCACTTATAATTAATTCAATCAACTAGATAAAGACAAGTTAAAGAGTACATATTATGTATAATTTTATTATCAAAGCAAACATAAAAAATACTCAAAGTAATGAAAAATGTAAATATCGCAATAGATTCAACAATGTATTTTATCATATACTACTCATTAAATGTTATGTGCTATTTTGGAATATTTTATGTCTCTCAAATAATACCCCAAAGTTGCACATAACATTTAACAGGGTAGTATGTTTTATCAAATCTATACAAATTCAATAGTAACAATTTAAGTTACACTAATAATAATTTTATATATGAAACTATAATTATAAAAAGGATCATCCACTCTAAAACTTGTTAAAGGGAAAGATAATCAATTAAATTTGCTACAAAATACCCATAATTAGCACATCATAATCGCATGCATGATGTAAGTAAGTTTGATCGAACATTAATAAATTACCCAAATAAAGTCTCCACTTCAACTCCCTTTCTTTTCTCTCTAGGGAACGATATGAAAGTATGCATGAACAATATACAATTTGTAACAACGAATAATTTAGCTAGCTTTTCTTAAATTATGTTTTATTTGATTTAATTGTCCTTTTTTTTACAATGGTTGAACAAACTATACGTTACTATTAAAGCAAATAAAGTAAATAAGTTTTAGCCTCTCCTGAAATTTGATGATCCCGGTGAACTTGTTGTCTATTTGTCTTGTAAGTACAACATTGGTTAAAGGTTGGCCCTAAGCTCTGTATACTGCGTAGAAGCCGTAGGATGTTGATGTCACCACTACTATCACCTCGTAGTAAAGTAACAAGATTAGAATAATCCAAAAACACCACAAGCGAGCGGATATTAATATCTTTAGCCTAGTGTAATTCATACAAGCAAGTTAAGGCTTCCAGCAAATACTGTGCTAAAAAATAGAAGTCAAAATTTCTACCACCTATTATACGAGGGTCAAAAGAATCTTCATTGTCAAGATACCAACCCATTCCTACACTATTTGTATCCTTAAACTAAGAGTCATCAATCTGCAATTTAACCGTTGCAGACTGATAAGTGGCATTTATGCCACGATTAAGGGCTCATTTTAACAGTTTATCCCATACTTATAGCTTGTTTGTACCCTCTTTCTTATCTTTAGTTCTCCTTTCTTTTGTTCATCTTCTTTCCTAGTTTTTACCTCTTTTGTCTATTTTCTACTTTGGTTTCTTTGTTTGTGTTTGTAGAAATCGTGGTCTTGAAAAGGAGAAGGTTTTAGCTAAAGGATGCGGCGCGACCTCTGCGAGAGAGCGCACATGAGTATGTATTGAGCGAGTGCGCACTACTATGAGAAGGTGCATAAATAGAGAATCCAAGGGCTTCAAGGCAAATAATTTCACGTGATCCTGGAGAGGGCGCGCACCCATGTTGCGTGGGCACGAAGCTTTGTGAGAATTCATGCAGATGGAGAAGAGGAGCAGAGCAAGTCAGAATGTTTTGCGCGACTCTGGAGAGGGCACACATTATATCTGCACGGGCACGCAGTGTTCTGTGCGGGCGAGTCTTCCTGGGTTTCATTCCTCTATACCCACGAAGTTGCAGGCGCGCAAGAAATGGAGAGAGCACGCCAGATGTCCACGCGGGCACGCATCACAGGGTTATAATTTTTCCTTTGCTTTATTGCGGGCGCACGAAAGCTTGTGAGGGCGCACTATTCTCAACCTCTTCTTTTCCAACACCCATATATATAGTTCGTACTATCCTTTTGGTGTAATTAAATTAGCTTAGCTTAATTTTCTGGTTTGATTAGCTTAATCTAGAGAAATAAACCTTCTTAGTTTTAATTTGTAGAGAGAGAAGGTATGAATTTCTCCATTGTTGAGCTTGGAATTTAAAGAAGAAGCTTAATTAACCTCTTTGTAGACCTTCAACTTTAATTAATGAGCATTTACTTACTCTTTCTCTTTACTTTTGCATTTGATTTCACTTGTTTGGTTTGAATCTTCTTGTTTTCTTATTAATCATGTTGATGCTTATTGATTTAATGACTGATTTTGCTTTTAATATGATTTGTGAGTTAATCCCCTTACTAAGAGGATGGTGATGGTATAGGTGGATCTCAAGCATGTTTTGATGTTAAAATTGATGTGATTGTGATTAAAAAGTCTTTGGATTTCATGTATGTCTTGCTAATTGTTTCTTTTGGGTGGCCAACCATTAGTTTCAATTAGGTGGATTGAACTAAGTAGTGGGATAACGTAGCTTAGGAATTTCCATTGAGTGGTTTTTCTTGATTACTACCTTAATTTGCATGGTTTTCGATGATAGTGTAGACTATTGATGAATTGAGAAAGCAATTGACCCAAATAGACGGTCAAATTAGTTCACTTTCAAATTGATTTTATGCTTTGTTGTGCTTGATAGAATACTTGCCTAGCCTTGTCTTAATTATATTGTTTCTAGTTCGTTCAAATCATTGTTAGAGTATCCTTACCTAACTTTATTCACCTTTCCGAGATAGCTTGATTATTAGTGTTGAATGTGGTGCTTAGCTTCTCCCTAGGATCGACCCTTAACTTACCGCTAGACTTGTGTTTGGTACTTAGGTTTACGTTTATAAATTTTGTGTTTGATTAGGAGTGTTTTAGTTTCAACGACCTAAAATATCTCTTGTCACAAACCCAATGTGACTATTCCCTAAATGTGCACAATAACACCCCGGCGGTTGCATACCACCCTCGTTTGTAAGAGAAAAGGAATTCCCAAAGGTTAAAGGATCCGGATCCAGAAAGAGAGTATGAGTGTCTAAAATATCCTGAACATGTGAGAGTATTGACTTGATAATAGGCATGTCTATTCGAAACACCATATTATTCCTCGATAGCCAAAAACACCAAAGATTACCAATGAAGGTACTAATCCAGGAGTCTGAAATCCTATATCGACTAATAAAAAGTCGTATATAATATTGGATCCAATGTGAAATATAAAGGTCTCAATTTAATTGTGAAAGGATGCCTAAGCTTCCACCCCTCCATGCCTACTAGTAGAGTTGTTCATTTGCGGGCTTGGGCTGAACACGAGCCGAGCTAAATCCTATAACTTTGTCCAACGGGCTTAATATGCAAGTCCAAGCCCTATTTAGCAGGCTCAATATGTTGTTCATACCCTCCCTTTTAAACAGGTCGGGTTCGCCCACGGGCTAACGGGTCTAATGACTGTTTTCGATGGATTTATTTCTTGAAAATTTGAAGCCTATAATTATTGATGGTTTAAAATCTTAAAATATGAAGAGTATGTATGATATAAACTATGAAGTACTAATGAAAAGATGAAGATTTTAGAGTTAAGGGTATTTTTATTTATGGTGTGGAGAGACACAAATGACAATATATAAAGACTCTTCTAGATTTCTAGTTCCTACTACTTCGTAGTATCGTAGAAACTTTGTACTTTATATATATTTTTTCAAGAAAATATTATCTAATAATTTACAAAACGGGCTGGACGAGACGACCTGAAATATTGTTACCATTGTCCATGCCCGCCCATCACAAAAAACGGGTCGGGTTTAGCATGTCCATTAATTTATTTGTTTTTAATAAAGGTGTCCAAGCCAAAGATGGGTCGGGCCTTGCGGGTCAGACTGTCCAAGAACAGCTCTACCCACTAGGCATTATGAGTTTATAACACTTTCGATACAAATGACAGAATTCTTCCGTTTGCAGACTACAAAGGTCACAAGATACGTCATGTATTAGTAAGCCTATATGCCAAAGCTCACTCTTCAAAGCTATGCCATTATGCAATAACTTCCATAAGAATATTTTCCTATATTGATTGAATTGGAAGGGTGTAGACACACAAATGTGTCTCTCCAAAACCAAACCCGGTGATGAGTACCTTACATGTCATTTGATTATCGAACGAGGAAAAAGTGTGAAAAGTCTAGTGATGAGGATGTTGTTATTAAAATATCTCTTCATTCTGTTTTTGAAAATATTTTTTTTCTTACCCTATTTAAGAAAAACGTGCATTCTAGTTTATTTTGGTCCATGATATGGGTCCAATAATAGTGTAGCTGGATCGGGCTTGAAAAGACCTTTCCAACAATATATTATAAGCCCAATTCCGATGAATAATGAGGAAGTTATGGCCAAAATACTAAACTAGGTCCGATTTGGTTTTTATATGCGGCAGAGGAGGGCCTATTATTAATTATCATTCCTAAAACTATTAGGATTGATTATATTCTTCTAGAATACTCTAGAAGGTTCTTTTAAATCCTAATGGAGTTAGGATTGATAATTATGTTTTAAAGAGTTTGAAATTGAATAAAACTACTCCTTTTAAGAATCCTTGTTTTGTACGAAGTGGAATATATTCAGATTTTATTCTCGTGCCTCGTAATCTTTATCCAAATTTTATATGGTTGGATAGATCTTGAAATTATATTTCCAATTATATATTATAATATTAAATTCGAGTTATAACGAAAAATATATGAATGAGAAATGAAACTTTAACCAAAACTAATACCCTTCCACTATTTCAGCCATATCTTTTTATCTACAAAATATTTTTATCTGATTCTAATTGGGTTGGAAAGTAGACTTCAAGCGCTTTCCAACGACATATTATATGCCTTATTTGAACTTCTGGATCAAAAGATATGATAAAAACAAAAAACACGTGAAACTAATTATTAGCGCGAGGCCGCCAGGCGCCAAGTCTGGCGCTAACCTTCAGCGCCTAGCGCTATGCCAGCGTTGGCGCTAATCAAGTTTTATTCTCGTCAGAACTCTGTTTTAATTTTTTATCTTTTTGGCTGATTTTCTCTATAAATAGCCTCTTAAAACTCCGTTTTTAAATCATCAATTCTCTTTCTAAGCCTATCATTTTACAAACACAATTCCTCATACATTAGCACTAGACACACCTAGTCAAGTTCGAATTTTCCTTTACCCTAGACGTGAAAGGTTTTAATTTCTGAGGGTTTGGTCCCAAATCTCTATTTCAATTATTTAATTTAATTTTTTTGTTGTTTATTATTTTCCTTGAAGTTACTAACGTGTGTATTTTGTCATTAGAAAGAGGTATGAGGCATCCAAGTAAGTACTTTAATGGTTTTTATTGATGTTATTATGTAGAAATCATGCTTAGATTGTTATTTTAATTCCTAGTATCATGTCTAGGGTAACTTTTTAATATCAAGTATGATTAAAAGTATGATGCTTCCTATGTTCTTCCTAATATCACGTTAGTATCATGTTAAGGCTAAAGCTTTGATTTTTATTGTTTAGTGACATGCTAGGGTTTGTTATTAATCTTGTTAGTATCATGCCTAGGATCTTGCTATTATTATGCTTTAACATGATTATTTTAATTATTATAATTGTTATTTCAATTATGAGTATAATTATTGTTATCATTATTATTATGTTGCTTGATACATTATTTATTGTTATTGCTTGATCACACCTTTTATGCATGTTTAAAGGGAATTGGTACTTGTAATCACGCTTAATAAGATAATCAATAATCTTGTTTAGGGTTAATTTGATTATAATTCAAGTGATCGCCAATAATAGTTTTATTTGTGCATTATATTCAACCAACATATATAAACAAGTCTAGGGTAATCCTATTGATTGTATGTTAGGTAGAAAGCGCACATGAATATGATCAGAATAAAGTAGATGCCTATTATTAGGGCAGGTTTAATCCCTTCTAGGTTGGATTTGTACCTTCATCCCCGAACTACCAGTCATGGTTCAAGACCTATTGGAGTTGAAGATCTCTTGGATCGTTAAGGGGTGTAACCTTCACCTCGTGAACGGTTTACAAGTTCCTAAAAAATTTGTTGGCGACTCTTTTGCTATATCTTCTTTCCCTCGTGAACTATTAACGCTTGAAATATTCCCTACAATTTTTGGAGACTCCACTTGGGAGGATTTCTATTTTAATTCCTGAAATTTATTTCGGCAATGATTTAGAATGAGTGGAAGAGACTCTAAACGTTCTAAGTATTTCATGTGCGTAATTTTGATTAACATTATTGTCATATGCATAAAAAAGATCTAATTGGAAAGACCATCCGTAATGAGTTAAAATATAGGATTTTTACACGTAGGAAATTTGAGAAATATCTTTCACAACTAGGACCAAAATAACACTGCGCGAAACTGGAAAATTTTATCGAGCACATAAAGCTACTGAGGCATGTAGGAATTAGCGTCAGCAAACAGAAGTTAGCGCCAGAATTTTGACTGTAGCGCTAGACGACAGCTCTGTCGCCAGGCGCTAAAGTCATAATCTGGTGCCAACCTCTGTTTGCTGGCGCCAAACTCTTCCAATACCGAGCCAGAAATATGCGTTCTAATTTCGACCAGTTTTTCGCATTGTTCGCTCGATCCTACTTCCGGATTGAGTTTTTCTCACTTTTCTGAAACCCATATGTGTTCTACATATGGACATAACCCCCTGGGAATTCATGCTCCATCTACCTGATTGAACGCTCTGAGCAACAAAGGGTACATCCAAGAATGTTGAATTCACCAAACCATGGAAGCGAGTTTTTTCTAAAACTCGCGGTGTCCCATCCACTCGCGCCAACCCTTCACGGTTAGGCTTCCGCGCGGTGCATCCAAACAATTAATTATGGACCCTCTATTGACCAACCCATATGCCGAACTTTAGAGAACTAGAGCCATGGTTAGGTTGCAAACTCATTGCATCATATTGTGCCTACTTGACTAATTGCGCATTATTTGTTGTGCATATGGTATATGTTGTTCCTAACTGTTTGTTTGGCTTGTGCTAAGAATAAATAAATTAATGACCAAAAGGACTTTGCTTAATTAATTAATTAATTTTGGTAATTAGAGTCTAATAATTCAATCAGAGTTAACTAAGTACGAATTTAGGCATACCCTTAGAGTAATAATACCGAAAGCAGTTCCAGATCAACGTTCCATCACTGGCGCCGAGATTTGGACCGCAGCACCACTCTGTGGAGTGTAGTACCTGGAGACAACTTTATCGTCCGGCGCTACACTATACAGTGCGGCGCCAGTCCTGTCGTTTTGGCAACAGTTCGGTATATTGCTCGAGTCATCACTTTGTGTCCAATTAACCAGTTTTCTAATTAATTCGGTTAAATTTTACTGTTAATAATACCTTTTCAAGTCATTAATTGAGTCTAAGCGCTAAGTCCCATGGTCTTTCACAAGAGTCAAAGCATGTCACCTACACTCACTAGTCTCACACTTTGAGTATATGTCACCATGACCATGTCTTAGGTTCATGCATGAGTCAGTTTTTTCCGTCATATAAGTTAGGGGTACATTCCATTCCTAATTCTTCATATCCCTCCATCTACATCATCTTTCTTCATTTCCTCCATCCATTGCATGTTGAATAGAGTTTGAGTCAAATAATTAACAATGAATATCCCCAAATTCCTTTTCCACAGTACTTGGTCGAGGAGAGAAGGGCGATTAATCAAGGATAACCTCTTTATTCAAGTCTTACTTTTTGATAAACCGATTCGTCAAAAGAGGAAGGCCAAAAAGATAATGGTGACTCAAGAGGAAGTTAATGAACTTAGGAATAAATTGACTGACGTGACTGAGGTGTTAAAGGCTTTAACCCTCAAAATTGATGACCCTGTGAAGCAACAACAAATGAACCTCATGCAAGAAAGCTTGAGTAAGCTATCTAGTGACAATAAATTTTAGGGCATTAGTTCACAAGGGGTCTCGCTGGACAAGGAACTTCTTCCGCATAAGTTCAATGCCAACGACATCCTGAAATTCAAGGCAACAGATAACCCTTACTTTCATCTAAGAGCTTTTGAAACCATAATGAACATTAAGGGGATTGATAAGAAAGTCTTTCATTCTTTGTTTTCTTTATCTCTTGAGACCGTTTGTCAACAATGGCTCTTTTCCCTTGACAAAGAGAAAACCTCTTCTTGGGAGTCGATAACAAACGCTTTCATAGATAGATATAAGTGCAACATTCAAGACGAAACAAACCACAGACAACTTGAGATGTTAAAACAAAAAGAAAATGAAGGGTTCACGTCTTTCTTCAACAAATGGAGGGAAACTTCCGCTAATATGGTCAAGGTTCCTACCGAAAAAGAATCTGTGAGGATTTTTATCAAGAATCTCCAAGGGAAGTATTCAAAGCACTTAAAATACCAACACAATTTGAATACTTTCAAGGCTGTGTATAATATAGGCATTGACATTGAAGATGACCTTCTGAAATATAATAGTGCGAGAGGAAAGAAGAACGACCATCCTTCTTCTTCCTCTCCCATTAATGAGGTACATGTTACGAACGCCTCTAAATCACGAATCCAAAGGTCAAAAAGAGTGTTCACTCCACTCGGTATGAGTTATGAAACAGCTTTCGAGAAGCTACATCACAAAGGACTAGTCATGCCCTTAGGGCCCATCAAATATCCAGTTCCAGAAGCCAGGACACCAAGTGGGACCCTAATAAGCACTGCAAATATCACCAAGGAAAGAGTCACGATACTGAGGAGTGTTGGACTCTCAAAGAAGCTATTCAAGATCTGAGCGATGACAATAAAACTTCCGAGGTTCTAGCCATTGAAGAAGATCAAACATCCTTTGAACCATCACTTCTTATCACACTTGTAGGTGAGCCCATGATCGAGACAACTTATATAACCTCTCTCGATGAAGTGGCCATAATTGAGGAGGATGAAAGTATTTTCTTAGATAATACCAGGGAAGACTCGTCAAGTCTAAAAGAGGATGTTCGAAAACTTCAAGATGTCGTTGTCATGCTCTTGAATGTGGTAGAAGGACTAGCAAATTGAGTGATGGTTATCGAACAAAATTCTCGCTAAGGATTTAATGAAAAACTCAATGCTCCTAAGCCACGGGTAAAACAGATCATTGAAGAATACACACCAATAGGAATGACTTACAATGAAGCTTTTGACTATCTTCACGATCAAGGTCTTATTCACCCCATTGGTCCCAGTCAAGACCCTCCGCCCGAAAAACGGTTTCCCAATTGGGATCCAAATTCTTATTGTCGATACCATAGAGGTCGTGGTCATACCACCGAAGCATGTATCGCCCTCAAAGATTGTGTTCAAGGTCTCATTGATTCAAATCTCCTTCATGTTTCCCCGCGCGACAAGAAGGACAAGATTAGTAACAATAAAAACAGTGGCTGTAAAGTAAAGAAGAATTACTGTCCTTTTTCTTCCGAAAACACCTAATCTAGTAACAATATTGGTACTTTCGAACTTAATGAAATCTTAGCTATGGATAATCGAGGATTTAGAAAGCAACTAAGAAAGGATTTAACCCCTATTGGAATTAGCTACGATGATGCTTTTGATCGACTCCATGCAAAGGGACTCATCACTCCTATTGGACCCATTCAAGATCTCCCACTTGAGAAAAGATTGCCTAGTTGGAACCCAAATGTACGCTGCAAGTACCATCAAGGTAGGGGTCATACTAGTGAGAGCTGTTGGAAGCTAAAGGAAGCAATCCAATATTTGATCGACAATAACATGCTTCCAATACCTCTAGTCGGCAAGAACACCAAGTGATGATAAACACAAGGCAAGAGGCGAGCTGCAACGACAAGATTTCATGACCTTTATTTTTCTATTTCTTTTTCATTTTTTCCTCTCCCCAATAAGTCTAGCATAGGCACCTTTATTTTCCCTTAGATTAATTTTGTAGATTATTTCTTTTTCCCTTTTAATAAAATGAGTATTTATTTCCTTGCATATGATCATCGCATTGCATTGCATTTTAATAATAATAAAAAAACAAATCCATGTCAAACTAAGCACAAGGTATACCAATGATTTGAGGCACCCTTAGTAGCCACATCATATCATTTTCACCCTTCAAATATACAATCCTTTCTTCAATAACCACTTTGAGCCTCGTCTAACGATAGACCTTTCAGTTTTCAACCTACATCTACCTAACCTTGGGATGGGATGGTGTGTAACTTATGCAATTTTCAAAGAACAAAAACTTGAGTGATTCAAAAGATTAAAATAGCAAAAAATAAGCAAAAAAAATAAATAAAAGTGTACAAAAGGGCAAGTGTTCCAATGTCATTGACATGAACATATCTTTGATATGAACACGACTCAGATTGCGTCTCTTATCGAGTGCTCGGTACCGTGCCTGAGAAACATGAATTCCAAGCGAGTGATAGACCGCATGATCGGGATTACCCACATTTAATAAAATAAATAAAGCAAAAAAAAGGGGCTAAAACTCAAGCATGAAAATACTAAGATTCAAAAGCAAGGTTGCACACCTTGGGGGCTTATCTAGGGTCTTGAGCCTTTATCCCCTTCTTCTTCAAGACTTTATCTTAACCACGTTACAACCCTTAAAAAGACCTCTTTGAGGTATACACACACTTGTGCGAGGTTCGGCTAGAGCTACGTTCGGCCTGATTCCTAACAAATACGTAGGCAACCTCGCATCGAGGTGCGGCCGTAATAAAAAAATTGCATTCATATTTACATTCACAAATCATGATCATATCAAGGGATCTCCAATGCTCATTCCTATCTACTTAGAGCTAGACTTGGGCGCTTGATCCCTACATCATTAGCTTACCTAGCCTAAAGAGTCACCATTATTTGACTCTTTTCAATATATTTTCCACACACTTAGCCTTTGCGACCTAAATTTAGAATCACTTTCACATACCACACAGATACATGACCAAATATACTTTCCCTTAGGAACCCTTTGTTATGAAATCTTAACACAACGCTGAAGCATGCCTTGTCATATCATCATCAATCATCATTGCATCGAAGTATGAAGTGCTTAGCTTCCGCGCCTAAGTTACCTAAATACTTTCATTATCGAGTCAACTAGGATAGTCTAAGATGTTACAATCCTTGTACTGTGAGAAACAACATTTGACTAAGCTCATTTAACACGCACCTTCAAAAACTTCACTTTTTTCTTCTTCTTTTTTTGCGTCTTTCTTTTTTGGGAGAAAGTCGATACCCTCCACAAAAATGACGGAAATTTTTTTCTTTTTTGCATTTTCGAGTCGCACGATCACAATACAATGCACACACAGGTGATGAGTCACACGTGTCATTTCACTTCGAGTCGAGTCAACCTCGAGTCAATCACACCGAGTCAAGTTTATACCTTGAGTCGTGTCAAGTCAATGAGTTAAGCGGCACTAAGCCTTAGGTCAACCCTAAAATAATTAAAGAGATTAGCAAAGTCCTATAGTCAAAGATAAATACAGGTGCATCCCAGCGGCAGCAAGAGCAGGATAGGGAAGACCCTACTCCAGCGCCAGATGACAACATCTAGAGTCTGGCAACAGATTTTAGCGCCTGGCGCTATATCTCAGCGTCTGGCGACAGAGCCAAATCGTGGCGCCAGCAACTTTTCAGCGGCGACAGAACGCTCAGCCACTTAGAGTAGTTATTTTAACCTCTTTCAGCAATTTCGGGTTCCTTGGTACGCTAGATAGCCCCTATAAGCAATTTGACATGATTAAGTAGTCGGCTTGATTACAATCGTAATAAGTGATCGACCTGACGAAAGATCGTCTCACTTAGCTTAAAGCACCTAAAATATTGGCTCATCGCAGAGACACCGATGTACTGGTTCATAAACAACAGAGACACCGACATACTGGTTCATAAATAGCAGAGGCACCGACATAATGGTTCACAAGAATCAAAAGCGCCGACGTACTGGCATAGCGGAAGCAAAGTTCAAGCGAGCTTTAAAGATCGACAAGTGTTGGTCTTCAGAAGTTTTCTTCGGAATATTATCGCAACAAACGCTATATTGTTCAGAGACGAGTGGACATATCATCAAAGCTCTTTTGTTCAGAGACGCGTGGACATATCATTCAAAGCTCTTTGTTCAGAGACGCGTGGACATATCATTCAAGCACTTTTGTTCAGAGACGCGTGGACACATTAAAAAAAAGCTCTTTTTTTCAGAGACGCGTGGACATATCATCAAAGATCTCCTATTATCAAGCTCTTTTGCTCAGAGACGCGTCGGCATCCTATTATCAAGCTCTTTTTTTAGAGACGAGTGGACACATCATTCAAAAGTTCATATAAAAAAGAAGCTCTTTGTTCAAAAACGCGTGAACATATCCAAAAAGCTCTATTGTTCAGAGACGAGTGAACATCAAAACAGCAAGATGGCATTCCATAGATTGTGGAAGGTTGTCGCAACGACAAATGCAGTAGCAAATCGGTTACCTTCAGAGACGTGTGCTCGACGGTGCAAGATACGCGTTTCGTAACTCTTTTATCTGTTTAACTAATGATAAATTGCAGGTATCGACATTACAAGAGTGATTTACGATCGCAGAACGTTCTGAATCATTCTCCGTCCCTATCGATACTTTGATTTTTATTTTCGAAACTTGCGTTTCTCCAAACTCAGTCAAAGTGGGGGCTTCTGTAGACACCCAAATGTGTCTCTCCAAAACCAAACCCGGTGATGAGTACCTTTCATGTCATTTGATTATCGAACGACGCAAAAGTGTGAAAAGTCTAGTGATGAGGATGTTTTTATTAAAATATCTCTTCTTTTTGTTTTTGAAAATATTTCTTTTCTTACCCTATTTATGA
This sequence comes from Chenopodium quinoa, assembly GCF_001683475.1. Lineage (NCBI taxonomy): Eukaryota > Viridiplantae > Streptophyta > Magnoliopsida > Caryophyllales > Amaranthaceae > Chenopodium > Chenopodium quinoa. The sequence continues at coordinate 188,521 of NW_018745151.1, read as the reverse complement.
AAAACGTGCATTCCAGTTTAGTTTGGTCCATGATATGGGTCCAATAATAGTGTAGTTGGATAGGGCTTTAAACGATATATTATAAGCCCACTTCCGATGAATAATGAGGAAGTTATGGCCAAAATACTAAACTAGGCCCGATTTGGTTTTTATATGAGGCCCAATGATGTAGAGGAGGGCCTATTATTAATTATCATTCTGTAGACACCTAAAAATGTCTCCCCAAAACCAAACTCGATGATGAACAACCTTTCACCGCCATTATTGGTCAGGTTGAGTATTTAATCTTGGAGTGCATAAATCCATATTTCCATTTCATAAACCAACCCAGCTTCTATCTCATTTCCCCAAATCATAACTTATTTTCCTCTTTTTGTGCCTTTAAACCCAAAATAATTTATTTCGTGTCCTTTAAAATCATTCATTCCGTGTCCATTTTATAAAAACGTTTAATCTAGTTATTTTGGTCCATAATCAGGGTCCAATGATTTAATATTTGGATGGAGCTTTAAAAGATCTTTCCAACGATATATTATAATCCCAAATCCTAGTTATAACGAATAAGTTATGGCCAAAATATTAAACTGAGTCCAAACCGAACCTAAGCCCACCTTACCTACGACCCAATGATCATGTGGAGAGTCCAAATGATTTAATCCAATTCCTAAACCAATTAGGATTAATTAGAAACTTCTATAAGTTTCTAAAAGATCTTAATTATCCTTTTTGAAAAGATAAGATTAAAGGGTTTACAAGTTCCTTAAAAACTTGTTGGCGGCTCCCTACATTATTTGTCCCTAATCGTATTATGTCAGTTCCCACTTCCTATGAGTGCCAAGCATACTCACAACATGCTTTAACGTAGGCGCACTTCGAACGACGCCTACAATTTGGCGACCCCACTGGGGAGGATTCTTGGTTATTTATCGATTTGAGTGATCGTTATTTAATTAAGATAAGTGGATGAGACTTGAAAGATTCTTGAATTGTATTACTGCGATTTAATTGGCATTGTCACATATGCATATGATTTTTAGGTTACCTTTTTTTGCCACGATAGTACGTGTTCTACGTATGTGGCTAGCCCAGGGGATTTAAGCTCTATCAACCAAAAAACGCTCATGGCAATAAGGGTTCATCCGAGTTTTTAAATCCACCCAAACCATGGAGTCGAGTTTGATTTCATCAAGAACTCGCGGAGCCGCTCGTTGGCATACACCCTCAAGGGAGGCTGCCTTGCTAACGCGTCCAAACTCTTAACCATGGTACCCTTTGACACCCTTTTAAGCTTGACCATAGTCGAACATAGAACTTGACTTTAGGTTGCGAACTTCATTGCATCATTCTTGACAATGTGCTTATATGTGCATTTTTTGAATTTTTATTTATTTATTTATTTTTCTCTTATCAAACCCTTTTATTTATTATTAGAGTCGAGCCATAGATTTTTTTTTTTAATTTTTGAGTCACCCGGATTTTTATTCCCGTATACTGCACAAGAGTCAACTTGTTTTGGTCATATCTAGAGTTCTATAAAGAGTTACGTGTCGTGATACCTATGGATCTATAGCCCCGGGTTTTATCTTTCATTTGGAGTTGGTTTCGTCTCAATCAGAGTCACAGATCAAAAGTTATAACTGATATAGTACAGCCTGTCCAGTTTAGGTGTCTTTTTAGCTTCAACTTTCTTTCTTTTTTTAAAATATATATATATATATATATATATATATATATATATATATATATATATATATATATATATATATATCTTTTCTTGTCAAGATAGTCTTAGTCAATTCCTTTAATCTATGTAAACTCGTATAAAATAGGATTATAGATTTTTATTTTTATTTATTTTTTTTTTATACCCATGAGTCATAACTCTTCTAGAATTCTAGTCCTCTTCCTAGTTTCTTGTGATTTTTTGTGCTAACCTTAACATGCGTTCTTTGTCTTTGATTTTGGTTGATCTTATTTATGAATAACGATTGCCAATGGACCGTTTTCACCTAGTAAATAGCATAAACATTAAAATTGAACAAAATTAATGAAGCTAGTTTGTCTTTTAGTCTTCCGTTCTATTTGGTCATTGGGTCCTTTGTTTTTCACAGCGTCCTCATGTCTAGCCATGAAATCATACCACGAGTCTTAATAAACTCACATAATCACACATGTTGAGTCATTGCACACAGTTTGTCTTCGAGTAATGCACTATATTGTTTATGATCGTATATTAGGACCATGCATGCGTCGTTTTCCGTCGTAATAGGAATGAGTGGAGTTTTTTCCCATCAGTTTTCAAATTTTTTTCATACACTCTTCCTTTCCAATTCGAGTATTGAGTGAATGCATTAAGTTAGTTCATCCTTACACAGTACTTGAGTCTAAAATTACTAGGCAATAGTTGGAAGAATAAGGGGAACATCACTCCTTCCTTCTTTCTTTCCAATCAAAGCATCAACAACAAGAAACTTTTTTCCTCACCAGGCGACAAGAAGTTACTCATAAACAGCCATGAAGATAAAGCACAATGCAAGCTTCTCACCAAGATTTCATGTTTTCTTCTTCTTTTGTTTCAAACCCTTCCCCCTAAAAAGTCTAGCATAGGTTCTCCTTATCCATGTGTCTATGTGTCACATTTCTTATCTTCTTCATAAACGAGCATCTCTTTCTTACATTCGATCATGTCATTCGCACAAAAAAAAAAAAAAAAAAAAAAAAAAAACTAAACACAATACCAATGATTTGAGGTGCCTTTGCAACCCATTCATTCCCCATTAACCGTTCAATCACATATCCATTTCTTCATCAACCACTTTGAGCCTCGTCTAACGGTTGACCTTTTTTATTCAACCCACATTCACTTAACCCTGGGATGGGAAGGTGTGTAATTGTATAACATTCAAAAAGCAAGTAAAAAAAAGTAGCAAAGCAACAATAAAACAATGTCTAAGGGCAAGTGTTCCAATGTCTTTGATATGGACACGTCTCAAATTGCGTATCTCATCGAGTGCTTGGTACCGTGCCTGAGAAACATGAATGCTAAGTGAGTGATGGACCGCATGATCTGAGATTGCCCACATTGAACCAAAAAAAAATTATAAAAAAAAAATGAAAATAAACTTGCAAAATTCAAAATTTTCAAATTCACTATTACACATCTTGGGGATTTTCTCGGGTCTTGAGCCTTGTACCCTTTTCTTCTTTAAACCATCAACTAACCATATTACAATCCTTGAAAGACCTCCTTGAGGTGTACACACACTTGTGCAAAGTTCGGTTAGAGCTACATTCGGCCTGATTCCTAACGGATACGTAGGCAACCTCACATCGAGGTGCGACCACATTCATATTCATATCCATGCATGATCGAGTCAAAGAATATCCAATGCTTACCCCTACCCATTTAGAGCTATACTTGGGGGCTTGAACCCACATCATTTAGCCTACCTAGCCTAAAGAGTCATCATCTTTGACTCTTCACACATATATTTCCATCACCATAACCTTTGCAGCCTCACCTTAGTATCATTTTCACACACTTCTTTCACACATACATATCCATATCATCTTTCCCTTAGTAACCCTTTCTCATGAAATCTTGTTTCCCTACCGCGCATGTTTCATCATATTTAAAGACAAATTCATTAGAAGAAACATTGTATACTTGCCTAGCTTCCTGGCCTGAGAAATATTCATTGTTTCATGCATCGCATAATGTGCTGAGAAACATTTATATATCAATGATTTTTAATCATACAAAGCATATCGTGCTTAGCTTCTTGACCTAAGAAACATTTATTATGTAATACTCAATAATCACTTCATTTAAACACGTGCTTAGCTTCCAGACCTAAGTGACGTTCAAGATCGTTTCTTTACACCATATATGATGCTTAGCTCCATGACCTAAGTTAATTCATCTATCGTGTCACATGATGTAATTGTCCTTAGCCTCCTTGCTTAAGAACATTCATCATGCATACATTATTTTCAAGACAAGCAATTCAATCCATACGATTCATTTCGTCTTGCTTAAGGAGGAAATTCAAAACTTCTTCCCTTTTTCATTAATTTCTTTTGGGGAAGTTTAAAAACTTTTTCAAAATTTTTATCGATGGAAGTTCGAAAACAAAACTTCATTTTTCACGTCTTTCTTTTTTGGGAGAAAGTCAGTACCTTCCACTCGTCTCATGACAAAAATTGACGGAAAATTTTTGCTTTTGCATCTTCGTTTGCTTGTGTCTGCACACACAGTCACAAGTCATACACATATCATGTCACATCAAGTCAAACTTGGTCAAGTCAGTGGTCAAGTCAATCACAATATATACGAGTCCATTGGCAAATTAATTTTTGCAGGTCTCATCTACAACCCATGTTCGGGGACAAGCGAACCAACTACAACCCACGTCCGAGGACAAGCGGGCCATCTACAACCCACGTCCGGGGACAAGCGGACCATCTACAGCCCACGTCCGGGGACAAGCGGACCATCTACAGCCCACGTCCGGGGACAAACGGACCATTTACAACCCACGTTCGGGGACAAGCAAACCATTTACAGCCCACGTTCGGGGACAAGCGAACCAACTACAGCCCACGTCCGGGAACAAGCGGACCATCTACAGCCTACGTTCGGGGACAATCGAACCACCATCATTTTATGACGCAAGGTTCTCGATACACATAGACTTGCAATCTCATCATCTGTCGACTTTCCTCAAGCATGGAAAGTATTATCCGGTGGATTTCTTCAAGCATAGAAAACCGCCAAATTCCTTTGTCGGCTTTCCTCAAGCATGGAAATCATTATCGGTGGATTTCTTTAAGCATAGAAAACCGCCAAAATCATATGTCGACTTTCCTCAAGCATGGAAAGTGTCATCCAGTTGGTTTCTTCAAGCTTAGAAAGCTACCAAACTCATTAGTCGGCTTTCCTCAAGCATGGAAAGCGTTTCAACAAACGTCATCCGGTGGATTTCTTCAAGCATAGGAAGCTACCAAACTCATTTGTCACCGATACACTGGTGTCAGATACACATTTTATCCCTTTACTCTTTTATCTGTAGAACTAACATTTTTCTGCAGGTATCGGCGTATACAGAATGATTTAGGATCGCAAAACGTCTTAAATAATTCTCCGTCCCTATCGACTACTTTGACTATCGTTTTTGAAACTGACGTTTCTACAAACTCAGTCAAAGTGGGGGCTTCTGTAGACACCTAAAAATGTCTCCCCAAAACCAAACTCGATGATGAACAACTTTTCACCGCCATTATTGGTCAGGTTGAGTATTTAATCTTGGAGTGCTTAAATCCATATTTCCATTTCATAAACCAACCAAACTTCTATCTCATTTCCCCAAATCATAACTTATTTTCCTCTTTTCGTTCCTTTAAACCCAAAATAATTCATTTCGTGTCCTTTAAAATCATTCATTCCGTGTCCTTTTTATAAAAACGTTTAATCCAGTTTATTTTGGTCCATAATCAGGGTCCAATTATTTAATATTTGGATGGATCTTTAAAAGAGATTTCCAACGATATATTATAAGACCAAATCCAAGTTATAACGAATAAGTTATGGCCAAAATATTAAACTGAGCCCAAACCGAACCAAAGCCTACCTTACCTACGACCCAATGATCATGTGGAGGGTCCAAATGATTTAATCCAATTCCTAAGCCAATTAGGATTAATTAGAAACTTCTATAATTTTCTAAATGATCTTAATTATCCTTTTTGAAAAGATAAGATTAAAGAGTTTGATATTGAATAAAACTTTTCTTTTTGAAAACCCTATTTCTATCCGAATTGAAAGACGTTCAAAGATAGACAGATATTATTTTGGTGCCTCATATTTTTTATCCTAACTTTATATGGTTGGATAGCCCTTGAAATTATATTTCCAATGATATATTATAATATCAATTCCGAGCTATAACGGAAAAGATATGAATAAAATGTCAAACTCTATCAAAAACTGACACCATCTCACTATTTCGGCAATATCTTTTATTATACAAAATAATTTAATCTTATTCTTATTGTTTTAGAAAATATAATTCAAGATCTTTCCAACTATATCTTATTCATCTTATTCCGATTACTGGATCAAAAGATATGATAAAAACAAAAACCGCAAAAACTGCAGTCTATCGAGTTTTTTTTCCGATTTAATTCGGATCTTATCTTAATTCTTCGACCCCTCTTTTTTCCCTATAAATAGAGGTCATATCACCCCTTTTTCAGTCATCAACAAGCTTGATTATCAAATCATTCTCTTCTCCCTCTTTATCCTAAACACTAGCCACCCTATTCTCTCAAAATACTTCCCCTAATTAAGCACTCCAAGGAGTTCATACAATACCCAAATTTCTATACTTAAACCAAGGCGTGAAAGGTATAATTAACTGAGGGTATGGACCAAATCAAATATACATTAATTTAATTTAATTTTCATTTGATTTATATTTTTATTGAAGTTACTAACAGTTTATTCATGATGTAGCAATTCAAGGAAATGCGGAAAGTGAGTAGTTAATCATTTAATTACTCTTATTTTTATTCTTGTTACTAGCATCATGATTAGGTTATTTTATATTTAATTTGACTAACGTTATTATTGTTAAATTGCTTCCAATATTAATGTTTATTCCATTGTTGTTATGATCACCATATTGCATGTTTAAAGGAAATATGTAATTGAAAATCACGCCTAATAAGATAATTTGGAAAATCGGTTTAGGTTCCTTTTTAATCTTGTTATTTAATTCAAGTGATCACAAATATTTTAGAATTATGTGTTGCATTAATATTTAACCAATTTAGCCTAATAATAGTTTGGAGCAAATTGAATATTTTGTTTGTATGCCTTTGAGATCGCAGGAATCACTTTTCACTATAAGAATCGAGTAGAGGCCAATACGGGCAAATGTGACTCCATGACTCACTTCCTACCATCATCTCCGATCCTCCTTTCGTGGTTCCGAACCATATGGAGTTAGTAATATCATGGATTATGATTGGGGTGTAACCTTCATGGGTCAATCGTTGTTGGCTATCGTTGTCCCTTATCGTGGTTGCTTTTTTATGATCCATGAACGGTTTACAAGTTCCTTAAAAACTTGTTGGCGGCTCCCTACTTTATTTGTCCCTAATCATATTATGTCAGTTCCCATTTCCTATGAGTGCCAAGCATATTCACACATGCTTTAACGTAGCCGCACTTCAAACGACGCCTACACATTCCTAAAACTATTAGGATTGATTATAGGTTTCTAGAATACTCTAGAAGGTTCTTTTAAATCCTAATGGAATTAGGATTGATAATTATGTTTTAAAGAGTTTGAAATTGAATAAAACTACTCCTTTTAAGAATCCTTGTTTTGTACGAAGTGGAATATATTCAGATTTTATTTTCGTGCCTCATAATCTTTATCCAAATTTTATATGGTTGGATAGATCTTGAAATTATATTTACAATGATATATTATAATATTAAGTTCGAGTTATAACGAAAAAGATATGAATGAGACATGAAACTCTATCCAAAACTTACACCCTTCCACTATTTTGGCCATATCTTTTTATCTACAAAAGATTTTAATCTGATTCTAATTGGGTTGGAAAGTTGACTTAAAAGGTCTTTCCAACTACATATTATATGCCTTATTTGGACTTCTATATCAAAATATATGATAAAAACAAAAAACGCGTAAAATTGATTATTAGCGCCTGACGCTAAGCATTAGTGTCAAGCTTGGAGCCTGGAGCTAACCTTCAGCGCCTAGCGCTAATTGCCAGCGTCGGCGCTAATCAAGTTTTATTCTCGTCAGAACTCTGTTTTGATTTTTTATCTTTTTGGCTAATTTTCTCTATAAATAGCCTCTTAAAACCCCGTTTTTTAAATCATCAATTCTCTAATTCTCTCTTTCACCAATTTTCACCAACTCTCAAGAAATTCTTGATTCTCTCTCTCTTTCTAAGCCTAGCTTTTTACAAACACAATTCCTCATACATTAGCACTAGACACACCTAGCCAAGTTCGAAGTTGCCTTCGCCCTAGACGTGAAAGGTTTTAATTTCTGAGGGTTTGGTCTCAAATCTCTATTTCAATTATTTAATTTAATTGTTTTGTTGTTTATTATTTTCCTTGAAGTTACTAACGTGTGTATTTTGAAATTAGAAAGAGGTACGAGGCATCCAAGTAAGTACTTTAATGGTTTTTATTGATGTTATTATGTAGAAATCATGCTTAGATTGTTATTTTGATTCCTAGTTTCATGTCTAGGGTAACTTTAATATCAAGTATGATTAAAAGTATGATGTTTCCTATGTTTTTCCTAATATCACGTTAGTATCATGTTAGGGCTAAAGCTTTGATTTTATTGTTTAGTGACATGCTAGGGTTTGTTATTAATCTTGTTAGTATCATGCCTAGGATCTCGCTATTATTATTCTTTAATATGATTATTTTAATTATTATGATTGTTATTTCAATTATGATTATAATTATTGTTATGATTATTATTATGTTGCTTGATACATTATTTATTGTTATTTCTTGATCACACCATTTATGTATGTTTAAAGGGAATTGGTACTTGTAATCACGCTTAATAAGATAATTAATAATCTTGTTTAGGGTTAATTTGATTATAATTCAAGTGATCGCCAATAATAGTTTTATTTGTGCATTATATTCAACCAACATAGATAAACAGGTCTAGGGTAATCCTATTGATTGCATGTTAGTCAGAAAGCGCACATGAATACGATCAGAGTAAAGTAGAGGCCTATTATTAGGGGAGGTTCAATCTCTTTTAGGTTGGATTTGTACCTTCATCCCCGAACTACCAGTCATGGTTTAAGACCTATTGGAGTTGAAGATCTCTTGGATCGTTAAGGGGTGTAACCTTCACCTCGTAAACGGTTTACAAGTTCCTAAAAAACTTGTTGGCGACTCTTTTGCTTTATCTTCTTTCCCTTTGGACGCCACCGTATTTAAGTGTATGATCACAGTGGGGTTCAAGCTAGGGATTAACGCTTGAAATATTCCCTACAAAGGGACCAAAGAATTTTCCAAAAGTCGGTCTTAGAATTTGGTGGTAAATGGTGTCGTAGCATTTCATATCATGTTTTGATTATATATATACGTCCCTGAAGAATTATGCTTCAAGTAACTGATATGTCTATTTAATATAGTGATTTACCCCCGTCCCTTGATCGTAATCAGTAGTGTTTTTTTCTCTTTACAGCCACTTTTATTACTAATTTTTATTTTCAAGTGTCTTCGTAGTTTTGGTCGAGTTTTGTAGGAAATTGCACACTTGGAGCATTTTCTCAGATTTATTTGAGTAATTACGAGCATTGGAAGACCACGACCATCTTTCTTAGCCCGAGGCCGGTTGGAGTCATCGAACCCGTGATTAAGGCTGCGTGTTTGGGATGAGTATTTTCGACGATTTTCACTTAGTTTCTAATTAGGATTTTTAGGAGTTTGTATAAATACGTTTTAATAGCTTTAGATACGTACAATTACCTCTCTTTCATTAGTTTAATCTTCTCTTAAGCTTAAAATTCTCTCTTGTTTTCTCTCTCTACAACTTTGTTCCTTAATTCAACTCATTATTTACGTTAGCTTTGGTAACGATTTCTTCTCTATTAATTTCAGTAATTTAATTTCTTTAATTCATCATGTCTTGTTTATTTGTTTTGATTAGTTTAGATTTAATTATGTGTGAGTAGTTTTCTTTCTAGGGTTTGTGGGGATCCATAAATAATATGAAAGGGTAATTTATTATTGTTGATTGTTAATGCTTGATTAATTTTCTATTGATTTATTTAATGTTATTCAATTAGATTAGGCCCAGTTTAATTGTATGAGTTTAGCAATATTGATTCGAGATTTGAGAGATGAGAATTGATGTTTAGGCTTAGTTTTAATAGGCAGACTAATTTATAAATGATTAAGTCGAGATTCGAGAAATGAGATTTAATAACGGTAGATTAACTCTGTGATTGTAATACGTAGCGAAAGCCCTTTATGGTCTGATTAATTGATGCATTGATGATTGATAATTATGTTTTACCCTGGAATATTGTTTATTGGTGAACCTATAACCTAGGCTTTTATTAATTGATTTCTCCCTACTTTTATCTCCTTTAGTTTAATTTCATCATATCTTTAATTTAGTTAATCTATATTTTGATTATTTTAATTAATTAGGAATAGGAAGACTTGTTTCCTTGTGGATCGACCCTTTTTCCCTATCTTCATAGTTAGAGGAACTTAGGTTTTATTTTTGACTAGGTGATACGACTTTATCCTGCCAGTAACGAAAGTTAGATTTTAAAATATTTGGAGATTCCATAACAAGGATCGAAGAAGCATCTTGCGGTTGAAAGTTCCTGAAGATTTAATTGTCAGTTATTTGTTATTAGTAAATTAAATCTCTTATATACTTTTTATTTATGAAGCAATGAATTTATATTTAAATCTCTTGTACACTTTAATTTTTTTTTTAAATCTATCTTTGGTAAGTATTAAGGTTTTACATTTTTTTTCTTCTTTTTAATAAGTTTTAAAAAATACTAGTATAAGTACTTGGTTTACGGTGAATTATTCCTACGAGTATATTAATATTTGATCCATATAATATCAAAATTAATTGTACCAATATATAAGGGACCTTATTGCATGTTTCCCCTTGGGCCTAAGAAATACCAAGAACGGGCATGACCAAATGACTAAGAAAGACTTTTACTCACAATTGGGTTCTGGTTGGGGAGACTTGTTAGAAAATTATAATTACAGAAAATTAGAAAACTAATTACAATAATAATACAAACAGAATAGGACGAGATTAATCTCTGTCCTTAGGATAATATTAGCCCCCACTACGATGCTGATAGGAATTCCTACGCTAATTTACCCCTAGGATTATCCTATTTCTAAGAATGAAAACACAGCATAATTTTACTCTCCATGGACATGTTTTTGAGAAGAACGTTTATCAGAATGAATATGAAAAACTGATTATTTTTTACTGTCAATGAAACAATTATATAGAGATAAGTATGGCAGTTATTTTATCCCAAAAATAACTGCCTCCCTATATTGTCCGAAAATTAAAAAAAATATTAATTAATTAATAGGCACATGTTAGTCATAATTAATTAAACGTCGCGCGCGTGCCACGTGCCTAAGTGCTAAGTGCTAGTCTATGATTAGTAAATATTCTGATAAATATACTACCAATCATCTACTAACAAGCCCATGATCAAGCCCACACAAAAAGGCTTACAAATCATAATACACATAGTACACACTAGTTAATAAACAAGACCAACCTTTCACATTCCTTTCATGTGGGACAATGCTCCCACAAAAACTTACTTGTTGAAGACTACATACAACAATCCCCCACTTAGTCTTCAAAACCAACAAAAGTGTATAATGAAAGTATCTTTCGATTTGAACTTCCACTTAGTGAAAACAACTCAAGACCCTGACAAAATTAATGGCAGCTTAAAAGCTTTTGAGCCACAACTTCTAATGTTAAAGTCGGAGTTACCTCACACACAATTGTTTTAACACAATATGTCCAAAACAAGGTAGCACTATTATGGCCATGAGCTCTCCTGGTTTCATAGATATTTCCAAAAGATTAAACACATACTTTTGGTAGAAGCAGCACCACTTCTTATATCTATATAGGTGAATTCTATTACCATAGAAACCATTAAGAGTATATTACTCACCCTAAAACATGCACCAAATAAATAAATATCTTAGTGCGAACCAATCAGTTATCAACAATTTGTTATTACCACATTGAACCTTTTAATCACGGGTACTCGCAAAAATAAGGTTGGGTTTCCATTGTTGCCGATTTAATTATATGGTGTCAATCCCATTTCACGGCTTGTTCCATGAACCATATCCCTTAGAAGACCCTTTGTGAAAGGATCTGCCAAATTGTTACAAGTTCTCACATAAACTATAGTTATAATCCCGTCGGATATTAACTGTCTTATGTAAGAATGTCTCAAACTGATATGTCTAGATTTTCCATTATAGATTTTATTATAGGCTCTAGACAATGTTGCCTCACTGTCACAGTGCAAATAAATGGCTGGCATAGGTTGTGGCCACAACTTTATATCCAATAGCATATTTCTCAGCCATTCTGCTTCTTTACCTGCTGCTGCTAAGGCTAAAAATTCAGCCTCCATGGTGGAATGAGTAATACTAGTTTGTTTCTTTGAGGCCTAAGAAACAGCACCACCACCGAGCATAAAAATCCAACCACTTGTGGATTTATTATCTCCATCATTTGATATCCAACTAGCATCAGTGTATCCCTCACGTACGGCTGGAAAATTTCCATAATGCAAAGCAAAATTTTTAGTTCTTTTCAAGTAACCATATACTCTACCAATTGCTTGCCAATGATCTGTACTAGGATTGCTAGTAAATCTTGAGAGTTTGCAAACAGCAAATGCAATATCCGGTCTAGTACAATGAGTAGCATACATCAAGCTACCTATTGCACTAGCATATTCCAATTGAGTAACAGCTCTTCCATCATTCATTCTAAGTTTACATGATGTATCATATGGAGTATTAAATTCTCTAAAGCTTAGATGATCAAATTTCTTAAGCATCTTATCAACATAATGAAACTGACTAAGAGAATAACCCCCACTATTTCTTTTAACTTTGATACCCAATATTGTATCAACTTCATTCAAGTCTTTCATCTTAAAGCATGAACTCAAATAATCCTTGATTTCATTTATGCCTTTCATGTTTGTTCCAAAAATCAGCATATCATCAACATAAAGACATAAAATGATACCATAATCCTTTGTAAACTTAGAATATATACATCTATCTGCAGAATTATGCACAAAACCATGAGATAAAACTACAGAATCAAATTTTTCATGCCATTGCTTTGGAGCCTGTTTTAAACCATACAATGATTTAAGCAATTTGCAAACCTTGTTCTCATTTCCAGGAAGTACAAACCCTTCAGGTTGTTTCATGTACACCTCCTCATCTAAATCTCCATTTAAAAATGTTGTTTTAACATCCATCTGGTGAACATGCAAACCAAACAAAGAAGCTAAAGCTAATAGCACTCTAATAGATGAAATTCTAGCCACGGGTGCATATGTATCAAAATAGTTAATCCCTTCTCTTTGTGAAAATCCTTGTCCAACAAGTCTAGCTTTGAAAATCTGTATTGACTCATCATCAACATTCTTCTTTACCTTAAAAATCCATTTGCAACCAAAAGGTTTGGAACCAGGAGGCAAATCTGACAAGACCCAAGTTTTATTAGCCATTAAAGACTCCATCTCATTATTAATTGCCTCCTTCCAAAATGCATCATTTCTAGAAGTAATTGCTTCTTGAAATGTTTTTGGTTCATCATTCTCAATTTCCACATTAAGAATCAAAGGAATTTTATTGGTAACAACATCTCTATTTCCTTCCACTAGAAAAGAAATTGCTTGAGAGTTAATGAAATCCGGTCCTAAATTCTTCTCCTTTCTAGCTCTAACACTTCTTCTTGGTTCATTTGAATTACTAGGATTTACTCTTGTATTCCCACTAGAAGGAGTAGAATTTGTTTGTGGCAATTGCAATGACTCACTAACACTTTTGGAATCACCTTTAAATTTATTTTCAAAAAATTCAATATCTCTTGATTCCACTATAACATTTGAGTCTAAATCCAAAAGCCTATATGCTTTTAAGTTTTCAGCATATCCCACAAATACACTTTTCAAAGCTCTTGGACCTAATTTAGTTTTCTTAGGGTCTGAGACTTTGTAATAAGACAAACATCCCCAAACTCTAAAATAACTAATGTTAGGCTTTCTTCCTCTCCAAATTTCGTATGGAGACATTTTCATTTTCTTTGAAGGAATTCTATTAAGTACATGACAAGCTGTTAGCAAAGCCTCACCCCATAGATTCATAGGTAAATTGGAGTTAACAATCATGGCATTCACCATATCACCTAAAACTCCATTTTTCCTTTCTGCCACCCCATTTTATTGAGGTCTATAAGGTGCACTAACTTGATGTACAATTCCATTATCTTCACAAAAAGAAATAAATTCAGTAGGAAAATATTCCCCACCTCTATCACTTTGCAAGATCTTCAATTTCTTGCCCTTTTGTGTTTCAACCATGGCTTTGTAAATCAAGAACTTGTCATAAGCTTGATCTTTTGATTTCAACAAATACACATAGGTAAATTTAGAACAATCATCAATAAAAGTAATAAAATACCTATTTCCACCTCTAGTTAAAACACCATTTAACTCACAAATGTCAGAATGTACAAGCTCTAAAATTTCAGAATTTCTATCCACCTTTGGAAAAGGTTTTTTCTTCATTTTCGATTGGACACAAACTTCACATATATTTTTATGCTCATCATTATATAAAATCAGTCCATTTTTATTCATAAATTTCATTGTTTGATAATTAACATGTCCCAATCGATTATGCCAAAGATTAAAACTTGAACATTCAACAACATTAAAACTGAAATCAAAAGATTGCACACAAGAATAATTAGAACTTGCATTTTTATTGATACTGAGTTTAAACATACCATCACTTACATAACCTTTGCCTACAAAGGTTCCTGCCTTAGAAATAATAAGCTTATCGGACTCTATAACAACTTTGAGTCCTTTCTTACATAAAACAAAACCAGAAACCAGATTTTTTCTAATATCCGAAACATGTAAAACATTAGTCAGTACAACTCTCTTTCCAGAAGTAAATTGGAGTTCTACACTTCCTGTTCCAAGGACTTTGTTTGTGCGATGATCACCCAACAGAATTTCATGTCCTTCAACAGCTTCAACATAATCCTTGAAAAGTGAACGGTTGTTGCATACATGAGTGGTTGCACCGGAGTCATACCACCAATCATCATTCAAAGGGACAGCAGCAGCCATGTACAACTCTTGGATCATTCCAATGTGCAAATCAGAAATCATGGCAATAATATCATTGTCCCTTTCCTCAACAACATTAGCAATAGTCACGTTTTCATCATTTTTCTTCTGATTTTGATTTTTGTTCTGTTCCTTCTTAGAAGGATTTCTGCATAAACGTTTCATATGGCCTTTTTTCCCACACTTGTAACACTCAACATTAGACAGATCCCTTTTACCCTTTTTATTCGGATTAGAGGATTTGTTGGTGTTATCATTATTATTGGAATCATCATTAGCCTTTCTCTTTTTACCCTTCTTATTATTCTTCTGACTTACAGTATTCACTTTAGAACTAGATGCAATATTCATATCCTTCTCACGATTTCGAGTTTCCTCTTCAATTCGTAAGTGCTTTTGAATCTGTTCTAAAGTGAATTCCTCAGAAGTATGCAACAATTTCTTCCTGTAATCATTCCAGGAAGATGGTAATTTGGCTATGATCCCCCTAACAATTAACTTCTCGGGAATGGTTATGTTAAGGTCTTTAAACTTATATAACAGAATCAGAAATTCATGAACTTGATCTAAGATAGAAGTACCATCGACCATAGTAAACTCAAAGAATTTAAAAGTTATGAACTTATTTGCCCCTTGTTTCTCTGCATCATATTTGTACTCAAGGGACTGCCACATCTCCTTCGCAGACTTCATATGAGTATAGAGATCATATAGGCGATCAGACAACGAATTCAGAATGTACCCTCTGCACAGCATCTCGTCTTCAACACGATTCTTGCGTTGGACAACTTCCTCTTCAGTGTCTTTGTCTGATGGTTCTGGTAAGGCTTCCAGTTTAGGATCAAGAACATAGAAAATCTTCAAAGCGGTGAGTAGAAACGACATCTTCTCCTTCCAACGAAGGAAATTAGTTCCATCAAAACGGTCCAATTTGACCGCATCATTGCCGAAAATCTTCATTGCTGCATCCATATTCTAATTCTAATATTATCCTAAGATTGTTAGAAAATTATAATTACAGAAAATTAGAAAACTAATTACAATAATAATACAAACAGAATAGGACGAGATTAATCTCTGTCCTTAGGATAATATTAGCCCGCACTACGATGCTGATGGGAATTCCTACGCTAATTTACCCCCAGGATTATCCTATTTCTAAGAATGAAAACACAGCATAATTTTCACTCTCCATGGACATGTTTTTGAGAAGAACGTTTATCAGAATGAATATGAAAAACTGATTGTTTTTTACTGCCTCCCTATATTATCCGAAAATTAAAAAATATATTAATTAATTAATAGGCACATGTTAGTCATAATTAATTAACCGTCACGCGCGTGCCACGTGCCTAAGTGCTAGTCTATGATTAGTAAATATACTACCAATCATCTACTAACAAGCCCATAATCAAGCCCACACAAAAAGGCTTACAAATCATAATACACATAGTACACACTAGTTAATAAACAAGATCAACCTTTCATATTCTTTCCATGTGGGACAATGCTCCCACAAAAACTTACTTGTTGAAGACTACATACAACAAGACATTTTTAGGTTATGTCTACAAAAGCAATACTTAAGGCTGCTCGGTGAGGCTTGGTTTTCGGGCCATCTTGTCATCTTTGTTAGGCATCATGCTATGTTATGTTAGCACCTATCTTCAAATAATACTGTACCTTATATTTATATTTTCTTTTATTTTTATTTGTAATATCTTTAAATTAGAGTTTTAGCAGCTTATAAATAATAAAAGGGTTACTTTAATTCCCTTAGGCTTATTTTATTATCCTCTCTTTTATCGAGTACGTTTCTTTAAACTTTTAGTTCTTTAAGCTTTAAGTGTTCTACATTATTCAACATCCAATCTTCAATGAATCGTATTGCAGTTTTTCCCACAATTTGCAATATTTTATTTCTTACTTTTTTTTTTTTATTGATTTATTTCTTGTTAAAGATTTTAATATATTAAGTTGAATTGATTTTTGTTACGTGATTCTAATTCTGCATGAGAAGTTCCATATTAGCTATGGTTAAGGGGAACTATGAATGTATAGATGGAATTAATGTCATGGTGAATTAAATTTGAATGGGTTTATTGCTATGTTCTTATTATTTGTTTGAGTTAAGCAACAAATGAGGTTAAAAACACCATGGTAAATTTGCAATAATAGTTAAAGAGAATCTAGTAAATTGTGAGCTAGTTAGAGGGATGATATTTTATGGGTGTATATATATGTAGAATTGAGAATATGTTAGAACCAAGGCGAATAATGAGAACTAGGAACTCATCTCGACCGTTGATCACACTTCATCTAACAGCCGAAATCTAACCCGCCTCATTAAGGGCATTTTTCGTAATTTTGATCGTTCAATGACCTTCGTTCCAACTTTCTTTCTCTCCCTACATTTTTACTTTCTCTCTCTACCTCCGTACTCTCTGAGGGCGATTTCGCTCATTGATTTTATTGACTTTCCTCTTCAATTTCGCAAATTGTTTGATTCTCCTTCTACGTTCTTGTTTTTGCTGTGATTCGTACTTTCTGAATCTCTAATTTTCTTTCTTCCAGCGATTTTTTTTACGTTGTTCTTGTTGTAGGACTAATATGCTTTTCTTTGTGAGGCATCGATAATAGACAAGTAAGCTATTTGATTGTGTTCTTCTGTTGTTTTGTTCAATTGTATTTTAATTGTTTGATTTCTTTATGATTTTGAGTATGAAATTAGGGTTTTTGCTATTGTTAGTTTGAGCAAATTTGCAATATCACCTTTTTTTTTAATATTTTGTTGCGATTTTTGTCGAGCCTTCTCGTGATTTTTTGTTTAAGGTTTCAAATTAAATCTCAATTTAATTGTTGATTTCCTTTAACTAGGTCTTCGCCTTAGCTCTTTGGTGCCTTCTTGCGATTTTCTTTCCAAGGTTCAGAATCTAATTTCAATTTAATTGTTGATTTTCTTTAACTTGGCTTTTAATTGAAATTTAATTTTGTGTAATTGGACATCTAAATTGATGAGGAAGCCCCATTTAATCAATTTGATAAACAAAATTTGTTTATCAAATGACAAAATGGTAAATAAAACAACATAAATGCCCAGTCATCATGACATTTTCGTAAATATATCAACAATAGTGGGACCCAAATTTACTAAAAAGTTGTTGATTTATTTACAATTTTGTCATTTGATAAACAAATTTTGTTTATCATATTGATAAACTTGGATTTTATGGGGTTTCACATGATCTTTTTGATATGTGATTGTTTGTTTGATGTTAGAGGTACAATTTTTTTGTTTTTGAATTACTTTTTAGCTTATGTAATTTACTTTTAAGTTATATTATTTACTTTTGGAGATGGTGGTTGTTGAGTTTGGTATGGCTTTGTGTTGTTGATGGTAGTGGCTAGGGTTGTACACAGTTTGGTCTAGACCGTAACCAAACCAGACCAAACCGCATTTTAGCGGTTTGGTTTGGTTTACGGTTTGGAAAAATACGGTTTGGTTTCGATTTTTTGGGAAATACGGTTTGCGGTTTGGTTTGGTTTTTAAAAAATTATAAACCAAACCAAACCGTAAACCAGTAAACCCCAGGGCATAGACTCTTAGCAAGGCTATCTAGCTTTCCTGGAAGGAGATGCAGAGAGTCACGAAAGCTAAAGATTCTTATATAATTTTTAAATCAATTAAAATAGTTATTATATATTATAAAAAAATAAAAAAAACATGAAAAATCATTAGAAGACTATATGGTCAGTATACTACTATATATACTCTATACTCAATCTCAAATATCAATACTTAAAATTCAATAGGTCATATAACTATAATGTAGTATGATGTAGTATGAATTATTTTTTTGGACAAATGTATTATTTTTTTTCCACAGTTAATTTGTTATGTATTATTTTTATTATGTGTTATTGTGTTAGCACTTAGCACTTGATTAGTTGGTTGTTATTTTATTAAAAAATTGTAGTATAATTTAATCCCTTTGGGCTAATTATTTGAACTTTATTATAAAATTTATTAATATTTGACAATTTTTAGTAAAAAATGTCGTCTCATCATAAACCGCAAACCAAACCGCACCAAACCGCATTATTACGGTTTGGTTTGGTTTCAATACTAATATGGTTTGGTTTGGTTTGGAAAATTGACCGCACCAAACTGTATTTTGCGGTTTGGTTTGGTTTAGACTCAAACCGCACCAAACCAGACCATGTTCACCCCTAGTAGTGGCTACGTGGGGGAGCGGATATATAGGATTGTTGTTGGGTAAAAGCAGTAAGCGTATTGTGGGTTTTTGTTATGACGACCTTAGATGTTTTGTGAATGGGGATGTTATATGGCTAGCGAGTAGCAGGGGTATGGGTGCTATGTTCCACTAACTGTTGTTGCATGGGTAAGGGATCTTAGCAGGTGGTGTTATTGCAAAGTGTTTGTGGTCAATTTTTTTATACTCGTAGTAGTTTTGGAAATGACGTATGTGGTAGATCAAGGTGAATGGCAGTCATGGTACCTAATATTGGGAGAAACGAAAACTTCGGCATAAAGGAATGGTTTTATTCTAGAATTTTGAGTACAAGTAATAAGGCGATTCCTCTATGTGTTGGTACTCTTCATCAGCACTCTCATTCCTCAAGCATATGATCAGTTAGTTGCAATGTTAACTATTTATGTTCTATGTGTTTATAATTTGGTTGTTCTTTGTTGAATTCTTCCTTTTTAAATCATGGTGATGATTCAGTGTTGAGTTCAACCTTCTAAATTTTAATCAAGACTTTAATCTCCTAGAATATATATAGGGGACGTTGGAATTTAACAATAGGATGCATTTAAAGTAGTGGAGTACATTAGTTATTTTCCTAGTTGAAAAGCAAATCATTTGTGAATCACTCATAATAATCAAAATGATATTCAAGTTCTAAACTTTGAAATTTGAATACACCAATAAAGTAAGAAATTTGATTTGTCCTCCATACTGTATGCCGAATAGCAGCCATGAATTGATGTGCAATTTATTTATGACATGAATGTAGTTATTTGGAATAGAACCCATTATTGGAGGCTGCAAAAAACTTTTGCTTCTCACGATCACCAACCTATACCTGGAATTGGGCTTGTGAGAATGTTATTCTGCAAATCAAGAGACTCCAAATTCTTAAGTTTGCCTATGTTAGATGGGACACGTCCATTCAACAGGCAATAAACAATGGCTAGAACATTCGATTCAATAAAGTTGCCAATGTTCCCAATACTTTTGGGGATCTTTCCTCGAAGCAAGTTGTCCCATATTCTAAGAACCTCTAATTTAGGAATAAAACTGACCTCTAATTAGTTTAATATGGCAAATGTTACCTTTAATGCTTCTATTATTTACTTTTAAGTATATCTTATTTACTTTTGTATTTGTTTTCTTTACTTTAAAATATTTTATTTATAAAGAAACTAAAATTGACTCCATAATAGCCTACTTGCTCAATTGTTAGAGCATTGTGCAAGTGCACAAAAGATGTGGGTTTAAATCCAACGTAGGTTTTTTTTTTTTAATGCTTCGAACCATTTGATTGTACATACACTTTTTATAGTTTTATATTTATTAGTTTTATTTTTTTTTAATTTACTTTTGTGTAGGTATTATTTACTTTTGAAAAAGGAAACGACAAATGCTATATCATATACTACCTCCGTTAACAGTTATTTGCAACATTTACTAAAAACGGGTGCTAACTATTATTTGCAACATTCCCAAATCTTTCCATTTTTAGAAACTTTTTTTAAATGAAATTACAAAAACACCCTTACTTAAAACTTTATAACATCAAACTTTAGCCTCCATTGTCAATTTTGAAGGGGCTTCCATCGGATTTCACCGATGGAAAGCCCCAAAGTTTATTTTCTTTCAAGTTTTAAAATTTGTTTTAGGTTACAATAATGTCTCCCTCGAAAGAAAGGGTTTATCTCCTTCGAAAGACAAGGTTTTTTCGATCTCCTTCGAAAGACAAGGTTTTTCGGACTCCTTCGAAAGACAAGGTTTTATTTGTGTTTAATTTGGTCTCTGGTTGTGCGGGGCTACTATTGATTATGGCTCGGATTCGGGTTATGAAATCAACACAAGAATTTTCTTTCTCACAAAATTACCAAGCGGCGACGGATCCACTCAAAAAGTTGTATGAGACAACGAACCGAGAATGTGCCGAATTATTATTTTATGTATTTCGATTCTTAGCCCTTCCCCGATTAATTCTTGTTTGATTTTGCTAAATTCGTTTTCATTATCGTTAATTGTCAATTGTAGATGTCGTATGACTATTATTAATGAAATTAAATGTCCTTTACGACTTCTTTCAAAAAACAAAAAAACTTTATAACATCAATTACATACTTAAACCTTAATTGATTAAAAACTAATCTAATTTAATTAAGCTTATTTTATCTTTCAATAATCATCAATCCATATTCATCATCTTCCCCATTATCTTTCTCTCTCCTCCTCCATCATCTTCTTCCTCTTCCTCCTCTCCATAATCTAATATCTCCATCTTTATCCTCTTCAACATTAACTTTCTCTCTCCTCCTTCAACCACTTTTCATGAATGGAATAAGAAACACACTCAATTAAGATCTGGGATAATGGTCTTGGTTTTGCGGGTTCGGGATCTGAATTTGTGGGTTGTGGGTTAGTTCTTCTGGGTCTTGGTCGAGGGTGTCGCTGATTTTGGTGGTTTGTGGGGGTGATTTTTTTCGTTGGGTTCGCTGAGTTCGTGGGGTTGGTTTTGGTGGTAGTCGAAGAGTTTCGGTGGTTCTTCGTTTATTTTGGTGGTTCGTGGGGGTGGTTTTAATTTGGTGGTTTGTTTAAGGGAAGTAGTCAGGGTGGTTTTTGGTGAGTCGTTAAAGGGTTTCGGTGGGGGTATAGTAGTTTTGATGGGTCGTCGGTGGTTTTCTTGGGTTTGTGGTCGGATTCCGGTGGTTTCGGTGGTGGTTTTGGGTTTCGGTGGCTTTGGTGGTTCCGGTGGTTGGTGGTTTTGGGTTTGGTGGTTCTGGGTTTTAGGTTAATTGTGTTTTCTTTTTTTTTTTTTTTTTTTTTTTTTTTTTTTTGGGTAGTAGTAGGATTAATACTTAAGGCCTTAAGAACATACCCTTGTTTTTCAATAATTATACTTAAAAACTTTTGCCTAGGAGTCCGCGCAGGTCCCTTTCGTTGCAAATAACTGTTAACGGAGGTAGTATATGTACATCAAATTTGAACTCTTGGAGACAGTTCATATTCACTCTGGTATACTTTGAGTACAAGAAAATTTTCAGATCCCTGAAAAATTGTACAACATATATAATTAAGACAGGCAAGACAATTTCTTTTTATTGAATTTTAACTTTTGGACCTTGAATGAGAATTATGTAATTAGAAGGTCAAAAGTTTTCATCCCAATCAAAGTCCATTGGGCCATTTCCATGATCCCCGTACCATGAGAAACCAACATAAGATATTAAGAAATTCATATATTTTAGAGCTAATTTGATTTACATTTTATTGATTTGATTTATTTTTTAGTTAATTTGATTAACTTTTAAGTAATTTATAACTTTAGATTGTTTAATTTCATAATAATTACTTTTATGCTTTGTTTGGATAGCAAAGAAGGAAGGAAAAGAAGGGGAGGGAAAATGGAGGAAGGGAAGGGAAAAGAAAGGGAGGGGGAGGTGAGCTCCACTTTCCCTCCAAATCTCTCCAATTTTGGAGAGATTATGGTTATTAAAGAGAGAGGGAAAATTGATCCCTCCCTCTCCTTCCCCTTCCGTCCCCCAATCTTTTACCCAAACAAGAGATTTTGTCCTCCTCCATTTCTCTTCTCTTCTTTTCCTTCCACTTCTTCCTATCCAAACAAAGAGTTAGAGATAACCTACGTAGGAATCAAACCTACACCTCTGTGCATCCGCATAGTAATCTACCACTTGATCTAATAGGTTAACTTTAAAGTTTTTTTATTCACTTTAAATTATTTTTCATTTACTTTAAAGTCTTATTTTGTTTAGATTTTTTTTTATTTAAAGTAACTTATTACCATCCTTTGAATTTTGTCCTCGGCCTTCCTTACAAAGTACTATATCACCCTCAAACATATATTCAACTCTTTGAAAGGGCAAGAGTATTTCATTACTTCATGAATACAAGGTTACAATATTTATAATACAAGAGTATCTCCTAAAGATAGGTAGCACTAACTAATTAAAGAATAAAATATATCTAATACAATAAGAATATTGAGAGAAGATAATAATATACAATAATAGAATATCACAAGATATTTGCATGATCAAAAGATATATGATATGCATAAATTACGGTTGTGATATCAAGGAGGATAATATCAATATACTTCCTTGATATTATCTGCAATATGCCCCCGCAAGACGGACGGTGCGTCGGTGAGTCCGATCTTGATAAAGAAAGTATCCAACCGTGGTCTAGATAATGGCTTTGTAAGAAAATCCGCAAGTTGATCACCAGTGGGTACATGAACAACCCGTAGAGCTTTCTTTTGAACTTGTTCTCGGATGAAATAGTAATCGAGAGCTAAATGTTTCATTCTTGAGTGAAATACTGGATTTGCGCTTAGATGAGTAGCACTTAGATTATCACAATATATAACCGGTGTGTGTGACAAACGAACACCTAGCTCGGTTCAAAGATTATGAATCCACATAAGTTCAGCTGTAGTCAATGCAACTGACCTGTACTCAGCTTCTGTTGATGAGCGTGCTAGTGATTTTTGCTTTTTCGAGCTCCATGTGATAGGATTTCTACCAAGGAAGACTATGTGACCCATTGTAGAGACGTAGTCATCACGATCACCCGCCCAATCCGCATCGGAGAAAGCATGTAGTGTAAGAGGAGAATCACGATATATATTGACACCTTTGTCAAGAGTGCCACTAAGATATCGCATAAGCCGCTTTAGAGCAGTCCAATGATCATTGGTTGGACAATGCATGAATTGTGAGAGCTGGTTAACAGCAAATGCTACATCGGGGCTAGTGAGAGTAAGGTACTGTAGGCTTCCAACTGCAGCTCGGAAGTCTTTTGGTTCCTCCAAGGGAACCCCTGATGCAGATAAATGTTGTGAAACAATTAATGGTGTGGGCACAGGCTTAGTGTCAAGCAGGCCCATGCAATCGAGAAGATCAATGATATATTTCCGTTGATTGAGAAATAATCCAGACGAAGTAGGCTGAACCTCTACCCCGAGAAAGTAAGAAAGTGTACCCAAGTCCTTCAAGGAAAATCGAGTTGCAAATTTCTGAATGAAACCATCAAGAAAAGCGATACCGGACCTGTAACAATAATATCATCCACGTACACAATTAGATAGATAGGTGTAGTAGAGTGATGTAGTATAAAGAGTGATGTGTCGGATACACATCGTTTAAATCCTTTTTCAATCAAGAAATTTGTGAGCTCGGTGTACCAAGCCCTTGGTGCTTGCTTGAGACCATAAATAGCCTTCATTAGTCTGCATACATGAGTAGGAAAATTAGCATCAATAAACCCGGGAGGTTGAGACATGTACACCTCTTCATGTAAAGTTCCTTGTAAAAAAGCATTGTTAATATCGAGTTGGCGAAGATGCCAATTTTGAGTGACTGCTAGGCTTAAAAGAGTACGAATGGTGGCCGGTTTGACAACCGGACTGAATGTCTCAGAATAATCAATACCCGGGCGTTGTTGAAAGCCCTTTGCTACCAAACGAGCTTTGTAACGCTCAATAGAACCATCTTTATTGTATTTGATACGGAAAACCCATTTGCATTTCACAATATTACGAACCGTATCAGATGATGTTAAATCCCAAGTACCAAGTTTGTGTAAGGAAGCAAGTTCTTCTTCCATGGCTTTCCTCCAAAGAGGATCTTTTAAGGCTTGCTTAACAGAGGTAGGGGTCACTGGTTTGGAAGCTATGGTTGTTGTATGGGCATATTTTGGGTTTGGTTTAAAAATATTATTTTTTGATCTGGTAATAATACCTTGATTTGGGTTAAGGGGTGGGTGGTTAGTTAATGGGTTGGTTGGATTAGGGGTAATTGATATGGATGGTGAATGAGCTGAGGTGTCATTGGTTAGTGGCTCTTGAATTGGAGTATGACTTGTGTGAGGTGAAGAGCTATACGTAAGATGAGGAGTGTTGTGTGAGGATGTGGGCCTTGGTGTAGGTGAAGGACTAGGAGTGATAGATTGTGGGCTTGAATCTGGTAACATGGGTTGGTGGGCCGTGGGTAATGGTGGAGAAGATGGTGAATGAGAGGTGTTGATGTTAGGTTGGGCGTGGATTAGAGGAGTAGAGCTGTTGGCAGATGCATTTGAAGAATAAGGAGGAGTTGATGGTGTAGGGCCTGGTGAGTCCGGATGTTCATCCGTAGGTCTATGCACCGGGTTGTGTAAGACTGGTAATTTGATTGAACACCAAGTATCCGAATCAGGAATAGAGGCTGTGGTATCCTTTTTCAGAAGGAGTGTATGAGGAAATTTGGTTTCAAAAAACCGAACATGCCTAGACACATAAACCCGATTTGTAGTAGGATCTAGATAATAGTATGCACTTTGAGTTTTAGAGTAGCCAATAAAAATGCATGGTTTGGATTTTGGATCAAGCTTGTGAGATGTGTATGGCTTAAGCCAAGGGTAACACAAACACCCAAAGCTCCGTAATTTCAAGTAATTAGGAGCAAACCCGAATAAACAATGATACGGAGATTTATGTGATAAAGTCGGCGTAGGAAGCCTATTTATCAAATAAGAGGCAGTGGAAAAAGCATATGACCAATAAGAAAGAGGTAATTGAGCATGAGAGAGGAGAGAGAGGCCGGTTTCAACAATGTGTCTATGACGGCGTTCCGCAAAACCATTGTGTTCTGGAGTGTGAGGGGGAGAGGTAAGATGAGATACACCATCAATAGTCAAGAAAGATGCTAAGGCCTCATATTCACCCCCATTATCTGAGTATAATATTTTGATAGACCTTTCAAAAAATTTCTCGACTAGAGCTTTAAAACGAATAAAAACGGCTTTAGTGTCGGATTTATTCTTAAGAGGATAAAACCAAATATATTTAGTGTAATGATCAACAAAGATAACATAGTACTTAAAGCCATCAAGAGAGTGGATTGGAGCAGTCCATAAGTTAGTGTAAACGATATCAAGAGGAGATTGAGAAAGCAAAGTAGAATGATTAAAAGGAAGTTTACGACTTTTATTGCATTGACAAGCATTACAATTGAAAGTCAATGAGCTAGAGACATCTAGATTGAAATCTGATATAGTTTTCTTAAAAATAGGTAAAGATGGATGGCCAAGTCGGTGATGCCAATTTATTGCCGGAGATTTGATAGAGAAAAAGGCTGAAATGAGTGAAGGGGATGACAACTCATATACCCCGTGTTTAGTTGGACCCTTGATAAGATGTGCCCCCGTGAGCCGATCCTTCACAAGAAAGAATCAGAAGAGAATTCAATGAGTAAGTTATTATCAAAACATAATTGGGAAATTGAAATAATGTTGCGTGTCATAGAGGGAGCACATAAAACATTAGATAAATGAATGCGTTTAGAGGAAGTAGGGAGAAAAAGTGAGCCTGTGTGTGTAATGGATACTCCCATCCCATTACCTATGACAATCTCCTCAGTACCATCATACGGGTGGTGAAGAGAAAGATTGGAAAGATCATGAGTGACATGGTGAGAGGCCCCTGTATCCAAGAGCCAATTTGTTGGTTGAGATGTGGCAGCGGTAGTAGCTACATGTGCTTGCGGTGGACGTTGAGAGGTAGAAGACGGTGGCAGAGTAGGCTTAGCATTAGGAAATTTTTCCTGAAAGATAGGGCAGCGGTATAAGGAATGACCAAGTGTATGGCACCATTGGCATTTGCCTTGGTAGCCCTGAGGTTTGGTATTGGTATTGGTTTGGTTGTGCTTCTTATAAGGAGCAGCATATTTAGGTGGATTGGGGTAAGAGTTGCGATTGTAGGAATCAGTAGGATAAGTGTTTGGGGGATGAGAGCGAGTGGTGGTAGCATGAGCGGTGACGGGTAGCGGGGTAGATGTAGAGGTCTTACGGATACTGACTTCTTTGATAAGAAGCTTCTCATGCAATTCATCGAAGCTAATTACGGTATCACGACCATTGACAGAGTCAATCACAGACTGATATTTATCATCATCTAGACCTTCGAGTACTCGCTCTATGAGATCATCTGGTTTGTAAGGTTCGCCGAGGACGGCTAACTGATCGGCACATATGCGAATTGCATTCATGTACTCGGTGATTGTTTGAGTACCCTTTGTGATAGCCTTCATGTTAGCTTTAACAAGCTTAGCATGACCACGAGAATGACGAGCAAAAGTGTGGGAAAGAATATCCCATGCCTCCTTGGTGGTAGTAGCACGTGAGACAAGGGGGACGATAGACGAATCTAAGGTTCCAATCATGGAGCCAAATAGGAGTTTGTCTTGTCTAACCCATGTAGTATATGCTGGGTTTGATGAAGAGACGTTATTAGTGGTAAGTGTCGAAGGCGGTGCGGCATGTGAACCATCCAAGAACTTGAAAAGTCCATAGCCAATTAGAGTGGATTCAAGCTGCAATTTCCATGAAAGGTAATTGGTATTTTTGAGCTTAATGATATTAGTGAGATCAACAACAATCGAAGGGTGGGTGGGTTCAATATCATTAGGAATGGTAGCACCTCCCATTATGCGTAGAGTAGGAAAAAAAAATGTTTCGGATTCTTCCTGCTTTGATACCATGAAAGGGTAAGAGTATTTCATTACTTCATGAATACAAGGTTACAATATTTATAATACAAGAGTATCTCCTAAAGATAGGTAGCACTAACTAATTAAAGAATAAAATATATCTAATACAATAAGAATATTGAGAGAAGATAATAATATACAATAATAGAATATCACAAGATATTTGCATGATCAAAAGATATATGATATGCATAAATTACGGTTGTGATATCAAGGAGGATAATATCAATATACTTCCTTGATATTATCTCCAATACTCTTTACAAATACATATTACTTTTTAAAGTGATTTTATTTACATTTGAACAATTTTAGTTTACTTAAACACATTTGGTCACAAAATTATACTACTGGACATTATTCTTTTATATTTAATTGACTCTAAATTTTTAAAAATTATGGTACAATTTTTCTATAGCAGAGCCGAAGCTCGTCCCGTGAGAATCCACCAAATATTAAGTTTTCTCAAGAAGTAAAATTTGATACATGATAAAACTGAAACTTCAGATTAGCTACAATATGATACATGATACAACTGAAACTTCATCACAGCAACAAGCAAACCAATATAGCTATGCCCATTGCAACTAAGCAAACCCACATCAGCACGACTAACAAGTTACAAAGAAAATGGAAGCATCAAGTGCTTGCATAGCAAAGAGTTTTGGTTTTATGATAAATGACAATAATTACCTTTTTCAAGACTAAGGCCTTGTTCTCTTCACTTTTAAAAAATAATATTAACTAAAAATAATTTCAGTTCAGTAAAAATAAGTTAATAAATAAATTCCTTCCAAGTTAATAAATTAGCTAGTTTGGAAATTAATATTTATAATTAGCCGTTTTGGTGAATAATTTTGTAAAATTAGCCATTTTGGTAAAAGATCCTAAAATTCTAATTTTACTTTGTTTATTTGTGTAAATCAACATGTTAATAAATATTGTAATTAGGAAAAATAGAATTTTAATATTATAGTGTGAATTTAGGAGTAGTGTAGTTTAATTTGTGAATTGTTATATTAGCCCTTGTTTGAAATTTGCTATCATAACTTTGTTTATGTGTATAATTGTTACTCGTACTAGATTAGGCTCGTGCAATGCACGATTTAAATATTATTTTACGATTTTAACTATATTATTTAGCTTATAGTGTGTAATATGTACGCAGTGCAAATAATTTAATCAACATCTAATTAATTGAGAAATTAATAAAGAGTGAAAGCCCTAATTCATATAATCTGTATAAAATATACGGAGTAGGAGAAAAATTTAATATTTATAAGAAAATGAAATAGTCTGACCTTCCTTTAATTTTTCCAATCCAAATTGCATAATTAGTCAATTTAAATATAAAATTTGTTAGAGAAATGTATAATTAATTTATCATTTTCAAATTTTTATTTATGTTGAAAAAAAATAATGATATCATTATTAGTTTTGGCGGAAATTTTTTTTATGATACGTTGACATGTGGAAAGTAATAACATCAACGGTAATTAGTTTAGTTATATTTATAGATTATAACCGAACTGGAATTTGGGTTGTTTTGTTCCGAATCAAAGAAGCTGATGATGGTGGTTGATGGATTGTAGGATGTAGAATTATTTAGAGTAGGAAAATGCTAACGAACACCCCGGGGGCGTTGAATAAGTTAGTTAAAAGTAGAAACATTAAATTAAAATTAATATTAATTTCACCGATTGACGCGTGATTTTGTCATGCTTTCCCAAATTAATACCACTTTAGGTAGGATTTTAAATGTTTATCCAACACCCCGGGGGTGTTCGTTAGCAAGATCCTTTAGAGTATGAAGATTATACATATGAATTTATTATATTGTGCAATTGCACGGGTACTATAATAGTATATAATACTAAATCAAACACCAGGATTGGCACACCCAAACAATAAACGAATAGCCTCTGATCATATCGTGTGCCTGATCATATCGTGTGGCTGGATGAGATACACCCGAACAATGACCGAATAGCCTCTGATTGATTGATTAACCCTTGATCAACCAAGTAGTAAGCAAGCGAATAATACAAAGTTTTAATAAAGGTTACTAACTTACTATGTTAACATCAATATTTAAATTAAACATACAAATTTTTAAATGGACCTGCTTAATATATTGAAATACAGTCATTGTGACATTTAAAAGCTAAAGTCAGTAAATTTTTTATTGAAATTTTAAATATACTTGTCAATATAAATAATAAATGTGACTATATTCAAATTAGGTTCACTATGTTAATCATAACGACATACTTTCGGTTATTAATAACATTACAGTTCACACAATGAAGTTTTAATAAAGACTACTATGTTAAAAATAAAGTTGTATGAGACAACGAATCGAGAATGTGCCGAAGTGTTATATCTATGTATTTGAATTCTTAGCTCTTCCCCGATTTATTCTTTTTTGATTTTGTTAAATCTGTTTTCATTATTGTTAATTGTCAATTATATATGCCGTATGACTTTATTTAATGAAATTTAATGTTATTTGGGGACTTGTTTTAAAGAAATAAGGGATTATTTTTTTAAATTATGGAAAATTGGATATTACCGTTGACAAACTAAAAAGGATTATAATTGGGAATTTCACCTTAATATATGATACGTTTGGGAAATAGGTAATATGTGCTTAAATAAAAGGATAAAAGTCATAATACTGACGAACACCCATGTCGATCGGCGTACGACTTTCACCATTATAATGACATTAAC
The DNA here is from genome assembly GCF_001683475.1 of Chenopodium quinoa. Taxonomy (NCBI): domain Eukaryota; kingdom Viridiplantae; phylum Streptophyta; class Magnoliopsida; order Caryophyllales; family Amaranthaceae; genus Chenopodium; species Chenopodium quinoa. The sequence continues at coordinate 157,983 of NW_018745151.1, read as the reverse complement.
TTTACCAATTAGTTATTGGTGTAGTGGTGATTGAGACTACACTTGGTAGGGATAACCCGTGTTCGATCCCCCGCACAACAATTAAGAGGGGAGTGGAACCTTACTATCCAGATTAACCCAAAGGGTGAACCGGGTAGAACACCAAAAGAATAATGTCATTAAATTTCATTGACTTACTTCTTGTGTTTATAATAAGTGTTAAAAAAATAAATTTGGTACCGTATGTTAATAAGTGTTACTTTCGCGGTACCAACAAATGTGTTTGTGTTTTTATATTGAATCATCTTTCTCACGGTCAATAATTTTCTAATATTCATTTTTTTTTTTACAATTTCATAGTACTCCAACTATCCTACTAGCTTTTTTATTTTTATTTTTTTATTATTTGAAAAAATGTTATCCTGGCATTATTATTAAAACTAAATCAAATTAAATTCCGCCAAAGTTATAAAACTTTGAGGAAAATTGTCCAACCATACACAAGTCGACTCACTTACACTATAACTAGCAACTAAAGAAACTAAAATTATCTTCTCTTCCAACAAAGTATTAGACTTTTGAAAGTATTCGTCAATGAATAATAAATATAGATTGAGGTAGTTAAAAACTTAAAATATCACACTTGGTTGTATAAATAAATAAGAGTCAAAGACGTTTTCAAAAAAAAAAAAAAAAAAAAAAAAAAAAAAAAAAAAAAAAAAGTCAAAGACTTAACTTTGAATGGTCTATAAAGTATAAACCACCACCTAACTACAATAAATGCTAAAATAAATAAATAATGAAGTACTAGTACTTCGTATTCATCTTCAACTGTAAACTAAAAGCCCACTAAAGGCTTAGGTAAGTAGCGTCGTTTCATAGTTGTTTGCCTAGGTGTAGCTATTAACTTATGACTAGGATGCTGACTTGTTATACACATACTCCACATTCTGACATGGCAGGAAAGATTGACAAAGTTCATTAATCATGAAGATTAACTGGGCAACCCTCCTTTTAATGTGGTGTTCTCAATGTGTCACCTAGAAGAACTTATCTGGTGCTTATGACATGCTTAAGTAGATTAGGGGAAAGTAATAAATGATTTAAAATGTACAAATGCTCAGCATACTAATATTACTTATCTAACTTCATTTCATTTACTTTACATATAATTACATTTACTTTTATAAAGAACTAGTTTACTTTAAGAGAAATTTAGTATACTTTTCAAAGTCAATTTAAATTTACACACTACTGTATTTAAACAGAAGTGTAATGAAAAAATAAATAGGGAAAGTAGGGTATTAAGCATCATAAATTCATAAGCATAACTATTGATTTTATAGAAGTCAAGGAGGTACCAAGTCTTGCAAGAACTATCACCTCAGCTTGACTTAGGTGCAACAGTAGAACATATGCGAGAAGGATAAGAAATATGGGGGAAGAGGAGATTTTGAGCTTTCAAAAACCCAGTAGAAAGAGGCGTAGCGAGTCTCTAAAGAGAAGTTTTTTGAAAGAATTCGGGGAACTAGTATTTCCAAAGAAAGTAATTAGTCTGAGTTAGCATAAAAGATTTGATTGAATGAACGCCGTCATTGGTTCTTTTCAAACAAATCCAATGTTGAGCTAAGCCTTTCCAGCCGGTAGTAGCCGAAGGCGAAGGAAATGAAATTGATTGACTCTTTAGGGAAAGGTAACGCCAATTGACTTACTTGGAACAAGTCAGGAAAAAAAGACTTTTTTAAAAGAAAGGCGAGAAGGAAGAGAAGAAGGATTAGTAGTTTCCTAGCCGAGGAACTTGAGGCCGACATACAGGGTGCGGTCCCATAGTTCAAGACGCTGTCTAAAACTCGTGTTGATCATAGAAAAGCATTCCTTTAAAAATGAAACAAACCTCATTCTCTTGTCCCCTCCCGAAAAACTGCAGATCTTGATGCGAGATGATCCCAAACCTATTTCATAACCACCATCCATCACCAATCACATTCCACATCCCACTTCAATTTCATTGCCTCTCTATAACTCTAAAACTTATGCACTCTAGCTACTCGCCGTCTACTCCACTCCGATCCTTACCACTGAACGACAAAGCCAGGATCGGAATGAGGGACTTGAACCCTCAACCTCGGCAAGGCTATGCTCTACCATTAAGCTATTTCCGCTAGCTACGGTAGTGGCGAAGCACTACTGAGAAATTCACGTGTCACTTGATATGGACGACTTCTCCGCCGGACCACACTCTTGACCTCCGATCGAGCTACGATCACAAGCAGCTAGGTGGCTAGGGGGGCCGGGAAGGGGGAGCTTTCTTTTTGCTTCGTGTTAGATGAGAGCCCTATTGATCACATCCTCAACTTTCACACCAAAATCCTTTAGCCCTAATTAACACAAACTCAGAGATTTTATATTTAGCATTGGATTGAGCTTTTACATTTGAATTCAATTAGTTTACTTTTATAAAGTTTGTATCTACTTTAGAGGATAAGATTATCAAATAATAGAATGCAATTAGAGTTTAAAGTATATTATACACGAGGCAGTAAAATCACCCCATATCAAATTTCTAATCTGATAAGAGCAAAAACAAGCTACATTTTCTGATTGCTCGTATTATAAATCATAAGTTCAGTTTTTTTTTTTTTTTTTTTTTTTTTTTTTTTTTTTTTTGAAACTTTAAAATGTAATTAGTTTACTTTTGTATGGTTTCCATATACTTTTGAAATTGAAAAAATAATACTCATAGGATACATTATTAGTTTAATAATACCACACTGTCTAAGTGTATGGAATATTTCAAGCATTACCCCAAACTTGAATCCCACTGTGATAATACACTTAAGCATGGTGGCGTCCAAAGAGAAGGAAGATAGAGCAAAAGAGTCGCCAACAAGTTTTAGGAACTTGTAAACCGTTCAAAGGGTGAAAGGTCACACCCCTTAACGACCCAGGAGATCGTTAACTCCAATAGGTTTGGAACCATGACTGGAAGTTCGGGGATGAAAGTACAAATCCAATCCAAAAGAGAAAGAACCTGCCCTAATATATATCTCGTGTTTATGTGATGCTTGATTAATTATTAATTTCCTTCCGTAATGAAACTATGTCTTAGGTTTTTTATTAATTATTTTATTTCATTGGTGTTATTTGCTTTAGTTTATTTAGATTATCAACTCTCTTAAATCAAGTCCCTTGTATATAGCATAAATCCTTTTAATCATATCACAAAATAGCTTTCTCCCTACAGATTTGATCCTTCTTCATTTTGTATATACATTACGCCACAAAGAACACTTCATAGCGGTTTTCATAGGGTTTTTCCACTCTGGCTATTAATTTATCATTAATAACATATTATAGTGGTTCTTTTTAGCTAGTAAGCTATAAAAAGTCCACTTATTATAGCGTTTGCAAAACAACTTCTATTAAAAGTGATTAGAGTAGGAAAAATAAACCGCCTAACTTTTCTATCTTCCCACGCAAACCCATATCGCTTTTCTTTTCTCTGCTACTCTACATATAGCTACAGTACTACTCAAAGAGACCCTAATTTCCTAAACACAAACTTTCTAAGTTCCAACGACATTTTGCTACTCTTCGGTGAGAAGGATCGAAGAATCTTGTTGTTGTCTTTCCTAGTCGTGATTTCGTAGACATAGTATAATCATTTAATTTTAATGTATGTTTCTCAATTAAAAAAAAGAGAATCTTTGAATTTTGCTTCAAGTCATGTTTATAATTTTATTAGGGATTTGGGTAGAATTATACTCATAATTTCAACAAGGGTTTAACGTTTATTTTATTTCTTTTCTTTTCTAATTTACCAACTAATTTTCTTGCTTATTGATGAGTAGACTTCTGTAAATTTATTCTTTATTGTTAATTTGTATTGTCATATACTGGATTTGGTGTAAATTCAAATTATAAGGCAAATCTTGATGTTTTATGTAGTATGATGTTCACAGAGTCATGAATTGATGTCTTCTATGTTTTAAACTAGTTCGTATACATACTTCTTGCAAATTGAATTTTCATAGCTTATGTAGATAATATGGATAAGCTTCCTGTTTGGCTAGTATTTGTTTATTATTGACTAATTTCTAAAAAATACAAAAAGGTCTGATCACAAAGTAGCTTGTTTTAAAACAAAACAATAATATATTGATAAAATCATAAAGCATATGTAAACTAGTATCATGTCACAAATAAGAGTTATGATAAGAAGTTTTAATGTCATTCATCAACAACTCACTAAGAGGCTTGATTTTAAGATAGCCTATTAGTGTATATATATAATGCTAAACAGTAGAATCATAATGAATTTAAATTATAACCAGGTTATAGCCAAGCAAGGGCGAACTATCTTAGAGGCTCAATGGAGTTTTGCCCCTGATAGATTTGGAAAAAAAAATTATGTAAAGACTTTATACAAGAGCCTAATAATAAGATAGTAAAGCTTTGAAGGCCCATAACATACAAAAGCCGATTACTTCCTCTATTTAACTAGGAAAATCAAATAAATAGGAGTACTATTGCTACCTAATTGGCCAATTCCCAACAATCACTGACAATCCACTACCCATAAAATCTAACTCTTTATTTTACTACGTAATGACCATTAATTTGATGAATTAAAGTATGTATACTTTTTTCCAAGGGAGCACAATTAAAAGGCTAACACAAACATTAGTAGTTTTCCATTTAATTTTTTTTTGTTACATTTATGGGTTTTTTCTCTCTATATTTCCACATTATTAAATTTGTAAATAATTTTCATATGTTTATTTTATTATATTCGTGTTAAAGACGTAAAATTTTGTTAGAAACTATTGGCCCTCGAAAGAAAAGGTTTCAAGATCTGCCACTATAGCCAAGATTCATAATGCATTTTACATCTTTGTTCTCTTTAAATAATTTCATTCCTCTAAATTATACCCTTCCCATTATCTTGAACTGAGTGATAATACAACAACTTCAACTAGAACATACCATTATAATAATTATTCATTTTCTGAGGCACCAATCTCAATTATCAAACTGTTCAAGGTATGAGTGTGCTTAACAGCCTAAATTAAGTGAATCAAGATGAATAATCACATAGCTTAATTAAAAGAAAATGCAACTAATGTAAAGTGAATTTACAAGCTATTGGAAAACAAAATACTTTGAGTGATCTTTTTTCAGGTCATTATTAAAAATATAAAACTAAAGAAGGGTGGGGAATTAAAGCTTACAAAAACAAGTCTTGTAGAAAACATTAATCTCGCATCAAGTGGTTACAACCGAGAAAGTATTATAGACACCCAAATGTGTCTCCCCAAAACCAAACCCAGTGATGAATACCTTTTATTTCATTGATTATCGAACAAAGCGAAAGTGTGGAAAGTCTAGTGATGAGGATGTTTTTATTAAAATATCTCTTCATTCTGCTTTCAAAAATCTATTTTATGAAAATAGTCAATCCAGATTAGTTTGGTCCATAGCAAGGGTCCAATAATAGTGTAGTTGGATTGGGCTCCAAAAGAGCTTTCCAATGATATACTATAAGCCCAATTCCGATAAATAAAGAGGAAGTTATGGCCAAATTACTAAACTGAGTCCGGTTTAATTTTTATATACGGCCCAATGATCTAGAGGAGGGCCTATTATGATTTATCATTCCTAATGCAATTAGGATTGATTATGGTCTTTTTGAATCTTCTAGAAGGTTCTTTTGCATCCTAATATGATTAGCATTGATAATTGAGTTTTACGATTTTATTTAGAATAAAAGAAGTGTTTTAAAGGAAATTACAGTTTTATCCCACGTACGCTTAAATTTTTATCAAAATATGAAAACGCGTGGAAAAACTGTTTGCAGCGCTGCACTATAGGTTGTCGCCAAGCGACAGGCCTGGCGCTGCGGCGACACGTCTGTCGCTTGGCGACAGGATCTGTCGATTGGCGTCAGAGGTGTGTGCGGCGACGGCGTCGTGTTTTATTCTTTTCTAAACTCTGATTCTTTTTATCATATTCTGGCTGATTTTCGTTATAAATAGCCTCCTAAAACCTCCGTTTTTAATCACCAACTCTGATCAAGAAATTTTTGATATTCTCTCTCTCTCTTTTCTAAACTAGCCCTTTTTAAACAAAATTCCGCATTCACAAGATCTAGACACACCTAGCATAATTCGAAGTTGCCTTCGCCCTAGACGTGAAAGGTATGATTTATAAGGGTTTGGTCCCAAATATCTATTTCAATTATTTAATTTAATTGTTTTGATTTTATTATTTTCCTTGAAGTTACTAACGTGTGTATTTTGTTATTAGAAAGAGATACGAGGCATCCAAGTAAGTGCTTTATTTTTTTAATTGATATTATGATATAGAAATCATGTTTAGGTTGTTATTTTGATTTCTAGTATCATGTTAGGATGCTTTTCTTAGTATGATGTTTAGGGTGACAAGAATAAGTTCCTAGTATCATGTTTAGCGTAGAGAATATAATGTCAACTATGATTTATGTGATGCTTCCTATTTTCTTTCCTAATAGCATGTTAGTATCATGTTAGGGTTAAAGCTTTGATTTTCATTGTTTAGTGACATGCTAGGGTTTGTTATTAATCTTGTTAGTATCATGCCAAGGATCTTGCCATTATTATGCTTTAGCGTTGATATGATTATTTTAATTATTATTATGTTTGTTTCGGGTGTGTTTTGGATTTCCTCGGATACTGGTCACGCTCTCCTGGCAACGAGACGGTCCCACCTGCAAAACAACGAATATTCCGATCAACGGAATATTCGCCTCCGACGATCAAGTCAGTGATCAGAACGGAAAAGGTTAGAGAGAGAAAGTAGAGAGAAGGTGGAGCTATTTACTGCTCTGTTGTTTGTAAATGTCTTGATCCCCTCCCATCATAAATGATTGGGGTATTTATAGAGGTGGGACTCGTGCCCCTCTCTAGGGTTTATACCCTAGATTTGCGTGACGTGATTGGCTGTGCAATCAGTGAATGCCACGTGCTACTCTAGGGGCGCCGTTTTGCGGCTTTCATTGTTATCTCTCGAGATTTGGGCCCTGACGTTGCTAGGGTTTTCTGGCATGTTGATTATTAAGGGAACAAATGCCCTTAACACATGGCATCTTCTCGTGACGACACGTGTCACCCTCTGACTGGGCCACGTGTCGCGACGAAATTGGCCTGCGGCCTTAAGGGCTCTGAATTACGTGGCATCTTCCCGTGGTGACACGTGTCACCCTATAACTGGGCCACGTGTCACTATGGGATTGGTCCATGTATACGGGGTATTTTTACCCACAACAGTTGCCCCTCAGAGGGGGTGGCTCGTACGCATGCAGGCCGACTCCTCTGACCTCAGATAGCCTTGGTGCGTACAAGTATATTATGTTTTTGTCAGTTTTCCGTCCGCCTGAAAATTTTAGAGCGAACGCCTGTCTATACAAATGGCGCGGACAAAGGTAGGCCGTCTTGCTGTTGGGAGAGGCGGTCGTCTCGCCATTGCGAAGAGAGCTTTAGCTCTGCCAACTTCCCTGGTCGAAGATAGGCCGTCTTGCTTTGGAGAGATGCGGCCGTCTTGCCATTGCGGAAAGAGCTTTAGTTCTGCCAACTTCCCTTTGGATACGCCGTTTATTAGGTCACCCTTCTTTTCCGCCTAATTTAACCGAGTTGCTCCTTGTCCCTCCGAATTCTAGGTCACATTTTCAAATTATAACCGTTCAGCTGAGTTAGGCGGGAAATATGAATTTACTATCTTACCCCTATAAATTTTCCCTATATATACAAGGGGTTTGACTTCATTTTGGCACTTTGGAACTTTACATTTTCTAGAGAGAAGTCGGAGCTTCTAGAGAGAGAAAGTGTGTTTTCCTTTGAATCTTCAAGAGCTCCGCCGTGTGGTTGAGTTTTCCGGGGACATTTATTGAATTTTCCGATCAATCTTCAAGGCTTCCAAGTTTTCAAAACGTATAGAGGTAGGCCGCCTGTTTTCCTTTTCCTTGCATTTTTATTTCTTTGTTTATTTAAAAGATGTCTCAACACTCGGCTTCGTCCGTTTCTCCTCATGAGGCCGGCCGTTCTCCTGGGACTGAGGAGTCTAGAGTGGAAGGACACGAGTTGTCTCCTTCATGGAGTGGGTCCATTTCTAGTGCGTACCAACTCACATCCACCCATTCTTCTCTGTCCCTACAGTCGAACATGGCACGGACGATGCAAACGTACGGTCGTCATGTGGCCAGAAATCCAGACGGAAGTTTGGTAAACCCTAGTCCTCCGTATGACCCAAATAATGCCAACTTAGAGACCCCTTCTACCACTCCTACGACCACTTCCACGGGCACCCACTGCTCGGCCGTGGAAGTAACTTCCTCGTTCGAGGAGCGCCAAAGAACCCAAGGCGCTTCTACTACGGGGGGAGCGTCCGGGCGAACCCCGGGTTTGAGGTTCCCCCAATATGACAACTCGGTCATGGATGGGGCCGAGTTGCTACTCTGTGAAGGGCCTCCTTCTTCTTCTCGGGCGGACGCTGATGCGTCCGTCCCCACTCCCTCAGAACTCTATCTCCGATATGGCAGGTCGGACAGACCAAGAACGGGGGTTTCAATGAATGAACCGTCCGACCTGCCCCCTCGCAGAGCTCCTCCTACTGGGAGTCAGGCGACCGGTGCCAAAGATAAGGGCAAACGACCACTTGAAGACATTATCTCTCCCCAAGGCGGCCATAGTTCTAGGAGCCGCAGCTCAGCGGAGGCAGCCGAACTAGACAGAGTGCTGTCTTTTGAGTTTGGGAGCACTCCTCAGCGAGAGGAGGATGAAGTTGAGAATGCGGCCGAGGGTGGAGCGGCGGCCGCAGAGGGCAAAGAGGCGGCCGAGGAGGATGTTGCCAATATTTACAACTTCAAGGATCCGTATGCCTGCACGGTGGGTAGCACAGCCTTGGGCTACCTAAACTACAAATTTGAGGATTACAAGGCATTCCTCCACCTTGGGGAGGGATTCGAGATACAACCCCAACGAAAGTCCCGCGCTGTGGCCGCTTGGGAAGAAGCGAGGCCGCGCCAAAGATCCTTTAGCGTCTACAGGGCGGCCTTAGACGTTGGACTGCGCTTCCCCCTCCATCCTTTCGTCCGCACAATCTTGGACGAGTATGACATAGCCCTCTTCCAGCTGATGCCAAACATCTGGTTGAACATTTTTGGGTACTTGGTGACGTGCATCTGCAAAGGCTTCAAGCCAAACTTTGCATTTTTCTGTGAGATGCACTCACTGACTAAGCTGGACGCGGACACGGACGGTTGGTTCATCTTAAGCACCACTAGAGACTACATGATGGTGGTGGACCGCGTCTCTAAGTGGCGTGACTGGAAGCACCGATTCTACCGCATCAAAACCAAGGACGTTGAATTTAACTTGCGGATAAATCGGTTCAATGCTGAGCCAATTCAACTTGGACGCGGGGACCTCAAGCCTGATAAGCCACCCGTCCACCCCAGCCAGGAGTACCAGCTTGAATATTTCAAAGTCAAGCGGGTTAGAAGGGGGGGGCAGAACTGAGCGCACTCCATGTAACTGGGTCCCTTTATCCAGCTGGCTGCGGGATCCCACATTTATGTCCGCCTATGGCCTGTACAAGAACCTGCCCCAAGATGGACGCATGGACACATATTCTTACACATACGCAGATTATTTGATCTTGAAGAATTTTCTAATACTTTTTCCTTTTCTCTTTCAGCTGAGGCATACAAGATGCTTGACTCAGAGCAGAAAGGGGAGGTCAACATGGCCGAGATTGACTTGGCTCGATACAAGGTTCGCCAGAAGCTGTATGAGCAAACTAAAGGAGTAAGTAAACCCATCTGGACTTCTTCCCCTCGTCCGTGTATGTATTACGGAAGAGATCTTCTTCCTAACTTGGCACGGCCTATCAATTATATTATCTTGCTTTCTTTTTACTAACTTTTGCCTCTACAGCTGGCCACTCCAACCCCTCGGTCCAAACGGAAGCAGTCGTCCCCTGCGTCCAAGACGGACCACGACGGAAAGGCGTCCAAACAAAGGAAGACGGTCGCGTCCAAGACCACTTCCACTTCTGCGGCCAAGACGACGTCGCGGACTACCTCTAAGCAGTCCAAAGGAGAACAACCCCAGCTGAGTGATAGCGGGGCCTCCAAGTCCATGGATCCGGCCGCCATGTCGGGTCATGTTAGATCCGAGAAATCGGGTGATGGGGGTAAGTCGACCCCGGAAAAACCGACCGGGCCTGAAGTGACTCCGCCCGTCCAAAGAGTCAATGAATCTGATTGTCTTGATGCCATTCAGTCAGCCGGCGATCAGCCTGGCCGGACGGGGGAAGAGGGTGACGAGCCTGCGCCGCCCCCGCCATTCACTTTTAATCTTCCTACCCCTCCAAGCTTCTCTGACGGTGAGTCCGAGTGATTTTGGATTTTATACTTCGTTTTTTTTAGCTTAAATTAAACTCCTTGCGTCCGCCTAGAGACATTGCAGAGGAGCTACACATGAAGACGCCCGGCCAGTCCCTTACTGGGGCGGACAGAAAAGCTATGCGGGAAGCCATGGCCCGGGCCGTCCCTGCTGAGCAGCGAGATAAGCTACGACGGATACATGAGGGCTTCCTCGGCCCCATGATCAATTGCAGCGCTGAGGTAACTTTTCCCCTCAAATGCACTTAGTCAATTTTTCACTCTTACTTTGCTAACACATTTACTCTGTTTTTCTTGTGCGCAGCTTTTCTTGCGGCTGACCGCCTTCCTTGAATGGAAGGAAAAAGAAAACGAAAAGTTGAAGCGCGCCTGGGAGAACGTCCAGAAGGCCCAGGATGTTGTTACTGGGGAAGTGGTCGTCCAGCGCCGATATTTTGATACCCAGATCAATGCGCTGTCCGAAAAGGCAACGCGGCAGGCTGAGGATTTGGTGAAACTGGGTAAGTCCCTCAAACAACAGGCCTTAGCCAGGGACACTATGAGGCAGGAGAGGGATCAGGCCCTCCTGGACGGCCAACGCTGGAAGGAGGGATTTGAGGCTTTAGAGAAGCTCAGAAGTGAGGTGTCCTTGGCCTAGAAGCATTTGAAAGAATCCGTGGACGAGGCGGACGCACTTAGGGCCGAGGTGGAGACCTTGAAGAAGTCTGTTGAGGACTTGACTCTCAGTTGAAGATGCCTCGGGCCCCTAGCGCAGACGAGGTCGTCCGTATTGAACAAAACGCCGAGGATAGGCTGAAGAGTCACTTCTTCGAGGCGTTCGAGCTCATGGTGGACAATGGGGAGGCCGCCTATTTTCAAGAGCGCTTCACTAAGCGCCTCAACTTCGTCTGCCTCAGGGAAGAAGCAAAGTAGGCTGGACAGCCTTCTCCAGAGCTGGACGCCACACCAACAACCTCAGAGGATGAGGAAAATGAAGTAGCGGCCGACCATGATGGTGAAGCAGAGAGCAAAGAGGTGCCAGGTGAGGACGCTTCTCCTACATCTTCTCAGGATCCCATCCCAGTCCATGATTCAGCTTCAACCCCTGCCGCCCCCTGACTTTCAGCTTTTTCTGTCTTTAAGCTCTATTTATGTTTATTTTTCTTGACTTTTTCAACCGCCTTTTCGAGCGGTTTTTATGTAAGATATTTTAACGCCTTTTGAGCGGTCCTTTTATTAATTTAGCTTTCAGGTTTTGCTTCATACTTTGCAAATTTTACACTTAATTTTTTGCATTTTCGTACGCATACTTTTTCAAATTTGAGCGATTTTATGTACGCGTATTTTTGTATCTTTGTACAATTGGGGGGTATGCCCCTTTATTCGGCGTTCACCTAGTCCATATTTTGGGTGGTTTGATTGACTTGGTAGAATTTATACCTTAGGCGGTATGACTACTACCAAGTTAATCAAATCATAATAATGATTGCCCTTGGACTAGGTGGTACGCCGAATCAACACATTAATTGGCCGTTCAATTGGCTTTATGTGAGTTTGTCCGTTGAAACTATCGCTCGGACGCACTCAGAAAATTTCAAGTATGATCTCAACTTAAAATTTTCATGTTCGGCTGGGCTGGAATGCCTAGGTATGCCCTTAGCCCCATTTATGGGTTTCACAGGGTACCTTACCTTTTCCGTCCGCCTTAATTAAGGGCGGACGCATTCATATGACTTGGGATCAAGTTGCCCATTCTTATTTTATTTATATTACTTTTGTTTTGCGACCGAGTTGCTATGTTGCAAGCAACCTACTTGAAAATTTCACGCGGCTGTATAAATTATGACTGTGCAAATAAGCATAAATTAAATGGAAAAATAATTATAACAATGTTTGACTTTTCATTAATTTGTCAAAATTACATTGTTGTGGCCGTACGGCTTACATTGCTCGGTCAACAGACCTAGCTGTATACACAGCTTTTTGCTAAGTACTTAAACATAATATCTCTTCCGATTGTCAGTGTTCCATGTACGCGGAATGGGTCGGCCGTTAATGGCTTCGAGACGGTAAGTCCCATCTCGGACCTCTTCCCTGACTCGATACAACCTTTCTCAATTTTGGGTCAGCTTCCCAACCTCATTTGCTCGTCCCACAGCCTCCATCTTTCTTAGGACCAGATCTCCCAACTTCATCGGCCTCTTAGACACTCGGCGATTGTACACCCTTGTCATCCGTAGACGATAGATTTCGTGTCAAAGTGTCGCGTTGCCCCTGGCTTTAGGAAGGAAATCTAGGGCGGTCTTCATGGCTTCCCAATTGGCCGCTTCATCATATAGCATTACCTTAAGGGTGGGCTCATACATTTCAATTGGAAGGACCGCCTCGGCACCATAGACTAAGAAGAAGGGAGTTACCCCTGTGGAACTCTTGGCCGTGGTTCGTATGGACCACAACACATTGACTAACTCATCAGCTCATAAGCCGCCTGCTCTTTCAAGCTTGCGCTTAATTCCATTGGAGATCAATTTGTTATATGCCTCTACTGACCATTTTCCTGTGGGCGGCCGACTAAGGCAAAGTAGTGAGCTATGCCTTGGTCTTCCAACCATTCTTTTAGTTGAGGCGTTTTGAACTAAGGTCCGTTGTCAAACACCATAGACTGAGGGACGCCAAAGCGGGTAATAATACTCTTCCATATGAAGGCGGAAACATCCGTCCATTTGATTCCCCAGACGGCCTCGGCCTCTACCCATTTTGTGAAGTAGTCTACTGCTACAAACACATACCGCCTTTGGCCGGACGCTGGTGTGTATTGTCCTAAAATGTCCATCCCCCATTTGGCAAAGGGGAGCGGACTGCTGATGGCCGAAAGACTGTTGGCGGGCCGGTGAATTAATGTTGCAAACCTCTGGCACTTGTCACAATTCTTTACCATTTCCAATGCGTCCGACTTTAAGCTCGGTCAGTAGTAACCCAGGCGGGCAGCCTTTTCAGCCATAACTCGTCCTCCAATGTGAGAACCACACTGCCCCTGGTGAAGATCATCCAAGACATCATGCCCTCTCTCAGGAGTGATGCATTTCAGGTACGGCTTTACAAATGCCTTTTTGGATAACTCTCCTTGCTTAATTTCAAACTAGGCCGCTCTCTTTTTCATCAGCCAGCTCTATTTAGGATCGGCCGGGAGTAATCCATCCTTTAGGTAAGATATGATCTCGTCCATCCAAGTGGAGCTTCTATCAATGGCGTGTACTGTTTCAGCGTCAATACTCCTCTTTTCTTTCACTTCCCAAAACACTGACCTGGGAGTATCACATGATGCTGAGGATGCTAACTTAGAGAGGGCGTCCGCCTGATGATTGGACGAACGAGAGACCTGCTGTAGAGTAAAATGATCTAGGCTCTTAGCCTCCTCTTTTACAATCTTCAAGTACTTTATCATGGCCGGCTCCCTCGCCTCGAAGTCTCCATTCACCTGGCCGACTACAAGTAGGGAGTCCAAGCATACATCAATTTTTGTCGCTCCTGCCGCCTTACACATTCTAAGGCCGGCCAAGAGGGCTTCGTAGTCGGCCTCATTATTAGAGGCTTGAAACTGGAATCTCAGAGCATATTCAAACTTGTCTCCCTCAGGAGACTGACATATAACACCTGCACCACAGCCAGTAGCTATCGCACTACCATCCACGAACACTTTACAGATCTGATCGCCGGCCGTCTGAAGATCCGGTCGAGTCATTTCAGCTAAAAAATCAGCAAAGGCTTGGCCCTTAATTGCTTTTCTTGACTCAAATGCAATGTCAAAGCCTCTCATTTCCAAGGCCCATTTAAGCATACGGTCGCTTGCCTCTAAAGTTGTAAATGGCTTCTTCAGAGGTTGGTCTGTGTAGACCACAATTGAATGTGCCAAGAAGTATGGCCGCAGCTTTTTTGAAGCCATGTATAATTCCAAGCCAAATTTTTCAATAGGGGGATACCTTAACTCAGCGTTATGAAGTACGTGGCTGATAAAGTAGACAGGGATCTGGCGGCCGTCCCGTTCAGCAAGTAGGACGACACTTAAAGAGTGTTCTGAGATGGCAAGATAGATAAATAGCTTCTCGCTCTTAAGTGGACTGACAAGCCGAGGCAATGTATGTAGATGGCCTTTTAGCTGTACGAATGCTTCCTCGGCCTCCTATGTCCACTCAAACATGGCATTCTTTTTTATGGCTTGAAAGAAATAACGGCACTTGTCCCTTGATCTTGACAAAAATCTACCAAGTACTGCTAAACAGCCGGTCAATCTTTGGACTTCTTTAATTGTCCTTGGTGACTTCATGTCCATGACAGCTTGGATTTTTTCAGGGTTGGCCTCAATTCCACGTTGATCAATTAAAAATCCGAGAAATTTACCGGACTCAACACCAAAGACACATTTCTTTGGATTTAGCATCATCTTATGCCGCCTGAGTTCGGTGAAAGTTTCTCGTAGATCCTTCAAATGGTCGGCCGACTCTTTTGACTTGACAATCATGTCATCAATGTACGCCTCCATATTCCGGCCGAGCTGATCTCTGAAGACTGTATTAACAAGTTGTTGAAAGGTAGTTGGGGCATTCTTAAGGCCGAATGGCATAACTTTGTAACAATACAACCCCTGCTCAGTCACGAACGCTGTTTTCTCCTGGTCTTCTTCCCATAATGGTATTTGATGGAATCCGGAGTATGCGTCCATAAAACTCATCAGGGCATGCCCGGCCGTCGAATCAACCAGGCGGTCAATTTTGAGCAGGGGAAAGCTATCCTTGGGGCATGCCTTGTTTAGATCGGTGTAATCCACACACATTCTCCAAGTTCCATTCGGCTTCTTAACAAGGATCACATTGGCCACCCATTATGGGTAATAACATTGTCGAATGAAACCGGCGTCCAACAACTTCTTGACTTTTGTTGCGGCCGCCTGATTCCTCTCTTCTCCATGATTCCTTTTCTTCTGGCGGACAGGTTTAACGGCCGGGCTTACAACCAATTTATGCACGGCCAGGTTAGGGCTTATACCTGGCATCTCGCCAACATCAAATGCAAATAAATCTTTGAACTCTCTCAATAATTGAACTAACTCATCCCCAATCACACCCACAACTATACTGCCTACACTAACCATCCGACTTAGTTAATCGGGGTCGAGCACTATATCCTGGGGACTGCCGGCCGGCTGTGGTCGTAACTCTTCTGGCCGAACGACATTCATTAGCTGCTATGCTTGTTCTATCTTGGCCGCCTTACGCTTCTGGCCGACTTGATGTGTTAGGAGTGAGGTTCTTTCTTCTTTTGGCTCGGACGATTTTGGTCCGCGCGTTGTAGGCTTAACTGCCAACTAATTACATTGTTTTGCCATCTTCTGACTTCCTTGGATCGTGCCTATTTTCCCGTCCGTCCTCTCAAACTTTAGCAGCATTAGGTGAGGCACAATGACTGCTTTTGCTGCATTTAGTGTAGGACGTCCGAGTATGACATTATATCCAGTCAGTTCTTTCACAACCAAGAAGCGGACAACAATATCTCTTCCTTCCCCTTTTTGCCCGAATCGAACAGGTAAGTAGGGGTGTCCATTCGGTTTTCGGTTTGGATTTAGTCCAAATCCAATCCAATCCGAAATATAATTCGGTTTTCAATTTTCCAATCCGATCCGATCCGAATTTCTCTCTTGATCCAATCCGATCCAATCCGAATTAAAATTCGGTTATTTGGATCCGATCCGAAAATCCAAATTATAATACATTATTTTTTAGCACCTAATACAATTATAAAAATAAAGTTTTACTATAAATAAAAGTCTTCAAAATCATGATTAAAATAAATAGTTCAACGTCAAGTCATTACTTAATTAATACAAAGTCTCTGTAATTTATTTTATGTAGTAGTAAGTATTTGAGCTAAACTTCAAAATATACAGAAGTCCATATTTATACAAACTTAGTTTTACAATTCGGTTTTCGATTTGGATTGGATCCAATTAGGGTCAATCCGATCCAATCCGAAAATCCAAATTTCTAAAAAATCTACATCCGATCCGATCCGATTTAAAGTTTGGATCCGATCCGAATTGATAATTCGGGTTGGATTGGATTGAATTTCGGTTTTTATCCAAATTATGGACACCCCTACAGGTAAGTCTATCCGTCCCACTGGGTGGATGACATTCCCCCCAAATCCAACCAACGGGTGAGTGATGTCCGGGAGAGCATCCTCTGGGAAGCTTAGATTTTTCAAGGCGGCCAGGCTGATGATATCAGCCGAGCTACCCGTGTCAATTAATATTCGTCCGACCTTCAAGTTGACTATCTTCATAATGAATACCATGGGATCATTGTGCAAGGCTTTGACCTCCCCCTGATCGGCTTCACTGATGACTACTTCGGGGAAAGGTTCGGCCTTGACTGCGTCCATTTGCATTACTTTACCACGTTGCGGGCGTCCTGCTTGATCCCCCTCATAGTGGGACCGCCTGAAGCAAATCCTCCTAATATAACAGCCACAAAACCTGAATCAGTGATGTTGTCGTCATCTTCCTTATCTTTGTTCTTACCATTCTTTCGTCTTTGATCGGACGTGTTGTTTATCCGTGTGTAAGTGAATTTGGACATCATCACATACGAATTTAGCATGCCCTTCTCGGCTAGCTTGTCCAGCAGTCTCTTCAAATTGATGCAATCGTTCGTGTCATGTCCCACATCCTTGTGGTAATGACAATACTTGTTCTTGTTCCTATACTGAGCCGGGCCTCTCAGCGGCTGTGGCTTCTCAAATTCAAACTTATCCTTGATTTCCATCAGGATAGAATAACAATCCTTAATGAATTCAAATTGAGGCTCGTACGCCTTGACCTTCTTGGACTTCTGTGACTGGGCGTCAGCCACCCATACTTCCTTTCTCTTTTTTCCTTCTTTCTTTTGGCCGGCCGAGTCTTGCTGAGGAGATTTTTTCTCAGCCTCCTTGGCCGGCGCTTCTGTTTTTGTGAGCGAACAAAAGTCTGTCGCCTCAATATAAGCTTCGGCTTCCCGCATAACACCTGCGTATGTCCGAATCTTTTTCCTTACCAAGTCAAATTTAAAACCATTGTGCCTAAATCCCCGGAGAAATTCAGAGTAAGCCATTCGTCCGGGAGATTATGAATTTGGGCTTTTTCTTGGTTAAATCGCTGGACGTACGAGCGTAAGCCCTCATTTTTTCCTTGGACGATTGTCTCCAAGTTAAGACTAGTCTTTCGAGGCGGTATGTTGTATGAAAAATTTCCCACGAACAGCAAACTAAGAGTAGTAAAACAATTGATACATCCGGCCGGCAAACTGTTGAACCAATCCTGCGCCACACCTTTGAGAGTGGCCGTGAAACATTTGCACCAAGTAGCGTCATCTACGTTTTGCAAGTACATCAGGTTCCTGTACGAGGTGATGTGCTCTTCTAGGTTGCTCGTGCCATCATAGGCTCCCACAAGTACACTCTTCACCTTTGGTGACTGAGAGGCATTTAAGATATCTTGCGAAAACGGGGGCGGCTTATCTCCCAGAGTAAGTAGATGCATCTGCCAATCGATGGGTTGCGGTTGCACGGACGGTCCAGCCAGGTAGGGAGCCTGTCCGTACACCTGCTCGTATGGCCCAAATTGTCCGTATGCTTGGGGGTTTGGCTGCATCAAGCCATTGAACCCCTGAGGAGGTTGATATTGCAGTGATTGGGCTAGAATAGGAGTTGGAGCATGGAAGACTAGAATAGGAGTTGGGGTGCGGACTGCTTGACTTCCACTGGAGATGGTCGTGTTGGTATGCTGGGAAAGAGAATGATGTGAAAAATCATCCGGCATAGTTGGGGTTGAGGCCGTGTCCGGTAGGCGGCGCGCTCCCGCTGCTTATGCCGAAGGTAATCTCTTGCGTCCTTCCATCATCTAGACGGTTCAGGTTCCTCTCTGCGAGGCTGCCTACCCCTCCCCCAGCCGACTGCGTTTTCGCCAGCAAGTCAGAGAAATTAGTCCGCGGTACTCTCGGTGACCTTCCAGTCGGCCTTCGAAAGGGAGTGTTTCCAGCGTCCGTTGCATGGACTGCTTTGCTGTGTGTCTTCTTTGGAGCCCTCTGTTCCACTCTCTTGGGCGGCTGCCTAGAGGTAGAGGCTCCATTTTCAATTTCTTTTCTGAGTTTGTTAAGCGCAGCCTTAAGATAGGCAGCGGTAACAGGAGGGTCATCAGCTTCTTCAAATGTGGCTATCAGAGGATCGCTAGCACAGATCGTAGGGATTAAATCCTCTACATGTCCATCCTCACCTGGATTAGGTGTTTGACCGTCTATCTCCATAACGTACGAGTATCCCCATAGACGGCGCCAAATGTTTCGGTTGTTTTTTGGGTTTCCTCGGATACTGGTCACTCTCTCCTGGCAACGATACGGTCCCACCTGCAAAACAACGAATATTCCGATCAACGGAATATTCGCCTTCGACGATCAAGTTAGTGATCAGAACAGAAAAGGATAGAGAGAGAAAGTAGAGAGAAGGTGGAGCTATTTACTGCTCTGTAGTTTGTAAATGTCTTGATCCTCTCTCATCATAAATGATTGGGGTATTTATAGGGGTGGGACTCGTGCCCCTCTCTAGGGTTTATACCCTAGATTTGCGTGACGTGATTGGTTGTGCAATCAGTGAATGCCACGTGCTACTCTGGGGGCGCCGTTTTGCGGCTTTCATTGTTATCTCTCGGGATTTAGGCCGTGACGTTGCTAGGGTTTTCTGGCATGTTGATTATTAAGGGAACAAATGCCCTTAACACATGGCATCTTCTCGTGACGACACGTGTCACCCTCTAACTTGGCCACGTGTCGCGACGAGATTGGCCTGCGGCCTTAAGGGCTCTAAATTACGTGGCATCTTCCCGTGGTGACGCGTGTCACCCTATAATTGGGCCATGTGTCACTATGGGATTGGTCCATGTATACGGGGTATTTTTACCCACAACAATGATGATTGTGTTGACTGATTATATTTAATGTTATTGCTTGATCACATCTTTTATGCATGTTTAAGGGGAATTTGTACTTGTAATCACACTTAATAAGATAATTAATAATCTTGTTTAGGGTTAATTTGATTATAATTCAAGTGATCGCCAATAATAGATTTATTTGTGCATTAATATTCAACCAACATAGATTAAACAGGTTTAGGGTTAACCTATTAATTGCATGTTAGTTAGAAAGCGCACATGAATACGAGCAGAATAAAGTAGAGGCCTATTATTAGGGCAGGTTCTTTCTCTTTTAGATTGAATTTGTACCTTCATCCCTGAACTTCCAGTCTTGGTTCCAGACCTATTGGAGTTAACGATCTCTAGGATCGTTAAGGGGTGTAACCTTCCCCCTATGAACGGTTTACAAGTTCCTAAAACTTGTTGGCGACTCTTTTGCTCTAGCTTCCTTCCCTTTGGACGCCACCGTACTTTAGCGTATGATCACAGTGGGGTTCAAGTTTGGGATAATGCTTAAAATATTCCTACAGTTTTTGGCAACTCTACTGGGGAGGATTTCTATTTTAATTCTTGAAATTTATTTCGGCAATGACTTAGAATGAGTGGATGAGACTCGAAAAGTTCTAAGTATTTCATGTACGTAATTTTGATTAACATTATTGTCATATGAATAAAAAAGATCTCATTGGAAATACCATCCGTAATGAGTTAAAAACATAGGATTTTTTACACGTAGGAAATTTGAGGAATATCTTTCGCAACTAGAACCGAAATAATGCTGCGAAAAACTAGAAACTTTTACGAGCACAGAAAGCTGCTGAGGCATGTAGGAACTGGCGTCTAGCAAAAAGAGCCTGCCGCCGAAGATATGGCTCTGTCGCCGAGCAACAATTATGTCGCCAGGCAACAGGGCTATATCCTGGCGACAGTCCCTGTTGGCTAGCGTTGCGTTCTTCTAATACCGAGCCAGAAATATGAGTTCTAACTTCGACCAGTTTTAGCACTGTTGGCTCGATTCTACTTCCTGATTGAGTTTTTCTCTTTTTTCTAAAACCATATGTGGTCTACGTATGGACATAATCCTCTGGGAATTCATGCTCCATCTACCTGATTGAACGCTTTGAGCAACAAAGGGTGTATCCGAGATTGTTGAATTCACCAAACCATGGAAGCGAGTTTAACTCGCGGGGTCCCATCCACTTGCGCCAACCCTTCCAAAGAGAAGGCTTCTGCGCTGTGCAGACGGACTCATAAACATGGACCCTCTTTGACTAACCCATATCCCGAACTTTAGAGAACTAGAGCCATGATTAGGTTGCAAACTCATTGCATCATATTGTGCCTACTTGACTAATTCTGCATTAATTTTTGTGCAGACTCTATGTGTTTTTCCTACCTATTTCTTTGACTTGTATTTTAGCCTTAAATAAACTAATTAATGGCTAAAAGGAATTTGCTTAATTAATTAATTTGAGTAATTGAAGTCTAATAATTTAATCAGAATTGACTTAGTACGACTTTAGGCATGTCCCGTGGAGTAAAAATACTGAAAGCAGTCCCAGATTAGTGCTCCAGTAATGTCGCAAAAATTTGGACTGCAGTGCCACACGCTGCTGTGCAACGTTGAGAGACAACTTTGTCGTCTGGCGATGCACTGCAGTGTGCAGCGACAGTCCTGTTGCTTCGGCGATAGTTCAGGATTTTTCTCGAGTCATCACGACGAGTCTAATTAAACAGTTTACTAATCAGTTCAATTGTTTTGTTAATAACAGTACTCTTTTTTATTCCTTAATTGAGTCTAGGCACTAAGTCCCATGGTCTTACACAATAGTCAAAGCATGTCACTTGCACTCACAAATAAAGCACACACTAATATGTATATACACTTTGACCATGTCTAGAGAGTCAAAGTCAATTTGGGTCAAGTCATTAAAATAAAAAATGGTTTAATTTACAGCGGGTGGTCAAGAAAGGAAGAGCGTTTGATCAGAGACAACTTTTTCATTCAAGTACAGCTTTTTGACAAACCCATCGGTCGAAAAAGGAAATCCAAGAAGATAATGGCGAGTTAAGAAGAAGTTAATGAGCTCAAGAAGCAAATGACTGGTGTTACTGAACTGTTAAAGACCTTAACCCTCCAAATTAATGACACTGTGAAGCAACAACAAATGGAGCTCATGCAAGAAAGCTTGAGCAAGATATCAAATGATTATAGGTTCCAAGGCATTAGTTCACAAGGGGTCTCGGTGGACAAAGAGCTTCTTCTGCAAAAGTTCAATGCCAACGACATCCCGAAATTCAAGGCAACTGATAACCCTTACTTTCATTTAAGAGCTTTTGAAACAATAATGAATAGTAAGGGTATTGATAGAAAAGTATTTTATTCTTTATTTTCCTTATCTCTTGAAACCATTTGCCAATTCAATAGTGGTTCTTCTCCCTTGACAAAGAGAAAACCTCTACTTGGGAATCAATTGTAAACGCTTTCATTGATAGGTATAAAAGCAATATTCAAGTTGAAACTGATCATAGGGAACTTTAAATAGTTAAGCAAAAAGAGAATGAAGGTTTCACTTCTTTCTTTAATAAATGGAGAGAAACCTCTGCTAGGATGCTTGAAGTACCGAGTGAAAAAGAATCTGTGAGGTTGTTTATCAAGAACCTCCATGAATATTACTCCAAGCATCTTAAGTACCAAAACAACCTTCATACCTTCAAGGCCGTCTATGATATTGGGATTAACATTGAAGACGACCTTGCTAAACAAAAAGCTGCTAATAATAATTCCAACAGTGGCTGGAAAGGCAAAAAGAACGACAATCCTTCTTCTTCCAAAACCACCCACTCAAATAATGTTAGCACTTTTAATTTGAGTGAAGTCCTTGCTATGAACAACTAAGTACAAAAGAAACCATTTAGGAGGAACTTTACTCCTATTGGTATGAGTTATGACACCGCATTCAATCGAATGAATACAAAAGGTCTTATAACTCCTATTGGACCATTTGGGAACCCACCAGTTGAAATGATGACAGCTAACTGGAACCCCAATGCACACTGCAAGTATCACCAAGGTAGGGGTCATCTCACTGAGAATTGTTGGAAGCTTAAGGAAGCAATCCAAGATTTGATTGATAACAATAAGCTACCATTGCCCCCTGCAAGTAAGAAGCCAAGCATCAATAATGCACCACTCTCCGATTCATTTGCTATCTCTGATGAGGAAAAACCATGTTGATCCCTCATATCTCATCAAACCTATTGAAGAAATTCATGATATCGAAGAAGAGTAGGAAACCTTTTTCTAGGCCATAGATGATTTTCCTTCTGAACAAGAACTTGCAACTAAGGAAGAAGTACAAATTCTTATATGGTCAATGTGGGAGGGGATAGACTTACTATGTGAAGCTATTGAATTAGAAAAGAACAAGGAGAGGAACTTCAAAGCAAGTATGCTAAAGTTCCACCTATGAAGAAGAAATCATTCCCTCTCCAAGTAATTGACACGCTCACGAAGAGTAATAAACTCTACACTCCAATTGGGACTTCCTATGCTAAAATGTTGAAAATGCTCTCCGATAATGGTACGGTCAAACCTCTTGAACCGAGACCATTTGAATCTCTAAAGAGGACAGATAGGTTCTACTGTCCATACCATCAATTAGGGGGACATACCATTGAAATCTGTTTTAAATTCAAAGATTTAATTTAGAAGATGATTGATGACAAGAAGCTAGTTCAAATCCCACAAGAATAAGACAATAGCATTAATGGGGTTTGGGACAGCGATGATGAAGACGTCTACTTTAAGGACATGGAAGAACCTCCACTTTCAATGTCATATTCAATAGGTGATTTTTGGGATGAAGAAGATTCACCCATAGACGTCCTCACAAGATCTAGGAGAATGCAACCTCCCTACATAACCTATTCCTACCGTGCAACAAGTTCCCATACCTATTATAGAGGACAATGATATTGTCAAAAAGTTCAAGAAAACCAAGGTCGAAATGAACGTATGGAAACTTCTTGCTACATCTCGAGAACATAGGTTGGCATCAATGAACGCCTTGTATAAGATAGGGATAGATTCCAATACCACTCCTGAGGGGTTGGCTAACTTTCTTACGAGTGATCTCCCTAGTCCTATCAACTTCCTCGCTTATCTAAACGGTCCTACAAAGCGAGAACTTTTACCCTTTGAAGCTCATCACTCTAGCGGAAGGATTAGTGCAAGGATGGCGCAAGACGGTCAAGGTGACTACTCTGAGTGGAAGAAAAATTTCAATAACAACAGAGCAAGGACCAATGTTTGAAGAGTCGTCTGAGTCAGAGTCAAAGTCAGAGTCTTTTCCTGTAGATTATTCCAAGTCTTTAGCTATAGCATCCCCTATTTCTAATTCTTCTATTTCTATTCCTAGGATAGTTAGCAATCAAGTCCCTAAGGACATTTCCCTTTTATATGTAATGATTTCAGAATTCAATAACATGTCTTCTTCCTCTTACTCCTCGTGTTTTTCATTAACCCTAGATGGCGAGCATTGCTTAACTAACAATGAAAATTGTTGTGGGTAAAAATACCCCGTATACATGGACCGATCCCATAGTGACACGTGGCCCAGTTATAGGGCGACACGTGTCACCACGGGAAGATGCCACGTAATTCAGAGCCCTTAAAGCCGCAGGCCAGTCTCGTTGCGACATGTGGCCCAGTCAGAGGGTGACACGTGTCGTCAAGAGAAGATGCCATGTGTCAAGGACATTTGTTTCCTTAACAATCAACATGCTCGAAAACCCTAGCAACGTCAAGGCCCAAATCCCGAGAGATAACAATGGAAGCCGCAAAACGGCGCCCCTAGAGTAGCATGTGGCATTCGCTGATTGCACAGCCAATCACGTCACGCAAATCTAGGGTATAAACCCTAGAGAGGGGCACGAGTCCCACCCCTATAAATACCCCAATCATTTATGATGGGAGGGGGATTCAGACAATTGAAAACAACAGAGCATTAAATAGCTCCAACTTCTCTGTACTTTCTCTCTCTAGCCTTTGCCGTTCTGATCACTGACTTGATCGTCGGAGGCGAATATTCCATTGATCGGAATATTCGTTGTTTTGCAGGTGGGACCGACTCATTGCCAGAAGAGCGTGACCAGTATCCTAGGAAATCCAAAAGACACCCGAAACAAAAATGACAAAGAAATTATTAAAGCAATGGAAACACTTGAAAACAAAACACCGATAATTGAGGATACTGAGACGGTTAATATCTCAAATGATTCAACCATTGAAAGAGAATTTAAAATCGGATTAACGCTTAATAAACAAGAAAGAACCGAATTAATTAATCTGCTCAAAGAATATATCGATGTATTTGCCTGGTCAAATGAATATATGTCAGGCATTAATAGAGAAATAGCTCAACACACTATATCACTAATTCCAAGAATGAAACCTGTAAAACAAAAGTTGCGTCGAATGAAACCCGACGTAGCTCTTAAAATAAAAGAAGAATTCAAAAACAAATAACTGCAGGTTTTATTAAGGTATCCAAATACCCCGAATGGGTAGCAAATGTGGTCCCAGTTCCGAAGAAGGATGGAAGGGTAAGAATGTGTGTCGAATATCGAGATTTAAATAAGGCAAGTCCAAAGGACGACTTCCCTTTACCACACATCGATATTTTAGTAGATAATACAGCAAATCATGAACTTCTCTCATTTATGGATGGATACGCTGGGTACAATCAGATTCTCATGGCAGAAGAAGACATGGAGAAAACAACATTCATAATACCTTGGGGTACTTACTGTTACACGGTAATGTCATTCGAGTTGAAAAACGCGGGCGCTACTTACCAACGAGCAGCAACCGCCCTACTCCATGACATGATGCACAAAGAGGTTGAAGGGTATGTAGACGATATGATTGTGAAATCAAAAGATTTCCCAGGACATCAAGTAGCCTTAAGAAAATTCTTCAAAAGGCTAAGAAAATTCAATATGAGGTTGAATCCATCTAAGTGTGCTTTTGGAGTCACCTCAGGAAAGCTCTTGGGGTATGTCATAAGCTCTAGAGGAATAGAGATAGACCCAACCAAGATCAAGGCGATCATGTCAATGTCACCGCCCAAAATCGAGAAACAAGTTCGAGGGTTTATTGGCCGGTTGCAATATATAAGTAGGTACATATTAAAATTAACAACGATATGCGAACCAATATTCAAGAAGCTTAAAAAGAATGTGCCAATAATATGGGATGATGAGTGTCAAAAAGCCTTTGAAAAGATCAAAGCCTATCTCGCAAATCCTCCCGTATTAGCACCAGCACTTCCAGGGATCCCTCTTAGGTTGTACTTAACAGTCACCAAGGAGATAATGGGGGCTATTCTTGCACAAGAAGTAGAAAGTAAAGAAAATGCAATCTACTATCTAAGAAAAATGATGCTCGGGTATGAAGTACACTATACATCGCTTGAGAAATTGTGCCTCTCATAGGTGTGGGCCACAACCAAGATAAGACACTATATGCTCGTGCACACATTATTTGTAGTTTCTCGAATGGATCAACTTAAATATCTATTCAAAAGTCTACACTCAATGGGCACATATCAAGGTGGATAGTCAATTTAGCCCAATTCGATGTAAGATTCATGCCTCTAAAGGCTATCAAAGGATCTGTGGTCTCGTACTTCCTAGCGGATTTCCCAATAGAAGATTCGACGCTAGTACATGACAACGAATTTCCAAACGAAGACTTAATGGTCACAGAAGATGATACTTGGACTTTATACTTCGATGGAGCCTCAAACCAAAAAGGATGTGGCGTTGGAGTACTCTTAGTATCACCTAAAGAAGAGCACGTTCCAATCTCTATAAAGCTAGATTTCGACGTTACCAACAACGCTGCCGAATCCGAAGCATGTGTGGTAGGCCTTGAAACAACTTTGGCATTGGGAGTAAAGAAATTACGAATATTCGGAGACTCTTTGTTGATCATCAACCAGATTTCTAAAAGATGGAAAGTAAGGAGTGAAAGTCTAGCCCCTTACCAAACTTATTTGGAAACACTTACCAATCAGTTAGAAAAGGTATAATACAACTATCTACCCAGAGAGGAAAATCAATTTGCTGATGCCTTGGCAAGACTAGCCTCAATGGTTAGGATTCCTACGGAAATCGAGGCAATGCCTCTAACTATAGAGAAAAGGCATAAACCGGCTTACATTCAATCCATAGAAGATGATGAAGTGGTCCAAAGGAGAATATACTTAATTACGTCACCAAAGGAGAATATCCTCCTCATGCTGACAAAAGAGAAAAACGAGCATTAAGACTCTTGGTTTCCCAATACGTACTCATAGACAACGAGTTACATAAAAGGATACCTAAGGGTCGAGCTCTCTTATGTATATAGAAAAAGGATGCCCAAAGAGCTATGAGAATAGTCCACAAAGGCATGTGTGGAACCCATGTTAATGGCAAAATGCTAGTCCAAAAGATAATGCGAGAAAGGTACTATTGGAATAGCATGAATAGGGATTGTCATAAATGTTTAGGGTAATTTTACCCTGCCACGTGGTCCAATCAGAAGGTAACACTTGTCAGCCCCAGATTGGTTTAAAATGGACCAATCCCTGCTTAACACATGTCATTCCCAAAATCAAGGGAAAAGGCGGCCTTCAGGCCCAAATCCCGAGAATGCCGCCAAACGGCGCAGCCCACCAATGATTAGGGTTCAGTAACCTAATCAGAGGCACAATTCCCAAAGACCCTATAAATAGGGAGATGTCCCTCATTTTGAGGGCACGTTTTATCTTTATTACACAATTACTCTTTGATAGAGACATCCTGAGCTTGGAATCCGAGCAGATCCCTACCTAAATTTCCGCACCTTTTTTCTCCCTTCAAGTTTCTAACTTGTGCGTCGGAGGCGGAACACCACCCAACTGGTGTCTCTGTTTGTTTTGCAGGTACAGCTCACCCCGGATAAGTCTTCGTGTTGTAACTCTCCCGAGGGACAAAAACACCCAAAACATTTGGCGCCGTCTGTGGGGAGAGTACCTCGAAGATGGTTCAAGAGTTTGTACCCCCTAACCGTCTGGGTGAAGACCCAGAAGTTTTTACAAACCATGCGGAGGATGAGGATCCTCAGGTCGAAACCTCCACAGCCGAAGACGGCTCTCCCGGAGTCAAGCACATCCGGTCCAGAGAAACTCTGGAGCGGGGTGCCTCCTAGGCGAGTCCGAGCAGGCCCACTGGACAGCCGGACGGGGCAACCCAAACGGCAGCAGGATCAGCCCCTGTCACCCGAGACGAACTCATGAGGTTCATGACGAGTTTCAAGGGTGAAATCACAGAGCTGATCACCAAGAGCGGGGTGGTCCAAGTAAAGGCCAGTCGGCGAAGAAGACTCCTCCAAGGAAGGGGAAGTCAGTCAGAAACCGTCAGCCCACTCCCCATCCAAAGGAGAAGGCAGCCGGGACCATTGATTGGTCAAAGATTCTCCTTCCTGGGAACAATACCAACAACACTCGCCGGCCTCAGCAGCCGGTGAGAAGTAAAAAATCAACTATTGATGCCCGGGAGATCGTCAACCGGAAGAGAAATCAATCGCTGTTTGAGTCGGCTTCAACATCGAATTTCCCAGACAGATTCAACAACATTTCTGCAGGAAGTGCACCTTCCTTGCATGAGAGTCAGACGGGCGGTAAATACCGTCCATACTGGCCCTCATATGATCAGAGCTGTCCCGTATGTGCCTACTCAGGCCTACGGGCAGTATCCTCCTCACTTCATGCAGCCGGCCTTCTATGGGGGTCAGGCGGCATACCCAAACATCCAACCATTGGACTGGCAGCTTCGCCTGCTGCGCCTGGGTGAACAACCTTCAGCGTTCACTCGGGAGATAATCGAGGCGGCTTAGCCAGCCAAGGTTAAGAATGAGTTGGTTGGTAACTATGACGGTACCTCCAACCCGGAAGACCACCTCATGGCGTACACCAACCTCATGTATCTGCAGGGGTTGGATGATGCCACGTGGTGTCGGTGTTTCCCGGCTACATTGAAAGGCATTGCCCAACAATGGTTTGGCAATTTGCCAGCCGGGTCCATCGATAGCTTTAGGAAGCTCGCCTTCCTGTTTGCTTCCAACTACTCAATGAACATCCCTGCTAAGAAAAGAAGCCTTGATTTGAGCACTGTTAAGCAGGGAGAGACAGAAGGGCTGCGCTCATATGTCAAACGGTTCAATCTAATAAGAAATCAGATTCAAGGACTGTCTGACGAGGTAGCTTTTACAGACTTTTTTAAGGGTCTGAGAGACGGGTCGACCTTTAAGTTCGACCTCGTCAGAAAAGGGGCGTTCACCTTACAGGCGACCCTAAGGGAGGCGGAAAGGTATATTCAAGCTACCAACCTCTGCTCGCCTGGTAGCTAGTCGGACTCCAAGAAGTCTGACAAACAGAAAGACAGCCGGTCAGCTCAGCCGGCCAAAAACAAAGAAGAGAGCAAGAAAAGAAAAGAAGTCTGGGCGGTTACTGACTCTGACCAGCCGTCCCAGAAGAAAAAGAAATAATTTAAACCGTACGTCCCCAAGTACGAATTTAATAAAGACTGCAACTCCATCCTCATGGAGGTAAAGGACCGGCTGTCCATTGAGAAGCCGAATCCTATGAAGAGTTATGTCCAGTCACGGAACAAGAATAAATTCTGTCAGTTCCATGAGGAGGTCGGACATGACACCAACGACTGCTTCAGTCTCCAGCGTACGTTGGACCGTCTGGCTGACAAAGGGCTGTTGAAGTCCTACATTTCCAAGTCCCCAGCCGGGGAAAAAAAGAAAAACAAGGGTCAGTCCTCCAAGAGTACCCCCCAGCCTGCTAGTAGTTCGGATACCGACAAGGAGCCGGTCTACCCCTTGGTTGGTTTTGGGGGTGGGATGGTCTACCCAGCCGGAAGGATTGACTTACCCATCTTGTTGGGAGAGAAGGGCCAGGGACGACATATTGTCGTTAGATTCTTGGTCGTTGAGGAGTTGACCGCCTATAACATCATTCTTGGCAGGCCAACCCTCAACGTAGCCAAGGCAGTAATCATCCCGTCCCTCATGCTCATCAAGTATGAGGGGGATGACGGCTCTGTTGGTTCCTTGAATGGGGATCAAAAGACGGCCCGAGAGTGCTATCTCTCAGCCATCCGAGATACCGTGGCCCCAGGCGGTCAGGAACCAATAAACCTTGACAACGTCAAGGATGCCGACCCAGCTCCTGCCCCATCAGCAACCGGAAAGAAAAGAAAGGCTCCTTTGCTGGTGGAGGTGAATAAAGAGAAAAAATAGCAATCACTGACCGGTGAACGGTCAGATGAGCTCCGTCCCCAACCGGCTGGCGAAAGCATTGATCTCGTTCTGGACGACATCCGTCCAGAACGCGCTGTTAAGGTTGGGACGGTTGCTCATGCTACCTTGGGTGCAAGCTTGCACCTTCTTCTGAAAGAATTCAAAGACATTTTTGCCTTTGAAGTGGAAGAGATGCCAGGCGTCAGCTCGGATCTTGCTGTCCACAAGCTCGCCGTGGACCCCAAAAAGAAGCCCATCCGGCAAAAGAAAAGAAATCACGGCGAGGAAAGAAGTCAAGCGGCAGCTGCCGAAGTCAAAAAGCTGCTAGACGCCAGGTTCATTCGGCCTTGTAATTTTCCCGACTGGGTGGCCAATGTGGTCCTTGTTAAGAAACCGAATGGGACCTGGCGCATGTGTTTTGATTACAGAGACCTCAACAAGGCGTGTCCAAAGGACAGTTACCCGCTTCCAAAGATCGACAGTCTGGTCGATTCTACAGCCGGCCACGCCTTGATGAGTTTTATGGATGCCTACTCCAGCTTCCATCAGATACCCCTGTGGAAAAAGGATCAAGAGAATACGACCTTCGTCACTAATCAGGGGTTATTCTGTTATACGGTGATGCCGTTTGGCTTGAAAAATGCGCCTGGCTGATCCAAGTTATAGACGGATCACCTGGTTGATCTCCGAGAAACATTCACCACCCTCAAGCGGCATAAGGTTATGTTAAATCCTAATAAATGCGCCTTTGGTGTTGAGTCTGGGAAGTTTCTCGGATTCCTGATTGATCAAAGGGGGATAGAGGCTAACCCCACAAAGATACAGGCGGTGATTAACATGAAGTCACACTGCTCTGTCAAGGAAGTTTAGAGACTCACCGGTTGTCTGGCCGCCCTGGGGAGGTTCCTCAGCCGGTCAGGTGACAAATGCCTCTACTTCTTCCAAGCAATCAGGAAGAAGACCAGATTCGAATGGGGGGATGATGCTGAGGCGGCGTTCCAGAGGTTGAAAGAGCATTTACATTCTCTGCCTAGGTTGGTCAGTCCTTTGCCTCGGGAGACGTTGTACATGTATTTAGCCGTCTCAGACCATGCCCTCAGTGCCATTCTCCTTGCTGAGCGAGACGGCGTGCAGCTCCTGGTTTATTTCATTCGCCATGTTCTTAAAAATGCTGAACTCCAGTACCCCATGGTTGAAAATTTTGGCCTTGCTTTGTATATGGCATTCAAAAAATTGAAGCCTTACTTTTTGGCACATCCGGTGGTGATCTACACGGAACAGCCACTCAAGCGGCCAATGTCTACGTTGGACTCATCCGAGAGAATGTTGAAATGGGCTATTGAAATGCAGAGCCTTGAAATCACTTACGAACCAAGAAAGGCAGTGAAAGGTCAGGCGTTTGCCGACTTCATTGTTGAAATGACTCGTCCGGTGGCTCCGGATAATCTTGATCAGGTTTGGAAAGTGTACGTAGACGGGAGCTCTACAAAGAACGGTTGTGGTGCAGGCGTAATTTATGAGTCTCCTGAAGGATACAAATTTGAATATGCACTACGCTTCAAGTTTCAGGCCTCTAACAATGAGGCGGAATATGAAGCCCTGCTAGCAGGCATACACATGTGTAAGGCGGCAGGGGCCATGAAAATTGACGCCTACTCTGATTCTCAATTGGTTGTTAGCCAGTATGAGGGAAGTTATGAGGCTACCCATCCGGCTATGATTAAATATCTTCAGGCAGTCAAAGAAGAGACCAAGGCACTTGAGGAATTCCGGCTGAATTAGGTGCCTAGGTCGGAAAACAACCTGGCAGATGCATTTTCAAAGCTGGCATCTTCCGCCTTCCATGATACGCCTCGGTCAGTCTTCTGGGAAGTTCTTGAAAAGAGAATCATCTATGAGGATCCCGTTGGAATTCTGGACCGAAGCTCTACCTGGATGGATGGCATCCGGGCCTATCTCTCAGACGGCACACTTCCTGATTCGCCACAGGAAGCAGCCGTCCTGAAAAAGCGAGCTACAAGATTCGAGTTGAAAAATGGAGAACTCTTCAAGGCGGGGTTTCTGAAGCCTTTGTTGAAGTGTGTCACCCCAGAAAAGGGGAAAGAAGTTCTCGAAGACTTGCACTCGGGATTCTGCGCCTCTCACATAGGCGGCAGGTCCCTAGCCGTCAGAGCCCGACGACATTAATTTTGGCCCACTTTTGAGGCACACGCCAAGGAGTTGGTGAAGAAATGTGACAAGTGCCAAAAATTTGGCAAACTCATTCACCGTTCGGCTACTGATCTGACGGCCATCCACAGCCCAATCCCGTTTACAAAATGGGGCATGGACATTCTAGGTCCTTACACGCCTGCTCCAGGCGGAAAGCGCTACATCTTGGTGGCTGTGGATTACTTCACTAAGTGGGTGGAGGCTGAGGCGGTTAAAAACATCAAGACCTCAGACGTAATTTCCTTCATCTGGAAGAATGTTATCACCCGGTACGGGGTACCCATGTCTATGGTGTTTGATAATGGTCCTCAGTTTGAGACGCCTCAGCTAAAAACTTGGTTGGGAGATCAGGGGATCTCAAGCTATTTCGCATCTCTTGGCCGGCCCCAAGCAAACGGCCAAGTTGAAGCTTTCAACAAACTCATCTCAGACGGCATTAAAAAGAAAAAAGAAAGAGCCAGTGGCTTATGGGCAGAAGAATTAATCCATGTCCTGTGGGCCATCCGGACAACAGCGAAAGGGGCAACCGGTGAAACCCCATTTCTCATGGTTTACGGTGCTGAAGCCGTCTTGCCCATCGAACATTACGAGCCGACTCTCAGAGTCATGCTGTATAATGAAGAGGCAAACTGGGAAGCAATGCGCCTGGCATTGGATTCACTCCCAGAACGCAGGGGCAATGCCGCCTTGCGTCATGAGATTTACCGTCTGAGAATGACGAGAGCCTACAACAAAAAAGTACACAAGCAACCTTTGAAAGTTGACGACTTAGTGTTATGAAAAAATGGAGGCAACCGGTAGGGCCAATGAGCTGGAAAAGCTAACCCCAAATTGGGAAGGCCCCTACCGGATCTATGAAGAAGTAAGGGACGGCACCTACCGCCTAGAAACTCCAGACAGCAGGCGCCTGCCTAGAACTTGGAATGTAGACAATTTAAAAAAGTACTACTTCTGAGAATGTAAACTTTTTGTAAATAGTTAGTCAGTTAATGAAGATTCAGACTTTGTTTGTAAAATTATCGTTTGATTATCCATCCGGGTAATATCTAGGCGGATTCCCTATTTACTTAACTAAGTTCGATACGTAGTAAAGGTTACATTTGTTTGGCCGCCTGGGTAATACTCGGATCTCTTGTTTATTTAAGTTTGATACTTTGTTTATTCAACTGCTTGACTATCCGCCTGGGTAATACTCAGACGGATTCTCCATTTATCTAACTAAGTTTGATACTTAGTATGATTAAATATTTGCCTGTCCGTCTGGATAATATCCAGACAGACTCATTTGTTTAAAAAAATGAGTTCGATACTTAGTGTAAATTCAATATTTTGACTAAAAACTAAGCACAAAAATGTTTAGTGGATATACAACCGGTCTCAAACAAGACCAGAGGATAAAATGGCCGGATGGTTGCTCATTTTATAAAATCTCCTGTCCCAACATGGACAAAGGCGTCCAGCGACACCCCTCCGGGTGCAATCATCGCAGAGAACAGACTATTTGTCGGTTCTAAGTACCCATGCAGACGGCAAAGACTGAACGACCTAATTGGTCAACTCATAGCCGTCTGATCAAAATGACCTGTGAAGAATGATCAAGTCGCCGAATACCGGATGCCATGGGGCATTATCCGGTCACCGGCTGAAGGTTTCACTTAGGTTATCTATACCAAAATTGCACTTCCCACCCCAATTGGGGCAAAAGAGTTGTTCAATGGCTATGAAATCTCTACCTAGACGGACAAACGCCGTCTGGGTAGTGACCAAAACGCCTGTTGGTGTACGGCTGTGCACTTGGTTTGGGGAAATCACTACTGTGATTGATTGACTTGCAAACATATCATGCTCTTTGCAGCATCAGACGTTTTCAAGTCAATCAACCAGCTCCAATTGAAACCAATCACACAGCCGTCCAGGGGCAAGGACAGCCGGACTACTGACTAGTTAGGCAAGAAATCGCCGCATGCTTTTGATAAGTTAGGCAAAAATTAAAATTTGCAAAAAACAAAAATTCAAATGCAAAATGATCAAAACCGACTTAATCGGTGCAATTCATAAAAGTCCATCCAACCGTTCAAATGTTAACCGGAACCCGTCTGGGAGAAAGAAATTGTTAATTAACCCGACTCCATAGCCGGTAAAAACACAAATACTCGGCACGCAGGCCGGAAAAAGCAAGTTTTGGCATACAACTGCTGAATAAAAAGAAAATTAAAAAAAAGCAAAGACTGGCATACTGCCGCTAAGGGGTCACTTCTGGCCTGCAGACGAAGCCTCCTAGTTCTCCCCCTTCTCTTCATCATCTGAGGGAATTTGGTGCGCTTCGTCGGGACCAGGAAGCTCAGGCGCGGTTGGCTCATTGTTGCTGAGCCAGGCTTCAAAGGAGGCAGGCTCTAGCTCACCTTGCTCTCTCAAGTACACCACGTACTCGGCATAGCTGTGTGCCATTGCCCAGATGCTATAATCAGCGTCTAGGTACAAGGCAGCCCAAGCAATTTTCATACGGGCGTCGTTGTCAGCATCACTCTCAGCAACAAGGCAGTTTTTTCTCCGCCTCCAGGGTTGCTGCAAAGTTTTTCTGAGCTTGAGCAGCATCCTTCTCCAGCCTCTCAACCTTGGATTTCAGTTTGCCAAGGTCTGCCTGGGTCTTCTTGAGCGCCTCTTCAGCCTGTTTGGCGCTCTTGTCTGCTTTCTTCTGGGCCTCCTCCACCCCCTTCTTGGCCGTCTCAGCATCTGTTACCTACTGGTCGGCCGCCTTCAGATCTAGCTCCAGCTGCTGGATTTTAGACGCTTGTGTCATAATTATTGCTTTAGTTTCAAGTTCATTTACGATAGTTGAGTGGAAAGCAATATTATCAGCGTCTATGGCGGACTTCTTGGCCCTTTTTACCTCTTCCCGTTTGCGGGAATAAGGACGTTTGAGCCCGTCCACCCGCAGCATGGCCTGCAAAAAGCAGGCGGTATAAGAATTACAGGCGGGATAATTACTAGGAAAAAATAACATTGAATTGACAAGTTTCTTACCTCATCCAAAAGAGATAGAATGCGTTCAAGATTGAACGTCTCTATCCCAGGAATATTGTCCTTATCCCTCTTCCGGACGGCATCCAGCTTGGCCTTGGCGTGCTTCTAGACGTCTGGCCAGAGGGGAGACTGATCTGCACCACAATCAATACGTGATGAGTGCGAAACTAAGGCAGCACCTATCTGTTGCCGACCATCTCAGGATGACGTCTGTTGGGAGTGGGATTTCACCCGTAAAGGCCACCCCAGCTCAAGCGGGGATTCAAAAGGGTTCTTACCTTCAGAGCCGGCCAAGCGGGAAACGCTTGCAGGCGTGGTGAACCCCGCGGCTGCTGAGGGGTTGGCAAGATCAAGGCACAGGCTGCCGCCTACCTTCTCGAGTCGCCCCGCTATCCGCATCGTCTTAGCCCCGGCTGAGGCGCCAGTAGTTGACGCAGAGGCAGACTTTTTTATTTTATTGAGAACGGCTGGGGCCTCCTCCCTAGCCCGTTTGAGATTCTTCTCAAACGATTTCCCAACTTCTCCCCCTTGTGAAAATAAACAAGTAAAGGTTAGTATCCGAGCAAGAAAGTTTATAAAATAAACTTAAGAAAGGGTCAGGCGCTCAATACCTTGGCCCTGAGCTCGGCCGCAGCTTTCTCCGCAAGATCTTTGCGGATGGTCGCAGAAGACCGCTTGGCAGTTTTCTCCGACTACAACATGTTTAGCGCTTTTTCTGCAAAAAGAAAGAAATTGATTAGAATCATAAATCAATTCCGATAGAAAAATACTACAGACGGTGTGAACCCAGGCGCATACGTTTATTAAACATGTGCCCTAGCCTGCAGGCGGATAGGAAACATTCATCCCTGAACCAGGCGCTCTTGGGAATCCAATTCTTAGGGACTTTTATTGTTTCCCCGGTTGACAGAGTTGCGTCTGTGAGGCCGAAAAAGTCTGCCTCGATTATTTTGCCAAAGTCTTCCTCTGGGATCCGGGGAAGAGCGCACTTCCTGCCCAACAAGTCGGGCTTCTTATTGTACAGACGGAATTCATAATTTTCCCGTTTGGTCGGGGCTGACATCAGGTAGAACCTGTGCTTCTAGCCATCAAACTTGGAGACCTTGTCCAAGGTCATCATGTATTGCGGTTGTGTGGTTAGAGTATACCACGCCCTCCAGCCGCCTAGGCTTCTGCTGAGGTAATGCATGCTTGCAAAGGCCTCCCAGCCGGGGTTAAGCCCTTGGAACTCGCAGGCGGCAACATACCCCAGAATGTTGTTCCAGGAGTTGGGGGTAAGTTGCCAGACCCCAAGGCCGTAGCCTCTCAAAATTGCCTTCACCGCCTGGTGAAGGGGGAAGCGAAGTCCGGCTTTGAACGCCGCCTCATAACAGCCAAAATAGTTGTAGGCGTTCTCTTGATCATTCCCCCAAGCGATGGTGCCCAGCTCAGGTGGCACCCGGATCTTATACCCGTCTCCAAGCGGGTGCATTTTCTTAAAGTTCTCTAAGTTCTCCCCCATCTGGATTCGGTCATTGGAGGAGACGTGGATGCTGAAGGGATCGTCCTTCTCACTCCACTTTTTCCTTTCTTCCTCCTCGCTATCCGGAAGAGGGGGCAAGTCATCGCTGCTCTCGGAGGTAAAGGCGGAGCTGTCGCTCTCCGTCTCCCCCTCGCTTTGGTCCATGGGGGGAGAGGCGGCCTCGTCGCCGCCTTGGTCACACTCTTCCAAGAAAGAGTCAGCAGGGGTTGAAGGGGCGCGCGAAGGGGATCTCTCCAGAGTCGTCTGGTCTCCCTGACCAGACGATTCTCCCTTAGGCGTTTGGCCGCCTGAGCCTTCGCTTTTAGAATTTGGATCAGTGGCCGTCTGCATTATCCGAGCCATGGTGTCCTGCACAGACACATAACTGGTCGGAATCCATGGCAAAGGGTGGTCCCAACACCCCGAGCCGGCACTCCCAGTCCTAGACTCAGCCGTCCCTGGTGACCGGCTAGACTCTAACCTAGGTTGTGCCGTGTGTGTTGGTGATGCATCCATTTATTGCAAGAAATATGTACAAGTGGTGAAAAAAGAAAAGAGCTGAAAGAGACAGAGACGATACCTTTTGATTTGGTATCTGAACGAAGGCGGGACCGGCTGTATTGCTGAAGAACAAACTTTCTTGCTCACATTTGACTCAAACAAGTGACTTTTGCTCTCTCAAAGTTTTTCTCTCTAAGAAATTTTTGTAAACGTACAAAATTATGAGGGTAAAACGGCTATATATAGAGGGTAAATATGGGGGCATTTTCGTAATTTACCCAGAAGGTGAACGGTTACTCTGTAACGATAAAATTACCGCCAACCGGAGCGTGACATGTGTCACAGATGCCACGTGGCGTGCCACGTCACATCTGTGAGGGGAAAATGTTTAGGGTAATTTTACCCTGCCACGTGGTCCAATCAAAAGGTGACACGTGTCAGCCCCAGATTGGTCTAAAATGGACCAATCCCTGCTCGACACGTGTCATTCCCGAAATCAAGGGAAAAGGCGGCCTTCAGGCCCAAATCCCGAGAATGCCGCCAAACGGCGCAACCCACCAATGATTAGGGTTTAGTAACCTAATCAGGGGCACAATTCCCAAAGACCCTATAAATAGGGAGATGTCCCTCATTTTGAGGGCACGTTTTATCTTTATTACACAATTACTCTTTGATAGAGACATCCTGAGCTTGGAATCCGAGCAGATCCCTACCTAAATTTCCGCACCTTTTTTCTCCCTTCAAGTTTCTAGCTTGTGCGTCGGAGGCGGAGCACCACCCAACTGGTGTCTCCGTTTGTTTTGCAGGTACAGCTCACCCCGGATCAGTCTTCGTGTTGTAACTCTCCCGAGGGACAAAAACACCCAAAACAATAAATATGTAAAAAGATGCCCTATATGCCAAATTTATGCCAATTTACAACATGTTCCTCCATCTCTACTTTACACCTACTGTTCACCACGGCCATTCTCTACATGGGGAATTGATATTATTGG
Source organism: Chenopodium quinoa (assembly GCF_001683475.1). Classification (NCBI taxonomy): domain Eukaryota; kingdom Viridiplantae; phylum Streptophyta; class Magnoliopsida; order Caryophyllales; family Amaranthaceae; genus Chenopodium; species Chenopodium quinoa. The sequence continues at coordinate 120,018 of NW_018745151.1, read as the reverse complement.
TAAAATTACCCCTCCCGGGACAGGATGTCACGAATACATCCTAGTAGCAATTGATTAGTTCACAAAGTGGGTTGAAGTACAATCATATGCTAAACTCACTACAAAACATGTAGCACTCATTATCAAAAGGAATATCATTTGTCGATACGGAGTCCCACATGAGATGATAAGTGATCATGGAACTCACTTTCAACCTGAATGTGAAGAATTGTTACAAAATTATGGCATTCAACACCATCATTCTTCCCCCTATAGACCTCAAGCAAATGGAGCAGTTGAGGCAACTGTTAAAAATCTAAATATTATTATCGAGAAAATGACATAAAAATACAAGTGTTGGCCTAACAAACTCCATTTCGCACTTTGGAGTTATCGCACGTCAATTCGCACATCAACAGGAAATACATCATTCTCCTTAGTTTATGGAATGGATGCCGTACAACCAGTAGAGCTAGAGATACCATATCTACGCATTGCATTAGAAATTAAACTCGATGAAGTCGAATGGACTAGAGCAAGGTATGAAGAGCTAGTTCTACTTGATGAAAAGCGACTAGAAGCTCTACATCTTACCCAATGCTATCAAACCCATATGGCTAGGCATTTTAATAAGAAGGTCAAGACAAGAGACATCAAAGTAGGAGACTTGGTGTTAAAAGCATTAAGGAAAAATGTTTTGGATCCAAGAGGCAAGTTTAGGCCTAATTGGTTCGGACCATATATCGTCAAAACCATCCTATCAGGAGGTGCAGCAAAACTAACTGACATGGATGGCAATGAGTTCTCAAACATGACGAACTTTTACCAACTTAAAAAGTACTACCCATAATTACATGAGTAGGACACTCAAGAGAGCTACGTTTGGTCTGATTTCTTAGGAAAGGATACGTAGGCAACCCTTTACAGGGTGAGGCCACTTTAATTTTCGCAAACCTCACATCCCGGAAGCAATAGAAATTCGACAGAATAGCAGCGCCACATAATGAGATCTGTCGCCGGTCGACAGACTACAACGCAAAAAGACAGCGCCTGGCGACAGCTGCAAAACGGCGGCGCCGTTTTTCTGGGAATATCTGGGAAAATTTCTGTATTTTTCGGAAAAATTTCGACTTCCGTACTCGAAGAAATTTCTGGAAAATAAAATAATATAATTTTTTTCATTGCTTTAATAAATTAAATAAAAAGAAGTTGATTTAATTAAAAAGCTGAAATTTCATTAAAAAAAAAAAAGCAAAAATTACATTATTGATGGAATTTGAATGAAAGCTTAATAAAAAAATTAACTTTAAATTTAAACGAGTCTAATAAATTAGAAGTTAAGCAATGCTTCAATCTTTTTTCTCTTTCTTTGCCCTTTTCCAATTTTTATCCGCATCTTCTTCATCGTCCATGACTTTAGCTAATAGGCATCCTTTAGAGGACCTACATTCAATTTTAAAGTAAATGGTTTCTCCTTTAGCTAGGACTGCATGTTTCTTTTCAATCCAAACTTTCTTTTCTGAAGTGTCAGCTTTTTTTTTCCCTTTATCCTTTATAGAGTCTTTCCTTTTAGGCATCTTAGGTGTTTTGAATTCAATCTTTTCACCTAAGCATTCCTTAACAGGAATCACCTTGTCACCTAGACGATTCTTTTAGGAAGTGGGAATTGACATATACGATTAGGGACAAGGAAAGTAGGGAGCCGCCAACAAGTTTTTAAGGAACTTGTAAACCGTTCACGGATCATAAAAGGCAACCACGAATAAAGGGATAACGATAGGCAACAACGATTGACCCGTGAAGGTTACACCCCATTCATAATCCATGAGATTACTAACTCCATATGGTTCGGAACCACGAAAGGAGGATCGGGGATGATGGTACGAAGTGAGTCATGGAGTCACATTCGCCCGTATTGGCCTCTACTCGATTCTTATAGTGAAAAGTGATTCCTGCGATCTCAAAGGCATACAAACAAAATATTCAACTTGCTCCAAACTATTATTAGGCTAAATTGGTTAAATATTAATGCAACACATAATTCTAAAATATTTGTGATCACTTGAATTAAATAAAAAGATTAAAAAGGAACCTAAACCTGTTGTCCAAATTATCTTATTAGGCGTGATTTTCAATTACGTATTTCCTTTAAACATGCAATATGGTGATCAATAAATAATAATAGAATAACATTAATATTGGAAGCAATGTAACAACAAATTTTTAGTCAAATCAAATAACAATAATAACCCTAATTATTTCGGGGTATTTTTACCCCCTTTTTATAGACAAATGAGAGGCCAACAAGTGGCCCGATTATAAGCCGACACGTGGCATCCTGCTCAACTAAATAAAGGCCAATAAGAGCATGACACGTGGCCTAAAGAGAGATATCAGAAAATGAAGGGCTCAAAGCCCATTAAGGAAACATGCCTAACATGAAGGATACCCTAATACACGTGTCAACCACGTATAGGGCAGTCAATCTTCCTAGGTTATGAAACCCTAGGAGCATGATCTCCCACTTCCCTATAAATACCCCATCATTTCATGATGGAAGGGGACAACACACAATTCCCAAAGGCACAATGCCCAAAATATGCTCTCACTTCTCTCTACTTTCTCTCTCTAAAATTCCGTTTTCCGGTCACTAACTTGATCGTCGGAGGCGGATCTCCGGCACACCGGAGATCCGTTGTTTTGCAGGTGTTCAGGCCGTACGAGTGTTGCATCCCGGATCTGTCTCCCGCGGGAATCCATACCCCCCTTTCGGGTTATCCAAAAAATGCCCGAAACACATCTGGAATGGCACTTAGCCATATCCGAACACCAAATCATGAAGTAGAACTCTTCCTTACAAATGTAACCCATTTTAAGGGCAAAGTTGTAATTCTTTTAGATTGTCGTCATTCTTAAGAGAATGAGACGAACTCTTGTTAAAAAAAGACGGGGCGGCACTAAAACCCAAAGTCATGATCATTATTATGATTATTAAAAAATTCAAATAAAATTTTCATCAGCTTACATTGTTTGATGTGAACCCGCGAGATAGTCAAATGACTTATCAAATGGATGAGGAAAAGCAAGAAACTCATGGACACGAGCATAACTACTCGTACAGGGTACCCAAGCAGCCTGTACAAGCCAAATTGAAAAGCTTTCTTACACGAGCATAGCTACTCATACAGGGCAGTCAAGCAGCCTGTACGAGCCAAATTGAGAAGCTCGTGGACAAGGTCATAGCTACTTGTACAGGGCAACCAAGCAGCATGTACGAGCCAAATTGAAAAGCTTGCTTACACGAGTATAGCTACTCGTACAGGGCAGCCAAGCAGCCTGTACGAGCCAATTTGAGAAGCTCATGGACACGAGCATAGCTACTCGTACAGGGCAGCCAAACAGCCTGTACGAGCCAAATTGAGAAGCTCGTGGACACGAGCATAGCTACTCGTACAGGGCAGCCAAGCAGCCTATACGAGCCAAATTGAAAAGCTTGTTGTCACAAGCATAGCTACTCATACAAGTTGAGTAGAATGTCAAGCAGGGGAACCCCTTAGCTAAATTACTCGGCCATGAAGACCACACGGTCGATTCATCCATCCGGCCTTATAATGGACGGACGGATAAACATCAGACTTCCTAAAAATCGCCAAGGTATATTTTACCTAAATAGGGCAAGGACACTCCTAGGCGTACAAGCCCTTAGAAATTTGCAAGTTGAGAAAATACTTGAAATTTCATGAGTACGTTCGAGAGATAGCGTCAAAGGACGACTCAATACCATATATATATATATATATATATATATATATATATATATATATATATATATATATATATATATATATATAAAAGCCGAATGGCCAAGAATATTGAACGAGAAAAGATAGTTGTATTATTGTAATAATACAAAAGTAATATATAAGAAAATAAAAAAAAAATAAAAAAAAGAAAAAAAGAAAAGAGAAAAAAAGGAAAGAAAGTAAATGCCGCCCAACTAACTTTGGGAGCTGCATACTTAATAGCACTATATATATATATATACACACATTTATATATAATAGTATATGTTTATACATTTATATATTACAGACTAATAGTATATTATATTACAATGTGCATGGCAACGCAACCCAGCTGTACATGCTAATCTCGTGAGGGGTATTCATCAAGTACTATATTACTAAAATACTATGGCCTGGCTACCTAGTTACATCAATTTTACTGAAGCTCTTTGGTCGAGAACAATTTCAGCGGCCCCCTAAAGAGCTGAGTGGGCATGAAAGCTTTGAAGCCGTCTCGCACCTAGCCATACGTACTAAGGTTGCCCAACCAGTTAAGTAAGAAATTGCTTAGCATTATTCATGGATGAGCCAGTCATGTTTGCAATAATGACTTGATAAAAATGCCGGAAGAAGTGTAACTGTTGGTGGCTTAGAGAATAGCAACTCGGCACCACCGTTACTAGACCAGCAATAGTGAGCAAATTAGCTCATTGTTCAAGCTCAATTAAGTCCAAGATATGCGGCTTATGAGTTATGATGATCGTACATGCCAAAAAATAATGCCGGATGAAAATGCAAAGCTTGATGCTCAGAGCATAGCAATTCGACATAATCAACTCACAAGCTTGAATGTCGATCATGGCTGCTACAAGATCAGAGTACGGCTGCCCTCATGCCGAGTAAAAAGTCGAACCTCACCCTCATTAGGATTGCAGCTCGGCACATGTGATTTCAAACTCACCTTCAAGCATTTACTTGGCATAATGATGGCCGAGTGATGTATATGGGATTTTCTTATAGGCGGCATTAAGGCCGTGAGAAATCGCGAAGCTTCGTCCTTGCCATGCGGTTGGTCGAGCAGCCATGTGAGCAGCTAGGCTGGCTGAGTTGCCCTTACGTGAAGGCGTGAAGCTCAGCTCCATGTTCCAAATTCTATATGGCCAAGGTAAGCTGGCCGAGCAAAAAGTAAAGCTTGCCCATAAAAGCATAGCTGGTTGGCAGCAGCTAGCATGGCCGATCGAGAAGACACCTTGACTGAGTTGCACCTCTAGGAAGTATCATGAGTATGCTTTTGAACAGCCAACATCTCTGCCGAGTGTAATGGGAAAGCATGTCTTTCCAAGCATAGCTAGTCGACCCTTTTAATTTGTTGGGTGTCCGACCTGCCTTAGAGCAAGGAACCCCCTTTGCTATTTTGTGCGGCCAACAGCTTGTCTAAGTTGCCAAGAGGACGAGCTGCCATATAATGAAGGTTCATTGTCGTGATTATAGGCGGCATTAAATGATATACGAGTAGCCAGTGGCGGACCCACGTGTAGTCATAGTGGGTCCGCGGACAACCTATTATTTTCTATAAAAAAAAAAAAAAACTAAGTATCAAGAGTTTTAGCTTGTAATCTGGTGGTTTGTTCCCCATCCTACCACATATGAGATACGGGTTCGACTCCCATTACTCTTAAACTTTTTTTTTTTTTTTTTTTTGGGCTTTACAACCTCATTTTCACAATTTCACGATTTAAAATATCCCCAATTCCCCCAAATTGAAACCCTAAGTCTCAAAGTCACCCAATTACCCAAGCCCCGTCGCCGTTCACCGTATCGCCGCCTCGCCGGCAGCCTTTTCGTGCTTCTCCGTCAGGTATGAGTGAGGCGTCCGTCAAATCGTCAATCCGCCTGTGAGTTTGTTAGCGTCGTGCTCGTGCAGTGGCTCCCCAAATTCGATTTTTTTGAGGTTAGTTTTAAACTTTTAATTTATATAATTACATTGCAATAAGATTATAGAGATTAGATTCTATATTTCTATATGAAATCATCAATTTAAATGTTTAAATCAAAATTATCAGTATGTTTAATATCACTATATCAGTGTGACAGTGTATGAGTTTTTTTTTTTGTTTTTTTTTTTGGGTGAAATTTCTTGATTTGATTAGTGCTTGATTATTTGTATGACTTTATAAAAGCTTGAATGTTATGACTTGATTATCGTCACTTGATTAGAGCTTGAATGTTGTGAATTTGTGATTTGTGAATGTGAGTTATGGCCGGATATTTGACCATTTGAGCCCTATTATAGACTTATAGAATTATTTCTGTTTAATTGATAAATGATAATAGTTGTCAAACTTGCTTATTAGCTATTGAGAATGGTGATTGCTAATTTGGAGATTTGGGGTTGAAGGGTGGACTGAAATTGAGGTTAATGGGCGTTTTTTTTTATGATATTATTAGTTTTAATAACCTTGAGAGAACCCTACTTGTATGATTTATCTAATTCAACCTAACTTCAATTTCAGAATGAAAAGAAAAATAACTCAAGATATTTCAAGTTTTTTTACTAAAAAAGTGCCTACTCTAAATCCTCCTCCTCCACTGTCACGTCGTGCTCGTGCAGTGCCTACTCTTTGTAGAAGCAGGGGCCAGAAACATACCCAACTAAGACCTGAATATTAAGTAGCTCTTAATTGAGATAGTTGCAGGTGTGCTTTTGCTTGGAGTCTTATTGTAGAAGAAGCTCGATCAGAACCTAGCTTTATTTATGGTAAGAAGTTTCTAGTCTCTGATTGGATATGTAGGAGGGCAATGTTTACTTTAGCCCTGTACGATTACCCGAGACAAAATATCTTAATGTTTATTTTCTGGTTTAATTTAAGATGAACGCTCCAGAAATTTGAAGATATTAAGAAATAGAGCATTGACAATGTAGTGCCCGCTGAGTTCCTAATTTTGAGAAACTCACTAGCATTGACTCATTTCTAGAGCATCCTTTATTACTTAGATTGGATTATTATCTGAGTTTTTGATTGTAAGTTGACATGAACTATAGCTTGCTGAATTGAGCTTCCTAATTAAATTATAACCAGTCCTAGCATAAGATGTGTGTAAAGGGGTTATTTTTATAGCTTAATGGGTAGTTGATCAAGGATTGGTGACTGTTGATGATTGAATAGGGCCAATAGGGGTGAACTTTGTCTTGGTAGCATTGTTCAATGACTTATGCACAATTCTCCTGTGACTGTATGGGAGTGTCTTATAGAGTTCATTTAAATTACTTTAGTTCAAATGGTAATGCTTGCCATCCATAGAAAATGATGTTTATAGATATGAATGCTTCTGACTTTCTGAGCTTTGAGGTAGAATATATGCTGGTAACTTGGAGTTTTAAAGCACGAGATTTGTTTGAACAAACATTGACTAATTGTCATGAGACCATGTATACCGTACAAGGGAAGTAGATTTGCATTGACATAGACCCCGAAAAAGGTGTATTCAAGTTTGTGTTGATTGTTGAACACTTAGGTTGAGATCTTTCAGGGATTTGGTTTAGAGTTCAGGTTTTGTATAGTACAAGGTCGATGGACGATGATACAAGCTTTGACTATTTTTTGATATTATATGCGGTCGATGGACGATGATGGGACAACCTATTAATCAAATCCTGGATCCGCCACTGCGAGTAGCAAGCTGGCCGAGCAGCTCCCATGTGAAGCCCCATGTTATTAGTTCTATACGGCCTAGAGAGCTGACCGAATGAAATCCTAAAGCACGCTTTCACGAGCATAGATGGTCGGCCACATCGGCGTCCGACCTACCTTTGAGTGAAGAACCACCTATGCACTTCTAGGCGGCAAGGTGGTAGAGCTAGGCATCTTGCCGAATGAAGCATTGAGAGCAATCATGATTTGCTCTACTTCTTTTTAGCATGAGCATGATTAATATGCTTGTCTGATATTATGATAATAATATTATTATTTCTTAAAGATATACGATTATCAGTTTATATAAAATTTGGACGGCATTAACAGAAGGCTGAGTTGCTCTTACGCAAAGCATCATGTTCTCTTTCCACACGGTCATTAACCTGGCCGAGCAAAAATAAATAGCTCGCTAACACGAGCATAGGTGCTCGGCCAAGAGCGGCATGGTCGAGCTTGTTGTAGCATGGCCGAGTTGCACATTAGCGAAGCACCACCTTTCCCCTTTTGTGCGGCTAACATTTTTGCCGAGTAAAATGCGAGAGCTTGTCATCACAAACATAGCTGGTCGGCCGCAGCTGGGTGTCCGAGTAACCCATCGACTAAGCATCATATTTTTACTTTTAGGCGGCCAACAACCCATCCGAGTGAAATGGGTAAGCTCACCCTCAACAGCATAGCAACTCGGCAAGAATGCATGAAAGCAACTATGTCCGAGCTCCCTAAGAGTGTAGACTCTCCTTCCTAATTTCATACGGCCTCTAGAGGGCCAAGCTTGGTGGCCGAGTTGCACATGAGCAAAGGCCCACCTCTATATTTGTAGGCGGCCGAGTGGCCGTATGAAATTGCAAAGCTCCTCCTTAGGGATTATATGGGTCAACTGAAAATATGGGTCAACTGAAAATTATCATGATTATATCCTTATCATGATAATATGGGTCAACTGAAAATTGAATACTTTTTAATCAAAGGATTATTAATAGGGAATTTTGACTTTTACCACCTTCAAATAACCACTTAATTGAATTTACCACCTCCAAAAAAAAAAGATTTACTTTACCACCACCAAAATTTCCAAAAATTCGATTTTACCACCAACTAACGGATTCCGTCCATTAATCCGTTAGTAGGGCCCACCTTTTTGACGGTTCTTCTTCATCTTCCCCGATTTCCATATCAACCCAGCCAGCAACGAAATTAACACACCATGGTTGGTCGGAATTTCGTGTGGGGGCAAGGGAGGGGTCGGAATTTGGTGTAACCTAGGCAAGTGATCGGAATTAGGTGGTGGTTAGGTTTTAGGAGTGCGGAATTTGGTGGTGGCTAGGGTTTTAAGAGTTGTCGGAATTAGGGGGGCTATATGGGTGGTCGGAATTTGGTGGCTAGGGTTTTGAGGTCGGAAATTGGTGAAAGGGGGTCGAAATCCGGTGTGGGGGTTGTGGCTGGGTGCGGTGCGATGCGGTGTTAGCGGTTAGGTGGTGGGGTCGTTGGTCGTAGTGATTAGGTGGTGGCTAGGGTTTTTAGGTCGAAAATTGGTGGAAAGGGGGTCGAAATCGGTGCGGTGGTTGTGGATGTGCGTTGCGGTGGTAGTTATTAGGTGGTGGGGTCGTTGGTCGTAACGGTTAGGTGGTGGGGGCTGGTAGCGGTTAGGTGGGGGGGTTGATCGTAGCGGTCAGGTGGTGGGGCAGGTCGTAGTCGGTCCGGTGGTGGGGTCTCGACGGTGGCAGCAACCACCGGTTGATGGATGGGGTTTTTTAATTTTTTTTTTTGTTTTTTTTTTAATTTTTTTTCTAAAGCTTACCCAATAATATGGCGACACGTGTGCAAGGTAGGCCCCACTAACGGATTTATGGGCGGAATCCATTAGTTGGAGGTGATTGGTGGTAAAACTGATGTTTAATTTTTTTATGAGGTGGTAAAGTAAATCTTTTTTTTTTTTGGAGGTGGTAAATTCAATTAAGTGGTTATTTAAAGGTGGTAAAAGTCAAAATTCCCTTAAAGGAAAGGTGAATGGCACATGAAGCCAGCCAGCCATCATCACATGAACGCATGTGTCAAATCGCCATGCAAGCTGCCCAAGCATAATAATGCCAAATATATAAGTGGGCATGCAATTCCAAAAAGCTACCATGATGATAATTTATCATAATTAATTAATATAGTCATTTTTACATGTCTGATGTGAAGAGGCAGAGTAAAGAAAAATGCTAAATTTTGCTACAAGTTTGGCGGCGGCAAACAAATGAGTTGGGTGGCCGAGTTGTCCCCTCATGTAAACCCCCCTTGTTCTTAAATATATACGGTCAGGTAGGATGGACAAGCTGCCTGGCCGAGTAAAATCAAGAGCCCGCTTTTGCGAGCATAGGTGGTCGGCCACAACGGCGAAGCAGCCTGGCCGAGCTGCCCCTTACTGAAGCATCATGTTATCATTTTTGTGCGTCCACCCATGGCCGAGTCAAAAAGCAAAGCAAGCCCTCTAAAAGACAGCAGCTCGGCATGGCTACGATGCAAAAATGCCGAGTATAATGTGAGGAAGGCGGCCATCATTGCTCTTCTAACATCAAGGTTCTACCACAAGTCAGGCTATGCGGCAATTGATGGATTATTATAAATGCCGAGCAAGTGCAAGAAATCATTCGGACATTTTAAATCATACTACAAAGATAAAGATATCTTTATGATGGTTTTATGATTGTGATGATAAATAGAATATATAATAATTTCAAATCAAAAGAATTATTATTATATATAAAGCATTCACCTAGCAATGAGATGCACGCATGTATATATAAATATCAAAGATGTGTACGCAGCAAGGGTGTCATTTACACGTGCACCCTCTACACTCGGCCAAGTGGAGAAAAAGGGAGCAAACCTCCAGATATAATGTCAATCTTGAGGTGCCGGGCTATAAATAAATTGAGAAGCTTATTTGTGTTCAAGCATTGATATGACATGATTTTCAAGTTTAACAAATACCTTTAGGCGGCAAGGAAAGCTGGCCGAGCTGCTATACAGCAATGGTCCATGCTCCTACTTTCAGGCGGCCAACAATCTGACCGAGCGTATCGGCCGAGTGAAATGAAGAGCTCACCCTTGGAAGCATAGATGGTCGGCCAGCACTAGGTGTCCGACCACCCTTCGAGCAAAGAGTCACCTAATGACTTTTAGGCGTACAAGAGCCTAACCAAGCCACCAATGAGGCCGAGTAAAATAAGGAAAAATCGCCTGTGGATCAATAGGATTTTTTAGCCGCCCAGGTTCGTTTAAGGCCAAAAAAAAAAAAAAAAAAAAAAAAAAAAAAAAAAAAAAAAACAACTGTTCGAGCTTCCTGGCCGAGTGAATAGTTGGTCGGGCATAGATAGGTGTCTGAGCTGCTATTGAGCAAGGGACCTCCTAACCAATTTCAGGCGAACAAGTTCTAAGTCGACCATAGATAGGTGTCCGAGTTGCTATTGAGCAAGGGACCTCCTAACCAATTCCAGGGGGACAGGTACTAAGTCGGCCATGGCTAGGTGTCCGAGCTGCTATGTAGCAAAAGACATCCTAACCACTTTGAGGCGGCGTATATGGAAGGAATTGGCCAATGAGCCAAATGAAGTTAGATGGTGGCTGAGCTACTATTGAGCAAAGGACCACCATCTCATTCTTAGGCGAACGTTATCTTGCCAAGATAGGTGGCTGAGCTACTACTTAGCAAAAGACCACCTTCTCATTTTTGTGCGGCTAACAGCCTGGCCGAGCTAGGTGGCCGAGCTGCTATTAAGCAAAGGAACCTCCTTCTCATTTCTAGGCGGCCTTTGCAAAAGAAGTTTATTGGCACAAACAATTCGACACCAAAGTAGAACAACTAGCTACTGGTTCCCTCGCCAAATATGGATATGATGTCGAGTTGGCCATAAAAATGAAGCTAGCTTTGAGAAAATAGGCGGCAAGAATAATGTTGACAAGTGGGCAAGAGCTAAGACCGACCAACATCTTGTCTAAGCAGACGTTGCGTGTCATCCCTTAATGATGGGCATGCAAGACAACTCTAAGCCAAGACCATTGCTAGCTTCCCTTTAGTAAGATGGTCGAGCTTCCCTTTAGTGAAGCCTACCTATCTCCCATTCAAAAAGCAATATCGCTAAGTGACGTGCACATTGCTAGTGGACGACCCTCTTAGACTAAGCGGTCGGCAACTAACCAAGTTACAGGCAGCCGATTGTTGAAGAATGAGCAGAGGCTAGGCGGCACGCATGCCAAGCTTCCAAATGTAGAGTCCTGAGACTTATACAAAGGGCATCGAAAGAGTCACCCAAACTTAGTAAGCTCCAACCGAATGGCATCGGTGACGAGTATCTAGCAACATAGATCAAGGGAAAGGCATTAAGGTCCTAGCCAAATCATGGAGCCTGCCGTATGACGTCATGCAACATCTGAAGTGGGGCCTCTAGAGATTCGTCCAACAACAAAGTGAAACGGAGCACCAAGATCAGGCCTGTCCGAAAATAATCAAACGGACATGAGGCTAACCAACATTAAGTCCTAATGGATAGGGGCTAGTACGCAAATGATAGATTTTAACTGATTGAGCTGGCTGATACATGAGCCGAAAGGCCTAGCTTGAGAAAATAATCTTCCTTTTGGAAGATAAATTGGAAGAGTATAAGTGTTGACCAGCTAATAAGAAAACAACCTTTGTTTAGAAGGATACGACACTTGTGAAGAGCCAAGTGGACGAGGACCATTATGCCCCGACTTATTACTAGAGACCGCAAGTGGCAACAAATTTCTAAAGCCTAATGCAATCAGGCCGAGTAGGCCCTCCATAAATTCAAGATGCCTACTTAGTATCCGACCATCTATGCAAGCACTCATTTCTTACAAGATAGGTTCAAGGTCGGTTATCGTTACAATATAATCAAGTTGAACGGCCTAATTAATGTACCAAATACTAAGTCGTCGCGTTTTTTTTTTCAAGTTTTTGAAAGACAAGCCACCCCATTGGGGCAATAAGGAAATACTAAGGTTCAAACGTTCCTTATTGAGTATCCACTTCATGAATTAAGGACAAAGGTCTCTTATTATAAGGCCTCGGCCAATAAACGTATTAATACCTTCGGATAAGCCTCCCTTAATAGGGCAATGTACATATCTTTATATGATCCAAGTGTACATTGAATGGCTCCTTCATCCAAACAAGTACAGAAACTCTAGAAGAGGTTGAGATGTTCATACATCACCCCCAACCTATGAGTAAGACTTACCATACAAAAGAGCAAAATGGCACATGTGCCGAGCTCCTATGCAAGGAGAAAGCCAAAATGGAAGATACATACGGTAACATTGCCAAGTATAATTTCCAATACGATGGTAAAACACCGAGTATAATCCCGAAGATTTAATCAGAAAAACACATTGTATAGCTTAAACCTCCAAAGTACAAAGATTTTAGGCGGCAGAAATGTGAATAGAAATCTCAAAGGTACTCCAAAATGCAGGAATTTTAAGCCCATGTGCCAAAAAGAATTTTGAAAGCAAGGGCAAGAAGTGACAGATGGTCAACTTTCGCCCAACTAAGTCCGAGCCCAATTGAGTCATAAGTGACAAGGGCATAGGACGAAACTTCTTGTTAATAAGAACTTGAAGTTATTGAGAGGGCCAAAAAGATAATGTCAATTGACCTCTCAAAGGTTAGTCCAAACAACTAAAAAGTCGTTGGACGCCTAGAAAAGATAAAGGAAGATCCATCCCACGTGGCATAAAGACGAGACTAAGAATCTTGGCAAATGCTATATCTAATTCGGCACAGACACGAGGCAAAGCCCCTCGACAAGTGTTAAATGTTTCTCGGCATTATCCTAGTTTAAGTTAATTGAAACCTTCAAGACTAAATGCCGAATGAATGCAAAAAAAAAGCATCTAAGCCTAATTGGCCATTAAAGAAAAAATTTCTAAATGACAAATATCTTTTAACAAGCCTAGGTCCAAAATAATCCTTAGAAGGATAGACCAAATAGGGCAAACCTCATGAATAAGAGGAATTAAAAAAGCTTAATAGCTAATCAAACCTTGTAAGAAAGGTACTGTAAGTAACCCATCAGTCGCAAGACAATCAAAGTAGGGCTTAAAAAGCATAATGATCGACATCTGTCTAGTTCAAGGGCAATCATTATTATGATTAATTAAATTAGAAAATATCATAACGGCCAAGGTATAAAAATTTTCCAAGTTAATCAAACCTTTTTAATTAAACTAGACAAGATGTCGAATTCAAAGAAGTTATCAATTCATTTTCGAGAGGTATAATCCCTCTTGAGAAGAGAAATCACCCCTCTCGAGGGGCTTTTGTTTCGGGGTATTTTTACCCCCTTTTTATAGACAAATGAGAGGCCAACAAGTGGCCCGATTATAAGCCGACACGTGGAATCCTGCTCAGCTAAATAAAGGCCAAGAAGAGCATGACACGTGGCCTAAAGAGAGATATCAGAAAATGAAGGGCTCAAAGCCCATTAAGGAAACATGCCTAGCATGAAGGAAACCCTAATACACGTGTCAACCACGTATAGGGCAGCCAATCTTCCTAGGTTATGAAACCCTAGGAGCATAATCTCCCACTTCCCTATAAATATCCCATCATTTCATGATGGAAGGGGACAACACACAATTCCCAAAGGCACAATGCCCAAAATATGCTCTCATTTCTCTCTACTTTCTCTCTCTAAAATTCCGTTTTCCGATCACTAACTTGATCGTCGGAGGCGGATCTCCGGCACACCGGAGATCCGTTGTTTTGCAGGTGTTCAGGCCATACGAGTGTTGCATCCCGGATCTGTCTCCTGCGGGAATCCATACCCCCTTTCGGGTTATCCAAAAAATGCCCGAAACACTAATCATGATACTAGCAATAAGAATAAAAATAAGAGTAATTAAGTGATTAATTACTCACATTCCGCGTTTCCTTGAATTGCTTCATCATGAATAAATTGTTAGTAACTTCAATAAAAATATAAATCAAATTGAAATAATTAAATTAAAAGTAGAGTTGATTTGGTCCAAACCCTCAGTTAATTATACCTTTTCACGCCTTGGTTTTAAGTATGGACTTCAGGTAAAGTATGGACTCCTTGGAGTGTTTAGGGGAAGGAATGAAAGAATAGGGAGGCTAGTGTTTAGGCTAAAGAGGAAGAAAAGAATTATTTTGTGATCAAGCTTTTTGATGATTGAAAAAAGGGGATATATGACCTCTATTTATAGAGAAAAAAGAAGGGTCGAAAAAAATAAGATAAGATCCAAATTAAATAAGAATAAAACTCGATAGACTGCAGTTTTTGCGGGTTTTTTTTTATCATATCTTTTGATCCAGAAATTGAAATAAAATGAATAAGATATCATTGGAAAGATATTGAAGTCTAATTTCTAACCCAATTAGAATCAGATTAAAATATTTTATAGAATAAAAGATATAGCCGAAATAGTGAGACGGTGTAGAGTTTGATATTTTATTCATATCATTTCCGTTATAGCTCGGAATTGATATTATAATATATCATTAAAAAGATAATTTCAAGGGCTATCCAACCATATAAGATTTGGATAAATAATATGAGGCACGAAAATAATATCTGTCTATCTTTGAATGTCTTTCAATTCGAATAAAATTAGGACTTTTAAAAAAAGGAGTTTTATTCAATTCAAACTCTTTAATCTTATCTTTTCAAAAAGGATAATTAAGATCTTTTAGAAACTTATAGAAGCTTCTAATTAATCCTAATTGGTTTAGGAATGGTATTAAATAATTTGGACCCTCCACATGATCATTGGGTCGTAGGTAAGTTGGGCTTAGGTTCGGTTTGGGCTTAGTTTAATATTTTGGTCATAACGTATTCGTTATAACTCGGATTTGGGATTATAATATATCGGGTTTAAAGGCACGAAAAGAGGAAAATAAGTGATGGTTTGGGGAAATGAGCTAGAAAATGGGATAGGAGTTGGGTTGGTTTTATGAAATGGAAATATGGATTTAAGTACTCCAAGATTAAATACTCAACCCGACCAATACTGGCGGTGTAAGGTTGTTCATCATCGGGTTTGGTTTTGGGGAGACATTTTTAGGTGTCTACGGTAATCACTTCCCATAAAAGCCTAGCACTCCAATATGTGTCAAATTTCTCTACTTCTTGTGAAATAGGGAATTCATAGGGACGACGGAGATCCCCATAAGGAATTGTTTGAAATAGATCGTACTGCCTTTTTACCTTGCAGGGGTAATAAAAAGTCATCTTGGTTAAGCTAGGAAGACAGCAGAAGACTTTATTCCACTCATGGCGCCCCATCTTAGAGAAGCGTTTCTTCCGCCTCACAAAACAATTTGGAGTATATTTTTCAATATTGTCAGGAGGACTAATTAATTCTAATCTCTCCATTAGCCATATCTGCCAAAAAAAAAATTCAATGCAAATAAATTAGTATTACTATACAAAAATATGTTTTTAATTTCAGTAATTAAAAATATTATTTTTCTATTTGTAATAAAATTGGAGAGCCCCGAAAAGGTGCTTTTGGATTTTTCTCCAATTCATCAAAACTAAGCATAGTCTCTCCAACAATTAATGGCCTTGGATTTCTTCTAGATTCAATTTGCTCCAGAACAGTTAATATAATTGCTTGACCCTCATTAGTTCTACCACTAGTGAGAAGATATTGGTTAAGCATGCAAAAGAGAAAAGCCCTTCTTCTATAAACATGAAAAGATTCATAATAAGGTCTATCAAAGTAATGGCGTGGAAATTCTTTTAGATTAAATACACTACCATCTACAATATTTGTTAGATCTCTGTCTCTTAAATTAAAGAAGCGCTCAAAATCTTTATAATAATATTCACTTATTCTAGGGATTACCGCAAAATCTAATGAAGGGAAGCCTAAGATGGCACCAAATTCTTTCGGTAAAGGGCTAATTTAATCATACCCTAGTCTAAAGCAATGTGAATCTGTATCCCAATATTTTAAGGCGGTATGAATAAAATCTATATAAAGATCTACCCCCTTAACACCATAAATACCTCCCATGTGAAAAACGTCGATTTCTTTTCTCTCTTTAGCAGTTAAAGACCGACACCATTTACGAGTGAAATTGCTAAAACTCTTAGTAACTAAAGACATGATTATTTGTTGAGAAACTAAGATTATAATTAATCTGTTCGAATTATACTGAAAATCGGCAGATTAGGGGGCTATTTATTTACAAAATCGATGCAGTTTGACTCCGGAAAGGACTCGGAATCAGCGCACTGCAGCGCCGAACGACAAGCCTGTCGCCTGGCAACAGCAGCAGCGCTCGGCGATAGCGCTAAACGTGTGGCGACACGTGGCGCTGCAGCGTTTCCTCAACGTGCTATGCAAATTGCGTTTTTCTGACTATGATTCGAATTCGTACAATGACTTTACAATTTCGCCCTTTGTACAAGTATCCTACATATATTAATTTAATATATTTTCCTTCTATTTTCTTTTTTTTGGATTTATTCAAACTTAATTATATTTAGGTTTGTTTTAAATCCAATTTATTTTTCATTTTTTCTTTTTGGGGGTGAAAGTCGGATACCCTCCATTAGCAATAAAAATGACGGAAATTTTTGTGCAAAATTAATCACAATTTTTTGCATACACACATATGCACATAAAAATAAAAAACTAAATACAAAGATAATACAGTCATAATAGATAAAAGTCTGTATATACAAAATATGTCTAACAAATGTAAATAGTAAACGAGTCAGTCAGACAAAGTCCAATAAAAGTCAAAATAAATAACAACACACGTACAATTACGGCGCTGGAGGACGCAGGTGATGAGGAATGTTCATCATATCAAATAACTGCGCAGATCAAGGAGTATGCTCCCCACCAGCTCCGGTCTCACCAAGAGGAGGGAAACTCAACTTAGGACCCGTCCACCCAAGGTCGTCCTGGTGATGAATCCGCAAAGGCTGAGGCTGCGGAGGCTGCTACACGACGAGCCAACCTCGTACATCCCACCACCTCTTGGAGCTGAAGTCGCCTCTGCCTGGCCCATCGGCCTAGCCTATGCACTCTTAGATGAAGAACTCGAGCCCTCCACCGCCTCGGTCCGAGCAGCATCAGATCGGCCACCTCGACCACCAGAAGTAGTGCGGCGACGCCTCGAGCTAGACCTAGCCGGCTCTCTCCGAGCCTCAGGTCTCATCCGAGTCCGGGAAGGAATAGGATGTCCCTGCAAAAAGAAATCAAGTCAGAGGCAAAGAAAATAGAAATATAAACAATGTAGAAATAAAAAGGAAAAGTTACCTCCCGAACAGTGTCGTTGCGGCGATAGGAAGCCACGTTCCTCATCCGCACAAGCTGGCTCCGGAAGGCGTCTATGCACCTCGCCATCGCCGTAACCACCTCGCGCGATAACTGTCAAAAAAATAAAATCAGTAACAATACAAGACATATATAAACAAATAGCAAGAAAATAACTCACCCGAGTTTGGTGGCGAGGGATAGATCGCTCAACAAAAAGTTGATCCTCGGGAGTCGGAGGGATCATCTCCTCAATAGGCCCGTATGTCCCCTGATAGTGGATGGACATACGAGGGGGAACAAACTCATTAGGCTCGGTTTTGAAAACAGCAAACCAAAGTGAATAAAATATCAGTCGGGGGCTACTTAGCAAAGAGATAAAAGATAAAAATCATACTGCCGCCTTCTCAGACAAAACAGGGGCCAGAGCTAACAACGACAGCAGATCCTCCTCGTAGCATCGCCCCGAGCTAGCATGAGATCTCCAAGGGGTACCGACAGGCGACCTCTCCGATAAATTGAGCAGCATCGCGTCATGGAACATGTGGCGTGGCGGAGGAGCAGAGACGACGAAAATCTCTAAGGATTGCTAAATAGCAACTCTCTCTCCTAGGTACACCGCCGCCTCATACGTCCCTGGAAGTAACAACGCTCAGCAGTGTACTGCGCAACTAGCGCAGGAATAACCAAACCGCCCCATGGTCGGTATAATACATCAGGCTCCTGCAAAGAATGTCTATAAGATAAAACTTTACCAAAAGAGATAAAAAGATGTCAACTATTCAAAAGAACATACCGAGAGGATCATCTCTCGAACACGGGTAGTAGTTTCCTGGTTGCTAAAACGACCTCCCCAACAGGCGTTAACAGGGAACTCTCGTGGAGAGGGTCTCGCTGGCGCAAGCGAAGGAAAATACTCGTAGAACCAAATTTACAAAAATAAAAAGAAATCAGCAAGTGCTAATAATAGTTTAGAGCTAACTTTTAAGAGATAAAGTATACCTCTACGACTCTCCAGAAGGCAGAGAGAGCGATGTCCTCTGTGTAAGACCGATGTCTACATGAGTCTCGCAATCCTCCCAGAAAGTCAGCATAGGCCAAGCTGACCCAATCATAAGTCCCGATCAAGATCGCGGACAGTAGGAAGGTTAAAGCAGCACCCTACTACCCTTGTTAGGGGAAAACGTCCCTGGCAGCAAAATAAGTGCAAAGATGCGCACCCACTGCTCTCGGGTGGTCGCATCGTCCTCGAAAGCCATCGCCAGAGTCGACCGGCAAATGCACTTGGAGCTAAATTGTGATGGCCTCACCTCATCACAGGCCCAAACAACAATCGAACCCAACAGCTCATCGGCCTCAGGAGAGAAAACGCTGATGGATCTGTCAAACGGCAGCACGGTCGAGCTAAACTCCAGTCCCGAGATGAGACTGAAGTCGGCTGGGGTGACAGTCATCTCACCCCAAGGGAAGTGAAAAAATGTTGGTGGTGTCCCAGAAGAACTCCACCAAAGCACAAACCACGTGGTGGCTCGCATCGAATGAATACATGGCCTGCGTGGCCCAAAAAAGGGCAGTCAGCCCACAAGACTCCCAAAGAAGGCCCAGCCCCTCATCGCCGCTAAAATACTTGTCGTACAGCTTGCCTAGGGTGTCATTGCCCGAGCCGTGGCTGCGCGTCCTACAGCTAGTGATCCCGCGACGCACCCTCTCTGAAATGTGGTGCTCGGGGGCAAAGAACAGCGTCCGCTCGTCCCACTCAGGGAAGGAACCAAGAGAGGTGGATGGATCGACGTCCTCTTGAACTGGCTCATGCTCCCGTCGTGTGTCTCGGGACCGGGAACTGGAACCTCGCTGTCTAGCCATACTACATTGTGCAAAATTGACAAAAATTAAGGTTCTATAGTATCTAAGGTTCGCCTAGCCGCATGATACTATGTTCATAAAAAACAGAGTACGTAGTACTAAAACATAGCATAATTTCAATTTAAGCATATATGGCATTTTTCAAGCAACCAAATAATTTCTTACAATATTATGATAATTATTGTGACAAATTGGACAAGAATTTCTAGCAAAAACATCAAGAACGAGTCACATTGTTTTCCCGATCTTAAGAGGTTCAACAATGGTGAATCGCTCGTTTCTTCACCAAATAGAGTCAAACAAGTCTCAAAATACTCCCAAGACAATATATAAACATAATCAAGCAATTTCATGGCATAAAATTTTACAAACAAAGCAAATTAAGCAAAATATATTTCGAATTTTCAAGAAATTCATGAATAAACATGCGTGGATTTCATCAAAGTTCGAGTGAGTTTGGAAAAAACTTACATAGATCATCAAACTAGATGAACAAAGCTTTGATTTGCAACAAATTTAAGTAAATTTGGTTAAGAAACGAGCAAGAATGAGCATTTTGAAGTTTCGCGGAGAACGCGAACGAAAATGAAGCAGTAGCAGCAAAACGAGGAAGAAAGGGGATTTATACAAAAATCACGACTGCAGCGTCGGGCGACGTGGAAAAATTGCGGTGCCAGAGACATTGAAGCGACGACAGGATGCTAAGCCTCTTAAAATGATTATTTCGACCTCATACAGCAATTTTGGGTTCCTTGGTACGCCAGTTAACCCCTATAAGCAATTTGACATGATTTAGTAATCGGCTCGGTTACAATCGCATTAAGTGATTGACTTGATAAATGATCGTCTTACTTAGCTTAAAGCGCCTAAACATTGGCTCACTACAAAGGCATTGACATACTGGTTCACAATTCAGAAGCACCGACATAATGGTTCACAAGCAGCAAAAGCGCCGACGCACTGGCATAGCAAACGCAAAGTTAAAGCGAACTTTAAAGGATCAACAGGCGTTGGTCTTCGATAGGGTTCACTAGCTCTAGAAGGTCGTTTCAGGCGAAGCAATCTTCGATAGGGTTCTCTAGCTTGCAGAAGACTATCAAAGCAGCATTGGAGGCAGTTACAGGCGTAGCAGTCTTCGGACGGTATCCCCTAGCTTGAGGAAGATCGTCAAACAAAAGAAGCTCTTTGTTCAGAGACGCGTGAACTTATCATCGAAGCTCTTTGTTCAGAGACGCGTGGGCATATCATTCAAAGCTCTTTGTTCAAAGACGCGTGGATATATCAACATTAAAACAGCAGGATGGCGTTCCCTAGCTTGTGGAAGGTTGTCACAACAGTAAATGCAACAAATCAGTTACTCCAGAGACGTGTGCTCGACGATGCAAGATGCGCGTTTCTTAACTCTCTTATCTGTTTTAACTAACACTAGTTTGCAGGTATCAGCGTTAAACGAGTGATTTAGGATCGCAGAACGTTCTGAATCATTAATTCTCCATTCCTATCGATAGTTTGACTTTTGTTTTCGAAACTTGCGTTTCTCCAAACTTAGTCAAAGTGGGGGCTTCTATAGACACACAAATGTGTCTCCCCAAAACCAAAACCAGTGATGAATACCTTTCATTTCATTGATTATCGAACAAAGCGAAAGTGTGGAAAGTCTAGTGATGACGATGTTTTTATTAAAATATCTCTTCTTCTGTTTTTGAAAACCTATTTTATGAAAATATCCAATCCAATTTAGTTTGCTCCATAGCAATGGTCCAATAATAGTGTAGTTGGATTGAGCTCGAAAAGAGCTTTCTAACGATATATTATAAGCCCAATTCCGATGAATAAAGAGGAAGTTATGGCCAAATTACTAAACTGGGCCCGATTTGATTTTAATATACGGCCCAATGATCTAGAGGAGGGCCTATTATGATTTACCATTCCTAATGCAATTAGGATTGATTATGATCTTCTAGAATCTTCTAGAAGGTTCTTTTGAATCCCAATACGATTAGCATTGATAATTGAGTTTTAAGAGTTTTATTTAGAATAAAAGAAGGGTTTTTAAAGGAAATTATAGTTTTATCCCTCGTACGCTTAAATTTTTATCAAAATATGAAAACGCGTTGAAAAACTGTCTCCAGCGCTGCACTACAGGCTGTCGCCTGGCGACAGGCCTGGCGCTGTGGCGACATATCTGTCGCTTGGCGACAGGCTTTGTCGTTTGGCGACAGAGGTGTGTGTGGCGACAGCGTCGTTTTTTATTCTTTTCGAAACTCTAATTCTTTTTTTCATATTCCGGCTGATTTTTGTTATAAATAGCCTCCTAAAACCTCCATTTTTAATCACCAACTCTCATCAAGAAATTCTTGATACTCTCTTTCTCTTTTCTAAACTAGCCCTTTTTAAAGAAAATTCTGCATTCATAAGATCTAGACACACCTAGCATAATTCGAAGTTGCCTTTGCCCTAGACATGAAAGGTTTGATTTCTGAGGGTTTGGTCCCAAATCTCTATTTCAATTATTTAATTTAATTGTTTTGATTTTATTATTTTCCTTGAAGTTACTAACGTGTGTATTTTGTACTATTAATAGGATGAGACGCGAGGCATCCAAGTAAGTGCTTTAATTGATATTATGATAAAAAAAAATTCATGCTTAGGTTGTTATTTTGATTCCTAGTATCATCTTAGTATGATGTTTAGGGTGACAACAATTAGTTCCTAGTATCAGGTTTAGGGTAGAGAATATAATGTTAATTATGATTTTTGTGATGCTTCCTATTTTCTTTTCTAATAGCATGTTAGTATCATGTTAGGGCTAAAGCTTTGATTTTCATTGTTTAGTGACATGCTAAGGTTTGTTATTAATCTTGTTAGTATCATGTCTAGGATCTTGCCATTATTATGCTTTAGCGTTGATATGATTATTTTAATTATTATTATTATGATTATGTTGCTTGATTATATTTATTGTTATTACTTGATCACACCTTTTATGCATGTTTAAAGGGAATTTGTACTTGTAATCACGCTTAATAAGATAATTAATAATCTTGTTTAGGTTTAATTTGATTATAATTCAAGTGATCGCCAATAATAGATTTATTTGTGCATTTATACTCAACCAACATAAATTTAACAGGTTTAGGGTTAACCTATTGATTGCATGTTAGTCGAAAAGCGCACATGAATACGAGATGAATAAAGTAGAGGCCTATTATTAGGGCAGGTTCTTTCTTTTTTAGATTGATTTACCTGCTAGGCAAGAGGATAGCAAGTTAAAAATTCTGTCTCGGTAGGACATGAATTTGTACCTTCATCCCTGAACTTCCAGTTTTGGTTCCAGACCTATTGGAGTTAACGATCTCCTGGATCGTTAAGGAGTGTAACCTTCACTCTGTGAACGGTTTACAAGTTCCTAAAACTTATTGGGGACTCTTTTGCTCTAGCTTCCTTCCCTTTGGACGCCACCGTACTTTAGCGTATGATCACAGTGGGGTTCAAGTTTGGGATAATGCTTGTAATATTCCCTACAAGTATATTTATAACTAGACACATATTATTGGTTTAATAATGCGCAAAAAAAAAAAAAAAAAAAAAAAAAAAAAAAAAAAAAAAAAAAAAAAAACCTAATCTTAAATTTGTGGAGTACTTGTTTAAAAAATTTATAAAGTCTCAAACATATTATGGTAAACATAGTCTCTTTTTCAATTTATACCAAGCTAGTTATGGATTGAAAATGGATGCATTCAAGGCGTAATACTGATGAATATGAATTAGTGTAGACACCCATTTGTGTCTCCCCAAAACCAAACCCAGTGATGAATACTTTTCACGTCGAATCATAATTGAATGAAGCGAAAGTGTGAAAAGTCTAGTGTTGCGGATAGTTTTTAATTTCTTTTCTCTTCTCTCTGTTTTTGAAAACTTATTTTAAGAAAGGAGTCAGTCCAGTTTGGTTGGTCCATGATATGGGTCCAATAGTAGTGTAGTTGGATGGGGCTTGACAAGAGCTTTCCAACGATATATTATAAGCCCAATTCCGATGAATATTGAGGAAGTTATGGCCAATTTACCAAACTGGGCCCGATTTGAGCCTTATATGCGGCCCAATGATCAAGGAGAGGGCCTAATATGATTTATCATTCCTAATGCAATTAGGAATGGTTTTAGTCTTCTAGATTCTTCTAGAAGGTTCTTTTAATTCCTAATTCAATTAGCATTGATAAATTGACTTTTGTTGACTTTTCAGAGTTTTAATTAAAATCAATGAGCATTTTCGAGGAAAAGATACGATTTTATCCTCCAGTACGGCAAACTTATTAGATATTCGAAAACGTGTTAAAAACAGGCTTGGCGCCTGACTCCAGGTATTGGCGCCTGGAACCAGGCGTGGCGCCTGGCGCCAATTAGCTGGTGCTGGCGCCAGCTTTGTTTTGCGTGCGCCAAGTGCTCTGTTTTGTTTATTTTATCTTTTTGGCTGATTTTCTCTATAAATAACGTATTAAAACCTCCGTTTTCATTCACCAACAACCAATTCTCACGGATTCTCACCTACAATCAGTTTTCATTCGCAATCATTAATTCTCTAATTCTTTCTTAATCATTCACCAATTCTCATCAAGTTTTCTTGATTATTTCAATCATCCATCTCTCTCTTTCTTTCTTTGATTTTCACATACAAAATTCCGCATTCGCAAGATCTAGAAACACCTAGCCATATTCGAAGTTGCCTTCGCCCTAGACGTGAAAGGTTTAATTTCTGAGGGTTTGGTTCCAAATCTCTATTTCAATTATTTAATTTAATTGTTTTAATTATTATTTTCCTTGAAGTTACTAACGTGTGTATTTTGTTATTAGAAAGAGGTACGAGGCATCCAAGTAAGTACTTTAATGGTTTTTATTGATGTTATTATATAGAAATCGTGCTTAGATTGTTATTATGATTCCTAGTATCATGTTAGGATGTTTTCTTTAATTTGATGTTTAGGGTGACAACAATAAATTCCTAGTATCATGTTTAGGGTAAATTTAATATCAAGTATGATTAAAAGTATGATGCTTCCTATGTTCATCCTAATATTTATGGTTGTTAGTATCATGTTAGGGTTAAAGATTTGATTTTTAATGCTTAGTGACATGCTAGGGTTTGCTATTAATCTTGTTAGTATCATGCCTAGGATCTTGCTATTATTATGCTTTAATATTAACATGAGCATGATTATGATTATAATTGTTATGATTTATGATGATTATGAATATTATTATTATTATTATTTCGATGATGATTATTTTATTTATAATTTTATTATTATTATTATGATTATAATTTTATTGTCATGATATTTATTTTTATTATTATGTTGCTTGATATTTATTTTTATTGCTTGATCACACTTTTTTATGCATGTGTTAAGGGAATTTGTACGTGTAATCACGCTTAATAAGATAATTAATAATCTTGTTAGGTTAATTTGATTATAATTTCAAGTGATCGCCAATAATAGTTTATTTGTGCATTATATTCAACCAACATAGATTAAACAGGTTTAGTGTTAATCTATTGATTGCATGTTAATTAAAAAGCGCACATGAATACGATCAGAATAAAGTAGAGGCCTATTATTAGGGCAGGTTCAATCTCTTTTAGGTTGGATTTGTACCTTCATCCCCGAACCCTTATTTGGTTCTAAACCTTATGGAGTTGACGATCTCTTGGATCGTTAAGGGGTGTAACCTTCACCTCGTGAACGGTTTACAAGTTCCTAAAACTTGTTGGCGACTTTTTTGCTCTATCTTCTTCCCTTTTGGACGCCACCGTACTATAGTGTATGATCACAGTGAGGTTCAAGCTAGGGGTTTAATTCTTGAAATTTATTCCATACAGTTAGGTGTAGAGGAGTTTATTGTGTTTGCTGTTGAACATGCCGATGATGTGAATTGTACATATTAAGTCCATGTGTAAATTGCAACAATGTGGTTCGCCTTAGTATCGACGATGTCAGAAATTATTTGATGGTTAATGGTATAAATCAAATGTACAAGTGTTGGTTTAAGCACGGTGAGATTATAGGGGACGGTCCTTGTAACATGTCAACTCAAATGAGTAATGAAATTGAAATAGGAGAAGAGAGTGAAGGTGAATTCAACTTTGAATATGATGGGTTAGAAGAAATGGCACAAGCCATGGAGCACAGCATTGGAGAATGTTTAGAGATGATGTTTGAAAGCTTGTTTGAAGATGCAAACAAACCATTGTACCATAGATTGTGAGGTGTGATAAAACTCTTTAATTTGAAGGCAAGCCATGGATGGACAGATACAAACTTTACAGAGTTTCTTAAAACAGTGCAAGATATGCTTCCTAGTCGCACTTATAAAGCAAAAAGGATGTTGAGCTCTATTAGCATGTCCATTAAGAAATTCACGCATGCCCCAATGATTGCATCTTATACTGAAAAGAGTATGCTACATTATAAAGTTGCCATAATGTCGTGTTTCTAGATATAAGAAAATAAAAAGTTGTTGCCAAAGTAATGTGGTACTTTCCAATAGTATCAAGGTTTAGACGCCATTTTATTATTCTTGAAGAAGCAAAAAATTTAGTGTGGAATGCTGAGGGGAGAAAGAAAGATAATTTGATGAGGCACCAGATCAATTCTCCACAATGGACTATGATTTATTGTGACTTTAATTTCCTGATTTCGGAGCTAAACCTAGAAATTTACGACTAGCACCTGCAACTGATGGGATGAATCCTCAAGGTAATCAATGTAGCACTCATAGTACATGGCTGATAATTTTAATGATTTATAATCTTTCCCTTTCACTATGCAATGAAGCAGAAGTATATGATGTTATCTATGCTAATTTCGGGGCCAAGGCAACCTGGCCACGATATAGATTTATAGGCACCATTGATTAAAGATTTAAATATGTTGTGGGATACCGGTGTTGAAGTACTTGATGCTAATCAAAATTAAAATTTTAATTTAAAGGCTATGTTATTCAGTACAATAAATTATTATTCGGCATACGATAATCTGGCATGTTATAGTGTGACAGGTTATGAAGCATGCCCTATATGCGACAAAAATACACCATCGTGTAAGTTAGAAAATTTTTAATAAGATTGTGTACATTTATAACCGTAAATGGCTGCCAATGAATCATCGCTACCGAAGGTGGAGGAAATTTTTTTATGGTACTAGTGAAAATGATAAACCTCCGATTCCTTTAACTGAAGATCAAGTGAAAATGGTAAACCTCCAATTCCTTTCCCAAAAACAAATCGGAGTTGGTCATATTTTGGCATATATGTTGTAAGTTCTCTTCCCATCGTTTATTTCCCTAAAATATGAATTTTGATTGTAATGAATTTGTTGTCTTCTAAATATGTAGTAAACTGTGTCTTGATTGCTTTATGATGGGAGCATCTCCTATATTTGGGTTCTTATGCTCATTAGGTATATCTCTTTTCACACAATTAAAAAAAGAGGAGATGAAGAAGTCTTTAGATTGCAAGAAAAGCATATCTCGATATATTGTGGATATCTTAAACGACTATACAGTAAAAGTAAATGTATTCATAGCTCTATATAATGCCGGGTAACTTCAATTAGTGGTTCGTGGAGGCGGATGTACCATGCGCATGGTGCATCCGTTCAAAAAAAAAAACGGAAAGAACATTGTATAGAGACGTAAAGAACATTTAGTTAAGGTGAAAAGAACATGTTATTGAATTGTAAAGATTCAAGAAATGAACATAACACTATCTTATAAAGAACATCATCTTCAACCTTTGTCACATTGCTCTCAAATTCAACATCTATATCCAGATTCATCAAATTTTAAAAAGGTAAATTAAACAATGAATTTTATGATTACAAAATATTCTAATTGAAATCTAAAATAACACAATTAAAGAAAAAATAAATACAAAATTTCATTCAAAATTACCTTCGATCTTTGATTAATAAATCCACACATTCACCTTCATTAAAAATCACTCCATTAACAAAACAATGATTAAAAGCACCGCGAAACTCGATCTAAATGCGTAGCCTCGTCTTCTATCACAAGAATTTCTATTTCTCTCTAAATTTTCTATTTCTCTCTCTAACATTTTTATTCCTCTCTCTAAAAAATTCAAACAAGTGAAATTAAATATGAGGAAATATAAAAATTTCTAAATTGAGATTGGGAAATAATTACCAAAACTGTTCAATTATGGAACAAATAATTCATTTAAAGATTGAAAAGTTAAATGTTCTTTAAAAAATACTATTATGTTCTTTTTTTTTGTTGAATAAAAATAATATTCATTTATATTATCATGCTCTTTATTAATATTACAAATGTTCTTTAAATATATACAAAAAACATAAAGTTGGATGTTTTTTTAACAAAATAGTTATATGTTCTTTACAAAACAACTATATGTTCATTACAAAACAACCATATGTGATATTCTTTATAAAATAACTATATGTTCTTTACAAAACAACCATATGTTCTTACTGAACAACTATATATTCATTCCGCCTTTTTTAAAGAAGAAGCGGATGCACGGAACATGGTGCATCCGCCTCCACAATAAAAAATTTAGCGTAACTTGTCTAAATTAAAATAATTTGGGTATTATGGCTCACTTAGTAGCTTAATTTCAAGTATTATGTAATAGTTTTACTTGTAAAATTGGTATTATTTTATTTTGGTGATTGGTAAATGATAATATTTGGTGTTGATTTCTTTGTTTATAACTATACCATGACATAACTTGTAGTGTGTATCCAATTTGGTACTTGGCACGAAAACATATCCTTTGATCAGAATGCAGGGACCGGTGAATTGAATGGTGTTATTGGCCGATGAATGGAATTTCATATCTTTACAATTATTTTTTTCGTTTTTACTTAAAAAAAAGATCCTATTATTGTCACATTTGTGTGCACTTTATGAGTACTCTCTGGGTAAATTTTAATGTAAGCTGAGTTAAATGTTAGATATAATAGGCCATGTAGTGAAAGTTGTATATATTATAATATGACGGTTTGCTTATTAATATTATTTTGTTATAATGCAGGTTTCATTGGATATTATCCTTGATTGATCATTACAATAATACAGTATATTACTTGGATTCTTTATGTGACGATGGTACAACAGCAACAAAAAGAGACATAATATATGATTTACAAGATATTGTTAACACATAAGTGCCTTATATTAAGCCTTTATCCAATGCATTACTTTTGTAATATGCTTATGTTATTTAATTAATCTATGTAGAGCATTATTTCAATGCTGGAGTGAAAGAGAAATTGCCACAAAACTGAAGATGAATACAAAATGGCTAATGATAAAAGTATGTGTTGTGTTATATTTGTCATATGATTTGAAATTATATACTTCCTCTGTTTCTATTTAGTTTACGTGTTTGATTTAGGCACATATATTAAGGAGAGAAGAGAAAGTGAGAGAGAATGATAAAACAAGTGGGATAATTGTAAATGCAAAGTAAAAACTTACCCCAAAAAGAAATGTGTCAACTAAAAAAAACTTCCTAAAAAGGAATACGTGTCAACTAAAAAGAAACAAAGGCGGTATTATTTAAGAATATAATATCAATTATTTACTTGTGCTATTTGTTATATAGTGTCCACAGCAACCGAATTGCATTGATTGCAGATATTATGATATGTGATTCATGAAAGAAATAATCTCGCACAAACACACACAAATTCTAGAAAATGTAAGTCGTAGTATTTTTCCATGGTTTTAATTCTAAGGCCCTGTTTAATTCACCTTAATTTTGCTGAACTGAACTTATTTTTACTGAACTGAACTTAATTTTCCTGAACTGAAATTATTTTTACTGAACTAAAATTATTTTTACTGATTTTCTATTATAATTCTTCTTTAAGAAAACTGAATTTTACTGAACTGAACTTATTTTTACTGAACTGAAATTAATTTTACTGAACTGAACTTATTTTTACTGAACTGAAATTATTTTTACTTAATATTATTTTTTTAAGGTGAATCAAACAGGGCCTAAGTATTGCACCAAGAGATCTAATATGTTGTATAACATTTTATGATGGTTGTTAAATATTATCAATTGAACTTTTTTCTACAGCAGTACTTTTCATATTGTCAATTTCCAAATTACGACCAAGAATAGATTGATGAAGCAAGGATTCACTGGGTGCGATATGTTTATCAACAAATTTAGATTAGATATAGCATCGTATTATTATTGCGTCTAATTTTGGAGGACTCTCGCTTTTAAATTCTTGCTCGAAAATTGTAATAACATATGCAGGTAGAGGGGTATGTGGATGAATACAAAATTGTAAAAAGTAAAAGTAGTGGAGAGAATTGGAGGAGAGAGAATACAAAATTGACAAAATATAATTCATGATGGATCCACTAGGTGAGAGAAATTAATTCAATATTGTAAAAGCTTTCTAAATAAGGAAATGAATCAAGTATTTAAAAACGTTCGGAAATGAAAAGTAGAACAAGTATTTAAAAATGGAAGGAGTATTATAAGACATTCATCTCAAAATTTTATTTTACAATGTTTAGGTTTGTGCAATACAATTTTTTGAGTAATAATTGCTATGCATTTAATTTGTGAAAAAAAAAATATATCATTGTTTTGTTTATAAAATTGAAGTAAAATATTTGGCTTTTTGATTCAATATGCAGGTAATAGGCATGTCAAATGAAATGGATGTTAATTTTTAAAAATATAATTTGTTTAATAGCGGTCACACTAAATCGCTATAAGAATAATCAA
This sequence comes from Chenopodium quinoa, assembly GCF_001683475.1. NCBI lineage: Eukaryota > Viridiplantae > Streptophyta > Magnoliopsida > Caryophyllales > Amaranthaceae > Chenopodium > Chenopodium quinoa. The sequence goes on along the minus strand of NW_018745151.1, from coordinate 89,593 downwards.
ATTTCGTTCGAATTTCGTTGGAGCTAAAGCTTATTTTACAGCGGATTTTTTATAGTGGTTTTTGGAATAACTATACATACAAAATTTGAATACAAAATTGAGACTTGATATTATAGCGGTTTGAACAACCGCTATAAAAGGGCAGCTATTTTGTTGTCATCAGAGGTATATGGTGACTTTTTGTAACAACTCATGGGTATATGGTGAATTTGACAATTTTCATGGGTATATGGTGAATAAATGAAAAACTTAGGGATATGTGGTGAAGAACCCTTTTTTTTAAAAGCGATGAGATTTATAGCAGTTGATAAACTGCTATAAAAAGAAAAATACAACCGCTATAAAATACAATATATGGCGTAGTGCTATTTTAGAAAGTGAACGTTAGGTTATCTTTTATTAAGTTATATAACTTTAGTTTATTAGCAAAACTTATTAAAGCCATAATAACAGCACTTTGCGCAAGGTCGGAAGTGTTAATTATTGTTTCAGTAATTTTCTTTTTTGTAGTTAATGAGTAGTGAACTATATAACTAACTAATAAATTATTAGTAGTTACTTGAGTGATTAGATTAAATAAAATTTAGTGGTTGGTGAGATTATTATATTATTGTTGATGGTCTAAAGTAAATTAATAGAAATAATATAAAATTATGATATTAAACATGTAATTATGATATTAAAATTATGATATTATTGTTTACGCATGTAGTTTGAGATGACCAAGTTAAAAAATAAAAATGTGTTGCAACTAATTTAGGATAGAAAGAGTATGGAATTACAATAATATTGATATACACCCTATGTTATTTTACTTTTATGTTATTTTACTTTTATGTTATATTTACTTTTTGCACAACAATGCATTTCTATAATTAAAATATCTCAAGCTATGCAATATCTAAAATTATAAAAGTTACATAGTTAGAAATTACAAATCAAGGCTAATAATGTAACAAAATTCCACGTGACTATATTTTGAAGTAGAAGAAGAAATCACTAAAGCAGAAGATACCAAATGCATTATAATCTCTTAAGATTTAAAATGGGACAAACAAAAGAAAATGGAAGGAGTAATATACTTATAAATAATAAAAGCTTCATATAAAACAATTATTTATTTAGAACTTATAGTAAGCAAACAAAATTACAAACACGTAATAATATATATCAAGTGTTATTCTCTTAATTGAACTTTTATAGTAAACAAGTTATATAACTAGTTTACATGCACTAAAAAACATATACTTCCTCCGTTTCCATTTAGTTGACGCGTTTGATTTAGACACATATATTAAGGAGAGGAGAAATAGTGAGAGAGAATGAAAAAGCAAGTGGGGTAACTTGTAAATACAAAGTAAAAAAGTTACCCTAAAAGAAAACGTGTTAACTAAAAACAAATTCCTAAAAAGGAATACGTGTCAACTAAAAAGAAACGGAGGTAGTATATACTAACTTATGCAACAAATTGAGGAAGTAGTTCTTCCCTATCACATCGTTGACATTCCATTGGCCTATTATATTTCCCACTACAAAGCATGAAATAATCATTACACATGCTATTACAACAACAATACCACTTATAATCCATTCATTCTTCACATCTTGGGCTAAACCATTCTTGCAGTCTTGACAATTATAACATAGCTTTTCGGGATCGTTATCCCATTTGTAACAATCAGAATTTGAGTGGGTGTCGGGGGTTTACAACATCCGGACTATAAAGAAATTTATAATTAAGATCAAAAACAAAACATAAAATTAGTGTATACAATAAAGTTTGTTATCACACACCTATGATACGTGACAAAAAATTCAACCCTACCTGACCAAATTAGAGATAAGAGGTGTATAAATCATTTTATCAATTTAAGGAGTACTAAATCATTAAAAAATAATTTTAGGTTGAAATCTTATTTGGATTGTAGGGGTGCAATACTTAACGTCTTTATAATGGGTGTGTAACCTAGGTCAATTTAATCATTTACAGTTGAGAATATAAATAAATATATATCACTTATATTATTTTATAAATTGAAATTTCTTGGAAACAATTAATGGAACATTCAATTTTTGGAAATGGATAATTATTATATGATAGAATATCTTATTTTCTTATTTAAACAACATTTTTTTTTTTTTGGTGTTTATCTTATTTAAACCACATGTGTATATAGTATTTGGGAATTCAACAACCATTATCTTAGGTGTTATTTATGATAATTATATTTGATACTTTTTTGATAAATCTATTTCAATATTAATTTGGGTAAAATTTATTACCTAGTATTAAATTTACCTAATATTAAAAGACCATTTTTTGAATGAACTACCTTCTAATTATTTTTTTTATTTTATTTTTCAAAAAATTACCTTTCAAAAACCAAAAAAGTATGGTAGGTCCCACTTTATGTCCTTCATTTTCTTTGTTTCATCTTCGTTTTTACATTCTCAATTTTTATATTATTCCAAAAAAATAAAAAAATAATAATAAAAAAACCCCTTAAAAAGTCTTTAAATCTCATTGATTTGATATTTTGTTATCTTCTTTATCAACTCAAGAAGTTAAGGTTTACTAATTTGGGAATCTTAAGTTTATCAAAGTTACATTGGGGAATTGGCTTAGGTTTATAATGAGTAGAATTATTGTAATTTGTGAAATTAAGTATTGTAATTTGTGAAATTAAGAATTTTAATTTGGGGGTTTACAATTCGTAAATTAATATAGGCATTTAGGGTAAGATTTGTAATTGACGTCCAACTAACCTTTACTAGTTTAGGGAATTTAGATTTATAAATGTAGGCCTTGTTCGATAAAAGATTTATGGATAGTGTTTCGGGGTTTTCTGATGTCCTGCGGGAGAGTTACAATTCCGAGACTGGAACCGGACGCCTGTACCTGCAAAATAACGGAGACTCCTGAGAGCTCCGCCTCCAACGGTCAAGTTAGTACCTGATTAAGGAGTAATTAATACGGAAATTAAAGTAATAAGATCTCTCTAGGTGAGAGTGTTTAATGTTGGTAATCTGCGTCGTTAGCGAGATTAGCCGGTTATTAGTGTTCCGTAATGTTTCTGTTCTTCTCTTGATTTCTTGATCTGCCTAATTAATGAGGATTAATTGAGTATTTATAGCCTTGAGAAGCGTGCCACTCTCTAGGTTTAGGGTAAACCTAGGGCTGACCGGGCCTCTAGACAGGATTGGGCCTTGTTGGCCGGTTTTCCCATTTGGCATGGGTGGACACGTGGCGTGTCTCAATTGGTCCGTAGAGGACGTATCTGTGATTGACACGTGGCAGGCTCCTATTGGCCTTCGTGAAGGACACGTGGCGGAACCTGGTTGGTCCACTTGTCAGACGGTGATTGGTGGATAAAAATCCCCTAATCATTTGCCCCTCACAGGTGGCACGTGACTGGTCACGTGTCGCCTGTGACAGGTGTCGCACGGTGACAGGCGACGGCCTGCTACAGGTGTCACCTTGCAAATGGCCGAGAGATTTTCCCGCCCAAATTTTGAATTTGGAAGCGACCCTTCGCCTTCTCACTTTGCCTATATAAGGAAGTGCGGACTTCGGTCATTTTCACATTTGAGAACTTTGCGAGAACATTCGGACCCCTGAACTTGCTCTGACATTTCGGACCTTTTCTGCCTACCGCCTGTTCTGACAAGCCGACTGCACCGGACTTCCAGAACTTCATCAACCGTCACTCGTTCAGGTAACTCAGTTCTCTTACTCTTAATTTTCTTTTTATTTTTTGAAATGGCACCACGGAAGCACACGACACGACCTAAGTTAGTGATCAGCCGGTCACCGGGGACGGCTGAATCTAGGACTAGGAGTGCCGCCTGCCCTTTTCTGGACCCATCTTTGCCCTTTATACAAAGTCCGACTGTATCTGTGTCTATGCAGAACGTGATGGCCAGAACAAAAAAGACTGCTATGATATCAAACTCAGACGGCTCCTCCCAAAGGGTGCTCCTTAGTGAAACATCTGACCAGGCGCCAGATGTAGAATTGAAACGAGGCGGCTGCCAAGCCGACAGTTCTGAGAGAGGGGCCAAGGTGGTCCCTTCCCATCTTACCGTTGACATGTCTAATTTTCCTCCTGCTCCTTCTAAGGGAGAGGAGGCGGGCCCCTCTGGGAGAGGGGAGGAGTCGTCCTCTTCGGACTCGTCAGAGGACGAGTCCGAGTCCAGCTCTTCTGGCCACAGTTCTCCAAGCTCAGAAGAAAGACATAGCCGCCTACAAGAGGCGAGACTTTCTCATGCAGTTGATAAGGGGGACAATTGGGCGGAGCCGTCCGCCTCTTACAGAGAGGAAAACGCCCCCTACTACTGCATGGTACCCCGGGGCCGGATCGCAACCATGCAAGACAAAGTGGCGAGCTTTATTGCTAACCACAGAATGGGCCCGGAATTTTTACTGTTCGTGCCGGATCCAGAAGACACTGTCATCTGGCCGGCTGGTACCAGCTATGATGACGGTTGCTTTGGCTGCTATGTGGCGGCCATCAAAGCTGGACTGCGCTTCCCATTACATCCGGCTGCTCAGCGGATTTTAGATGGGTATGATTTGGGGTTATGGCAGTTAGCCCCCAACTCTTGGGTAAACGTACTCGGCTATGTGGCCGGGTGCGAAATGTACGGGGTGGAGCCAAGCTTTGAGGCTTTCGCCCACATGAACTATCTCAGCCGGACCCCTAAGTCGGGAGGTACCGGCTGGTATCAATTAACAAGCCATAGGGGTTACCTCATGACGAGAGGTAAAGCGAACAAATGGAAGGATTGGCGGAACACCTTCCTTATCATTGAGGGTTCAGACACGGAGCTGAACCAACGTTTTAACAAGTGGAATAGGGATCCGCCTCTTCTCGCAGGCGGCCGCAGCATGCCGCCTGTTCCCCCAAAGGCTAAAAGAGAGATCCTAGACAAAGGACTCTTCAAAGTAGAGACTAGGGTGAACCCTACTTCAGGGGTACGAGAGCAAGTACCCCTAAACTGCGTCCCGAGCTTCAAGTGGCTCTATGACGAGTACTTTTTGGCCGCCTGTGGCCTCAGCAGTCGGTGCTCTAGAGGTAGCCGGCCTGACAAATACTCTGTTTTTTTTTTTCACGCCTTGTTTACTTGGGATCTTTACTAATTTTGCTGTTTATTTTTTGCAGCTGACGCCATGAGTAAAATAACAGCATCCAAGACTGCGGCGGCCATGTTGCGGGCCTCTCTCATGCAACAGTCTTATGCCGACTCCCCCAACAAGGGGGCACCCTTGGTAGGCTTCGAAAACTCTTCCTCTGTTAGGAGTTGTCTTGTGCATATACTAACTCTTTTTGTTTTCAGTCTGGCACTCCAAGAGCTTCTTCCTCGCAACAGCCGGACCCCAAGGCCCGGAGGACGACTGTTGCAAGCTCTCCTGGGTCTTCCAGGAAAACAGTGGCGGCTGAGAAGCAGCCGGCCACTTCTTCTAAAACCCCGGCGGGGCCGCCTAGAAGTATGGACAATCACTTGTAAAAACTTTCACACTTGCTTCCTTCTTGACTAGGTCTAAATTGCTTTTTTCTTACGCTTGATGCAGCCGGCCCTCAGGGGCTTGACTTGGTTGAGGTAGCCAAGTCCATGATCAAAGTAGTTCCTCCATCTTAAAGGGAGGCGGTCAGGGGTGCCGGCACCCTTGACCTTGATGGGATTTCAGGGGTCCTTGCTGAGGTATACTTAGCATATTTTTGAGTATTTGAGTTCCAGGACGCCTGTTATCTTTTTTGTTTGGAAACTGACGCCTGTTTTTTTTTTTTTTTTTTTTTGTACTTAGGCCCTGCTCCGAGTCAACAGCCTTCGCAAGCCGATTGATCGGAAAAAACAAAGAGGTAAAGGCCGCAAAAGCTATGGCCGCCTCCAACTGTGATAAGGCAATGTTTCAAATTGCCCAAAATGAAGTACTGACCATTGATCTTCTTTATTATCAGGCGCAGGCTACCGCCGCTGTTCGGGCTCAGTTAGAGGCGGCCCAGAAGAAGAATGACGAGCTGGAGGCGACCGTCACAAATCTTAAGGCCGAGCTGAAACCTCTTCGCCAAAAAATGCACTCTTACGAAGCCATGGAGAAATCTTTGGCCAACGTAAAAGAACGCCTGGTGAGCCAAGAGAAGAGTCTTACCCAAGAGCTCTCGGAAAAGGCCGAGCAAGAGAAGAAAGAGCTCGTCCGGGAGATGGTGGAAGACTCCGCTCAAATCCAGCGCATGACCTGGGGCCGCCTGTTCCCCAATGCCGACTTTGCCTCATGGGAAAGAACGTACCGCCAGTGTTCGGAAACATATAATCAAGAGATCCTGGCGGCTGCTGAAGAAGAGGCGTTGGAAGAAGAGGAGGAAGAGCCGGTTGTGGCGCTTGTGCCACTTGGGGGTAAGGCATCAAAAGAGGGTGCAGCTAAAGCCGAGTCCAGCAAGAAGAGTGCTGACCAGGCGGCAGCTGCTAATACTGAACTGCCCCCTTCTTAAGCTTAAAGTATATTTTTTTCACGGCCTGCGTGCCGTTTGCTTTGTATTTACCCGACCAGGGGGCCGGGGTTTTGAATATTTTGCTGGTCTTTAATGACCGGCTTATTTTTAATCAAATTTTTGTTTTGATTCAAATTTGTCTAAGTATTCCATTTCTAAAATCCCATTGTTCACTAGACCGACTGTTGTGTATGGCCGAACGTTGCAGACAGGTACAAATAGTAAGTACGCCGCCTATGCCCCTGGACGACTGGTTGTCTGTTTCCAGGATAGACGATCAGTCGACCATTTATTCAATCGGTATTCGAACTATTTATTCAATCGGTCTGACCAAGTAAATAGTATTACCTAGTCGCCAAGGAATTAAGTAAGATAACAAGCGGTGGGTACCGGTTGTTTCCCTTTATTGCCAATGTTGGCTTTTAACTCGTAATTTGTTAACCTAGCAAGAGTAGTGGTTGAGAGCCCCTGTTTATTAAAAACAGGCGGACGACTCATACCTTTTAGGCTCCATACTAAGTTTGAGTGACTATTAAGTTAACATAGGAGTTACTTAGTCTTCGTCACAATCTAGATTGAGTAGTAGAGGTACCAGGCGGCGTAGGCCGGCTAGACCCCTTGATTCGCCAATGTTTGTTGGCTATTAACTCAATAGGTACCCCCTGCATTTATCCCAAGTAATACAGGCGGTCATCTGACTCAGATGTCAACTGCTACCACTGGTTTGGTTAGTGATAGAGTTATCCTTGTCTCAAAAACGGCTACGTGGTTGCCCTTGGGGACAGTCGTATAGGTGCCGTGTAATTAGTTTATAGAACAATGTTCCACCCAAAAGGGAGCTGCTCTCTGCGACGAATTTCATCCGGAGGGATGCCGTCGGACGCCTGCTACGATGTTGGGACAGGTCGTATTAGTTTTGTAGATTTGATCAGGTGGCTTGGCGCCTGGTCTGATCATTCGGCCGGTGGCCTTGGTAAGTTCTTGGTGAACGTAGGTGCTAAGTAAAAGAAGGGTAGCCGCCTGTTAGGCACAGGGTCGGCCAGGCCCTAATCTTTTTAGCTAAGTATTGTGAGTAAAATACTCAATGGAGAGTAGCCGACTGTAAAGGAACAGACGGCATGCCCCTCTGAAGATAGAGTGAAAAACTCAATGGAGAGTAGCCGACTGTAAAGGTACAGACGGCATGCCCCTCTGAAGATAGAGTGAAAAAACTCAATGGAGAGTAGCCGACTGTAAAGGTACAGACGGCATGCCCCTCGTAATACAAAATTGAATAGTAAGTGCAAACTTTATTAAGTAGCTCTTTACTTTACATCTTTCAGAAGAAATATTTTTTAAGGTTATCTACATTCCAAGTTCGAGGCAACGGTTGTCCGTCTGGTGTTTCCAGACGGTAGGTACCGTCCCTGACTTCCTCATAGATTCGGTAGGGTCCTTCCCAGTTGGGAGTTAGTTTGCCAGACTCATTAGCCCTACCAACTGCTTCCATTTTTCTAAGTACAAAGTCCCCTACTTTGAGTGGACGCCTGTGTACTTTTTTGTTGTATGATCTAGTCATTCTCAGGCGATAGATCTCATGGCGCAAAACAGCATTGCCCCTCTTTTCAGGAAGTGAGTCTAATGCCAGGCGCATGGCTTCCCAGTTTGCCTCTTCGTCATACAGCATTACTCGAAGAGTCGGCTCGTAGTGTTCTATTGGAAGAACAGCTTCCGCACCATAAGTTAGGAGGAATGGAGTTTCTCCAGTCGCCCCTTTTTCAGTCGTCCTAATGGCCCAGAGAACATGTGGTAGTTCATCCGCCCATAGGCCGCCTGCTCGTTCAATCTTTTTCTTGAGACCGTCTGAGATGATTTTATTAAAGGCTTCTACCTGGCCGTTTGCTTGTGGACGGCCGACAGATGCAAAGTAGTGTGCAATTCCTTGGTCTCCCAACCAGCTTTTGAGAACAGGCGTCTCAAATTGGGGACCATTATCAAAAACCATAGACATGGGAACCCCGAACCGAGTGATGACGTTTTTCCAAATGAATGAAATTACATCTTTCGTCTTGATTCCCTTTACAGCCTCCGCCTTTACCCATTTCGTGAAGTAGTCAACGGCAACAAGTATATACCTTCTGCCGCCTGTAGCAGGCGTATATGGACCCAGAATGTCCATGCCCCACTTAGCAAACGGTAGTGGGCTGTGAATGGTAGTGAGGTCAGTAGCCGGACGGTGAATTAATTTGCCAAACCTTTGGCACTTGTCACATTTTTTCACCATCTCCATTGCATCTGCTTCCAAAGTAGGCCAAAAGTAGCCCTGCCGCCTTGCCCTTTGAGCAAGCATCCTACCACCTATATGAGAAGCACAGTAACCAGAGTGAAGATCATCTAGTATCTCTCGTCCCTTTTCAGGAGTAACACATTTTAAGAAGGGTTGAAGGTACCCCCTCTTGTGAAGTTCTCCCTGTATCATTTCAAAACAGGAGGCTCGTTTTTTCAGTGCTGCCGCCTGTTGAGGATCATCCGGCAGTGTACCGTTTGTCAGATATGCCCTGATTGAATCCATCCAGGTTGAGCTTCTGTCTAGGATTCCAATAGGGTTTTCCTCGATGCTTCTCTTCTCCATTACTTCCCAAAAAACAGTTCGAGGAGTATCGGAGGAGGCGGATGATGCTAATTTTGACAGTGCATCTGCCTGGTTGTTTTCTGATCTCGGCACTTGGATCAGATGGAAATCCTCAAGGGAGCCGACTGCTTTCGGACCGCCTGTAAATACTTGATCATGGCCGGATGGGTTGCTTCGTATTCGCCATTGTACTGACTCACTATCAATTGTGAATCAGAACAGGCGTCTATTTTTCTTGCCCCTGCCGCCTTGCACATGCGGATCCCGGCTAGTAAAGCTTCATATTCTGCCTCATTGTTTGAAGCCTGAAAACTGAAGCGTAGAGCATACTCGAACCTGTCGCCCTCTGGAGATTGACATACGACGCCTGCTCCACAACCATTTGAAGTAGAGCTTCCGTCCACATATACCTTCCAGACTTGGTCTGGAACTTGAGAGTCAGGAGGACGAGTCATCTCTACAATAAAGTCAGCAAAGGCTTGCCCCTTCACTGCTTTTCTAGGCTCGAAAGTAACTTCGAGGCTCTGTATTTCTATGGCCCATTTGATCATTCGTCCTGACGACTCCATGATGGTAAGGGGCCGCTTGATTGGTTGGTCGGTATACACGACGACTGCATGTGCCAAAAAGTAGGGCTTCAATTTTTTAACAGCCATGAAGAGTGCAAGACCAAATTTCTCCACTAGGGGATACCTCAACTCGGCATTTTTCAGTACGTGACTGACAAAGTAGACCGGGAGCTGACAGCCGTCCCTTTCAGCAAGGAGCACAGCGCTTAACGCATGATCAGAGACGGCCAGGTACATGTAGAGATCCTCTTTGGGCAAAGGGCTGACCAGCCTCGGCAAGGAATGCAAGTGAACTTTTAATTTCTGGAAGGCGGCCTCAGCATCCGGCCCCCATTCAAACCTTGCCTTTTTCTTAATTGCCTGGAAAAAGTATAGGCATTTGTCGCCTGATCGGCTTAGGAATCTCCCCAAGGCCGCCAGACAACCTGTTAACTTCTGAACCTCTCGGATGGTACGAGGCGACTGCATGTCAATGACCGCCTGCACCTTCTCAGGGTTCGCCTCTATTCCTCTCTGATTGATAAGGAATCCGAGAAATTTCCCAGACTCAACTCCAAATACACATTTCTTGGGATTGAGCATGACATGGTGCCGCCTGAGTGTGGCGAAAGTTTCTCGGAGGTCCGTCAGATGATCTTTCTGAAGTTTAGTCTTGAGAATCATATCATCAATATATGCCTCGACGTTTCTCCCAATCTGATAAAAAAACACAGTGTTTATCATTCGTTGGAAGGTAGCCGGGGCATTCTTAAGACCAAACGGCATGACCGTGTAATAGTATAACCCCTGATCAGTGACGAAGGCCGTCTTCTCCTGATCTTTCTTCCATAAGGGAATTTGATGGAAACCAGAATAGGCGTCCATGAAACTCATCAAGGCATGGCCGGCTGTTGAGTCGACCAGGTTATCAATTTTAGGCAGAGGGTAACTGCCTTTGGGGCACGCCTTGTTTAAGTCTGTGTAGTCTACACACATTCGCCAGGTGCCATTCGGCTTTTTAACAAGCACCACATTTGCAACCCAGTCTGGGAAGTAACATTGCCGAATGAACCCTGCATCAAGTAATTTTTTAACTTCGGCGGCTGCCGCCTGACTTCTTTCTTCGCCATGGTTCCGCTTCTTTTGCCGTACCGGCTTCTTTTTCGGATCCACAGCGAGTTTATGTACTGCCAGATCAGGACTAATGCCTGGCATTTCATGGACTTCAAATGCAAAGATGTCCTTGTATTCTTTCAATAGGTTGTGAAAGTCGTCACCAAGGTTTCTCAGAGCAGTCGTCCCAACTTTGACTGTTCGGTCAGGACGTGAGTCGTCTAAGATCAGGTCCGCATGCTCACCAGCCGGCTGAGGGCGGAACTCATCCGGCCGCTCCTCTGCCAATGATTGCTATTTTCTTGCTTTTCTTGCGGACTCTGTCTGGGACGCCTTTCTCTTTTTGTCGCCTGTTTCTTGAACAGGCGCACTCTCCTTGACATTGTCAAGGTCTGTTTTTTCTCCACTTGACCCAGTGGCCATAACAGTGGGCTTGACATCCGAGAGATAGCACTCTCGGGCCATCCTCTGATCTCCCCTTAGGGAGCCGACTGTTCCATTATCCCTCTCAAACTTAAGCAGCATAAGAGACGGGATTATAACAGCCTTGGAATTATTCAGGGTTGGTCGACCCAGAATCATGTTGTAGGCCGAGAGTTCCTCTACTACTAGGAACCGGACTACCATGTGTCGTCCTTCCCCTTTTTCGCCCAGGCGAATGGGTAAATCTACTCGTCCCAGTGGGTGGACGACTCCTCCTCCAAACCCTATTAAAGGGTGGGAGGCCGGATGTATGCAGTCCGTCTGATATTTCAGTTTTGACAGACATTTGCTGCTGATGAGATATGAGGAGCTCCCGGTATCTATGAGGATTCGGCCAACTCTCTGGTTGGCCACTTTACATTCAATAACGAGAGGGTCGTCATGCGGCCCCCTTACCCCTCCTAGATCCTCTTCAGTGATGACAATCGCAGGAAATGTATATTTGGACGGCCGTTCTTGGTGAACGGAATTTACATCTAACCGCCTTATATTATCTATGTTGCCCCTAATAGTGGGGCCGCCTCCTGAGAAGCCGCCTGCAATGGTGTAGACGACTGCATCATCTGTATCGGAATTGTCGGCCTGTTGATTCTTTTTGGCCGACTGCTTTTTTGAGGAATTGTTCCCCGTAGATTTCTTTACATAAGTGTCAAGATCACCTTGCTCAGCCAAGCGGTCTAGGTACCGCATGAGACTGATGCAGTCATTGGTGTGATGACCAACGTCATCATCATAAGCACAGATTTTGTCTTGGTTCCGGTTGTTTGCAGAACCCTTCATGGGGGCCGGCTTCTCAATTGAGAACCGTCCCTTTATTTCTTTTAGGATAAAATGGTTATCCTTGTTAAACACATACTTTGGGGAGTATGGTTTGAATTCTTTTTTCTTTTTCTGGGCCGGCTGTTTAGAGGAATCAGCCGCCCAGACTTCTTTTCTTTTCTCATCTTTGTTAGACGACTGTTTCGGTCGTCCTTCTCTTTTGTCGAACCTTTTCCCGTCCGACTGTTTTGTCGTACACAGATCAGTCGCCTGTATATAGGCTTCTGCTTCAATCAAGGCCTCTTGAAGAGTCGCCACCCTTTTTCGAACTAAATCAAATTTGAAGGTAGACCCGTCTTTGAGACCTCTAAAAAAGTCAGTATAAGCTACCTCATCCGGTAACCCTTGAATCTGTATTCTCATCAGGTTGAACTGCCTGATGTAAGAACGAAGCCCCTCCTTCTCGCCCTGCTGAATTGTTCCAAAATCAAGGGTCGTTTTCTTCGCAGGGATGTTCATGGCGAAGTTGGAGGCAAATAAGTAAGCAAGCGTCCTGAAGCTGTTTACACAACCAGTCGGCAGGTTGCCGAACCATTGCTGTGCGATTCCCTTGAGTGTCGCTGGGAAACACTTGCACCAAGTGGGATCATCCAACCCTTGAAGGTACATTAGGTTGGTGAATGCCATCAGATGGTCTTCTGGGTTAGTAGTGCCGTCATAGGCGCCTACTAGTACATTTTTTACTTTGGCCGGCTGAGCGGCTTCAGTAATTTCCTTGGAGAAGGCCGACGGCTGATCACCAAGTCTAAGCAACCGTAGCTGCCAGTCCATAGGTTGGACGTTTTTTGCTGCAGGTCCACCAAATGGAGGTGGCTGCATAAAATACTGTTGTTGCGGCACAAATGGTAAGTTTGGTACCGCCTGGGCACTATGAAAGCCGGACTGACGGGAGGTGCCGCCTGACTGACTCTCATGGTACGACTGAGTATGCCTCATCGAGGCATTTCGCAAACTGTCTTGAAAATTTGAAGTAGAAGCCGACTCTGACAATCGGCCACTCTTCTTCTGCTCTAGCAGTAGCCGAACATCTGTGAACGTTTGCTTTGACCCGTCCGCCTGAATATGACGAACCGGTTTCCTATTTCCCGTAGGATAACGGAATTTTGTGAAATCAAGAGCAGGTGGCTCCCGCTTCTTGGATTTAGGATGAGGAGTCGCCTCTCGCCCTTGAACTGGCTTCCTCTTCAGTGAAGTGGAAGGTTTTTTGGCCGACTGCCCTTTGACTGAAGCAGGCGGCTTTTTGTTGATCAACTCTTGAATCTCTCCCTTGAAGTCCCTCATGGAGGTCATGAGTTCGTTCCTTGTGATGGGAGCAGACCCATCAGTCGGCTGTTGCCGAGCAGGCGGTGCGCCTGCTGGCTCGCTTCCTGTTTGAAGATGCTCCCGTTCCCTCCTTTCGGTATGACGGGGACGTCGGGCCCTTAGGGTCCCGTCTGGAGCTGTATGAGTTTCCACTTCAAATTCACTTTCGGTGTCATGGTCCGACTGAACTTGAGGGTCGTTTAGGGGACGCCTCTCTTCAGGAGTCGGTACAGACTTGGATGCCATCTCTGAAGTACTCTCCCCACAGACGGCGCCAAATGTTTCGGGGTTTTCTGATGTCCTGCGGGAGAGTTACAATTCCGAGACTGGAACCGGACGCCTGTACCTGCAAAATAACGGAGACTCCTGAGAGCTCCGCCTCCAACGGTCAAGTTAGTACCTGATTAAGGAGTAATTAATACGGAAATTAAAGTAACAAGACCTCTCTAGGTGAGAGTGTTTAATGGTGGTAATCTGCTTTGTTAGCGAGATTAGCCGGTTATTAGTGTTCCGTAATGTTTCTGTTCTTCTCTGTTCTTCAGGTGAGATTAATTGCTTCTCAATTGCTTGATGTTCTCTTGATTTCTTGATTGCTCAATTAATGAGGATTAATTAAGTATTTATAGTCTTGAGAAGCGTGCCACTCTCTAGGTTTAGGGTAAACCTAGGGCTGACCAGGCCTCTAGACAGGATTGGGCCTTGTTGGCCGATTTTCCCATTTGGCATGGGTGGACACGTGGCGTGCCTCGATTGGTCCGTAGAGGACGTATCTGTGATCGACACGTGGCAGGCTCCTATTGGCCTTCGTGAAGGACACGTGGCGGAACCTGGTTGGTCCACTTGTCAGACGGTGATTGGTGGATAAAAATCCCCTAATCACATTCTATAAAGCTAATTGAATCAAATGAAAGTCAAATACATTCTACAAAGCTAGTTGAACCAAATGAAAGTCAAACACATTCAAACAAAGCTATTTGAATCAAATAAAAGTCGAACACATTCAAACAAAAGAATTTGAATCAAATGAAAGTCATACACATTCAAATAAAACTATTTGAACTAAATGAGAGTCAATACATTCAAACAAAGCTAATTAAATCAAATAAAAGTCAAATACATTCTACAAAGCAAATTGAATCAAATGAAAGTCAAACACATTCAAACAATGCTATTTGAATCAAATGAAAGTTAAATACATTCTTCAAAGCTAATTTATTCAAATGAAAGTAAAACACATTCAAACAAAGCTATTTAAATCAAATGAAAGTGAAATACATTCTACAATGCTATTTGAATAAAATGAAAGTCAAATACATTCTACAAAGCTATTTGAATCAAATGAGAGTCAAACACATTCAAACGAAGCAATTTTAATCAAATTAAAGTCAAATACATTCTAGAAAGCTAATTGAATCAAATGAGAGTCAAACACATTCTATAAAGCTAATTGAACCAAATGAAAGTAAAAAACATTCAAACAAAGCTATTTGAATAAAATGAAAGTCAAATACATTCTACAAAGCTAATTGAAACAAATGAAAGTCAAACACATTCAAACAAAGCTATTTGAATCAAATGAAAGTCAAACACATTCAAACAAAGCTAATTAAATCAAATAAAAGTCAAGTATATTCTACAAAGCAAATTAAATCAAATGAAAGTCAAACACATTCAAACAAAGCTATTTGAATCAAATGAAAGTCAAATACATTCTACAAAGCTAATTGTATCAAATAAAAGTCAAACACATTCAAATAAAGCTTTTTGAATCAAATGAAAGTCTAACACATACAAACAAAGTTATTTAAAGAAAATGAAAGTGACATGCATTCTACAAAGCTAACTGAATCAAATGAAAGTCAAACACATTGAAACAAAGCTATTTGAAACAAATTAAAGTCAAATACATTCTACAAAGCTAATTGAATCAAATGAAAGTTAAACACATTCAAACAAAGCTAAATGAATCAAATGAAAGTTAAACACATTAAAACAAAGTTATTTGAATCAAATAAAAGTCAAATACATTCTACAAAGCTAATTGTATCAAATGAAAGTCAAACACATTCAAATAAAGCATTTTGAATCAAATGAAAGTCTAACACATACAAACAAAGTTATTTAAAGAAAATGAAAGTGAAATGCATTCTACAAAGCTAACTGAATCAAATGAAAGTCAAACACATTGAAACAAAGCTATTTGAAACAAATGAAAGTCAAATACATTCTACAAAGCTAATTGAATCAAATGAAAGTTAAACACATTCAAACAAAGCTAAATGAATAAAATGAAAGTCAAACCCATTCAAACAAAGCTAATTGAATCATATGAATGTCAAACACATTCAAACAAAGCTAATTGTATCAAATGAAAGTCAAACACATTCAAATATAGCTATTTAAATCAAATGAAAGTGAAATGCATTCTACAATGCTATTTAAATCAAATGAAAGTCAAATACATTCTATAATGCTATTTGAATCAAATTAAAGTCAAATACATTCTACAAAGCTATTTAAATTAAATGAGAGTCAAACACATTCAAACAAAGCTATTTTAATCGAATGAAAGTCAAATATATTCTACAAAGCTAATTGAATCAAATGAAAGTCAAACACATTCAAACAAAGCTATTTGAATAAAATAAAAGTCAAATACATTCTATAAAGCTAATTGAACCAAATGAAAGTAAAAAACATTCAAACAAAGCTATTTGAATCAAATGAAAGTCAAATACATTCTACAAAGCTAGTTGAATCAAATGAAAGTCAAACACATTCAAAAAAAAGCTATTTGAATCAATGAAAGTCAAACACATTCAAACAAAAGAATTTGAATCAAATGAAAGTCAAACACATTCAAATAAAACTATTTGAATCAAATGAGAGTCAAATACATTCAAACAAAGCTAATTAAATCAAATAAAAGTCAAGTACATTCTACAAAGCAAATTGAATCAAATGAAAGTCAAACACATTCAGACAAAGCTATTTGAATCAAATGAAAGTCAAATACATTCTACAAAGCTAATTGTATCAAATGAAAGTCAAACACATTCAAACAAAGCTATTTGAATCAAATGAAAGTCTAACACATACAAACAAAGATATTTAAAGAAAATGAAAGTGAAATGCATTCTACAAAGCTAACTGAATCAAATAAAAGTCAAACACATTGAAACAAAGCTATTTGAAACAAATGAAAGTCAAATGCATTCTACAAAGCTAATTGAATCAAATGAAAGTCAAACACATTCAAACAAAGCTAATTGAATCATATGAATGTCAAACACATTCAAACAAAGCTAATTGTATCAAATGAAAGTTAAACACATTCAAATATAGCTATTTAAATCAAATGAAAGTGAAATGCATTCTACAATGCTATTTAAATCAAATGAAAGTCAAATACATTTTATAATGCTATTTGAATCAAATGAAAGTCAAATACATTCTACAAAGCTATTTAAATCAAATGAGAGTTAAACACATTCAAACAAAGCTATTTTAATCGAATGAAAGTCAAATAAATTCTACAGAGCAAATTGAATCAAATGAAAGTCAAACACATTCAAACAATGCTATTTGAATAAAAATGAAAGCCAAATACATTCTTCAAAGCTAATTTAATCAAATGAAAGTCAAACAGTTTCAAACAAAGCTATTTGAATCAAATGAGAGTCAAATACATTCTACAAAGCAAATCGAATCAAATGAAAGTCAAACACATTCAAAATAAGCTATTTAAATCAAATGAAAGTGAAATACATTCTACAATGCTATTTGAATCAAATGAAAGTCAAATACATTCTACAAAGCTATTTGAATCAAATGAGAGTCAAACACATTCAAACAAAGCAATTTTAATCAAATGAAAGTCAAATACATTTTTGAAAGCTAATTGAATCAAATGAAAGTCAAACACATTCAATAAAGCTAATTGAACCAAATGAAAGTAAAAAACATTCTACAAAGCTAATTGAATCAAATGAAAGTCAAACACATTCAAATAAAGCTATTTGCATCAAATGAGAGTCAAATACATTCAAACAAAGCTAATTAAATCAAATAAAAGTCAAGTACATTCTACAAAGCAAATTGAATCAAATGAAAGTCAAACACATTCAAACAAAGCTATTTGAATCAAATGAAAGTCAAATACATTCTACAAAGCTAATTGTATCAAATGAAAGTCAAACACATTCAAATAAAGCTATTTGAATCAAATGAAAGTCTAACACATACAAACAAAGTTATTTAAAGAAAATGAAAGTGAAATGCATACTACAAAGCTAACTGAATCAAATGAAAGTCAAACACATTCAAACAAAGCTAAATGAATCAAATGAAAGTCAAACACATTCAAACAAAGCTAATTGAATCATATGAATGTCAAACACATTCAAACAAAGCTAATTGTATCAAATGAAAGTCAAACACATTCAAATATAGCTATTTAAATCAAATGAAAGTAAAATGCATTCTACAATGCTATTTAAATCAAATGAAAGTCAAATACATTCTATAATGCTATTTGAATCAAATGAAAGTCAAATACATTCTACAAAGCTATTTAAATCAAATGAGAGTTAAACACATTCAAACAAAGCTATTTTAATCGAATGAAAGTCAAATAAATTCTACAAAGCTAATTGAATCAAATGAAAGTCAAACACATTCAAACAATGCTATTTGAATAAAATAAAAGTTAAATACGTTCTTCAAAGCTAATTTATTCAAATGAAAGTAAAACACATTCAAACAAAGCTATTTAAATCAAATGAAAGTGAAATACATTCTACAATGCTATTTGAATCAAATGAAAGTCAAATACATTCTACAAAGCTATTTGAATCAAATGAGAGTCAAACACATTCAAACGAAGCAATTTTAATCAAATTAAACACAAATACATTTTAGAAAGCTAATTGAATCAAATGAGAGTCAAACACATCCTATAAAGCTAATTGAACCAAATGAAAGTAAAAAAACATTCAAACAAAGCTATTTGAATAAAATGAAAGTCAAATACATTCTACAAAGCTAATTGAAACAAATGAAAGTCAAACACATTCAAACAAAGCTATTTGAATCAAATGAAAGTCAAACACATTCAAACAAAAGAATTTGAATCAAATGAAAGTCAAACACATTCAAATAAAACTATTTGAACTAAATGAGAGTCAAATACATTCGAACAAAGCCAATTAAATCAAATAAAAGTCAAATACATTCTACAAAGCAAATTGAATCAAATGAAAGTCAAACACATTCAAACAATGCTATTTGAATCAAATGAAAGTTAAATACATTCTTCAAAGCTAATTTATTCAAATGAAAGTAAAACACATTCAAACAAAGCTATTTAAATCAAATGAAAGTGAAATACATTTTACAATGCTATTTGAATCAAATGAAAGTCAAATACATTCTACATAGCTATTTGAATCAAATGAGAGTCAAACACATTCAAACAAAGCAATTTTAATCAAATGAAAGTCAAATACATTCTAGAAAGCTAATTGAATCAAATGAAAGTCAAACACATTCTATAAAGCTAATTGAACCAAATGAAAGTAAAAAACATTCAAACAAAGCTATTTGAATCAAATGAAAGTCAAATACATTCTACAAAGCTAATTGAATCAAATGAAAGTCAAACACATTCAAACAAAGCTATTTGAATCAAATGAGAGTCAAATACATTCAAACAAAGCTAATTAAATCAAATAAAAGTCAAGTACATTCTACAAAGCAAATTGAATCAAATGAAAGTCAACCACATTCAAACAAAGCTATTTGAATCAAATGAAAGTCAAATACATTCTACAAAGCTAATTGTATCAAATGAAAGTCAAACACATTCAAATAAAGCTATTTGAATCAAATGAAAGTCTAACACATACAAACAAAGTTATTTAAAGAAAATGAAAGTGAAATGCATTCTACAAAGCTAACTGAATCAAATGAAAGTCAAACACATTCAAACAAAGCTAAATGAATCAAATGAAAGTCAAACACATTCAAACAAAGCTAATTGAATCATATGAATGTCAAACACATTCAAACAAAGCTAATTAAATCAAATAAAAGTCAAGTATATTCTACAAAGCAAATTGAATCAAATGAAAGTCAAACACATTCAAACAAAGCTATTTGAATCAAATGAAAGTCAAATACATTCTACAAAGCTAATTGTATCAAATGAAAGTCTAACACATTTAAATAAAGCTTTTTGAATCAAATGAAAGTCTAACACATACAAACAAAGTTATTTAAATAAAATGAAAGTGAAATGCATTCTACAAAGCTAACTGAATCAAATGAAAGTCAAACACATTCAAACAAAGCTAAATGAATCAAATGAAAGTCAAACACATTCAAACAAAGCTAATTGAATCATATGAATGTCAAACACATTCAAACAAAGCTAATTAAATCAAATAAAAGTCAAGTATATTCTACAAAGCAAATTGAATCAAATGAAAGTCAAACACATTCAAACAAAGCTATTTGAATCAAATGAAAGTCAAATACATTCTACAAAGCTAATTGTATCAAATGAAAGTCTAACACATTTAAATAAAGCTTTTTGAATCAAATGAAAGTCTAACACATACAAACAAAAGTTATTTAAAGAAAATGAAAGTGAAATGCATTCTACAAAGCTAACTGAATCAAATGAAAGTCAAACACATTGAAACAAAGCTATTTGAAACAAATGAAAGTCAAATACATTCTACAAAGCTAATTGAATCAATTGAAAGTTAAACACATTCAAACAAGGCTAAATGAATCAAATGAAAGTCAAACACATTCAAACAAAGCTAATTGAATCATATGAATGTCAAACACATTCAAACAAAGCTAATTGTATCAAATGAAAGTCAAACACATTCAAATATAGCTATTTAAATCAAATGAAAGTGAAATGCATTCTACAATGCTATTTAAATCAAATGAAAGTCAAATACATTCTATAATGCTATTTGAATCAAATGAAAGTCAAATAAATTCTACAAAGCTATTTAAATTAAATGAGAGTCAAACACATTCAAACAAAGCTATTTTAATCGAATGAAAGTCAAATACATTATACAAAGCTAATTGAATCAAATAAAAGTCAAACACATTCAAACAAAGCTATTTGAATAAAATAAAAGTCAAATACATTCTATAAAGCTAATTGAACCAAATGAAAGTAAAAAACATTCAAACAAAGCTATTTGAATCAAATGAAAGTCAAATACATTCTACAAAGCTAGTTGAATCAAATGAAAGTCAAACACATTCAAACAAAGCTATTTGAATCAAATGAAAGTCAAACACATTCAAACAAAAGAATTTGAATCAAATGAAAGTCAAACACATTCAAATAAAACTATATGAATCAAAAGAGAGTCAAATACATTCAAACAAAGCTAATTTAATCAAATAAAATTCAAATACATTCTACAAAGCAAATTGAATCAAATGAAAGTCAAACACATTCAAACAATGCTATTTGAATAAAAATGAAAGCCAAATACATTCTTCAAAGCTAATTTAATCAAATGAAAGTCAAACACATTCAAACAAAGCTATTTGAATAAAATGAAAGTCAAATACATTCTACAAAGCTAGTTGAATCAAATGAAAGTCAAGCACATTCAAACAATGCTATTTAAATCAAATGAAAGTCGAACACATTCAAACAAAGGAATTTGAATCAAATGAAAGTCAAACACATTCAAATAAAGCTATTTAAATCAAATAAATGTCAAATACATTCTATAAAGCTATTTGAATCAAATGAAAGTCAAACACATTCAAACAAAGCTATTTGAATCAAATGAAAGTCAAATACATTCTACAAAGCTAATTGAATCAAATGAAAGTCAAACACATTCAAACAAAGCTATTTTAATCAAATGAAAGTCAAATACATTTTACAAAGCTAATAGAATCAAATAAAAGTCAAACACATTCAAACAAAGCTATTTCAACCAAATAAATGTCAAATACATTCTATAAAGCTATTTGAATCAAATGAAAGTCAAACACATTCCAACAAAGCTATTTGAATCAAATAAAAGTCAAACACATTTAAACAACGAAAATTGAATTAAATGAAAGTCAAACACTTTCAAACAAAGCTATTTGAATCAAATGAGAGTCAAATACATTCTACAAAGCAAATCGAATCAAATGAAAGTCAAACACATTCAAACAAAGCTATTTAAATCAAATGAAAGTGAAATACATTCTACAATGCTATTTGAATCAAATGAAAGTCAAACACATTCTACAAAGCTATTTGAATCAAATGAGAGTCAAACACATTCAAACAAAGCAATTTTAATCAAATGAAAGTCAAATACATTCTAGAAAGCTAATTGAATCAAATGAAAGTCAAACACATTCTAGAAAGCTAATTGAACCAAATGAAAGTAAAAAACATTCAAACAATGCTATTTGAATAAAATGAAAGTCAAATACATTCTACAAAGCTAATTGAATCAAATGAAAGTCAAACACATTCAAACAAAGCTATTTAAATCAAATGAAAGTCAAACACATTCAAACAAAGGAATTTGAATCAAATGAAAGTCAAACACATTCAAATAAAGCTATTTGAATCAAATGAGAGTCAAATACATTCAAACAAAGCTAATTAAATCAAATAAAAGTCAAGTACATTCTACAAAGCAAATTGAATCAAATGAAAGTCAAACACATTCAAACAAAGCTATTTGAATCAAATGAAAGTCAAATACATTCTACAAAGCTAATTGTATCAAATGAAAGTCAAACACATTTAAATAAAGCTTTTTGAATCAAATGAAAGTCTAACACATACAAACAAAGTTATTTAAAGAAAATGAAAGTGAAATACATTCTACAAAGCTAACTGAATCAAATGAAAGTCAAACACATTGAAACAAAGCTATTTCAAACAAATGAAAGTCAAATACATTCTACAAAGCTAATTGAATCAAATGAAAGTTAAACACATTCAAACAAAGCTAAATGAATCAAATGAAAGTCAAACACATTCAAACAAAGCTAATTGAATCATATGAATGTCAAACACATTCAAACAAAGCTAGTTGTATCAAATGAAAGTCAAACACATTCAAATATAGCTATTTAAATCAAATGAAAGTGAAATGCATTCTACAATGCTATTTAAATCAAATGAAAGTCAAATACATTCTATAATGCTATTTGAATCAAATGAAAGTCAAATACATTCTACAAAGCTATTTAAATTAAATGAGAGTCAAACACATTCAAACAAAGCTATTTTAATCGAATGAAAGTCAAATACATTATACAAAGCTAATTGAATCAAATGAAAGTCAAACACATTCAAACAAAGCTATTTGAATAAAATAAAAGTCAAATACATTCTATAAAGCTAATTGAACTAAATGAAAGTAAAAAACATTCAAACAAAGCTATTTGAATCAAATGAAAGTCAAATACATTTTACAAAGCTAGTTGAATCAAATGAAAGTCAAACACATTCAAACAAAGCTATTTGAATCAAATGAAAGTCAAACACATTCAAACAAAAGAATTTGAATCAAATGAAAGTCAAACACATTCAAATAAAACTATATGAATCAAATGAGAGTCAAATACATTCAAACAAAGCTAATTAAATCAAATAAAAGTCAAATACATTCTACAAAGCAAATTGAATCAAATGAAAGTCAAACACATTCAAACAATTCTATTTGAATAAAAATGAAAGCAAAATACATTCTTCAAAGCTAATTTAATCAAATGAAAGTCAAACACATTCAAACAAAGCTATTTGAATAAAATGAAAGTCAAATACAT
Organism: Chenopodium quinoa; assembly: GCF_001683475.1. NCBI lineage: Eukaryota > Viridiplantae > Streptophyta > Magnoliopsida > Caryophyllales > Amaranthaceae > Chenopodium > Chenopodium quinoa. Next base: position 66,398 of record NW_018745151.1, on the reverse strand, counting down.
TCTACAAAGCTAGTTGAATCAAATGAAAGTCAAGCACATTCAAACAATGCTATTTAAATCAAATGAAAGTCGAACACATTCAAACAAAGGAATTTGAATCAAATGAAAGTCAAACACATTCAAATAAATCTATTTAAATCAAATAAATGTCAAATACATTCTATAAAGCTATTTGAATCAAATGAAAGTCAAACACATTCAAACAAAGCTATTTGAATCAAATGAAAGTCAAATACATTCTACAAAGCTAATTGAATCAAATGAAAGTCAAACACATTCAAACAAAGCTATTTTAATCAAATGAAAGTCAAATACATTCTACAAAGCTAATAGAATCAAATAAAAGTCAAACACATTCAAACAAAGCTATTTCAACCAAATAAATGTCAAATACATTCTATAAAGCTATTTGAATCAAATGAAAGTCAAAACACATTCCAACAAAGCTATTTGAATCAAAGTAAGTCAAATACATTCTACAAAGCAAATCGAATCAAATGAAAGTCAAACACATTCAAACAAGGCTATTTGAATCAAATGAAAGTAAAATACATTCTACAAAGCTAATTGAATCAAATGAAAGTCAAACACATTCAAACAAAGCTATTTTAATCAAATGAAAGTCAAATACATTCTACAAAGCTATTTGAATCAAATGAAAGTCAAGCACATTCAAACAAAGCTATTTGAATCAATGAAAGTCAAACACATTCAAACAAAAGAATTTGAATCAAATGAAAAGTCAAACACATTCAAACAAAGCTATTTGAATCAAATGAAAGTCAAACACATTCAAACAAAGCTAATTAAATCAAATAAAAGTCAAGTATATTCTACAAAGCAAAATTGAATCAAATGAAAGTCAAACACATTCAAACAAAGCTATTTGAATCAAATGAAAGTCAAATACATTCTACAAAGCTAATTGTATCAAATGAAAGTCTAACACATTTAAATAAAACTTTTTGAATCAAATGAAAGTCTAACACATACAAACAAAAGTTATTTAAAGAAAATGAAAGTGAAATGCATTCTACAAAGCTAACTGAATCAAATGAAAGTCAAACACATTGAAAACAAAGCTATTTGAAACAAATGAAAGTCAAATACATTCTACAAAGCTAATTGAATCAATTGAAAGTTAAACACATTCAAACAAAGCTATTTTAATCAAATGAAAGTCAAATACATTCTACAAAGCTAATAGAATCAAATAAAAGTCAAACACATTCAAACAAAGCTATTTCAACCAAATAAATGTCAAATACATTCTATAAACCTATTTGAATCAAATGAAAGTCAAACGCATTCCAACAAAGCTATTTGAATCAAAGTAAGTCAAATACATTCTACAAAGCAAATCGAATCAAATGAAAGTCAAACACATTCAAACAAGGCTATTTGAATCAAATGAAAGTCAAATACATTCTACAAAGCTAATTGAATCAAATGAAAGTCAAACACATTCAAACAAAGCTATTTTAATCAAATGAAAGTCAAATACATTCTACAAAGCTATTTGAATCAAAGGAAAGTCAAGCACATTCAAACAAAGCTATTTGAATCAAATAAAAGTCGAACACATTTAAACAACGAAAATTGAATTAAATGAAAGTCAAAACACTTTCAAAACAAAGCTATTTGAATCAAATGAGAGTCAAATACATTCTACAAAGCAAATCGAATCAAATGAAAGTCAAACACATTCAAACAAAGCTATTTAAATCAAATGAAAGTGAAATACATTCTACAATGCTATTTGAATCAAATGAAAGTCAAATACATTCTACATTATACAAAGCTAATTGAATCAAATGAAAGTCAAACACATTCAAACAAAGCTATTTGAATAAAATAAAAAGTCAAATACATTCTATAAAGCTAATTGAACCAAATGAAAGTAAAAAACATTCAAACAAAGCTATTTGAATCAAATGAAAGTCAAATATATTCTACAAAGCTAGTTGAATCTAATGAAAGTTAAACACATTCAAACAAAGCTATTTGAATCAAATGAAAGTCAAACACATTCAAACAAAAGAATTTGAATCAAATGAAAGTCAAACACATTCAAATAAAACTATTTGAATCAAATGAGAGTCAAATACATTCAAACAAAGCTAATTAAATCAAAATAAAAGTCAAATACATTCTACAAAGCAAATTGAATCAAATGAAAGTCAAACACATTCAAACAAAGCTATTTGAATCAAATAAAAGTCAAATACATTCTACAACGCTATTTGAATAAAATGAAAGTCAAATACATTCTACAAAAGCTAGTTGAATCAAATGAAAGTCAAGCACATTCAAACAATGCTATTTAAATCAAATGAAAGTCGAACACATTCAAACAAAGGAATTTGAATCAAATGAAAGTCAAACACATTCAAATAAAGCTATTTAAATCAAATAAATGTCAAATACATTCTATAAAGCTATTTGAATCAAATGAAAGTCAAACACATTCAAACAAAGCTATTTTAATCAAATGAAAGTCAAATACATTCTACAAAGCTAATAGAATCAAATAAAAGTCAAACACATTCAAACAAAGCTATTTCAACCAAATAAATGTCAAATACATTCTATAAAGCTATTTGAATCAAATGAAAGTCAAACACTTTCAAACAAAGCTATTTGAATCAAATGAGAGTCAAATACATTCTACAAAGCAAATCGAATCAAATGAAAGTCAAACACATTCACACAAAGCAATTTAAATCAAATGAAAGTGAAATACATTCTACAATGCTATTTGAATCAAATGAAAGTCAAATACATTCTACAAAGCTATTTGAATCAAATGAGAGTCAAAAACATTCAAACAAAGCAATTTTAATCAAATGAAAAGTCAAATACATTCTAGAAAGCTAATTGAATCAAATGAAAGTCAAACACATTCTATAAAGCTAATTGAACCAAAATGAAAAGTAAAAAAACATTCAAACAAAGCTATTTGAATCAAATGAAAGTCAAATACATTCAAACAAAGGAATTTGAATCAAATGAAAGTCAAACACATTCAAATAAAGCTATTTGAATCAAATGAGAGTCAAATACATTCAAACAAAGCTAATTAAATCAAATAAAAGTCAAGTACATTCTACAAAGCAAATTGAATCAAATGAAAGTCAAACACATTCAAACAAAGCTATTTGAATCAAATGAAAGTTAAATACATTCTACAAAGCTAATTGTATCAAATGAAAGTCAAACACATTTAAATAAAGCTTTTTGAATCAAATGAAAGTCTAACACATACAAACAAAGTTATTTAAAGAAAATGAAAGTGAAATGCATTCTACAAAGCTAACTGAATCAAATGAAAGTCAAACACATTGAAACAAAGCTATTTCAAACAAATGAAAGTCAAATACATTCTACAAAGCTAATTGAATCAAATGAAAGTTAAACACATTCAAACAAAGCTAATGAATCAAATGAAAGTCAAACACATTCAAAAGAGCAAAGCTAATTGTATCAAATGAAAGTCAAACACATTCAAATATAGCTATTTAAATCAAATGAAAGTGAAATGCATTCTACAATGCTATTTAAATCAAATGAAAGTCAAATACATTCTATAATGCTATTTGAATCAAATGAAAGTCATAATTCTACAAAGCTATTTAAATTAAATGAGAGTCAAACACATTCAAACAAAGCTATTTTAATCGAATGAAAGTCAAATACATTATACAAAGCTAATTGAATCAAATGAAAGTCAAACACATTGAAAGCTAATTGAAAAATGAAAGTCAAAACATTCTATAAAAGCTAATTGAACCAAATGAAAGTAAAAAACATTCAACAAAGCTATTAGAATCAAATGAAAGTCAAATACATTCTACAAAGCTAATTGAATCAAATGAAAGTCAACACATTCAAACAAAGCTATTTGAATCAAATGAAAGTCAAACACATTCAAACGAAGGAATTTGAATCAAATGAAAGTCAAACACATTCAAATAAAGCTATTTGAATCAAATGAGAGTCAAACACATTCAAACAAAAGAATTGAAATCAAATGAAAGTCAAACACATTCAAATAAAACTATATGAATCAAATGAGAGTAAAATACATTCAAACAAAGCTAATTAAATCAAATAAAAGTCAAATACATTCTACAAAGCAAATTGAATCAAATGAAAGTCAAACACATTCAAACAATTCTATTTGAATAAAAATGAAAGCAAAATACATTCTTCAAAGCTAATTTAATCAAATGAAAAGTCAAACACATTCAAACAAAGCTATTTGAATAAAATGAAAGTCAAATACATTCTACAAAGCTAGTTGAATCAAATGAAAGTCAAGCACATTCAAACAATGCTATTTAAATCAAATGAAAGTCGAACACATTCAAACAAAGGAATTTGAATCAAATGAAAGTCAAACACATTCAAATAATCTATTTAAATCAAATAAATGTCAAATACATTCTATAAAGCTATGTCTGAAATTTGTAAATCAAATGAAAGTCAAATACATTCTACAAAGCTAATTGAATCAAATAAAGTCAAACACATTCAAACAAAGCTATTTTAATCAAATGAAAGTCAAATACATTCTACAAAGCTAATAGAATCAAAAAAAAGTCAAACACATTAAAACAAAGCTATTTAAACCAAATAAATGTCAAAATACATTCTATAAAGCTATTTGAATCAAATGAAAGTCAAACACATTCCAACAAAGCTATTTGAATCAAAGTAAGTCAAATACATTCTACAAAGCAAATCGAATCAAATGAAAGTCAAAAACAATTCAAACAAAGCTATTTGAATCAAATGAAAGTCAAATACATTCTACAAAGCTAATTGAATCAAATGAAAGTCAAACACATTCAAACAAAGCTATTTTAATCAAATGAAAGTCAAATACATTCTACAAAGCTATTTGAATCAAATGAAAGTCAAGCACATTCAAACAAAGCTATTTGAATCAAATAAAAGTCGAACACATTTAAACAAAGAAAATTGAATTAAATGAAAGTCAAACACTTTCAAACAAAGCTATTTGAAATCAAATGAGAGTCAAATACATTCTACAAAGCAAATCGAATCAAATGAAAGTCAAACACATTCAAACAAAGCTATTTAAATCAAATGAAAGTGAAATACATTCTACAATGCTATTTGAATCAAATGAAAGTCAAATACATTCTACAAAGCTATTTGAATCAAATGAGAGTCAAACACATTCAAACAAAGCAATTTTAATCAAATGAAAGTCAAATACATTCTAGAAAGCTAATTGAATCAAATGAAAGTCAAACACATTCTATAAAGCTAATTGAACCAAATGAAAGTAAAAACATTCAAACAAAGCTATTTGAATCAAATGAAAGTCAAATACATTCTACAAAGCTAATTGAATCAAATGAAAGTCAAACACATTCAAACAAAGCTATTTGAATCAAATGAAAGTCAAACACATTCAAACAAAGGAATTTGAATCAAATGAAAGTCAAACACATTCAAATAAAGCTATTTGAATCAAATGAGAGTCAAATACATTCAAACAAAGCTAATTAAATCAAATAAAAGTCAAGTACATTCTACAAAGCAAATTGAATCAAATGAAAGTCAAACACATTCAAACAAAGCTATATGAATCAAATGAAAGTCAAATACATTCTACAAAGCTAATTGTATCAAATAAAAGTCAAACACATTCAAATAAAGCTATTTGAATCAAATGAAATTCTAACACATACAAACAAAGTTATTTAAAGATAATGAAAGTGAAATGCATTCTACAAAGCTAACTGAATCAAATGAAAGTCAAACACATTCAAACAAAGCTATTTGAAACAAATGAAAGTCAAATACATTCTACAAAGCTAATTGAATCAAATGAAAGTTAAACACATTCAAACAAAGCTAAATGAATCAAATGAAAGTCAAACACATTCAAACAAAGCTAATTGAATCATATGAATGTCAAACACATTCAAACAAAGCTAATTGTATCAAATGAAAGTCCAACACATTCAAATATAGCTATTTAAATCAAATGAAAGTGAAATGCATTCTACAATGCTATTTAAAATCAAATGAAAGTCAAATACATTCTATAATGCTATTTGAATCAAATGAAAGTCAAATACATTCTACAAAGCTATTTAAATCAAATGAGAGTCAAACACATTCAACAAAGCTATTTTAATCGAATGAAAGTCAAATACATTCTACAAAGCTAATTGAATCAAAATGAAAGTCATACACATTCAAACCAAAGCTATTTGAATAAATAAAAGTCAAATACATTCTATAAGGCTGTTTGAACCAAATGAAAGTCAAACACATTCCAACAAAGCTATTTTGAAATCAAAGAAAGTCAAACACATTCCAACAAAAGCTATTTTGAATCAAAGAAAGTCAAATACAATTCTACAATAAAGCAAATTCGAATCAAATGAAAGTCAAACACATTCAAACAAAGCTATTTGAATCAAATGAAAGTCAAATACATTCTACAAAGCTAATTGAATCAAATGAAAGTCAAACACATTCAAACAAAGCTATTTTAATCAAATGAAAGTCAAATACATTCTACAAAGCTATTTGAATCAAATGAAAGTCAAGCACATTCAAAACAAATGCTATTTGAATCAAATAAAAGTCGAACACATTCAAACACAAGAATTTGAATCAAATAAAAGTCAAACACATTCAAATAAAGCTATTTGAATCAAATGAGAGTCAAATAAATTCTACAAAGCAAATCGAATCAAATGAAAGTCAAACACATTCAAACAAAGCTATTTAAATCAAATGAAAGTGAAATACATTCTACAATGCTATTTGAAATCAAATGAAAGTCAAATACATTCTACAAAGCTATTTGAATCAAATGAGAGTCAAAACACATTCAAACAAAGCAAATTTTAATTCAAATGAAAGTCAAAATACATTCTAGAAAGCTAATTGAATCAAATGAAAAGTCAAACACATTCTATTTAAAGCTAATTGAACCAAATGAAAAGTAAAAAAAAACATTCAAACAAAGCTATTTGAAATCAAAATGAAAAGTCAAATAACATTCTACAAACCTAATTGAATCAAATGAAAGTCAAACACATTCAAAAAAACAAAGCTATTTGAATCAAATGAAAGTCAAACACATTAAAACAAAGGAATTAAATCAAATGAAAGTCAAAACACATTCAAAATAAAGCTATTTGAATCAAATGAGTAGTCAAATACATTCAAACAAAGGCTATTTGAATCAAATGAAAGTCAAAACACATTCAAACAAAAGAATTTTTGAATCAAATGAAAGTCAAACACCATTCAAATAAAGAACTATTTGAAATTTCAAATGAAAGTCAAATACATTCAAAACAAAGCTAATTAAATCAAATAAAAGTCAAATACATTCTACAAAGCAAATTGAATCAAATGAAGTCAAACACATTCAAACAATGCTATTTGAATAAAAATGAAATCAAACACTTCAAAGCTAATTTAATCAAATGAAAGTCAAACACATTCAAACAAAGCTATTTGAATAAAATGAAAGTCAAATACATTCTAAAAAGCTAGTTGAATCAAATGAAAGTCAAGCACATTCAAACAATGCTATTTGAATCAAATGAAAGTCGAACACATTCAAACAAAGAATTTGAGTCAAATGAAAGTCAAACACATCAAAAAAGCTATTTAAATTCAAATAAATGTTAAATACATTTTATAAAGCTATTTGAATCAAATGAAAGTCAAAACACATTCAACAAAGCTATTTGAATCAAATGAAAGTCAAGCACATTCAAACAAAGCTATTTGAAACAAATAAAAGTCGAACACATTTAAACAAAGAAAATTGAATTAAATGAAAGTCAAACACTTTCAAACAAAGCTATTTGAATCAAATGAGAGTCAAATACATTCTACAAAGCAAATCGAATCAAATGAAAGTCAAACACATTCAAACAAAGCTATTTAAATCAAATGAAAGTGAAATACATTCTACAAATGCTATTTGAATCAAATGAAAAGTCAAATACATTCTACAAAGCTATTTGAATCAAATGAGAGTCAAAACACATTCAAACAAAGCAATTTTAATCAAATGAAAGTCAAATAAATTCTAGAAAGCTAATTGAATCAAATAAAAGTCAAACACATTCTATAAAGCTAATTGAACCAAATGAAAGTAAAAAACATTCAAACAAAGCTATTTTGAATCAAATGAAAGTCAAAATACATTCTACAAAAGCTAATTGAATCAAATGAAAGTTAAACACATTCAAACAAAGCTATTTGAATCAAATGAAAGTCAAACACATTCAAACAAAGGAATTTGAATCAAATGAAAGTCAAACACATTCAAATAAAGCTATTTGAATCAAATGAGAAGTCAAATACATTCAAACAAAGCTAATTTAAATCAAATAAAAGTCAAGTACATTCTACAAAGCAAATTGAATCAAATGAAAGTCAAAACACATTCAAACAAAGCTATTTGAATCAAATGAAAGTCAAATACATTCTACAAAGCTAATTGTATCAAATGAAAGTCAAACACATTCAAATAAAGCTATTTGAATCAAATGAAAGTCTAACACATACAAACAAAGTTATTTAAAGAAAATGAAAGTGAAATGCATTCTACAAAGCTAACTGAATCAAATGAAAGTCAAACACATTCAAACAAAGCTATTTGAAACAAATGAAAGTCAAATACATTTTACAAAGCTAATTGAATCAAATGAAAGTTAAACACATTCAAACAAAGCTAAATGAATCAAATGAAAGTTAAACACATTCAAACAAAGCTAATTGTATCAAATGAAAGTCAAACACATTCAAATATAGCTATTTAAATCAAATGAAAGTGAAATGCATTCTACAATGCTATTTAAATCAAATGAAAGTCAAATACATTCTACAAAGCTATTTGAATCAAATGAGAGTCAAACACATTCAAACAAAGCAATTTTAATCAATTGAAAGTCAAATACATTCTAGAAAGCTAATTGAATCAAATGAAAGTCAAACACATTCTATAAAGCTAATTGAACCAAATGAAAGTAAAAAACATTCAAACAAAGCTATTTGAATCAAATGAAAGTCAAATACATTCTACAAAGCTAATTGAATCAAATGAAAGTCAAACACATTCAAACAAAGCTATTTGAATCAAATGAAAGTCAAACACATTCAAACAAAGGAATTTGAATCAAATGAAAGTCAAACACATTCAAATAAAGCTATTTGAATCAAATGAGAGTCAAATACATTCAAACAAAAATAATTAAATCAAATAAAAGTCAAGTACATTCTACAAAGCAAATTGAATCAAATGAAAGTCAAACACATTCAAACAAAGCTATTTGAATCAAATGAAAGTCAAATACATTCTACAAAGCTAATTGTATCAAATAAAAGTCAAACACAATCAAATAAAGCTATTTAAATCAAATGAAAGTCTAACACATACAAACAAAGTTATTTAAAGAAAATGAAAGTGAAATGCATTCTATAAAGCTAACTGAATCAAATGAAAGTCAAACACATTCAAACAAAGCTATTTGAAACAAATGAAAGTCAAATACATTCTACAAAGCTAATTGAATCAAATGAAAGTTAAACACATTCAAAACAAAGCTAAATGAATCAAATGAAAGTCAAACACATTCAAACAAAGCTAATTGAATCATATGAATGTCAAACACATTCAAACAAAGCTAATTGTATCAAATGAAAGTCAAACACATTCAAATATAGCTATTTAAATCAAATGAAAGTGAAATGCATTCTACAATGCTATTTAAATAAAATGAAAGTCAAATACATTCTACAAAGCTATTTGAATCAAATGAGAGTCAAACACATTCAAACACAGCAATTTTAATCAAATGAAAGTCAAATACATTCTAGAAATCTAATTGAATCAAATGAAAGTCAAACACATTCTATAAAGCTAATTGAACCAAATGAAAGTAAAAAACATTCAAACAAAGCTATTTGAATCAAATGAAAGTCAAATACATTCTACAAAGCTAATTGAATCAAATGAAAGTCAAACACATTCAAACAAAGCTATTTGAATCAAATGAAAGTCAAACACATTCAAACAAAGGAATTTAAATCAAATGAAAGTCAAACATATTCAAATAAAGCTATTTGAATCAAATGAGAGTCAAATACATTCAAACAAAGCTAATTAAATCAAATAAAAGTCAAGTACATTCTACAAAGCAAATTGAATCAAATGAAAGTCAAACACATTCAAACAAAGCTATTTGAATCAAATGAAAGTCAAACACATTCAAACAAAGGAATTTGAATCAAATGAAAGTCAAACACATTCAAATAAAGCTATTTGAATCAAATGAGAGTCAAATACATTCAAACAAAGCTAATTAAATCAAATAAAAGTCAAGTACATTCTACAAAGCAAATTGAATCAAATGAAAGTCAAACACATTCAAACAAAGCTATTTGAATCAAATGAAAGTCAAACACATTCTACAAAGCTAATTGTTTCAAATAAAAGTCAAACACATTCAAATAAAGCTATTTGAATCAAATGAAAGTCTAACACATACAAACAAAGTTATTTAAAGAAAATGAAAGTGAAATGCATTCTACAAAGCTAACTGAATCAAATGAAAGTCAAACACATTCAAACAAAGCTATTTGAAACAAATGAAAGATAAATACATTCTACAAAGCTAATTGAATCAAATGAAAGTTAAACACATTCAAACAAAGCTAAATGAATCAAATGAAAGTCAAACACATTCAAACAAAGCTAATTGTATCAAATGAAAGTCAAACACATTCAAATATAGCTATTTAAATCAAAAGAAAATGAAATGCATTCTACAATGCTATTTAAATCAAATGAAAGTCAAATAAATTCTACAAAGCTATTTGAATCAAATGAGAGTCAAACACATTCAAACAAAGCAATTTTAATCAATTGAAAGTCATATCAATTCTAGAAAGCTAATTGAATCAAATGAAAGTCAAACACATTCTATAAAGCTAATTGAACCAAATGAAAGTAAAAAACATTCAAACAAAGCTATTTGAATCAAATGAAAGTCAAATACATTCTACAAAGCTAATAGAATCAAATGAAAGTCAAACACATTCAAACAAAGCTATTAGAATCAAATGAAAGTCAAACACATTCAAACAAAGGAATTTGAATCAAATGAAAGTCAAGCACATTCAAATAAAGCTATTTGAATCAAATGAGAGTCAAATACATTCAAACAAAGCTAATTAAATCAAATAAAAGTCAAGTACATTCTACAAAGCAAATTGAATCAAATGAAAGTCAAACACATTCAAACAAAGCTATTTGAATCAAATGAAAGTCAAATACATTCTACAAAGCTAATTGTATCAAATAAAAGTCAAACACATTCAAATAAAGCTATTTAAATCGAATGAAAGTCTAACACATACAAACAAAGTTATTTAAAGAAAATGAAAGTGAAATGCATTCTACAAAGCTAACTGAATCAAATGAAAGTCAAACACATTCAAACAAAGCTATTTGAAAACAAATGAAAGTCAAATACATTCTACAAAGCTAATTGAATCAAATGAAAGTTAAACACATTCAAACAAAGCTAAATGAATCAAATGAAAGTCAAACACATTCAAACAAAGCTAATTGAATCATATGAATGTCAAACACATTCAAACAAAGCTAATTGTATCAAATGAAATTCAAACACATTCAAATATAGCTATTTAAATCAAATGAAAGTGAAATGCATTCTACAATGCTATTTAAATAAAATGAAAGTCAAATACATTCTACAAAGCTATTTGAATCAAATGAGAGTCAAACACATTCAAACAAAGCAATTTTAATCAAATGAAAGTCAAATACATTCTAGAAATCTAATTGAATCAAATGAAAGTCAAACACATTCTATAAAGCTAATTGAACCAAATGAAAGTAAAAAACATTCAAACAAAGCTATTTGAATCAAATGAAAGTCAAATACATTCTACAAAGCTAATTGAATCAAATGAAAGTCAAACACATTCAAACAAAGCTATTTGAATCAAATGAAAGTCAAACACATTCAAACAAAGGAATTTGAATCAAATGAAAGTCAAACACATTCAAATAAAGCTATTTGAATCAAATGAGAGTCAAATACATTCAAACAAAGCTAATTAAATCAAATAAAAGTCAAGTACATTCTACAAAGCAAATTGAATCAAATGAAAGTCAAACACATTCAAACAAAGCTATTTGAATCAAATGAAAGTCAAATACATTCTACAAAGCTAATTGTATCAAATAAAAGTCAAACACATTCAAATAAAGCTATTTAAATCAAATGAAAGTCTAACACATACAAACAAAGTTATTTAAAGAAAATGAAAGTGAAATGCATTCTACAAAGCTAACTGAATCAAATGAAAGTCAAACACATTCAAACAAAGCTATTTGAAACAAATGAAAGTCAAATAAATTCTACAAAGCTAATTGAATCAAATGAAAGTTAAACACATTCAAACAAAGCTAAATGAATCAAATGAAAGTCAAACACATTCTAATAAAGCTATTTAAATCAAATAAATGTCAAATACATTCTATAAAGCTATTTGAATCAAATGAAAGTCAAACACATTCAAACAAAGCTATTTCAATCAAATGAAAGTCAAATACATTCTACAAAGCTAATTGAATCAAATGAAAGTCAAACACATTCAAACAAAGCTATTTTAATCAAATGAAAGTCAAATACAATCTACAAAGCTAATTGAATCAAATGAAAGTCAAACACATTCAAACAAAGCTATTTTAATCAAATGAAAGTCAAATACATTCTACAAAGCTATTTGAATCAAATGAAAGTCAAGCACATTCAAACAATGCTATTTGAATCAAATGAAAGTCGAACACATTCAAACACAAGAATTTGAATCAAATGAAAGTCAAATACATTCAAACAAAGCTATTTAAATCAAATGAAAGTGAAATACATTCTACAATGCTATTTGAATCAAATGAAAGTAAAATACATTCTACAAAGCTATTTGAATCTAATGAGAGTCAAACACATTCAAACAAAGCTATTTGAATCAAATGAAAGTCAAATACATTCTACAAAGCTAATTGAATCAAATAAAAGTCAAACACATTTAAACAAAGCTATTTAAATCAAATAAATGTCAAATACATTCTATAAAGCTATTTGAATCAAATGAAAGTCAAACACATTCCAACAAAGCTATTTGAATCAAAGAAAGTCAAATACATTCTACAAAGCAAATCGAATCAAATGAAAGTCAAACACATTCAAACAAAGCTATTTGAATCAAATGAAAGTCAAATACATTCTACAAAGCTAATTGAATCAAATGAAAGTCAAACACATTCAAACAAAGCTATTTTAATCAAATGAAAGTCAAACACATTCAAATAAAGCTATTTAAATCAAATAAATGTCAAATACATTCTATAAAGCTATTTGAATCAAATGAAAGTCAAACACATTCCAACAAAGCTATTGGAATCAAAGAAAGTCAAATACATTCTACAAAGCAAATCGAATCAAATGAAAGTCAAACACATTCAAACAAAGCTATTTGAATCAAATGAAAGTCAAATACATTCTACAAAGCTAATTGAATCAAATGAAAGTTAAACACATTCAAACAAAGCTATTTTAATCAAATGAAAGTCAAATACATTCTACAAAGCTATTTGAATCAAATGAAAGTCAAGCACATTCAAACAAAGCTATTTGAATCAAATAAAAGTCGAACACATTTAAACAAAGAAAATTGAATTAAATGAAAGTCAAACACTTTCAAACAAAGCTATTTGAATCAAATGAGAGTCAAATACATTCTACAAAGCAAATCGAATCAAATGAAAGTCAAACACATTCAAACAAAGCTATTTAAATCAAATGAAAGTGAAATACATTCTACAATGCTATTTGAATCAAATGAAAGTCAAATACATTCTACAAAGTTATTTGAATCAAATGAGAGTCAAACACATTCAAACAAAGCAATTTTAATCAAATGAAAGTCAAATACATTCTAGAAAGCTAATTGAATCAAATGAAAGTCACACACATTCCATAAAGCTAATTGAACCAAATGAAAGTAAAAAACATTCAAACAAAGCTATTTGAATCAAATGAAAGTCAAATACATTCTACAAAGCTAATTGAATCAAATGAAAGTGAAACACATTCAAACAAAGCTATTTGAATCAAATGAAAGTCAAACACATTCAAACAAAGGAATTTGAATCAAATGAAAGTCAAACACATTCAAATAAAGCTATTTGAATCAAATGAGAGTCAAATACATTCAAACAAAGCTAATTAAATCAAATAAAAGTCAAGTACATTCTACAAAGCAAATTGAATCAAATGAAAGTCAAACACATTCAAACAAAGCTATTTGAATCAAATGAAAGTCAAATACATTCTACAAAGCTAATTGTATCAAATGAAAGTCAAACACATTCAAACAAAGCTATTTGAATCAAATGAAAGTCTAACACATACAAACAAAGTTATTTAAAGAAAATGAAACTGAAATGCATTCTACAAAGCTAACTAAATCAAATGAAAGTCAAACACATTCAAACAAAGCTATTTGAAACAAATGAAAGTCAAATACATTCCACAAAGCTAATTGAATCAAATGAAAGTTAAACACATTCAAACAAAGCTAAATGAATCAAATGAAAGTCAAACACATTCAAACAAAGCTAATTGAATCATATGAATGTCAAACACATTCAAACAAAGCTGATTGTATCAAATGAAAGTCAAACACATTCAAATATAGCTATTTAAATCAAATGAAAGTAAAATGCATTCTACAATGCTATTTAAATCAAATGAAAGTCAAATATATTATATAATGCTATTTGAATCAAATGAAAGTCAAATACATTCTACAAAGCTATTTAAATCAAATGAGAGTTAAACACATTCAAAAAAAGTTATTTTAATCGAATGAAAGTCAAATACATTCTACAAAGCTAATTGAATCAAATGAAAGTCAAACACATTCAAACAAAGCTATTTGAATCAAATGAAAGTCATACACATTCAAACAAAGGAATTTGAATCAAATGAAAGTCAAACACATTCAAATAAAGCTATTTGAATCAAATGAGAGTCAAATACATTCAAACAAAGCTAATTAAATCAAATAAAAGTCAAGTACATTCTACAAAGCAAATTGAATCAAATGAAAGTCAAACACATTCAAACAAAGCTATTTGAATCAAATGAAAGTCAAATACATTCTACAAAGCTAATTGAATCAAATGAAAGTCAAACACATTCAAATAAAGCTATTTGAATCAAATGAAAGTCTAACACATACAAACAAAGTTATTTAAAGAAAATGAAAGTGAAATGCATTCTAAAAAGCTAACTAAATCAAATGAAAGTCAAACACATTCAAACAAAGCTATTTGAAACAAATGAAAGTCAAATACATTCCACAAAGCTAATTGAATCAAATGAAAGTTAAACACATTCAAACAAAGCTAAATGAATCAAATGAAAGTCAAACACATTCAAACAAAGCTAATTGAATCATATGAATGTCAAACACATTCAAACAAAGCTAATTGTATCAAATGAAAGTCAAACACATTCAAATATAGCTATTTAAATCAAATGAAAGTGAAATGCATTCTACAATGCTATTTAAATCAAATGAAAGTCAAATACATTCTATAATGCTATTTGAATCAAATGAAAGTCAAATACATTCTACAAAGCTATTTAAATCAAATGAGAGTCAAACACATTCAAACAAAGCTATTTTAATCGAATGAAAGTCAAATACATTCTACAAAGCTAATTGAATCAAATGAAAGTCAAACACATTCAAACAAAGCTATTTGAATAAAATAAAAGTCAAATACATTCTATAAAGCTAATTGAACCAAATGAAAGTAATAAACATTCAAACAAAGGAATTTGAATCAAATGAAAGTCAAACACATTCAAATAAAACTATTTAAATCAAATAAATGTCAAATACATTCTATAAAGCTATTTGAATCAAATGAAAGTCAAACACATTCAAACAAAGCTATTTGAATCAAATGAAAGTCAAATACATTCTACAAAGTTAATTGAATCAAATGAATGTCAAAACACATTCAAACAAAGCTATTTTAATCAAATGAAAGTCAAATACATTCTACAAAGCTAATTGAATCAAATAAAAGTCAAAAAAAAAAAAAAAAAAAAAAAAAACACATTCAAACAAAGCTCTTTAAATCAAATAAATGTCAAATACATTCTACAAAGCTATTTGAATCAAATGAAAGTCAAACACATTCCAACAAAGCTATTTGAATCAAAGAAAGTCAAATACATTCTACAAAGCAAATCGAATCAAATGAAAGTCAAACACATTCAAACAAAGCTATTTGAATCAAATGAAAGTCAAATACATTCTACAAAGCTAATTGAATCAAATGAAAGTCAAACACATTCAAACAAAGCTATTTTAATCAAATAAATGTCAAATACATTCTATAAAGCTATTTGAATCAAATGAGAGTCAAATACATTCAAACAAAGCTAATTAATCAAATAAAAGTCAAATACATTCTACAAAGCAATTAAATCAAATGAAAGTCAAACACATTCAAACAAAGCTATTTGAATCAAATGAAAGTCAAATACATTCCACAAGCTAATTGAATCAAATGAAAGTTGAACACATTCAAACAAAGCTAAATGAATCAAATGAAAGTCAAACACATTCAAACAAAGCTAATTGAATCATATGAATGTTAAACACATTCAAACAAAGCTAATTGTATCAAATGAAAGTCAAACACATTCAAATGTAGCTATTTAAATCAAATGAAAGTAAAATGCATTCTACAATGCTATTTAAATCAAATGAAAGTCAAATACATTCTATAATGCTATTTGAATCAAATGAAAGTCAAATATATTCTACAAAGCTATTTAAATCAAATGAGAGTTAAACACATTAAAAAAAAGCTATTTTAATCAATGAAAGTCAAATACATTCTACAAAGCTAATTGAATCAAATGAAAGTCAAAACACATTTAAACAAAGCTATTTGAATCAAATGAAAGTCAAACACATTCAAACAAAGAATTTGAATAAAATGAAAGTCAAACACATTCAAATAAAGCTATTTGAATCAAATTAGAGTCAAATACATTCAAACAAAGCTATTTGAATCAAATGAAAGTCAAACAAATTCAAACAAAAGAATTTGAATCAAATGAAAGTCAAAACATTCAAAAAAACTATTTGAATCAAATGAAAGTCAAACACATTCAAACAAAAGAATTTGAATCAAATGAAAGTCAAACACATTCAAATAAAACTATTGAATCAAATGAGAGTCAAATACATTCAAACAAAGCTAATTAAGTCAAATAAAAGTCAAATACATTCAAACAATGCTATTTGAATAAAAATGAAAGTCAAATACATTCTTCAAAGCTAATTTAATCAAATGAAAGTCAAACACATTCAAACAAAGCTATTTGAATAAAATGAAAGTCAAATACATTCTAAAAAGCTAGTTGAATCAAATGAAAGTCAAGCACATTCAAACAATGCTATTTGAATCAAATGAAAGTCGAACACATTCAAACAAAGGAATTTGAGTCAAATGAAAGTCAAACACATTCAAATAAAGCTATTTAAATCAAATAAATGTCAAATATATTCTATAAAGCTATTTGAATCAAATGAAAGTCAAACACATTCAAACAAAGCTATTTGAATCAAATGAAAGTCAAATACATTCTACAAAGCTAATTGAATCAAATGAATGTCAAACACATTCAAACAAAGCTATTTTAATCAAATGAAAGTCAAATACATTCTACAAAGCTAATTGAATCAAATAAAAGTCAAACACATTCAAACAAAGCTCTTAAATCAAATAAATGTCAAATACATTCTATAAAGCTATTTGAATTAAATGAAAGTCAAACACATTCCAACAAAGCTATTTGAATCAAAGAAAGTCAAATACATTCTACAAAGCAAATCGAATCAAACGAAAGTCAAACACATTCAAACAAAGCTATTTGAATCAAATGAAAGTCAAATACATTATACAAAGCTAATTGAATCAAATGAAAGTCAAACACATTCAAACAAAGCTATTTTAATCAAATGAAAGTCAAATATATTCAAACAAAGCTATTTAAATCAAATAAATGTCAAATACATTCTATAAAGCTATTTGAATCAAATGAGAGTCAAATACATTCAAACAAAGCTAATTAAATCAAATAAAAGTCAAATACATTCTACAAAGCAAATTGAATCAAATGAAAGTCAAACACATTCAAACAAAGCTATTTGAATCAAATGAAAGTCAAATACATTCCACAAAGCTAATTGAATCAAATGAAAGTTGAACACATTCAAACAAAGCTGAATGAATCAAATGAAAGTCAAACACATTCAAAGAAAGCTAATTGAATCATATGAATGTTAAACACATTCAAACAAAGCTAATTGTATCAAATGAAAGTCAAACACATTCAAATATAGCTATTTAAATCAAATGAAAGTAAAATGCATTCTACAATGCTATTTAAATCAAATGAAAGTCAAATACATTCTATAATGCTATTTGAATCAAATGAAAGTCAAATATATTCTACAAAGCTATTTAAATCAAATGAGAGTTAAACACATTAAAAAAAAGTTATTTTAATCGAATGAAAGTCAAATACATTCTACAAAGCTAATTGAATCAAAGGAAAGTCAAACACATTCAAACAAAGCTATTTGAATAAAATAAAAGTCAAACACATTCAAACAAAAGAATTTGAATCAAATGAAAGTCAAACACATTCAAATAAAGCTATTTGAATCAAATGAGAATCAAATACATTCAAACAAAGCTATTTGAATCAAATGAAAGTCAAACACATTCAAACAAAAGAATTTGAATCAAATGAAAGTCAAACACATTCAAATAAAACTATTTGAATCAAATGAGAGTCAAATACATTCAAACAAAGCTAATTAAATCAAATAAAAGTCAAATACATTCTACAAAGCAAATTGAATCAAATGAAAGTCAAACACATTCAAACAATGCTATTTGAATAAAAATGAAAGTCAAATACATTCTTCAAAGCTAATTTAATCAAATGAAAGTCAAACACATTCAAACAAAGCTATTTGAATAAAATGAAAGTCAAATACATTCTAAAAAGCTAGTTGAATCAATTGAAAGTCAAGCACATTCAAACAATGCTATTTGAATCAAATGAAAGTCGAACACATTCAAACAAAGGAATTTGAGTCAAATGAAAGTCAAACACGTTCAAATAAAGCTATTTAAATCAAATAAATGTCAAATACATTCTATACAGCTATTTGAATCAAAGGAAAGTCAAACACATTCAAACAAAGCTATTTGAATCAAAAGAAAGTCAAATACATTCTACAAAGCTAATTGAATCAAATGAAAGTCAAACACATTCAAACAAAGCTATTTTAATCAAATGAAAGTCAAATACATTCAAACAAAGCTATTTAAATCAAATAAATGTCAAATACATTCTATAAAGCTATTTGAATCAAATGAAAGTCAAACACATTCCAACAAAGCTATTTGAATCAAAGAAAGTCAAATACATTCTACAAAGCAAATCGAATCAAATGAAAGTCAAACACATTCAAACAAAGCTATTTGAATCAAATGAAAGTCAAATACATTCTACAAAGCTAATTGAATCAAATGAAAGTCAAACACATTCAAACAAAGCTATTTTAATCAAATGAAAGTCAAACATATTCAAACAAAGGAATTTGAATCAAATGAAAGTCAAACACATTCAAATAAAGCTATTTGAATCAAATGAGAGTCAAATACATTCAAACAAAGCTAATTAAATCAAATAAAAGTCAAGTACATTCTACAAAGCAAATTGAATCAAATGAAAGTCAAACACATTCAAACAAAGCTATTTGAATCAAATGAAAGTCAAATACATTCTACAAAGCTAATTGTATCAAATAAAAGTCAAACACATTCAAATAAAGCTATTTAAATCAAATGAAAGTCTAACACATACAAACAAAGTTATTTAAAGAAAATGAAAGTGAAATGCATTCTACAAAGCTAACTGAATCAAATGAAAGTCAAACACATTCAAACAAAGCTATTTGAAACAAATGAAAGTCAAATACATTCTACAAAGCTAATTGAATCAAATGAAAGTTAAACACATTCAAACAAAGCTAAATGAATCAAATGAAAGTCAAACACATTCAAACAAAGCTAATTGAATCATATGAATGTCAAACACATTCAAACAAAGCTAATTGTATCAAATGAAAGTCAAACACATTCAAATATAGCTATTTAAATCAAATGAAAGTGAAATGCATTCTACAATGCTATTTAAATCAAATGAAAGTCAAATACATTCTATAATGCTATTTGAATCAAATGAAAGTCAAATACATTCTACAAAGCTATTTAAATCAAATGAGAGTCAAACACATTCAAACAAAGCTATTTTAATCGAATGAAAGTCAAATACATTCTACAAAGCTAATTGAATCAAATGAAAGTCAAACACATTCAAACAAAGCTATTTGAATAAAATAAAAGTCAAATACATTCTATAAAGCTAATTGAACCAAATGAAAGTAATAAACATTCAAACAAAGTAATTTGAATCAAATGAAAGTCAAACACATTCAAATAAAGCTATTTAAATCAAATAAATGTCAAATACATTCTATAAAGCTATTTGAATCAAATGAAAGTCAAACACATTCAAACAAAGCTATTTGAATCAAATGAAAGTCAAATACATTCTACAAAGCTAATTGAATCAAATGAAAGTCAAACACATTCAATCAAAGCTATTTTAATCAAATGAAAGTCAAATACATTCTACAAAGCTAATTGAATAAAATAAAAGTCAAACACATTCAAACAAAGCTATTTGAATCAAATGAAAGTCAAATACATTCTACAAAGCTATTTGAATCAAATGAAAGTCAAGCACATTCAAACAATGCTATTTGAATCAAATGAAAGTCGAACACATTCAAACACAAGAATTTGAATCAAATGAAAGTCAAACACATTCAAATAAAGCTATTTGAATCAAATGAGAGTCAAATACATTCTACAAAGCAAATCGAATCAAATGAAAGTCAAACACATTCAAACAAAGCTATTTAAATCAAATGAAAGTGAAATACATTCTACAATGCTATTTGAATCAAATGAAAGTCAAATACATTCTACAAAGCTATTTGAATCAAATGAGAGTCAAACACATTCAAACAAAGCAATTTTAATCAAATGAAAGTCAAATACATTCTAGAAAGCTAATTGAATCAAATGAAAGTCAAACACATTCTATAAAGCTAATTGAACCAAATGAAAGTAAAAAACATTCAAACAAAGCTATTTGAATCAAATGAAAGTCAAATACATTCTACAAAGCTAATTGAATTAAATGAAAGTGAAACACATTCAAACAAAGCTATTTGAATCAAATGAAAGTCAAATACATTCAAACAAAGGAATTTGAATCAAATGAAAGTCAAAACACATTCAAATAAAGCTATTTGAATCAAATGAGAGTCAAATACATTCAAACAAAGCTATTTGAATCAAATGAAAGTCAAACACATTCAAACAAAAGAATTTGAATCAAATGAAAGTCAAACACATTCAAATAAAACTATTTGAATCAAATGAGAGTCAAATACATTCAAACAAAGCTAATTAAGTCAAATAAAAGTCAAATACATTCAAACAATGCTATTTGAATAAAAATGAAAGTCAAATACATTCTTCAAAGCTAATTTAATCAAATGAAAGTCAAACACATTCAAACAAAGCTATTTGAATAAAATGAAAGTCAAATACATTCTAAAAAGCTAGTTGAATCAAATGAAAGTCATGCACATTCAAACAATGCTATTTGAATCAAATGAAAGTCGAACACATTCAAACAAAGGAATTTGAGTCAAATGAAAGTCAAACACATTCAAATAAAGCTATTTAAATCAAATAAATGTCAAATATATTCTATAAAGCTATTTGAATCAAATGAAAGTCAAACACATTCAAACATAGCTATTTGAATCAAATGAAAGTCAAATACATTCTACAAAGCTAATTGAATCAAATGAAAGTCAAACACATTCAAACAAAGCTATTTTAATCAAATGAAAGTCAAATACATTCAAACAAAGCTATTTAAATCAAATAAATGTCAAATACATTCTATAAAGCTATTTGAATCAAATGAAAGTCAAACACATTCCAACAAAGCTATTTGAATCAAAGAAAGTCAAATACATTCTACAAAGCAAATCGAATCAAATGAAAGTCAAACACATTCAAACAAAGCTATTTGAATCAAATGAAAGTCAAATACATTCTACAAAGCTAATTGAATCAAATGAAAGTCAAACACATTCAAACAAAGCTATTTTAATCAAATGAAAGTCAAATACATTCAAACAAAGCTATTTAAATCAAATAAATGTCAAATACATTCTATAAAGCTATTTGAATCAAATGAGAGTCAAATACATTCAAACAAAGCTAATTAAATCAAATAAAAGTCAAATACATTCTACAAAGCAAATTGAATCAAATGAAAGTCAAACACATTCAAACAAAGCTATTTGAAACAAATGAAAGTCAAATACATTCCACAAAGCTAATTGAATCAAATGAAAGTTAAACACATTCAAACAAAGCTAAATGAATCAAATGAAAGTCAAACACATTCAAACAAAGCTAATTGAATCATATGAATGTTAAACACATTCAAACAAAGCTAATTGTATCAAATGAAAGTCAAACACATTCAAATATAGCTATTTAAATCAAATGAAAGTAAAATGCATTCTACAATGCTATTTAAATCAAATGAAAGTCAAATACATTCTATAATGCTATTTGAATCAAATGAATGTCAAATATATTCTACAAAGCTATTTAAATCAAATGAGAGTTAAACACATTAAAAAAAAAGCTATTTTAATCGAATGAAAGTCAAATACATTCTACAAAGCTAATTGAATCAAAGGAAAGTCAAACACATTCAAACAAAGCTATTTGAATAAAATAAAAGTCAAACACATTCAAACAAAGGAATTTGAATCAAATGAAAGTCACACACATTCAAATAAAGCTATTTGAATCAAATGAGAGTCAAATACATTCAAACAAAGCTATTTGAAACAAATGAAAGTCAAACACATTCAAACAAAAGAATTTGAATCAAATGAAAGTCAAACACATTCAAATAAAACTATTTGAATCAAATGAGAGTCAAATACATTCAAACAAAGCTTATTAAATCAAATAAAAGTCAAATACATTCTACAAAGCAAATTGAATCAAATGAAAGTCAAACACATTCAAACAATGCTATTTGAATAAAAATGAAAGTCAAATACATTCTTCAAAGCTAATTTAATCAAATGAAAGTCAAACACATTCAAACAAAGCTATTTGAATAAAATGAAAGTCAAATACATTCTAAAAAGCTAGTTGAATCAAATGAAAGTCAAGCACATTCAAACAATGCTATTTGAATCAAATGAAAGTCGAACACATTCAAACAAAGGAATTTGAGTCAAATGAAAGTCAAACACATTCAAATAAAGCTATTTAAATCAAATAAATGTCAAATATGCTATACAGCTATTTGAATCAAAGGAAAGTCAAACACATTCAAACAAAGCTATTTGAATCAAAAGAAAGTCAAATACATTCTACAAAGCTAATTGAATCAAATGAAAGTCAAACACATTCAAACAAAGCTATTTTAATCAAATGAAAGTCAAATACATTCAAACAAAGCTATTTAAATCAAATAAATGTCAAATACATTCTATAAAGCTATTTGAATCAAATGAAAGTCAAACACATTCCAACAAAGCTATTTGAATCAAAGAAAGTCTAATACATTCTACAAAGCAAATCGAATCAAATGAAAGTCAAACACATTCAAACAAAGCTATTTGAATCAAATGAAAGTCAAATACATTCTACAAAGCTAATTGAATCAAATGAAAGTCAAACACATTCAAACAAAGCTATTTTAATCAAATGAAAGTCAAACATATTCAAACAAAGGAATTTGAATCAAATGAAAGTCAAACACATTCAAATAAAGCTATTTGAATCAAATGAGAGTCAAATACATTCAAACAAAGCTAATTAAATCAAATAAAAGTCAAGTACATTCTACAAAGCAAATTGAATCAAATGAAAGTCAAACACATTCAAACAAAGCTATTTGAATCAAATGAAAGTCAAATACATTCTACAAAGCTAATTGTATCAAATAAAAGTCAAACACATTCAAATAAAGCTATTTAAATCAAATGAAAGTCTAACACATACAAACAAAGTTATTTAAAGAAAATGAAAGTGAAATGCATTCTACAAAGCTAACTGAATCAAATGAAAGTCAAACACATTCAAACAAAGCTATTTGAAACAAATGAAAGTCAAATACATTCTACAAAGCTAATTGAATCAAATGAAAGTTAAACACATTCAAACAAAGCTAAATGAATCAAATGAAAGTCAAACACATTCAAACAAAGCTAATTGAATAATATGAATGTCAAACACATTCAAACAAAGCTAATTGTATCAAATGAAAGTCAAACACATTCAAATATAGCTATTTAAATCAAATGAAAGTGAAATGCATTCTACAATGCTATTTAAATCAAATGAAAGTCAAATACATTCTATAATGCTATTTGAATCAAATGAAAGTGAAATACATTCTACAAAGCTATTTAAATCAAATGAGAGTCAAACACATTCAAACAAAGCTATTTTAATCGAATGAAAGTCAAATACATTCTACAAAGCTAATTGAATCAAATGAAAGTCAAACACATTCAAACAAAGCTATTTAAATCAAATAAATGTCAAATACATTCTATAAAGCTATTTGAATCAAATGAAAGTCAAACACATTCAAACAAAGCTATTTGAATCAAATGAAAGTCAAATACATTCTACAAAGCTAATTGAATCAAATGAAAGTCAAACACATTCAATCAAAGCTATTTTAATCAAATGAAAGTCAAATACATTCTACAAAGCTAATTGAATAAAATAAAAGTCAAACACATTCAAACAAAGCTATTTGAATCAAATGAAAGTCAAATACATTCTACAAAGCTATTTGAATCAAATGAAAGTCAAGCACATTCAAACAATGCTATTTGAATCAAATGAAAGTCGAACACATTCAAACACAAGAATTTGAATCAAATGAAAGTCAAACACATTCAAATAAAGCTATTTGAATCAAATGAGAGTCAAATACATTCTACAAAGCAAATCGAATCAAATGAAAGTCAAACACATTCAAACAAAGCTATTTAAATCAAATGAAAGTGAAATACATTCTACAATGCTATTTGAATCAAATGAAAGTCAAATACATTCTACAAAGCTATTTGAATCAAATGAGAGTCAAACACATTCAAACAAAGCAATTTTAATCAAATGAAAGTCAAATACATTCTAGAAAGCTAATTGAATCAAATGAAAGTCAAACACATTCTATAAAGCTAATTGAACCAAATGAAAGTAAAAAACATTCAAACAAAGCTATTTGAATCAAATGAAAGTCAAATACATTCTACAAAGCTAATTGAATTAAATGAAAGTGAAACACATTCAAACAAAGCTATTTGAATCAAATGAAAGTCAAATACATTCAAACAAAGGAATTTGAATCAAATGAAAGTCAAACACATTCAAATAAAGCTATTTGAATCAAATGAGAGTCAAATACATTCAAACAAAGCTATTTGAATCAAATGAAAGTCAAACACATTCAAACAAAAGAATTTGATTCAAATGAAAGTCAAACACATTCAAATAAAACTATTTGAATCAAATGAGAGTCAAATACATTCAAACAAAGCTAATTAAGTCAAATAAAAGTCAAATACATTCAAACAATGCTATTTGAATAAAAATGAAAGTCAAATACATTCTTCAAAGCTAATTTAATCAAATGAAAGTCAAACACATTCAAACAAAGCTATTTGAATAAAATGAAAGTCAAATACATTCTAAAAAGCTAGTTGAATCAAATGAAAGTCAAGCACATTCAAACAATGCTATTTGAATCAAATTAAAGTCGAACACATTCAAACAAAGGAATTTGAGTCAAATGAAAGTCAAACACATTCAAATAAAGCTATTTAAATCAAATAAATGTCAAATATATTCTATAAAGCTATTTGAATCAAATGAAAGTCAAACACATTCAAACAAAGCTATTTGAATCAAATGAAAGTCAAATACATTCTACAAAGCTAATTGAATCAAATGAATGTCAAACACATTCAAACAAAGCTATTTTAATCAAATGAAAGTCAAATACATTCTACAAAGCTAATTGAATCAAATAAAAGTCAAACACATTCAAACAAAGCTCTTTAAATCAAATAAATGTCAAATACATTCTATAAAGCTATTTGAATCAAATGAAAGTCAAACACATTCCAACAAAGCTATTTGAATCAAAGAAAGTCAAATACATTCTACAAAGCAAATCGAATCAAATGAAAGTCAAACACATTCAAACAAAGCTATTTGAATCAAATAAAAGTCAAATACATTCTACAAAGCTAATTGAATCAAATGAAAGTCAAACACATTCAAACAAAGCTATTTTAATCAAATGAAAGTCAAATATATTCAAACAAAGCTATTTAAATCAAATAAATGTCAAATACATTCTATAAAGCTATTTGAATCAAATGAGAGTCAAATACATTCAAACAAAGCTAATTAAATCAAATAAAAGTCAAATACATTCTACAAAGCAAATTAAATCAAATGAAAGTCAAACACATTCAAACAAAGCTATTTGAATTAAATGAAAGTCAAATACATTCCACAAGGCTAATTGAATCAAATGAAAATTGAACACATTCAAACAAAGCTAAATGAATCAAATGAAAGTCAAACACATTCAAACAAAGCTAATTGAATCATATGAATGTTAAACACATTCAAACAAAGCTAATTGTATCAAATGAAAGTCAAACACATTCAAATATACCTATTTAAATCAAATGAAAGTAAAATGCATTCTACAATGCTATTTAAATCAAATGAAAGTCAAATACATTCTATAATGCTATTTGAATCAAATGAAAGTCAAATATATTCTACAAAGCTATTTAAATCAAATGAGAGTTAAACACATTAAAAAAAAGCTATTTTAATCGAATGAAAGTCAAATACATTCTACAAAGCTAATTGAATCAAAGGAAAGTCAAACACATTTAAACAAAGCTATTTGAATAAAATAAAAGTCAAACACATTCAAACAAAGGAATTTGAATCAAATGAAAGTCAAACACATTCAAATAAAGCTATTTGAATCAAATTAGAGTCAAATACATTCAAACAAAGCTATTTGAATCAAATGAAAGTCAAACACATTCAAACAAAAGAATTTGAATCAAATGAAAGTCAAACACATTCAAATAAAACTATTTGAATCAAATGAGAGTCAAATACATTCAAACAAAGCTAATTAAATCAAATAAAAGTCAAATACATTCTACAAAGCAAATTGAATCAAATGAAAGTCAAACACATTCAAACAATGCTATTTGAATAAAAATGAAAGTCAAATACATTCTTCAAAGCTAATTTAATCAAATGAAAGTCAAACACATTCAAACAAAGCTATTTGAATAAAATGAAAGTCAAATACATTCTAAAAAGCTAGTTGAATCAATTGAAAGTCAAGCACATTCAAACAATGCTATTTGAATCAAATGAAAGTCGAACACATTCAAACAAAGGAATTTGAGTCAAATGAAAGTCAAACACATTCAAATAAAGCTATTTAAATCAAATAAATGTCAAATACATTCTATACAGCTATTTGAATCAAAGGAAAGTCAAACACATTCAAACAAAGCTATTTGAATCAAAAGAAAGTCAAATACATTCTACAAAGCTAATTGAATCAAATGAAAGTCAAACACATTCAAACAAAGCTATTTTAATCAAATGAAAGTCAAATACATTCAAACAAAGCTATTTAAATCAAATAAATGTCAAATACATTCTATAAAGCTATTTGAATCAAATGAAAGTCAAACACATTCCAACAAAGCTATTTGAATCAAAGAAAGTCAAATACATTCTACAAAGCAAATCGAATCAAATGAAAGTCAAACACATTCAAACAAAGCTATTTGAATCAAATGAAAGTCAAATACATTCCACAAAGCTAATTGAATCAAATAAAAGTCAAACACATTCAAACAAAGCTATTTTAATCAAATGAAAGTCAAATACATTCAAACAAAGCTATTTAAATCAAATAAATGTCAAATACATTCTATAAAGCTATTTGAATCAAATGAGAGTCAAATACATTCAAACAAAGCTAATTAAATCAAATAAAAGTCAAATACATTCTACAAAGCAAATTGAATCAAATGAAAGTCAAACACATTCAAACAAAGCTATTTGAAACAAATGAAAGTCAAATACATTCCACAAAGCTAATTGAATCAAATGAAAGTTAAACACATTCAAACAAAGCTAAATGAATCAAATGAAAGTCAAACACATTCAAACAAAGCTAATTGAATCATATGAATGTTAAACACATTCAAACAAAGCTAATTGTATCAAATGAAAGTCAAACACATTCAAATATAGCTATTTAAATCAAATGAAAGTAAAATGCATTCTACAATGCTATTTAAATCAAATGAAAGTCAAATACATTCTATAATGCTATTTGAATCAAATGAATGTCAAATATATTCTACAAAGCTATTTAAATCAAATGAGAGTTAAACACATTAAAAAAAAGCTATTTTAATCGAATGAAAGTCAAATACATTCTACAAAGCTAATTGAATCAAAGGAAAGTCAAACACATTCAAACAAAGCTATTTGAATAAAATAAAAGTCAAACACATTCAAACAAAGGAATTTGAATCAAATGAAAGTCAAACACATTCAAATAAAGCTATTTGAATCAAATGAGAGTCAAATACATTCAAACAAAGCTATTTGAATCAAATGAAAGTCAAACACATTCAAACAAAAGAATTTGAATCAAATGAAAGTCAAACACATTCAAATAAAACTATTTGAATCAAATGAGAGTCAAATACATTCAAACAAAGCTTATTAAATCAAATAAAAGTCAAATACATTCTACAAAGCAAATTGAATCAAATGAAAGTCAAACACATTCAAACAATGCTATTAGAATAAAAATGAAAGTCAAATACATTCTTCAAAGCTAATTTAATCAAATGAAAGTCAAACACATTCAAACAAAGCTATTTGAATAAAATGAAAGTCAAATACATTCTAAAAAGCTAGTTGAATCAAATGAAAGTCAAGCACATTCAAACAATGCTATTTGAATCAAATGAAAGTCGAACAAATTCAAACAAAGGAATTTGAGTCAAATGAAAGTCAAACACATTCAAATAAAGCTATTTAAATCAAATAAATGTCAAATACATTCTATACAGCTATTTGAATCAAAGGAAAGTCAAACACATTCAAACAAAGCTATTTGAATCAAATGAAAGTCAAATACATTCTACAAAGCTAATTGAATCAAATGAAAGTCAAACACATTCAAACAAAGCTATTTTAATCAAATGAAAGTCAAATACATTCAAACAAAGCTATTTAAATCAAATAAATGTCAAATACATTCTATAAAGCTATTTGAATTAAATGAAAGTCAAACACATTCCAACAAAGCTATTTGAATCAAAGAAAGTCAAATACATTCTACAAAGCAAATCGAATCAAATGAAAGTCAAACACATTCAAACAAAGCTATTTGAATCAAATGAAAGTCAAATACATTCTACAAAGCTAATTGAATCAAATGAAAGTCAAACACATTCAAACAAAGCTATTTTAATCAAATGAAAGTCAAATACATTCTACAAAGCTATTTGAATCAAATGAAAGTCAAATACATTCAAACAAAGCTATTTGAATCAAATAAAAGTCGAACAAATTTAAACAAAGAAAATTGAATTAAATGAAAGCCAAACACTTTCAAACAAAGCTATTTGAATCAAATTAGAGTCAAATACATTCTACAAAGCAAATCGAATCAAATGAAAGTCAAACACATTCAAACAAAGCTATTTAAATCAAATGAAAGTGAAATACATTCTACAATGCTATTTGAATCAAATGAAAGTCAAATACATTCTACAAAGTTATTTGAATCAAATGAGAGTCAAACACATTCAAACAAAGCAATTTTAATCAAATGAAAGTCAAATACATTCTAGAAAGCTAATTGAATCAAATGAAAGTCAAACACATTCTATAAAGCTAATTGAACCAAATGAAAGTAAAAAACATTCAAACAAAGCTATTTGAATAAAATGAAAGTCAAATACATTCTACAAAGCTAATTGAATCAAATGAAAGTCAAACACATTCAAACAAAGCTATTTGAATCAAATGAAAGTCAAACACATTCAAACAAAGGAATTTGAATCAAATGAAAGTCAAACACATTCAAACAAAGCTATTTGAATCAAATGAAAGTCAAATACATTCTACAAAGCTAATTGAATCAAATGAAAGTCAAACACATTCAAACAAAGCTATTTTAATCAAATGAAAGTCAAATACATTCAAACAAAGCTATTTAAATCAAATAAATGTCAAATACATTCTATAAAGCTATTTGAATCAAATGAGAGTCAAATACATTCAAACAAAGCTAATTAAATCAAATAAAAGTCAAATACATTCTACAAAGCAAATTGAATCAAATGAAAGTCAAACACATTCAAACAAAGCTATTTGAAACAAATGAAAGTCAGATACATTGCACAAAGCTAATTGAATCAAATGAAAGTTAAACACATTCAAACAAAGCTAAATGAATCAAAAGAAAGTCAAACACATTCAAACAATGAAAGTCAAATACATTCTACAAAGCTAATTGAATCAAATGAAAGTCAAACACATTCAAACAAAGCTATTTGAATAAAATAAAAGTCAAACACATTCAAACAAAGGAATTTGAATCAAATGAAAGTCAAACACATTCAAATAAAGCTATTTGAATCAAATGAGAGTCAAATACATTCAAACAAAGCTATTTGAATCAAATGAAAGTCAAACACATTCAAACAAAAGAATTTGAATCAAATGAAAGTCAAACACATTTAAACAAAAGAATTAGAATCAAATGAAAGTCAAACACATTCAAATAAAACTATTTGAATCAAATGAGAGTCAAATACATTCAAACAAAGCTAATTAAATCAAATAAAAGTCAAATACATTCTACAAAGCAAATTGAATCAAATGAAAGTCAAACACATTCAAACAATGCTATTTGAATAAAAATGAAAGTCAAATACATTCTTCAAAGCTAATTTAATCAAATAAAAGTCAAACACATTCAAACAAAGCTATTTGAATAAAATGAAAGTCAAATACATTCAAAAAAGCTAGTTGAATCAAATGAAAGTCAAGCACATTCAAACAATGCTATTTGAATCAAATGAAAGTCGAACACATTCAAACAAAGGAATTTGAGTCAAATGAAAGTCAAACACATTCAAATAAAGCTATTTAAATCAAATAAATGTCAAATACTTTCTATAAAGCTATTTGAATCAAATGAAAGTCAAACACATTCAAACAAAGCTATTTGAATCAAATGAAAGTCAAATACATTCTACAAAGCTAATTGAATCAAATGAAAGTCAAACACATTCAAACAAAGCTATTTTAATCAAATGAAAGTCAAATACATTCTACAAAGCTAATTGAATCAAATAAAAGTCAAACACATTCAAACAAAGCTATTTGAATCAAATGAAAGTCAAATACATTCTACAAAGCTAATTGAATCAAATGAAAGTCAAACACATTCAAACAAAGCTATTTTAACCAAATGAAAGTCAAATACATTCTACAAAGCTAATTGATTCAAATAAAAGTCAAACACATTCAAACAAAGCTATTTAAATCAAATAAATGTCAAATACATTCTATAAAGCTATTTGAATCAAATGAAAGTTAAACACATTCCAACAAAGCTATTTGAATCAAATGAAAGTCAAATACATTCTACAAAGCAAATCAAATCAAATGAAAGTCAAACACATTCAAACAAAGCTATTTGAATCAAATGAAAGTCAAATACATTCTACAAAGCTAATTGGATCAAATGAAAGTCAAACACATTCAAACAAAGCTATTTTAATCAAATGAAAGTCAAATACATTCTACAAAGCTATTTAAATCAAATGAAAGTCAAGCACATTCAAACAAAGCTATTTGAATCAAATAAAAGTCGAACACATTTAAACAAAGCTAATTGTATCAAATGAAAGTCAAACACATTCAAACAAAGCTATTTGAATCAAATGAAAGTCTAACACATACAAACAAAGTTATTTAAAGAAAATGAAAGTGAAATGCATTCTACAAAGCTAACTGAATCAAATGAAAGTCAAACACATTCAAACAAAGCTATTTGAAACAAATGAAAGTCAAATACATTCCACAAAGCTAATTGAATCAAATGAAAGTTAAACACATTCAAACAAAGCTAAATGAATCAAATGAAAGTCAAACACATTCAAACAAAGCTAATTGAATCATATGAATGTCAAACACATTCAAACAAAGCTAATTGTATCAAATGAAAGTCAAACACATTGAAATATAGCTATTTAAATCAAATGAAAGTAAAATGCATTCTACAATGCTATTTAAATCAAATGAAAGTCAAATACATTCTATAATGCTATTTGAATCAAATGAAAGTCAAATACATTTTACAAAGCTATTTAAATCAAATGAGAGTTAAACACATTCAAAAAAAGTTATTTTAATCGAATGAAAGTCAAATACATTCTACAAAGCTTATTGAATCAAATGAAAGTCAAACACATTCAAACAAAGCTATTTGAATCAAATGAAAGTCAAACACATTCAAACAAAGGAATTTGAATCAAATGAAAGTCAAACACATTCAAACAAAGCTATTTGAATCAAATGAAAGTCAAATACATTCTACAAAGCTAATTGAATCAAATGAAAGTCAAACACATTCAAACAAAGCTATTTTAATCAAATGAAAGTCAAATACATTCAAACAAAGCTATTTAAATCAAATAAATGTCAAATACATTCTATAAAGCTATTTGAATCAAATGAGAGTCAAATACATTCAAACAAAGCTAATTAAATCAAATAAAAGTCAAATACATTCTACAAAGCAAATTGAATCAAATGAAAGTCAAACACATTCAAACAAAGCTATTTGAAACAAATGAAAGTCAGATACATTGCACAAAGCTAATTGAATCAAATGAAAGTTAAACACATTCAAACAAAGCTAAATGAATCAAAAGAAAGTCAAACACATTCAAACAATGAAAGTCAAATACATTCTACAAAGCTAATTGAATCAAATGAAAGTCAAACACATTCAAACAAAGCTATTTGAATAAAATAAAAGTCAAACACATTCAAACAAAGGAATTTGAATCAAATGAAAGTCAAACACATTCAAATAAAGCTATTTGAATCAAATGAGAGTCAAATACATTCAAACAAAGCTATTTGAATCAAATGAAAGTCAAACACATTCAAACAAAAGAATTTGAATCAAATGAAAGTCAAACACATTCAAACAAAAGAATTTGAATCAAATGAAAGTCAAACACATTCAAATAAAACTATTTGAATCAAATGAGAGTCAAATACATTCAAACAAAGCTAATTAAATCAAATAAAAGTCAAATACATTCTACAAAGCAAATTGAATCAAATGAAAGTCAAACACATTCAAACAATGCTATTTGAATGAAATGAAAGTCGAACACATTCAAACAAAGGAATTTGAGTCAAATGAAAGTCAAACACATTCAAATAAAGCTATTTAAATCAAATAAATGTCAAATACTTTCTATAAAGCTATTTGAATCAAATGAAAGTCAAACACATTCAAACAAAGCTATTTGAATCAAATGAAAGTCAAATACATTCTACAAAGCTAATTGAATCAAATGAAAGTCAAACACATTCAAACAAAGCTATTTTAATCAAATGAAAGTCAAATACATTCTACAAAGCTATTTGAATCAAATGAAAGTTAAACACATTCAAACAACGCTATTTGAATCAAATGAAAGTCAAATACATTCTACTAAGCTAATTGAATCAAATGAAAGTGAAACACATTCAAACAAAGCTATTTAAATCAAATAAATGTCAAATACATTCTATAAAGCTATTTGAATCAAATGAAAGTCAAACACATTCCAACAAAGCTATTTGAATCAAAGAAAGTCAAATACATTCTACAAAGCAAATCGAATCAAATGAAAGTCAAACACATTCAAACAAACCTATTTGAATCAAATGAAAGTCAAATACATTCTACTAAGCTAATTGAATCAAATTAAAGTCAAACACATTCAAACAAAGCTATTTTAATCAAATGAAAGTCAAATACATTCTACAAAGTTATTTGAATCAAATGAAAGTCAAACACATTCAAACAAAGCTATTTAAATCAAATAAATGTCAAATACATTCTATAAAGCTATTTGAATCAAATGAAAGTCAAACACATTCCAACAAAGCTATTTGAATCAAAGAAAGTCAAGTACATTCTACAAAGCAAATTGAATCAAATGAAAGTCAAACACATTCAAACAAAGCTATTTGAATAAAATGAAAGTCAAATACATTCTACAAAGCTAATTGTATCAAATGAAAGTCAAACACATTCAAACAAAGCTATTTGAATCAAATGAAAGTCTAACACATACAAACAAAGTTATTTAAAGAAAATGAAAGTGAAATGCATTCTACAAAGCTAACTGAATCAAATGAAAGTGAAACACATTCAAACAAAGCTATTTGAAACAAATGAAAGTCAAATACATTCCACAAAGCTAATTGAATCAAATGAAAGTTAAACACATTCAAACAAAGCTAAATGAATCAAATGAAAGTCAAACACATTCAAACAAAGCTAATTGAATCATATGAATGTCAAACACATTCAAACAAAGCTAATTGTATCAAATGAAAGTCAAACACATTCAAATATAGCTATTTAAATCAAATGAAAGTAAAATGCATTCTACAATGCTATTTAAATCAAATGAAAGTCAAATACATTCATTCTATAATGCTATTTGAATCAAATGAAAGTCAAATACATTCTACAAAGCTATTTAAATCAAATGAGAGTTAAACACATTCAAAAAAAATTATTTTAATCGAATGAAAGTCAAATACATTCTACAAAACTTATTGAATCAAATGAAAGTCAAACACATTCAAACAATGCTATTTGAATAAAAATGAAAGTCAAATACATTCTTCAAAGCTAATTTAATCAAATAAAAGTCAAACACATTCAAACAAAGCTATTTGAATAAAATGAAAGTCAAATACATTCAAAAAAGCTAGTTGAATCAAATGAAAGTCAAGCACATTCAAACAATGCTATTTGAATCGAATGAAAGTCGAACACATTCAAACAAAGGAATTTGAGTCAAATGAAAGTCAAACACATTCAAATAAAGCTATTTAAATCAAATAAATGTCAAATACTTTCTATAAAGCTATTTGAATCAAATGAAAGTCAAACACATTCAAACAAAGCTATTTGAATCAAATAAAAGTCAAATACATTCTACAAAGCTAATCGAATCAAATGAAAGTCAAACACATTCAAACAAAGCTATTTTAATCAAGTGAAAGTCGAATACATTCTACAAAGCTAATTGAATCAAATAAAAGTCAAACACATTCAAACAAAGCTATTTAAATCAAATAAATGTCAAATACATTCTATAAAGCTATTTGAATCAAATGAAAGTCAAACACATTCCAACAAAGCTATTTGAATCAAAGAAAGTCAAATATATTCTACAAAGCAAATCGAATCAAATGAAAGTCAAACACATTCAAACAAACCTATTTGAATCAAATGAAAGTCAAATACATTCTACAAAGCTAATTGAATCAAATTAAAGTCAAACACATTCAAACAAAGCTATTTTAATCAAATGAAAGTCAAATACATTCTACAAAGTTATTTGAATCAAATGAAAGTCAAACACATTCAAACAAAGCTATTTAAATCAAATAAATGTCAAATACATTCTATAAAGCTATTTGAATCAAATGAAAGTCAAACACATTCCAACAAAGCTATTTGAATCAAAGAAAGTCAAGTACATTCTACAAAGCTAATTGAATCAAATGAAAGTCAAACACATTCAAACAAAGCTATTTGAATCAAATGAAAGTCTAACACATACAAACAAAGTTATTTAAAGAAAATGAAAGTGAAATGCATTCTACAAAGCTAACTGAATCAAATGAAAGTCAAACACATTCAAACAAAGCTATTTGAAACAAATGAAAGTCAAATACATTCCACAAAGCTAATTGAATCAAATGAAAGTTAAACACATTCAAACAAAGCTAAATGAATCAAATGAAAGTCAAACACATTCAAACAAAGCTAATTGAATCATATGAATGTCAAACACATTCAAACAAAGCTAATTGTATCAAATGAAAGTCAAACACATTCAAATATAGCTATTTAAATCAAATGAAAGTAAAATGCATTCTACAATGCTATTTAAATCAAATGAAAGTCAAATACATTCTATAATGCTATTTGAATCAAATGAAAGTCAAATACATTCTACAAAGCTATTTAAATCAAATGAGAGTTAAACACATTCAAAAAAAGTTATTTTAATCGAATGAAAGTCAAATACATTCTACAAAGCTTATTGAATCAAATGAAAGTCAAACACATTCAAACAATGCTATTTGTATAAAATAAAAGTCAAATACATTCTATAAATCTAATTGAACCAAATGAAAGTAAAAAACATTCAAACAAAGCTATTTGAATCAAATGAAAGTCCAATTCATTCTACAAAGCTAGTTGAATCAAATGAAAGTCAAACACATTCAAACAAAGCTATTTGAATCAGATGAAAGTCCAACACATTCATACAAAAGAATTTGAATCAAATGAAAGTCAAACACATTCAAATAAAACTATTTGAATCAAATGAGAGTGAAATACATTCAAACAAAGCTAATTAAATCAAATAAAAGTCAAATACATTCTACAAAGCAAATTGAATCAAATGAAAGTCAAACACATTCAAACAAAGCTATTTGAATCAAATGAAAGTCAAACACATTCTACAAAGCTATTTGAATCAAATGAAAGTCAAATACATTCTACAAAGCTAATTGAATCAAATGAAAGTCAAACACATTCAAACAAAGCTATTTAAATCAAATAAATGTGAAATACATTCTATAAAGCTAATTGAATCAAATGAAAGTCAAATACATTCTACAAAGCTAGTTGAACCAAATGAAAGTCAAACACATTCAAACAAAGCTATTTGAATCAAATGAAAGTCAAACACATTCAAACAAAAGAATTTGAATCAAATGAAAGTCAAACACATTCAAATAAAACTATTTGAATAAAATGAGAGTCAAATACATTCAAACAAAGCTAATTAAATCAAATAAAAGTCAAATACATTCTACAAAGCAAATTGAATCAAATGAAAGTCAAACACATTCAAACAATGCTATTTGAATCAAATGAAAGTTTAATACATTCTTCAAAGCTAATTTATTCAAATGAAAGTAAAACACATTCAAACAAAGCTATTTAAATCAAATAAAAGTGAAATACATTCTACAATGCTATTTGAATCAAATGAAAGTCAAATACATTCTACAAAACTATTTGAATCAAATGAGAGTCAAACACATTCAAACAAAGCAATTTTAATCAAATAAAAGTCAAATACATTCTAGAAAGCTAATTGAATCAAATGAAAGTCAAACACATTCTATAAAGCTAATTGAACCAAATGAAAGTAAAAAACATTCAAACAAAGCTATTTGAATCAAATGAAAATCAAATACATTCTACAAAGCTAATTGAATCAAATGAAAGTCAAACACATTCAAACAAAGCTATTTGAATCAAATGAAAGTCAAACACATTCAAACAAAGCTAATTAAACCAAATAAAAGTCAAGTATATTCTACAAAGCAAATTGAATCAAATGAAAGTCAAACACATTCAAACAAAGCTATTTGAATCAAATGAAAGTCAAATACATTCTACAAAGCTAATTGTATCAAATGAAAGTCAAACACATTCAAATAAAGCTTTTTGAATCAAATGAAAGTCTAACACATAAAAACAAAGTTATTTAAAGAAAATGAAAGTCAAATGCATTCTACAAAGCTAACTGAATCAAATGAAAGTCAAACACATTGAAACAAAGCTATTTGAAACAAATGAAAGTCAAATACATTCTACAAAGCTAATTGAATCAAATGAAAGTTAAACACATTCAAACAAAGCTAAATGAATCAAATGAAAGTCAAACACATTCAGACAAAGCTAATTGAATGATATGAATGTCAAACACATTGAAACAAAGCTAATTGTATCAAATGAAAGTCAAACACATTCAAATATAGCTATTTAAATCAAATGAAAGTGAAATGCATACTACAATGCTATTTAACTCAAATGAAAGTCAAATACATTCTGTAATGCTATTTGAATCAAATGAAAGTCAAATACATTCTATTAAGCTATTTAAATCAAATGAGAGTTAAACACATTCAAAAAAAGTTATTTTAATCGAATGAAAGTCAAATACATTCTACAAAGCTAATTGAATCAAATGAAAGTCAAACACATTCAAACAAAGCTATTTGAATAAAATAAAAGTCAAATACATTCTTTAATTCTAATTGAACCAAATGAAAGTAAAAAACATTCAAACAAAGCTATTTGAATCAAATGAAAGTCCAATACATTCTACAAAGCTAGTTGAATCAAATGAAAGTCAAACACATTCAAACAAAGCTATTTGAATCAGATGAAAGTCAAACACATTCAAACAAAAGAATTTGAATCAAATGAAAGTCAAACACATTCAAATAAAACTATTTGAATCAAATGAGAATCAAATACATTCAAACAAAGCTAATTAAATCAAATAAAAGTCAAATACATTCTACAAAGCAAATTGAATCAAATGAAAGTCAAACACATTCAAACAAAGCTATTTGAATCAAATGAAAGTCAAACACATTCTACAAAGCTATTTGAATCAAATGAAAGTCAAATACATTCTACAAAGCTATTTGAATCAAATGAAAGTCAAACACATTCAAACAAAGCTATTTAAATCAAATAAATGTGAAATACATTCTATAAAGCTAATTGAATCAAATGAAAGTCAAATACATTCTACAAAGCTAGTTGAACCAAATGAAAGTCAAACACATTCAAACAAAGCTATTTGAATCAAATGAAATTCAAACACATTCAAACAAAAGAATTTGAATCAAATGAAAGTCAAACACATTCAAATAAAACTATTTGAATTAAATGAGAGTCAAATACATTCAAACAAAGCTAATTAAATCAAATAAAAGTCAAATACATTCTACAAAGCAAATTGAATCAAATGAAAGTCAAACACATTCAAACAATGCTATTTGAATCAAGTGAAAGTTAAATAAATTCTTCAGAGCTAATTTATTCAAATGAAAGTAAAACACATTCAAACAAAGCTATTTAAATCAAATAAAAGTGAAATACATTCTACAATGCTATTTGAATCAAATGAAAGTCAAATACATTTTACAAAGCTATTTGAATCAAATGAGAGTCAAACACATTCAGACAAAGCAATTTTAATCAAATAAAAGTCAAATACATTCTAGAAAGCTAATTGAATCAAATGAAAGTCAAACACATTCTATAAAGCTAATTGAACCAAATGAAAGTAAAAAACATTCAAACAAAGCTATTTGAATCAAATGAAAATCAAATACATTCTACAAAGCTAATTGAATCAAATGAAAGTCAAACACATTCAAACAAAGCTATTTGAATCAA
Organism: Chenopodium quinoa; assembly: GCF_001683475.1. Taxonomy (NCBI): domain Eukaryota; kingdom Viridiplantae; phylum Streptophyta; class Magnoliopsida; order Caryophyllales; family Amaranthaceae; genus Chenopodium; species Chenopodium quinoa. The sequence continues at coordinate 26,367 of NW_018745151.1, read as the reverse complement.
ATGAAAGTCAAAAACATTCAAACAAAGCTAATTAAACCAAATAAAAGTCAAGTATATTCTACAAAGCAAATTGAATCAAATGAAAGTCAAACACATTCAAACAAAGCTATTTGAATCAAATGAAAGTCAAATACATTATACAAAGCTAATTGTATCAAATGAAAGTCAAACACATTCAAATAAAGCTTTTTGAATCAAATGAAAGTCTAACACATACAAACAAAGTTATTTAAAGAAAATGAAAGTGAAATGCATTCTACAAAGCTAACTGAATCAAATGAAAGTCAAACACATTGAAACAAAGCTATTTGAAACAAATGAAAGTCAAATACATTCTACAAAGCTAATTGAATCAAATGAAAGTTAAACACATTCAAACAAAGCTAAATGAATCAAATGAAAGTCAAACACATTCAAACAAAGCTAATTGAATCATATGAATGTCAAACACATTCAAACAAAGCTAATTGTATCAAATGAAAGTCAAACACATTCAAATATAGCTATTTAAATCAAATGAAAGTGAAATGCATTCTACAATGCTATTTAAATAAAATGAAAGTCAAATACATTCTATAATGCTATTTGAATCAAATGAAAGTCAAATACATTCTACAAAGCTATTTAAATTAAATGAGAGTCAAACACATTCAAACAAAGCTATTTTAATCGAATGAAAGTCAAATACATTCTACAAAGCTAATTGAATCAAATGAAAGTCAAACACATTCAAACAAAGCTATTTGAATAAAATAAAAGTCAAATACATTCTATAAAGCTAATTGAACCAAATGAAAGTAAAAAACATTCAAACAAAGCTATTTGAATCAAATAAAAGTCAAATACATTCTACAAAGCTAGTTGAATCAAATGAAAGTCAAACAAATTCAAATAAAACTATTTGAATCAAATGAGAGTCAAATACATTCAAACAAAGCTAATTAAATCAACTAAAGTCAAATACATTCTACAAAGCAAATTGAATCAAATGAAAGTCAAACACATTCAAACAATGCTATTTGAATAAAAATGAAAGTCTGATGCAAATCACGAAAGTCCTATTAGCCCTAGTCACAATTCTCATTCAAGTCCAAGCACAAGTCCAAGTTACGTTTCATCCAAAGAAGTAATACTGGCGAAATCATTTGAAGACCAAACCTTGGATTCTTTTGCTGCTCATGGTCCGTTTGGTTTTAATCATGGATTGACTTGCTTAATTGCTCATTAAGCACGTTAATTGAAGCATTTTTGAACAGCCATTTCAGTTGGAGAATGGAGAGGAACTCAAGGAGAAACTTCAATGCATGAATAATGAAGGAGGCGTGAATCAAGGGGGTGTTACAAATGCATCTCCAACGTTTTTCTTGCTGAATTTGTGGCTGATTGCTTAGCTCATTTACATGCGTTTAATAAGGACGTTAAGGGGCATATGAAGACTAAGAGGCTGCTGCACTTAGACGTAATTTAGGCTTAGTTTCATTTTCGTTGTTTAAAGCTTTAATAAAATCAGTTTGCTTCTTTAAGTTAAGCAATGATTGTTAGTTGTTTTAGTGGCTTATAAAAAGCATGTAATTGTAGTTTGTAATCAGATTTTGATCAATGAAAAAGAGCTTTTGCTTGAACTTAAAAACTGATTATTTGTTTATGAAATAACCGGTTTTTGTACCAAGTTAGACTTGAAGAGATTGAGTGGTCAAGTGAGTAATCCTTCCATACAATTTGAACTTAGTAGGTTGAGTGAGAAATCCTTGCCTTCATATCCTTGTTTGTTAAGTGAGTAATCCTTGCAAACCTACACCTAAATTCTACATAAACGTACCTAAACACCAACCTAAAAACAATCCTTTGCTTAAGCTTGATTCATTAACTTGTTTAAACTAATTTCATCCATTAGTTTTCACATCATTTGGCGCGTCAGGTAGGGGGAAGTTTCTGTCCAAATCCATCAAGCAAACCCAAATGAAACCGTCGACCAAAGGAGACTTAGAATTATGGAGGAAAACCAACAAAGGCTCTTGGAAACCAATGAGCAATTACATGGTAATATAATGGCTCTACTGGCTCGTTTGTTGACACAAGAACAAAGGGATGGGCGTCAAAACCCTCCTAGATATGATGACAAGAGTCTAAAGGTGGATGTAGACCTTTTTGATGGTACTCTTGACCCTGAGAAGTACTTGGAGTGGGAGCAATCACTTGAGAGGTACTTTGAGTTCAAAGACGTTGAGGAAGATGAACAAAAGTACAAGATTGCTAAGGTGAAGATAGCCAAGTATGCTGAAACTTGGTTGAAAGGAGTCCAAAGAAAACGAGAAAGCAATGGGAAAACTCGTATTTCTACATGGACCAAGCTTAGGAAGAAACTTAGGGAACGTTTTGTGCCTTCTAATTACAAACAATCCATGTATGTTAAATGGAGTACCTTGCAACAAGGTAGTAGTAGTGTGGAGGAATATATAAAAGAATTTGAAAGATTATCCATTATTTGTGAAATAGTGGAAAATGAGGATTTGAAACTAGGGAGGTTTATGGCTGGTCTAGATAAGGAGATCCTTGAAAAGATAGAAGTGCAACCCAATTTGACTTTCGATGAAACTTGCAAACTTTCTGTTAAGTTTGATAATCAAAAGAAAAAGAAAAAGCCCTCTAATCCATTTGAGCCAAAATACAAACGCCCATTCAATCCACCAAAAGAAAACTCTTCTTTTCCAAATTCCACCAAAAGAAACCCAAGTTCCTTTGACCCAAAAGAAAAAGGTAAAGCTGTTGCCAAAACCGGGGACTTGAGTGACATAGTGTGTTTTAAGTGTCATGGAAGAGGACACTATAAGAGGGATTGTCCTAATACTAGAGCTTTAACCATGAGAGAGCTAAAAAATATGATGGCTCAACCTTTTAGCCTAGATGAGGAGTTAGAGGACGAGAATGTTGTTGAAAATGACCCTTTGGAATCTTATGATTCTAATGAAGAGGAGGAACAAGGTGATGATTGTTTCTCCGAAAAAAACAGCCTAGTCTTGAGGAGAGCTTTATAAATGCAAGTTGAGGTTGAAAGAAACCCTTTGCAAAGAGAGAATGTCTTTTTAACCAAATGCAAGGTTAATGGAGATGTTTGTGACTTAATTGTTGATAGTGGTAGTGAAGCAAATGTTGTATCAAGTGACCTTGTGAAAAAACTTGATTTGAAAACCACTAGACACCCTACCCCTTACAAATTGAGTTGGCTTGATAAGAGTAAGAGTACGGGAGTTAGGAGACAATGCTTGGTAAAATTTCAGATTGGTTCTTATGTTGATGAGATTTTGTGTGATGTCATTCCTATGGATGCATGTCACGTTTTATTAGGCAGACCATGGAAAAGTGATAGAAAATCAATCCATGATGGTCTAACTAATACCTATACTATCACCTACCAAGGCAGCAAGAAAGTGTTGCATCCCTTGCCACCACAAAAAAAGATTCCCCAAACACAATTCCCACCACCACAAACACCACAAAAAGAGCCCAAAAGAAAGGAAATCTTGTTACTTTCTTTCAAAGAATTCGAAAAGACCTTAGAGAAGGAAGATGAGGTGTTTTTGTTGTTGTATAAGGAGGAGCATGAAGGGTTTGTTCAACAAAACCCTAGGTTGGCCGAATTAATCAAAGCTTATGAGGATGTTTTTCCTATTGAGTTGCCTTTAGGATTACCTCCCATTCGTGGGATAGAACATCAAATTGACCTAATTCCGGGAGCACCCCTTCCTAACAAACCACCTTATAGATGTAATCCCATGGAAACTAAAGAGTTGCAAAAACAAATTGAGGAGTTGATGCAAATGGGTTATGTGAGAGAGTCTATGAGTCCTTGTGTTGTTCCTACCTTGTTAGTGCCTAAAAAAGATGGAACATGGAGGATGTGTATTGATAGTAGGGTTGTGAACAATATAACCATTAAGTATAGGTTTCCCATACCTAGACTTGATGATATGTTGGATGAGTTGAGTGGGGCTAGAGTGTTTTCAAAAATTGATTTGAGAAGTGGGTATCACCAAATTCGTATGAGGGAGGGTGATGAGTGGAAAACAGCTTTTAAAACCAAGCATGGGTTGTATGAATGGCTTGTTATGCCATTTGGTTTAACAAATGCCCCAAGTACTTTCATGAGGCTTATGAATGAGATGTTGAGACCTTTTTTTGGGGAGGTTTGTAGTTGTTTACTTAGATGATATTCTCATCTATAGTACAAATGAGGAAGATCATTTGAGGCACTTGGAAGAAATCTTTAGAACTTTGAGGGAGAAAAAATTGTATGGGAAGTTGGAGAAGTGTCATTGTTTGCTAACCGAAATTGTTTTTCTTGGTTACATTGTTTCAGGTGATGGAATCAAGGTGGATCCAAGCAAAATAGAAGCCATTGCTTCGTGGCCTATCCTAAAAACCATAACTGAAGTTCGTTCATTTCATGGACTAACCTCTTTCTATAGAAGGTTCATTAAGAACTTTAGTACCCTCATGGCTCCTATCACCGAGTGTATAAAGAAAGGAACCTTCCAATGGAACCCTCAAGCCCAAGGGGCGTTTGAACTAGTGAAAAAAAAGATGTGTGAGGCACCTGTTTTAGCCTTACCTGATTTCATGAAACCCTTTGAAGTTGAGTGTGATGCAAGTGGGAAGGGAATAGGGGCTGTCCTAATCCAAGAAAAAAAAACCCATTGCCTACTTTAGTGAGAAATTGAGCCAAGGGAAATTGAACTATTCCACTTATGACAAAGAATTTTATGCCATGGTTCGAGCTTTAGATCATTGGTCACACTATTTGAGGCCACAACCATTCATCTTGCATTCGGATCATGAGTCTTTGAGGTTCATACATGGCCAAAAAAAATTGAATGCTAGGCATGCTAAGTGGGTAGAATTCTTACAATCATTCAACTTTGCTACAAAATATAAGCAAGGGAAAGCCAACATCGTGGCTGATGCATTGTCAAGGAGGCATACTCTTCTTGGAATCATGGAGGCTAAGGTCCTTGGTTTTGAAATTATGAAAGAAGCTTACAAAGAAGACCATGAACTTATGGAAATCATTGAAGCTTGCAAACATGGAGTAAATAGTCAATTCGTGATGGTGGACGGTTTTCTTTTCAAAGGAAACAAACTTTGTGTTCCTAAAGGGGCAATTCGTGACTTATTGATAAGGGAAGCTCATGGAGGAGGCCTTGCTGGTCATATGGGTATTCAAAAGACCCTAGAGATCTTGCAAACTCACTTTTATTGGCCAAAGATGCTAGCTAACGTGCATCAAATCCTAGCTAGATGTTCTACTTGTCAAAGGGCTAAAATGACCTTTCATAGAGGTGAATACAAGCCTTTGCCAATTCCCGAAAGACCTTGGGAGGATTTGAGTATGGATTTCATCATGGCCTTGCCTAGAACAGCTCGTGGAAAAGATTCAATCATGGTGGTTGTTGATCGGTTTTCGAAGATGGCCCATTTCATTGCTTGTAAAAAAGTGGATGATGCTTATAACGTGGCTCAACTTTTTTTCAAGGAGGTGGCTAAGTTACATGGTTTGCCAAGAACCATTGTTTCAGATCGTGATACAAAGTTTGTGAGTCATTTTTGGAAGTCATTATGGAGGCTCGTGGGTACCAAGCTGCTGTTTTCAACTAGCCATCATCCACAAACGGATGGCCAAACCGAGGTGGTGAATAGAGTTCTTGGAACATTGCTTCGTGCCTTAGTAAACAAAGGAGGGAAAGATTGGGATCTAAAGCTAGCTCATGCTGAATTTGCTTACAATAGAACTCCAAGTAAAACCACGAAATACTCACCATTCGAAGTTGTTTATGGGGTCAATCCTTATGTTCCTATTGATTAGATTGCAATTCCTAAAGACAAATTTGTTCATGGGACAGCCAAGGAGCACGTTGAGTTCATGATGAATGTTCATAAAGAAGTTAGGAAGAACATTGAGAAAGCTAATGAGTCCTACAAGAAGCAAGCAAACAAACACTTGAGCAATATGAGAAAATTCGAAGTGGGTGATCTTGTTTGGATTTTTCTTCGAAAAGAAAGGTTCCCTAAGCAACGAAAGCACAAGTTGATGCCAAGGGCAGAGGGTCCTTTTCAAATCATGGAAAGGATCAATGATAATGCATACAAAGTTGATCTTGGAGGACAATTTGGAGTTTCATCAACTTTCAATATTGGTGACCTAGCTCCTTATTTAGAAGATGACGAGTTGAGGACAACTCCTTTCGAAGAAGGGGAGGATGATGCAAATCACGAAAGTCCTATTAGCCCTAGTCACAATTCTCATTCAAGTCCAAGCACAAGTCCAAGTTACGTTTCATCCAAAGAAGTAATACTGGCGAAATCATTTGAAGACCAAACCTTGGATTCTTTTGCTGCTCATGGTCCGTTTGGTTTTAATCATGGATTGACTTGCTTAATTGCTCATTAAGCACGTTAATTGAAGCATTTTTGAACAGCCATTTCAGTTGGAGAATGGAGAGGAACTCAAGGAGAAACTTCAATGCATGAATAATGAAGGAGGCGTGAATCAAGGGGGGGTTACAAATGCATCTCCAACGTTTTTCTTGCTGAATTTGTGGCTGATTGCTTAGCTCATTTACATGCGTTTAATAAGGACGTTAAGGGGCATATGAAGACTAAGAGGCTGCTGCACTTAGACGTAATTTAGGCTTAGTTTCATTTTCGTTGTTTAAAGCTTTAATAAAATCAGTTTGCTTCTTTAAGTTAAGCAATGATTGTTAGTTGTTTTAGTGGCTTATAAAAAGCATGTAATTGTAGTTTGTAATCAGATTTTGATCAATGAAAAAGAGCTTTTGCTTGAACTTAAAAACTGATTATTTGTTTATGAAATAACCGGTTTTTGTACCAAGTTAGACTTGAAGAGATTGAGTGGTCAAGTGAGTAATCCTTCCATACAATTTGAACTTAGTAGGTTGAGTGAGAAATCCTTGCCTTCATATCCTTGTTTGTTAAGTGAGTAATCCTTGCAAACCTACACCTAAATTCTACATAAACGTACCTAAACACCAACCTAAAAACAATCCTTTGCTTAAGCTTGATTCATTAACTTGTTTAAACTAATTTCATCCATTAGTTTTCACATCAAAGTCAAATACATTCTTCAAAGCTAATTTAATCAAATGAAAGTAAAAAACATTCAAACAAAGCTATTTGAATAAAATGAAAGTCAAATACATTCTACAAAGCTAGTTGAATCAAATGAAAGTCAAGCACATTCAAACAATGCTATTTAAATCAAATGAAAGTCGAACACATTCAAACAAAGGAATTTGAATCAAATGAAAGTCAAACACATTCAAATAAAGCTATTTAAATCAAATAAATGTCAAATACATTCTATAAAGCTATTTGAATCAAATGAAAGTCAAACACATTCAAACAAAGCTATTTGAATCAAATGAAAGTCAAATACATTCTACAAAGCTAATTGAATCAAACGAAAGTCAAACACATTCAAACAAAGCTATTTTAACCAAATGAAAGTCAAATACATTCTACAAAGCGAATTGATTCAAATAAAAGTCAAACACATTCAAACAAAGCTATTTAAATCAAATAAATGTCAAATACATTATATAAAGCTATTTGAATCAAATGAAAGTCAAACACATTCCAACAAAGCTATTTGAATCAAATGAAAGTCAAATACATTCTACAAAGCAAATCGAATCAAATGAAAGTCAAACACATTCAAACAAAGCTATTTGAATCAAATGAAAGTCAAATACATTCTACAAAGCTAATTGGATCAAATGAAAGTCAAACACATTCAAACAAAGCTATTTTAATCAAATGAAAGTCAAATACATTCTACAAAGCTATTTAATCAAATGAAAGTCAAGCACATTCAAACAAAGCTATTTGAATCAAATAAAAGTCGAACACATTTAAACAAAGAAAATTGAATTAAATGAAAGTCAAACACTTTCAAACAAAGCTATTTGAATCAAATGAGAGTCAAATACATTCTACAAAGCAAATCGAATCAAATGAAAGTCAAACACATTCAAACAAAGCTATTTAAATCAAATGAAAGTGAAATACATTCTACAATGCTATTTGAATCAAATGAAAGTCAAATACATTCTACAAAGCTATTTGAATCAAATGAGAGTCAAACACATTCAAACAAAGCAATTTTAATCAAATGAAAGTCAAATACATTCTAGAAAGCTAATTGAATCAAATGAGAGTCAAACACATTCTATAAAGCTAATTGAACAAAATGAAAGTAAAAAACATTCGAACAAAGCTATTTGAATCAAATGAAAGTCAAATACATTCTACAAAGCTAATTGAATCAAATGAAAGTCAAACACATTCAAACAAAGCTATTTGAATCAAATGAAAGTCAAACACATTTAAACAAAGGAATTTGAAACAAATGAAAGTCAAACACATTCAAATAAAGCTATTTGAATCAAATGAGAGTTAAATACATTCAAACAATGCTAATTAAATCAAATAAAAGTCAAGTACATTCTACAAAGCAAATTGAATCAAATGAAAGTCAAACACATTCAAACAAAGCTATTTGAATCAAATGAAAGTCAAATACATTCTACAAAGCTAATTGTATCAAATGAAAGTCAAACACATTCAAATAAAGCTATTTGAATCAAATGAAAGTCTAACACATACAAACAAAGTTATTTAAAGAAAATGAAAGTGAAATGCATTCTACAAAGCTAACTGAATCAAATGAAAGTCAAACACATTCAAACAAAGCTATTTGAAACAAATGAAAGTCAAATACATTCCACAAAGCTAATTGAATCAAATGAAAGTTAAACACATTCAAACAAAGCTAAATGAATCAAATGAAAGTCAAACACATTCAAACAAAGCTAATTGAATCATATGAATGTCAAACACATTCAAACAAAGCTAATTGTATAAAATGAAAGTCAAGCACATTCAAATATAGCTATTTAAATCAAATGAAAGTAAAATGCATTCTACAATGCTATTTAAATCAAATGAAAGTCAAATACATTCTATAATGCTATTTGAATCAAATGAAAGTCAAATAAATTCTACAAAGCTATTTAAATTAAATGAGAGTTAAACACATTAAAAAAAAGCTATTTTAATCGAATGAAAGTCAAATACATTCTACAAAGCTAACTGAATCAAATGAAAGTCAAACACATTCAAACAAAGCTATTTGAATAAAATAAAATTCAAATACATTCTATAAAGCTAATTTAACCAAATGAAAGTAAAAAACATTCAAACAAAGCTATTTGAATCAAATGAAAGTCCAATACATTCTACAAAGCTAGTTAAATCAAATGAAAGTCAAACACATTCAAACAAAGCTATTTGAATCAGATGAAAGTCAAACACATTCAAACAAAAGAATTTGTATCAAACGAAAGTTAAACACATTCAAATAAAACTATTTGAATCAAATGAGAGTCAAATACATTCATACAAAGCTAATTAAATCAAATAAAAGTCAAATACATTCTACAAAGCAAATTGAATCAAATGAAAGTCAAACACATTCAAACAAAGCTATTTGAATCAAATGAAAGTCAAACACATTCTACAAAGCTATTTGAATCAAATGAAATTCAAATACATTCTACAAAGCTAATTGAATCAAATGAAAGTCAAACACATTCAAACAAAGTTATTTAAATCAAATAAATGTGAAATACATTCTGTTTCGGGGTTTTCTGATGTCCTGCGGGAGAGTTACAATTCCGAGACTGGAACCGGACGCCTGTACCTGCAAAATAACGGAGACTCCTGAGAGCTCCGCCTCCAACGGTCAAGTTAGTACCTGATTAAGGAGTAATTAATACGGAAATTAAAGTAACAAGACCTCTCTAGGTGAGAGTGTTTAATGGTGGTAATCTGCTTTGTTAGCGAGATTAGCCGGTTATTAGTGTTCCGTAATGTTTCTGTTCTTCTCTGTTCTTCAGGTGAGATTAATTGCTTCTCAATTGCTTGATGTTCTCTTGATTTCTTGATTGCTCAATTAATGAGGATTAAATAAGTATTTATAGTCTTGAGAAGCGTGCCACTCTCTAGGTTTAGGGTAAACCTAGGGCTGACCGGGCCTCTAGACAGGATTGGGCCTTGTTGGCCGATTTTCCCATTTGGCATGGGTGGACACGTGGCGTGCCTCGATTGGTCCGTAGAGGACGTATCTGTGATCGACACGTGGCAGGCTCCTATTGGCCTTCGTGAAGGACACGTGGCGGAACCTGGTTGGTCCACTTGTCAGACGGTGATTGGTGGATAAAAATCCCCTAATCATTTGCCCCTCACAGGTGGCACGTGACTGGTCACGTGTCGGCTGTGACAGGTGTCGCACGGTGACAGGCGACGGCCTGCTACAGGTGTCACCTTGCAAACGGCCGAGAGATTTTCCCGCCCAAATTTTGAATTTGGAAGCGACCCTTCGCCTTCTCACTTTGCCTATATAAGGAAGTGCTGACTTCGGTCATTTTCACATTTGAGAACTTTGCGAGAACATTCGGACCCCTGAACTTGCTCTGACATTTCGGACCTTTTCATCCTACCGCCTGTTCTGACAAGCCGACTGCACCGGATTTCCAGAACTTCATCAACCGTCACTCGTTCAGGTAACTCAGTTCTCTTACTCTTAATTTTCTTTTTACTTTTTTGAAATGGCACCACGGAAGCACACGACACGACCTAAGTTAGTGATCAGCCGGTCACCGGGGACGGCTGAATCTAGGACTAGGAGTGCCGCCTGCCCTTTTCTGGACCCATCTTTGCCCTTTATACAAAGTCCGACTGTATCTGTGTCTATGCAGAACGTGATGGCCAGAACAAAAAAGACTGCTATGATATCAAACTCAGACGGCTCCTCCCAAAGGGTGCTCATTAGTGAAACATCTGACCAGGCGCCAGATGTAGAATTGAAACGAGGCGGCTGCCAAGCCGACAGTTCTGAGAGAGGGGCCAAGGTGGTCCCTTCCCATCTTACCGTTGATATGTCTAATTTTCCTCCTGCTCCTTCTAAGGGAGAGGAGGCGGGCCCCTCTGGGAGAGGGGAGGAGTCGTCCTCTTCGGACTCGTCAGAGGACGAGTCCGAGTCCAGCTCTTCTGGCCACAGTTCTCCAGGCTCAGAAGAAAGACATAGCCGCCTACAAGAGGCGAGACTTTCTCATGCAGTTGAGAAGGGGGACAATTGGGCGGAGCCGTCCGCCTCTTACAGAGAGGAAAACGCCCCCTACTACTGCATGGTACCCCGGGGCCGGATCGCAACCATGCAAGACAAAGTGGAGAGCTTTATTGCTAACCACAGAATGGGCCCGGAATTTTTACTGTTCGTGCCAGATCCAGAAGACACTGTCGTCTGGCCGGCTGGTACCAGCTATGATGACGGCTGCTTTGGCTGCTATGTGGCGGCCATCAAAGCTGGACTGCGCTTCCCATTACATCCGGCTGTTCAGCGGATTTTAGATGGGTATGATTTGGGGTTATGGCAGTTAGCCCCCAACTCTTGGGTAAACGTACTCGGCTATGTGGCCGGGTGCGAAATGTACGGGGTGGAGCCAAGCTTTGAGGCTTTCGCCCACATGAACTATCTCAGCCGGACCCCTAAGTCGGGAGGTACCGGCTGGTATCAATTAACAAGCCATAGGGGTTACCTCATGACGCGAGGTAAGGCGAACAAATGGAAGGATTGGCGGAACACCTTCCTTATCATCGAGGGTTCAGACACGGAGCTGAACCAACGTTTTAACAAGTGGAATAGGGATCCGCCTCTTCTCGTAGGCGGCCGCAGCATGCCGCCTGTTCCCCCAAAGGCTAAAAGAGAGATCCTAGACAAAGGACTCTTCAAAGTAGAGACTAGGGTGAACTCTACTTCAGGGGTACGAGAGCAAGTACCCCTACACTGCGTCCTGAGCTTCAAGTGTCTCTATGACGAGTACTTTTTGGCCGCCTGTGGCCTCAGCAGTCGGTGCTCTAGAGGTAGCCGGCCTGACAAATACTGTTTTTTTTTTCACGCCTTGTTTACTTGGGATCTTTACTAACTTTGTTGTTTATTTTTTGCAGCCGACGCCATGAGTAAAATAACAGCATCCAAGACTGCGGCGGCCATGTTGCGGGCCTCTCTCATGCAACAGTCTTGTGCCGACTCCCCCAACAAGGGGGCACCCTTGGTAGGCTTCGAAAACTCTTCCTCTTTTAGGAGTTGTCTTATGCATATACTAACTCTTTTTGTTTTCAGTCTGGCACTCCAAGAGCTTCTTCCTCGCAACAGCCGGACCCCAAGGCCCGGAGGACGACTGTTGCAAGCTCTCCTGGGTCTTCCAGGAAAACAGTGGCGGCTGAGAAGCAGCCGGCCACTTCTTCTAAAACCCCGGCGGGGCCGCCTAGAAGTATGGACAATCACTTGTAAAAACTTTCACACTTGCTTCCTTCTTGACTAGGTCTAACTTGCTTTTTTCTTACGCTTGATGCAGCCGGCCCTCAGGGGCTTGACTTGGTTGAGGTAGCCAAGTCCATGATCAAAGTAGTTCCTCCATCTGAAAGGGAGGCGGTCAGGGGTGCCGACACCCTTGACCTTGATGGGATTTCAGGGGTCCTTGCTGAGGTATACTTAGCATTTTTTTGAGTATTTGAGTTCCAGGACGCCTGTTATCTTTTTTGTTTGGAAACTGACGCCTGTTTTTTTTTTTTTTTTGTACTTAGGCCCTGCTCCGAGTTAACAGCCTTCGCAAGCCGATTGATCGGAAAAACAAAGAGGTAAAGGCCGCAAAAGCTATGGCCGCCTCTAACTGTGATAAGGCAATGTTTCAAATTGCCCAAAATGAAGTACTGACCATTGATATTCTTTATTATCAGGCGCAGGCTACCGCCGCTGTTCGGGCTCAGTTAGAGGCGGCCAGAAGAAAAATGACGAGCTGGAGGCGACCGTCACAAATCTTAAGGCCGAGCTAAAACCTCTTCGCCAAAAAATGCACTCTTACGAAGCCATGGAGAAATCTTTGGCCAACGTAAAAGAACGCCTGGTGAGCCAAGAGAAGAGTCTTACCCAAGAGCTCTCGGAAAAGGCTGAGCAAGAGAAGAAAGAGCTCGTCCGGGAGATGGTGGAAGACTCCGCTCAAATCCAGCGCATGACCTGGGGCCGCCTGTTGCCCAATGCCGACTTTGCCTCATGGGAAAGAACGTACCGCCAGTGTTCGGAAACATATAATCAAGAGATCCTGGCGGCTGTTGAAGAAGAGGCGTTGGGAGATGCGTTGGAGGAGGAGGAAGAGCCGGTTGTGGCGCTTGTGCCACTTGGGGTAAGGCATCAAAAGAGGATGCAGCTGAAGCCGAGTCCAGCAAGAAGAGTGCTGACCAGGCGGCAGCTGCTAATACTGAACTGCCCCCTTCTTAAGCTTAATGTATTTTTTCCACGGCCTGCGTGCCGTTTGCTTTGTATTTACCCGGCCAGGGGGCCGGGGTTTTGAATATTTTGCTGGTCTTTAATGACCGGCTTATTTTTAATCATTTTTGTTTTGATTCAAATTTTTCTAAGTATTCCATATCTAATATCCCATTGTTCACTAGACCGACTGTTGTGTATGGCCGAACGTTGCAGACAGGTACAAATAGTAAGTACGCCGCCTATGCCCCTGGACGACTGGTTGTCTGTTTCCAGGATAGACGATCAGTCGGCCATTTATTCAATCGGTATTCGAACTATTTATTCAATCGGTCTGACCAAGTAAATAGTATTACCTAGTCGCCAAGGAATTCAGTAGGATAACAAGCGGCGGGTACCGGTTGTTTCCCTTTATTGCCAATGTTGGCTTTTAACTCGTAATTTGTTAACCTAGCAAGAGTAGTGGTTGAGAGCCCCTGTATTAAAAACAGGCGGACGACTCATACCTTTTAGGCTCCATACTAAGTTTGAGTGACTATTAAGTTAACCTAGGAGTTACTTAGTCTTCGTCACAATCTAGATTGAGTAGTAGAGGTACCAGGCGGCGTAGGCCGGCTAGACCCCTTGATTCGCCAATGTTTGTTGGCTATTAACTCAATAGGTACCCCCTGCATTTATCCCAAGTAATACAGGCGGTCATCTGACTCAGATGTCAACTGCTACCACTGGTTTGGTTAGTGATAGAGTTATCCTTGTCTCAAAAACGGCTACGTGGTTGCCCTTGGGGACAGTCGTATAGGTGCCGTGTAATTAGTTTATAGAACAATGTTCCACCCAAAAGGGAGCTGCTCTCTGCGACGAATTTCATCCGGAGGGATGCCGTCGGACGCCTGCTATGATGTTGGGACAGGTCGTATTAGTTTTGTAGATTTGATCAGGTGGCTTGGCGCCTGGTCTGATCATTCGGCCGGTGGCCTTGGTAAGTTCTTGGTGAACGTAGGTGCTAAGTAAAAGAAGGGTAGCCGCCTGTTAGGCACAGGGTCGGCCAGGCCCTAATCTTTTTAGCTAAGTGTTGTGAGTAAAATACTCAATGGAGAGTAGCCGACTGTAAAGGAACAGACGGCATGCCCCTCTGAAGATAGAGTGAAAAACTCAATGGAGAGTAGCCGACTGTAAAGGTACAGACGGCATGCCCCTCTGAAGATAGAGTGAAAAAACTCAATGGAGAGTAGCCGACTGTAAAGGTACAGACGGCATGCCCCTCGTAATACAAAAATTGAATAGTAAGTGCAAACTTTATTAAGTAGCTCTTTACTTTACATCTTTCAGAAGAAATATTTTTTAAGGTTATCTACATTCCAAGTTCGAGGCAACGGTTGTCCGTCTGGTGTTTCCAGACGGTAGGTACCGTCCCTGACTTCCTCATAGATTCGGTAGGGTCCTTCCCAGTTGGGAGTTAGTTTGCCAGACTCATTAGCCCTACCAACTGCTTCCATTTTTCTAAGTACAAAGTCCCCTACTTTGAGTGGACGCCTGTGTACTTTTTTGTTGTATGATCTAGTCATTCTCAGGCGATAGATCTCATGGCGCAAAACAGCATTGCCCCTCTTTTCAGGAAGTGAGTCTAATGCCAGGCGCATGGCTTCCCAGTTTGCCTCTTCGTCATATAGCATTACTCGAAGAGTCGGCTCGTAGTGTTCTATTGGAAGAACAGCTTCCGCACCATAAGTTAGGAGGAATGGAGTTTCTCCAGTCGCCCCTTTTTCAGTCGTCCTAATGGCCCAGAGAACATGTGGTAGTTCATCCGCCCATAGGCCGCCTGCTCGTTCAATCTTTTTCTTGAGACCGTCTGAGATGATTTTATTAAAGGCTTCTACCTGGCCGTTTGCTTGTGGACGGCCGACAGATGCAAAGTAGTGTGCAATTCCTTGGTCTCCCAACCAGCTTTTGAGAACAGGCGTCTCAAATTGGGGACCATTATCAAAAACCATAGACATGGGAACCCCGAACCGAGTGATGACGTTTTTCCAAATGAATGAAATTACATCTTTCGTCTTGATTCCCTTTACAGCCTCCGCCTCTACCCATTTAGTGAAGTAGTCAACGGCAACAAGTATATACCTTCTGCCGCCTGTAGCAGGCGTATATGGACCCAGAATGTCCATGCCCCACTTAGCAAACGATAGTGGGCTGTGAATGGTAGTGAGATCAGTAGCCGGACGGTGAATTAATTTGCCAAACCTTTGGCATTTGACACATTTTTTCACCATCTCCATTGCATCTGCTTCCAAAGTAGGCCAAAAGTAGCCCTGCCGCCTTGCCCTTTGAGCAAGCATCCTACCACCTTTATGAGAAGCACAGTAACCAGAGTGAAGATCATCTAGTATCTCTCGTCCCTTTTCAGGAGTAACACACTTTAAGAAGGGTTGAAGGTACCCCCTCTTGTGAAGTTCTCCCTGTATCATTTCAAAACAGGAGGCTCGTTTTTTCAGTGCTGCCGCCTGTTGAGGATCATCCGGCAGTGTACCGTTTGTCAGATATGCCCTAATTGAATCCATCCAGGTTGAGCTTCTGTCTAGGATTCCAATAGGGTTTTCCTCGATGCTTCTCTTCTCCATTACTTCCCAAAAAACAGTTCGAGGAGTATCGGAGGAGGCGGATGATGCTAATTTTGACAGTGCATCTGCCTGGTTGTTTTCTGATCTCGGCACTTGGATCAGATGGAAATCCTCAAGGGAGCCGACTGCTTGCCGGACCGCCTGTAAATATTTGATCATGGCCGGATGGGTTGCTTCGTATTCGCCATTGTACTGACTCACTATCAATTGTGAATCAGAACAGGCGTCTATTTTTCTTGCCCCTGCCGCCTTGCACATGCGGATCCCGGCTAGTAAAGCTTCATATTCTGCCTCATTGTTTGAAGCCTGAAAACTGAAGCGTAGAGCATACTCGAACCTGTCGCCCTCTGGAGATTGACATACGACGCCTGCTCCACAACCATTTGAAGTGGAGCTTCCGTCCACATATACCTTCCAGACTTGGTCTGGAACTTGAGAGTCAGGAGGACGAGTCAACTCTACAATAAAGTCAGCAAAGGCTTGCCCCTTCACTGCTTTTCTAGGCTCGAAAGTAACTTCGAGGCTCTGTATTTATATGGCCCATTTGATCATTCGTCCTGACGACTCCATGATGGTAAGGGGCCGCTTGATTGGTTGGTCGGTATACACGACGACTGCATGTGCCAAAAAGTAGGGCTTCAATTTTTTAACAGCCATGAAGAGTGCAAGACCAAATTTCTCCACTAGGGGATACCTCAACTCGGCATTTTTCAGTACGTGACTGACAAAGTAGACCGGGACCTGACAGCCGTCCCTTTCAGCAAGGAGCACAGCGCTTAACGCATGATCAGAGACGGCCAGGTACATGTAGAGATCCTCTTTGGGCAAAGGGCTGACCAGCCTCGGCAAGGAATGCAAGTGAACTTTTAATTTCTGGAAGGCGGCCTCAGCATCCGGCCCCATTCAAACCTTGCCTTTTTCTTAATTGTCTGGAAAAAGTATAGGCATTTGTCGCCTGATCGGCTTAGGAATCTCCCCAAGGCCGCCAGACAACCTGTTAACTTCTGAACCTCTCGGATGGTACGAGGCGACTGCATGTCAATGACCGCCTGCACCTTCTCAGGGTTCGCCTCTATTCCTCTCTGATTGATAAGGAATCCGAGAAATTTCCCAGACTCAACTCCAAATACACATTTCTTGGGATTGAGCATGACATGGTGCCGCCTGAGTGTGGCGAAAGTTTCTCGGAGGTCCGTCAGATGATCTTTCTGAAGTTTAGTCTTGACAATCATATCATCAATATATGCCTCGACGTTTCTCCCAATCTGATAAAAAAACACAGTGTTTATCATTCGTTGGAAGGTAGCCGGGGCATTCTTAAGACCAAACGGCATGACCGTGTAACAGTATAACCCCTGATCAGTGACGAAGGCCGTCTTCTCCTGATCTTTCTTCCATAAGGGAATTTGATGGAAACCAGAATAGGCGTCCATGAAACTCATCAAGGCATGGCCGGCTGTTGAGTCGACCAGGTTATCAATTTTAGGCAGAGGGTAACTGTCTTTGGGGCACGCCTTGTTTAAGTCTGTGTAGTCTACACACATTCGCCAGGTGCCATTCGGCTTTTTAACAAGCACCACATTTGCAACCCAGTCTGGGAAGTAACATTGCCGAATGAACCCTGCATCAAGTAATTTTTTAACTTCGGCGGCTGCCGCCTGACTTCTTTCTTCGCCATGGTTCCGCTTCTTTTGTCGTACCGGCTTCTTTTTCGGATCCACAGCGAGTTTATGTACTGCCAGATCAGGACTAATGCCTGGCATTTCATGGACTTCAAATGCAAAGATGTCCTTGTATTCTTTCAATAGGTTGTGAAAGTCGTCACCAAGGTTTCTCAGAGCAGTCGTCCCAACTTTGACTGTTCGGTCAGGACGTGAGTCGTCTAAGATCAGGTCCGCATGCTCACCAGCCGGCTGAGGGCGGAACTCATCCGGCCGCTCCTCTGCCAATGATTGCTATTTTCTTGCTTTTCTTGCGGACTCTGTCTGGGACGCCTTTCTCTTTTTGTCGCCTGTTTCTTGAACAGGCGCACTCTCCTTGACATTGTCAAGGTCTGTTTTTTCTCCACTTGACCCAGTGGCCATAACAGTGGGCTTGACATCCGAGAGATAGCACTCTCGGGCCATCCTCTGATCTCCCCTTAGGGAGCCGACTGTTCCATTATCCCTCTCAAACTTAAGCAGCATAAGAGACGGGATTATAACAGCCTTGGAATTATTCAGGGTTGGTCGACCCAGAATCATGTTGTAGGCCGAGAGTTCCTCTACTACTAGGAACCGGACTACCATGTGTCGTCCTTCCCCTTTTTCGCCCAGGCGAATGGGTAAATCTACTCGTCCCAGTGGGTGGACGACTCCTCCTCCAAACCCTATTAAAGGGTGGGAGGCCGGATGTATGCTGTCCGTCTGATATTTCAGTTTTGACAGACATTTGCTGCTGATGAGATATGAGGAGCTCCCGGTATCTATGAGGATTCGGCCAACTCTCTGGTTGGCCACTTTACATTCAATAACGAGAGGGTCGTCATGCGGCCCCCTTACCCCTCCTAGATCCTCTTCAGTGATGACAATCTCAGGAAATGTATATTTGGACGGCCGTTCTTGGTGAACGGAATTTACATCTAACCGCCTTATATTATCTATGTTGCCCCTAATAGTGGGGCCGCCTCCTGAGAAGCCGCCTGCAATGGTGTAGACGACTGCATCATCTGTATCGGAACTGTCGGCCTATTGATTCTTTTTGGCCGACTGCTTTTTTGAGGAATTGTTCCCCGTAGATTTCTTGACATAAGTATCAAGATCACCTTGCTCAGCCAAGCGGTCTAGGTACCGCATGAGACTGATGCAGTCATTGGTGTGATGACCAACGTCATCATCATAAGCACAGATTTTGTCTTGGTTCCGGTTGTTTGCAGAACCCTTCATGGGGGCCGGCTTCTCAATTGAGAACCGTCCCTTTATTTCTTTTAGGATAAACTGGTTATCCTTGTTAAACACATACTTTGGGGAGTATGGTTTGAATTCTTTTTTCTTTTTCTGGGCCGGCTGTTTAGAGGAATCAGCCGCCCAGACCTCTTTTCTTTTCTCATCTTTGTTAGACGACTGTTTCGGTCGTCCTTCTCTTTTGTCGAACCTTTTCCCGTCCGACTGTTTTGTCGTACACAGATCAGTCGCCTGTATATAGGCTTCTGCTTCAATCAAGGCCTCTAAAAAAGTGGGATCATCCGGTAGACTGCTTCGAACTAAATCAAATTTGAAGGTAGACCCGTCTTTGAGACCTCTAAAAAAGTCAGTATAAGCTACCTCATCCGGTAACCCTTGAATCTGTATTCTCATCAGGTTGAACTGCCTGATGTAAGAACGAAGCCCCTCCTTCTCGCCCTGCTGAATTGTTCCCAAATCAAGGGTCGTTTTCTTCGCAGGGATGTTCATGGCGAAGTTGGAGGCAAATAAGTAAGCAAGCGTCCTGAAGCTGTTTACACAACCAGTCGGCAGGTTGCCGAACCATTGCTGTGCGATTCCCTTGAGTGTCGCTGGGAAACACTTGCACCAAGTGGGATCATCCAACCCTTGAAGGTACATTTGGTTGGTGAATGCCATCAGATGGTATTCTGGGTTAGTAGTGCCGTCATAGGCGCCTACTAGTACATTTTTTACTTTGGCCGGCTGAGCGGCTTCATTAATTTCCTTGGAGAAGGCCGACGGCTGTTCACCAAGTCTAAGCAACCGTAGCTGCCAGTCCATAGGTTGGACGTTTTTTGCTGCAGGTCCACCAAATGGAGGTGGCTGCATAAAATACTGTTGTTGCGGCACAAATGGTAAGTTTGGTACCGCCTGGGCACTATGAAAGCCGGACTGACGGGAGGTGCCGCCTGACTGACTCTCATGGTACGACTGAGTATGCCTCATCGAGGCATTTCGCAAACTGTCTTGAAAATTTGAAGTAGAAGCCGACTCTGACAATCGGCCACTCTTCTTCTGCTCTAGCAGTAGCCGAGCATCTGTGAACGTTTCCTTTGACCCGTCCGCCTGAATATGACGAACCGGTTTCCTATTTCCCGTAGGATAACAGAATTTTGTGAAATCAAGAGCAGGTGGCTCCCGGTTTCCTTTGGCCGACTGCTCTTTGACTGAAGCAGGCGGCTTTTTGTTGATCAACTCTTGAATCTCTCCCTTGAAGTCCCTCATGGAGGTCATGAGTTCGTTCCTTGTGATGGGAGCAGACCCATCAGTCGGCTGTTGCCGAGCAGGCGGTGCGCCTGCTGGCTCGCTTCCTGTTTGAAGATGCTCCCGTTCCCTCCTTTCGGTATGACGGGTACGTCGGCCCTTAGGGTCCCGTCTGGAGCTGTATGAGTTTCCACTTCAAATTCACTTTCGGTGTCATGGTCCGACTGAACTTGAGGGTCGTTTAGGGGACGCCTCTCTTCAGGAGTCGGTACAGACTTGGATGCCATCTCTGAAGTACTCTTCCCACAGACGGCGCCAAATGTTTCGGGGTTTTCTGATGTCCTGCGGGAGAGTTACAATTCCGAGACTGGAACCGGACGCCTGTACCTGCAAAATAACGGAGACTCCTGAGAGCTCCGCCTCCAACGGTCAAGTTAGTACCTGATTAAGGAGTAATTAATACGGAAATTAAAGTAACAAGACCTCTCTAGGTGAGAGTGTTTAATGGTGGTAATCTGCTTTGTTAGCGAGATTAGCCAGTTATTAGTGTTCCGTAATGTTTCTGTTCTTCTCTGTTCTTCAGGTGAGATTAATTGCTTCTCAATTGCTTGATGTTCTCTTGATTTCTTGATTGCTCAATTAATGAGGATTAATTAAGTATTTATAGTCTTGAGAAGCGTGCCACTCTCTAGGTTTAGGGTAAACCTAGGGCTGACCAGGCCTCTAGACAGGATTGGGCCTTGTTGGCCGATTTTCCCATTTGGCATGGGTGGACACGTGGCGTGCCTCGATTGGTCCGTAGAGGACGTATCTGTGATCGACACGTGGCAGGCTCCTATTGGCCTTCGTGAAGGACACGTGGCGGAACCTGGTTGGTCCACTTGTCAGACGGTGATTGGTGGATAAAAATCCCCTAATCACATTCTATAAAGCTAATTGAATCAAATGAAAGTCAAATACATTCTACAAAGCTAGTTGAACCAAATGAAAGTCAAACACATTCAAACAAAGCTATTTGAATCAAATAAAAGTCAAACACATTCAAACAAAAGAATTTGAATCAAATGAAAGTCATACACATTCAAATAAAACTATTTGAACTAAATGAGAGTCAATACATTCAAACAAAGCTAATTAAATCAAATAAAAGTCAAATACATTCTACAAAGCAAATTGAATCAAATGAAAGTCAAACACATTCAAACAATGCTATTTGAATCAAATGAAAGTTAAATACATTCTTCAAAGCTAATTTATTCAAATGAAAGTAAAACACATTCAAACAAAGCTATTTAAATCAAATGAAAGTGAAATACATTCTACAATGCTATTTGAATAAAATGAAAGTCAAATACATTCTACAAAGCTATTTGAATCAAATGAGAGTCAAACACATTCAAACGAAGCAATTTTAATCAAATTAAAGTCAAATACATTCTAGAAAGCTAATTGAATCAAATGAGAGTCAAACACATTCTATAAAGCTAATTGAACCAAATGAAAGTAAAAAACATTCAAACAAAGCTATTTGAATAAAATGAAAGTCAAATACATTCTACAAAGCTAATTGAAACAAATGAAAGTCAAACACATTCAAACAAAGCTATTTGAATCAAATGAAAGTCAAACACATTCAAACAAAGCTAATTAAATCAAATAAAAGTCAAGTATATTCTATAAAGCAAATTAAATCAAATGAAAGTCAAACACATTCAAACAAAGCTATTTGAATCAAATGAAAGTCAAATACATTCTACAAAGCTAATTGTATCAAATAAAAGTCAAACACATTCAAATAAAGCTTTTTGAATCAAATGAAAGTCTAACACATACAAACAAAGTTATTTAAAGAAAATGAAAGTGAAATGCATTCTACAAAGCTAACTGAATCAAATGAAAGTCAAACACATTGAAACAAAGCTATTTGAAACAAATTAAAGTCAAATACATTCTACAAAGCTAATTGAATCAAATGAAAGTTAAACACATTCAAACAAAGCTAAATGAATCAAATGAAAGTTAAACACATTAAAACAAAGTTATTTGAATCAAATAAAAGTCAAATACATTCTACAAAGCTAATTGTATCAAATGAAAGTCAAACACATTCAAATAAAGCTTTTTGAATCAAATGAAAGTCTAACACATACAAACAAAGTTATTTAAAGAAAATGAAAGTGAAATGCATTCTACAAAGCTAACTGAATCAAATGAAAGTCAAACACAATGAAAACAAAGCTATTTGAAACAAATGAAAGTCAAATACATTCTACAAAGCTAATTGAATCAAATGAAAGTTAAACACATTCAAACAAAGCTAAATGAATAAAATGAAAGTCAAACCCATTCAAACAAAGCTAATTGAATCATATGAATGTCAAACACATTCAAACAAAGCTAATTGTATCAAATGAAAGTTAAACACATTCAAATATAGCTATTTAAATCAAATGAAAGTGAAATGCATTCTACAATGCTATTTAAATCAAATGAAAGTCAAATACATTCTATAATGCTATTTGAATCAAATGAAAGTCAAATACATTCTACAAAGCTATTTTAAATTAAATGAGAGTCAAACACATTCAAACAAAGCTATTTTAATCGAATGAAAGTCAAATATATTCTACAAAGCTAATTGAATCAAATGAAAGTCAAACACATTCAAACAAAGCTATTTGAATAAAATAAAAGTCAAATACATTCTATAAAGCTAATTGAACCAAATGAAAGTAAAAAACATTCAAACAAAGCTATTTGAATCAAATGAAAGTCAAATACATTCTACAAAGCTAGTTGAATCAAATGAAAGTCAAACACATTCAAACAAAGCTATTTGAATCAATGAAAGTCAAACACATTCAAACAAAAGAATTTGAATCAAATGAAAGTCAAACACATTCAAATAAAACTATTTGAATCAAATGAGAGTCAAATACATTCAAACAAAGCTAATTAAATCAAATAAAAGTCAAGTACATTCTACAAAGCAAATTGAATCAAATGAAAGTCAAACACATTCAAACAAAGCTATTTGAATCAAATGAAAGTCAAATACATTCTACAAAGCTAATTGTATCAAATGAAAGTCAAACACATTCAAACAAAGCTATTTGAATCAAATGAAAGTCTAACACATACAAACAAAGTTATTTAAAGAAAATGAAAGTGAAATGCATTCTACAAAGCTAACTGAATCAAATGAAAGTCAAACACATTGAAACAAAGCTATTTGAAACAAATGAAAGTCAAATACATTCCACAAAGCTAATTGAATCAAATGAAAGTTAAACACATTCAAACAAAGCTAAATGAATCAAATGAAAGTCAAACACATTCAAACAAAGCTAATTGAATCATATGAATGTCAAACACATTCAAACAAAGCTAATTGTATCAAATGAAAGTTAAACACATTCAAATATACCTATTTAAATCAAATGAAAGTGAAATGCATTCTACAATGCTATTTAAATCAAATGAAAGTCAAATACATTTTATAATGCTATTTGAATCAAAATGAAAGTCAAATACATTCTACAAAGCTATTTAAATCAAATGAGAGTTAAACACATTCAAACAAAGC
This sequence comes from Chenopodium quinoa, assembly GCF_001683475.1. Classification (NCBI taxonomy): domain Eukaryota; kingdom Viridiplantae; phylum Streptophyta; class Magnoliopsida; order Caryophyllales; family Amaranthaceae; genus Chenopodium; species Chenopodium quinoa. The sequence continues at coordinate 2,598 of NW_018745151.1, read as the reverse complement.
TATTTTAATCGAATGAAAGTCAAATAAATTCTACAGAGCAAATTGAATCAAATGAAAGTCAAACACATTCAAACAATGCTATTTGAATAAAAATGAAAGCCAAATACATTCTTCAAAGCTAATTTAATCAAATGAAAGTCAAACACTTTCAAACAAAGCTATTTGAATCAAATGAGAGTCAAATACATTCTACAAAGCAAATCGAATCAAATGAAAGTCAAACACATTCAAAATAAGCTATTTAAATAAAATGAAAGTGAAATACATTCTACAATGCTATTTGAATCAAATGAAAGTCAAATACATTCTACAAAGCTATTTGAATCAAATGAGAGTCAAACACATTCAAACAAAGCAATTTTAATCAAATGAAAGTCAAATACATTTTAGAAAGCTAATTGAATCAAATGAAAGTCAAACACATTCAATAAAGCTAATTGAACCAAATGAAAGTAAAAAACATTCAAACAAAGCTATTTGAATCAAATGAAAGTCAAATACATTCTACAAAGCTAATTGAATCAAATGAAAGTCAAACACATTCAAATAAAGCTATTTGAATCAAATGAGAGTCAAATACATTCAAACAAAGCTAATTAAATCAAATAAAAGTCAAGTACATTCTACAAAGCAAATTGAATCAAATGAAAGTTAAACACATTCAAACAAAGCTATTTGAATCAAATGAAAGTCAAATACATTCTACAAAGCTAATTGTATCAAATGAAAGTCAAACACATTCAAATAAAGCTATTTGAATCAAATGAAAGTCTAACACATACAAACAAAGTTATTTAAAGGAAATGAAAGTGAAATGCATTCTACAAAGCTAACTGAATCAAATGAAAGTCAAACACATTCAAACAAAGCTAAATGAATCAAATGAAAGTCAAACACATTCAAACAAAGCTAATTGAATCATATGAATGTCAAAACACATTCAAACAAAGCTAATTGTATCAAATGAAAGTCAAACACATTCAAATATAGCTATTTAAATCAAATGAAAGTAAAATGCATTCTACAATGCTATTTAAATCAAATGAAAGACAAATACATTCTATAATGCTATTTGAATCAAAATGAAAGTCAAATACATTCTACAAAGCTATTTAAATCAAATGAGAGTTAAACACATTCAAACAAAGCTATTTAATCGAATGAAAGTCAAATAAATTCTACAAAGCTAATTGAATCAAATGAAAGTCAAACACATTCAAACAATGCTATTTGAATAAAATAAAAGTTAAATACTTCTTCAAAGCTAATTTATTCAAATGAAAGTAAAACACATTCAAACAAAGCTATTTAAATCAAATGAAAGTGAAATACATTCTACAATGCTATTTGAATCAAATGAAAGTCAAATACATTCTACAAAGCTATTTGAATCAAATGAGAGTCAAAACAATTCAAACGAAGCAATTTTAATCAAATTAAAGTCCAAATACATTCTAGAAAGCTAATTGAATCAAATGAGAGTCAAACACATTCCTATAAAGCTAATTGAACCAAATGAAAGTAAAAAACATTCAAACAAAGCTATTTGAATAAAATGAAAGTCAAATACATTCTACAAAGCTAATTGAAACAAATGAAAGTCAAACACATTCAAACAAAGCTATTTGAATCAAATGAAAGTCAAACACATTCAAACAAAAGAATTTGAATCAAATGAAAGTCAAACACATTCAAATAAAACTATTTGAACTAAATGAGAGTCAAATACATTCGAACAAAGCCAATTAAATCAAATAAAAGTCTAATACATTCTACAAAGCAAATTGAATCAAATGAAAGTCAAACACATTCAAACAATGCTATTTGAATCAAATGAAAGTTAAATACATTCTTCAAAGTTAATTTATTTAAATGAAAGTAAAACACATTCAAACAAAGCTATTTAAATCAAATGAAAGTGAAATACATTTTACAATGCTATTTGAATCAAATGAAAGTCAAATACATTCTACATAGCTATTTGAATCAAATGAAGTCAAACACATTCAAACAAAGCAATTTTAATCAAATGAAAGTCAAATACATTCTAGAAAGCTAATTGAATCAAATGAAAGTCAAACACATTCTATAAAGCTAATTGAACAAATGAAAGTAAAAAACATTCAAACAAAGCTATTTGAATCAAATGAAAGTCAAATACATTCTACAAAGCTAATTGAATCAAATGAAAGTCAAACACATTCAAACAAAGCTATTTGAATCAAATGAGAGTCAAATACATTCAAACAAAGCTAATTAAATCAAATAAAAGTCAAGTACATTCTACAAAGCAAATTGAATCAAATGAAAGTCAACCACATTCAAACAAAGCTATTTGAATCAAATGAAAGTCAAATACATTCTACAAAGCTAATTGTATCAAATGAAAGTCAAACACATTCAAATAAAGCTATTTGAATCAAATGAAAGTCTAACACATACAAACAAAGTTATTTAAAGAAAATGAAAGTGAAATGCATTCTACAAAGCTAACTGAATCAAATGAAAGTCAAACACATTCAAACAAAGCTAAATGAATCAAATGAAAGTCAAACACATTCAAACAAAGCTAATGAATCAATGAATGTCAAACACATT